>NC_080099.1:62731738-63366380 GCF_950005125.1 Chionomys nivalis
CACATAAGTCTTACAGAAATCTATAAGTGGCTATTCTAAATATCTCCTACACTGAATGTCAGCTGTGGCTGAATATCAGTTCCTGATAAGTGCACTCGAAAATACAACCAAGCTGAGGGTACAAAGCTGTAAGAATAAACACAGGGCTAGATGTCATGGCCTCTTTGTTTTTTCTTGTCATACATCCAAAGCCCCACATATTGGAACTTAATCTCTCTCTCTCTCTCTCTCTCTCTCTCTCTCTCTCTCTCTCTCTCTCTCTCTCTCTCTCTCTCTCTCTCTCCAGACACAACACACACACACACACACACAAACACATACAGATATACACATCCACACATCCACACAGATCTCATTATTATCTCCTCCTGTGAGGTACTACTTCTCATAAACACAAATCACACACATAACCTGAAATCAAGACCAGCTAGGTTTTCCCTGTCTGCCTTATATAGAAGTGTATTACACACTTCAGTTCTCTAATCCTGTTAGGTACCCTTTTCCTACAGTGAAAATTCAACATATACATACAAGTCTCTGTATCTAGTCTTAGGACATAACCGTTCCCTACAACCAAAGTCACACATGATCACAACTAGGTAATCCACCCTGCTCCGTATCCCCATATTCAAACAAGGCACATGACAGGTTCTGTTATCTATCTTTTGTCTTACAGGTAAATCTCCACCTACACACACATGGTTGCATAGCAGGTCCTGCATGATTCACCCTCCCCTACAGCCAGGTGACAGATGCCCCCATGCATCACTTTATGTATAAAAAAAGCTTATCATATGGAGCTATGTTCAAGTCCAGCTGGTGTCAGGTTAGCTACAGTACAATGCACATACATGAGTGCGTGCACGCACACACACACACATGAGCTTGCACATATGATAAGGTATCTTGATTTTGGAAATAGTCCTCCCATAGCAGTACACTAGATATGCATACATAGAAACAAAGACATGCACACATACAGACAAAGCACAAATACACCCACACACATGGATATGCATCAGGGTATAATAGGTATCCCCTTCCTTACAGCTAAAGGCCCACACTCAGGCTTTTGTTTCCAGTCCTAATAGCTTCCCCTATATCAGTATCCCAAACCCAGTGAGAAAATTCTTAATACCTCTCTCTCTCTCTCTCTCTCTCTCTCTCTCTCTCTCTCTCTCTCTCTCTCTCTCACACACACACACACACACACACACACACACACACTCACACAAACACACACGTACCACAAGTCAAGGATTCATAGGCAAAGCATCACAAAAATCTGCATGTCTATGTGTCTGACTCTTCATATCGATTCATCCCTGCACATAAAACTGCCTAAAATGTGGCTACTTGTAATCTCTACTGGGTTCAAACTCACCCACAACTCCTACCTCAGCCCACAGTTTGATGAGAATTTCTAAATGTATCTTCCATTCTAACCAAAGTCCCACCAAGGTATTGAGATGCTGGTCTCCCTGTGTTCCCTCTCCTGTAACCACAGCCTCTTACGCAAACATGACAGTGCTAGCAACTATATCCTCCCACACATCCAAAGCCCTACAATTCATTCAATTTCAGCTCCTACTAAATATCCCCACCACTATATCAAAATATCACTTACACATATAGATTAGTTTATATATCCACCCTAGGTAGCTTCTCCCCTGTCTCTTCTTCCATGGTTTATACTCATCTGAAGAATGGAAGCTAAGAACAGTCTATATAAAGAACTTTCAGCATTTGTCTTTCTGGATCTGGACTCACTCACCCAATATAATCTATTCCTAATCCATGCATTTCCTAGGAACATGGCTCACTAACAAAAACATTAATAGGCTGAGCATCTCAAAGTAGGCTTGCGACTTTGCAGTTGGTGACCAGTAACAGGACTCATTTTCTTGTTGAATCATGTGGGAAACTCCAACCCACAGTGGATGACATCACCCCTTCAAATTGGTCTGAAGCAGTATAAGCCAACTGAGCAACACAGTAGACATAATTGTCTGTTTTCTGCCTCAGCTCCTGCTTGAGTTCATGTCCAAACTTCCCTAAGTGACAGACGTTGATCAGAACATATAAGCCAAATAAATTCTTTCTTCCCCACATTGTTTTTGTCATTATGTCTATCAGCAATAGAAAACATAGTAGGTCAGTATCCCAAGAGCATCCTCAATCTTAGGATCTTACTGCTGCCACCTCCTGAGTGCTAGGATAAAGGTATATACCACAATTCTACGTGAATAAAATTTCAAAGATGAGATGTCATGGAGAAAGCAAATCAGTCTCTAAATAAACAGAATTCAAGAATCAGAATATTATTAAAGAAGCAGATCAGAGAATGTATTTTCAAGAAGATGGAAGTGAGAGATTGTGGAGAAGGAGTGATGAAAACCAGAAATATGGCATTTGAAGAACAGAGTCCTAGGGGAGGAATTTGACTTTATTTTTCATATATGAAAAAGACAGGGTGTTTTTTTTTTTTTTTTTTTTTTTGCCATCAAGGCTAGGTGTCAATCCTTACTGAGAGAGGGTAAACCAGTTTCTTCCAGGGATAAGCTCTGACATAGTTCATTCAGTCCCTAGACATATAGATGCATAAAACAAAGTTAAATGGACTCAATAGTTTAGAAATAAATGTGTTTATATATTGCACAAACCCATACATATGCCTGCATGGAACTCATGTAAGAATATTTTAGGCAGGGATATATGAGATAACTTGATGTACAAAGAAATGGAAGTAAACGGCAGGAGAGATTTAGATGTGTGTCCTTCTCAAAAAACATAAAATTTAATATCTTTAAAGAACTGGTTGCAGGTTCAGTAGGAATACTTAGGTCATAGAAAAACTACATCCAGATATTTGATGACTTCCTCTAAGTGACTGACAGTGTTTCCCAAAGTTTGAGAAAATACATGAATGGAATACATTTCGGAACTTGTTACAACCAAGATACAGAGATTTTTGGATTAAAATGACCCATCACAAAAGCAGTGCAAGGATGAGGAAAGACTAAACAAAATAGTGGTTTTGATAGGTTATGTTTTGAATTGTTTTAATTTTAGGATATTGATGACCAGTATTGGTATAATAGGCCATGGCAAGCTGATGATGTACTTTTCAATTTTACAAAGTAAAGGCTTTTACATATATCTAAGTGCTGACACTCAGGAAGAGAGGGACTCTCAGGGAAACAACAGAACACATTCAAGTAGAGGATGCTGGAATTTTCAGTGAGCCTTGCTTTTAGTTTCAGAATCTTAGTTCTTCAAAGGTAGGAATCCTTGGGTCCTATTGATGGTCCATTTATGGGTGATCACAAGTCAACATTGCACAGATATTGCCTGATGACCCTTTCAGTCAGGACATAAAGCAAAGCCTTCCGCAGTGATCCTTCTTTCACAGGACTGCATATACAGTCAGAGTACTATAGAGCAGACACAAGTCACCTGAATTTCTCCTGAACAGTGAGGGCATACAGATTGTTAACCCAATCTGATTGGCTCAGTGCTGTACATGTCACCAATGAGGACTTGGATCAGGATGCACAGTGCAAGTTAGGTGTCTAAATGACAGTTGGTGTCAGTCCTGTGAGGTTGAAGGCAGAGCTTTCACTTCAAAGACACCAGTGACAAAGGCAATGTGCACAGACAGTGAATGAAGCCACGAATTTGGAGGAGGTGTTTCTTATCTATTCAACACAGGTACAGTCTGATTGGATGCTCTCCTCCAAGACTATTTTGCTTTCATTGGAGCCAAAATGCTCTCTTTGTTTTCAAAACCACTTTGGGGTGGGGACTAGGCTACTAACTCACGTTCTTACTACCTGAAGAATCAGGATCGCAAGCCTACATTCTGAACAACCTAGGGACACTGCATCACTCTCGTCTAAACACTCTGTGCTTGCTAGACACCCAGGTACCTGCCTAGAGCCCTGTGGACTGTCCCTTGGAGACTGTTGTCATCCTATTCCATGTCCTCATCCTCAGTGGCCTGTCTTAATCTTCCCTCAAAATTTACATTTTGAGTCTGGCATGTCACACATAATAAAGTCACCTTAATTTGCCACTGTTTTCTGGAAAAATGATTAAATTTCATTATTGGACCTAAAGGGTTTTTTAAATCCTGTATTCTTTTCATATGGTTTAATTGTCAACTTTCATGTTAGAATTATTCTTCTTTTCTTCAGTAAAGAACTGAGCTTTTGCATGGATATGACCTTCTTTATGTGTTGTTGAACTTCCTGGACATTTTAAAATACTTTCAATGTGGATTGTCATGTCTATGTCCATAAACAATTGGTTTATAATTTATGTTTATTTTATATTTAGGATTGTTTGCTCTATTTATTTATTTTGCTGTGTTTGTATTTGTCTGTCTGTGTCACAAACACACATATGAAAGTAAGAGGAAACTTATGGTTGGAAATCAGTACTTTTTTTTTCAAAGATTTGGGATTAAGGGAGAAGTTCAAGTCATCATGTCGGGTATTAGGCTCCTTGAAACTTTGTAGAACATGTTGGAAACTCTCTCTTCCCTTTTCCCTTATTGAGTAGTTGGACAAATATTAGTGCTGCCTCTCATTAAAATCAGATAGAATCCATCCATGAATGCATTCATACCAGTCTTTTAATTTCTTGTCATTTCATCATTGAAAGATACAATATATATTGAAAAATACAATATATTTTTGATCATTTTGACGCTTACTAAACTCCTCACAGAGCCTCCTAACCTTCCTACCCTTATAGTATTCTGGTTTTCTTTCTGCAAGCAAACAAGTCAAAAGAAAAGTCAAAACTTGCAATGCTTACATATAAGATGTCCTGAGAGAAATGAAAACAAACCCAAAAGTCTACCCCATTTCTTATTGAGTAAATTTTCTGAGTGCCAATAATTCCAAGTCATTCCAGGTCATGGTTCCTAGAAAAAGGAGTCCTTAGGATCCCAATTGGTAACCATTAGAGGAAATTGATTAATCCTTTGCCTCCAGGACAGTTGTAGATGTGTCCTTGCTTAGGAATGAAACTCCATTTCCACTTCTTTTTAATGACAGAACCACCACCTTAATTGACCTCTTGTGTGCTCCTCTGTACAGCTGCAGCCTCTGTGAGCTCACGTGCTCATCAGTCCTGCTGTATCTGGAATACACTGTTTCTTATATAGCCCCTCATGAACTCATTCCAGACCATGTGCCAGGTTTTAGTCACTTCCCATTTACTTATAACCAAAGCTTTACAAATAGGACTAGTTCTCTTGTCTTGGCAAGTCTCTCAAACTTATAGTATAACCACCCAATGCATAGTTTGTTTTCTGGTACTTCTCAGAATCCTCTCTTGTATAGCCACTGACACAAATACACAAATAGGTGATGATAGATCTTATGAAGAATTCCCTCCATAACAACTAAAGCATCCATTAATACAAGCACACACATTGAAATACATGCAGACATGCACATATGCATACTTGGAGGCACCAGAATTTATCAGGTTCAGTAAGTTGTCACCTTATAGACAAAGATGATACACACATTAATTGATAAGTATCAAGTCCTTCTATGTATCTGTTCCCCTTCACTGAAAGTTGCTTATAGCTAAGTATCAGTTCCTGATGAGTATCTTTGAATGTACAATCAAACCCATGGTATAAGGCCCTGAATATACACATAAACACACAGGACTAAGTGTAAGAGCCTCTCTGTTTCTCCGTGTTCTACAGTCAAAGCCCCCCCCCCTTGTGTGTGTATGTATGTATGTGTGCGTGTGTGTGTCATTTTTTCCAACGGAGTGGGAAAAGTCAGAAACTGATAACATGCCCCCACACATCTCTGCAGTTACACCTAAAATAGAATGTATTTTATTCTTTACACACAAACACACCTTTTTTTTACAAAAATATGTATTTACACACAAACACACATATTCACAGAGAATTACACAGGCTCACACAGTCAGAAACAGATGCAATCACAAACATACAAGAATAGGTGCAAGGAGCCGGGCGGTGGTGGCACACGCCTTTAATCCCAGCACTCGGGAGGCAGAGGCAGGCGGATCTCTGTGAGTTCGAGACCAGCCTGGTCTACAAGAGCTAGTTCCAGGACAGGCTCCAAAACCACAGAGAAACCCTGTCTGGAAAAACAAAAAAACAAAACAACAAAAAAAACAAAAACAAAAAAAACCAAAACAACAACAAAAAAAAGAATAGGTGCAAGGTATTGCTAGGTAGTCCTTTCTTTATATAAAAAGCTCTTCAGACAAGGCTAAGACTCATGTCCTGTTAGATACCTAATTTTCTATTGCAACAGGTACATACACATTCGCAGATACACATCTGACTAGGCAACATGTCCAAAGGACCCACACTATTCCCACTAATTGTCAGGAATGCAAGGAATAAGCTCCTATTGTCAAAGGCCCCATGCATTGATGTGTGTCAATTCATTCTCAGTAAGACATTCACAAATGCAAAGGTCCACATACAAATGCATGACTAGATACTATATATATATCTGCCTGCTGAAGGAGGAAACCCCCCCCCCACCTAGTACCCACATGTGCTCCTGAGGTTACTCCTCTCCTGAGCAGAAGTTTGGCAGTAGGTAGCATGGTTTGCAAGGAGTGATCCTCAAGATGCCCATTCTCTGAGTGCATTTCTTCTATACAGTATTTGTCCTGTGAGGCACTTCAGGATATGAGCACCCCAAGGTTAGCTCATACTCTCAGAGTACATCCTTTGTAAAAAAAAAAAAAAAAAAAAAAAAAAAAAGTGCAGGGAGGCATCTCAGGATGTGGCCACAACTGGCACCCATGGAACTCAGAGATCTAGCAATATACAAGAATAACATGAAAGTATGAAAGTTGTCTCTCCTAAAGTTTTAAATTCAGTCTCTGCCAGCAATTTGTCCAAAGGCTGGAAGAGGATTAAGAAGAGAATTGGGAATTGTGTGAGAGTTCTATGTTGCTGCCTGCCACCCTCAGGAGAAAGCCATGTTTCTCAGAAGGAAGTGGTACCACTGGAAGTAGAGAGCATTGCAGTGCACACACACAGCTAAATAGGGTGCCCAAGATACACTTCTGTGCTTATTAATCTATATATTTTCTGATGCTTTTCTTGCAATGATGAGATGATGGTTAGGGCTATGTAAATTAGCAAATCTGATTTCAAACAGTATACTTCACAGTCCCACCACCACCACCATTAACCTGCAATGCTTGAGCTGAAGTTATACAGAAAAGGATAAGAGGCAGAGGCAGTAGAGGCAGCAGGATATAGTGTTGCCTAAAGGGGAAAAGTCTTATAGAGGATCAAAGGTTTTAGGGGAAGAAAACTCCAAAGGCTAGGAATGAGTATGAGAAGATTAACAACCTGAAAATGGATGGTCCAAAAGTATATATGAGTCAACACTCCGAACTAAATATTTCAAAATACTTAAGGTGGCAGTGTGTTTAAGAATGCAGTAGAAAAATAAAGACTAAGAGGTGGTAAGCCATCATGTACGACAGGCTTCTCCACATAAAACCATAGTTAAGAGGAGATATGTCTAATGGCTGGCCTTCCGTAGCATCCTTCTCAGTGTTGAGTCTTGTACCAAAATTCACCCCAAAGATGCCCATGACTTAGAAGTACTAAAGGAGCAGTCTTCATGGACATACCACATCAAAACTCATCCTTCTGTCTTTCCCTTCAAGGTCAGGTCCAAGTGAGATATTTTCTCACGCTGGACAAAGGTGAGGCTCCTCATCCCTCACCACACATCCCTGCTGCTTTGTTTTCATGCTGCCTGTATCCATTTCTCTCTTTTCATGGGAGACACTCCTACCACATACTGGCTCAGTCCAGCTGTTAATGAAGGGGTCCTTAATGTGGATTGCTTATAAGAACCTTATTTGTCTCCTAACAGGAAAGTGACAGCAAGCAGAACAAAAAAAAAAAAAAAAAAAGGTACCACTGTGAATGGAATACTTACGTGTTGTTCGAGATTGCATGGTGGATATTGCTTGATTGTTCTGGTGCTTAATTGTCCAAGACGCATGACTTAGTCTGCAGTCTTGGAATTATGTTTTGTTTATCAGGGGTCAGACCCACATTGACCCACGGGCCTGTAGATTTGAAGCATTCAGCAAAGATCCTCCTATGAAAATTTCATTAATGTTGTCATTGACACCCTCCATGCAGATCACTGCTCTCTGTAATGAAGAGTGGCCACTCAGAAGGGACTGAATGTCAGTGCTCATTTGTGGGTCACATGGCTGAAGTAGCGCTGAGATTGCTAAGTTTTATCCATTGTACAAGAGATGTTTCTGTGATCTGGTTTATCCTCCACACTGGTCCACATACAAATAAAAATGAGTCTGCCAAAGCCACCCTTTTTTAATTCCAAGGAATGTGGTCAATGAGTTCGTGATGCAGAGGAGTAAAGGAAAAGTGAGAGACATCAGAGGCATGGACTCAGACTGATCATGAGACAATTTTGGAGAAGTAGCACATCTTTCCCCTCTTTTCCTCTGTCCGCTAGGTGTTATGGAGGAACTAATTTGTAGAAGGGGTGATCATCTTCTAATACCTATATGGAAGAATAGTTAGTCACTCTGCATCTTGCAAAATATTTTACCTTGTCTGGGCTGAACCATAAGATGAATGTTGCACCCAGTCCTGCAAAGAAAAACAGTCAAGAGTCACTGAACTTCTTGTTTACTTGCTCTCCATCAATGGGTGATTACTAAGGCAAGTATCATTTGTGATACACTTTACTGAATCTAGTACTTGGGAAAAGGAGAAATTGGGTACTGTAACCAAGTCAGTGAACCCCAGGAGAGACAACCCATGAGACTAATTGACTCCAGACCCAGCTGATGGTCTCTACAAAGGCAAACCTCAGTATGAACAGATATGATGTTTATTTATGTTCATACTGACATTCACCTTTCGACTGATGGGGACTTTGGTTGCTCCTGTTACTAAACACATATTGCTACCTTTAGTCTTTTATCTAAAAGAACAGAAGCTAGCTGTCCCCACATCTGTCACCTCTCTCCTTCACTACCTGTCTGTTGGATGGAGCAGGGGCAAGGGCAGTCAGTACCACCTACTTGTAGCATAATCTTCATACACATTATCCCAAAAAAGTCCACAGATGCCGTCTTCACAGAGCACAAAGCTGAGTCCTTGATGTGCTCTTTTTGATATAAGATGGTTGGTGTACTGCGTAAAGTACACCCACTGGCCTCTTTACACAGCCACGATGACCAGTTTAGTAGATGTGAGTCAGAAGGAGTTCCCCAAGTCAACTTATTGGATGTCTTATTGGTCACCGTTTCTTTCCTATTATCTGCAGGTTCTTTGGGACACGATCTTTTGTGGAAGCTAATTTTCACCAAGTATGTATCCTGTCTAATGTAGACAAGAGGAAGTGAGATGAGGTGAAGGAAGCAGAGTGCCTATGTTTAGACATGTTGGTGGGAAAATTATTTTCCTCTTTTTTTTTTTTTTCCAGAGCCTGATTCTTGAAAAGTACCAGGGCTGCTATGAGAAATCATTCCCTGCCTTAAAATGTGCCTGACAAGACCCTAATGATGTTGGTCTAGGGAAGGTCACATTGGAAGACAATCAGCATTATACCTGTCTCCTTACTCCCTGAATTTCAATAAAGTAACACTGCCATTATCCGCCAAGATCACAGGTTCTCTGCTTGGAGAATGTGGAACTCTCAGCCAGTTTCTTCACTGATCTACAATATTCCTTCTCTTGAAGGTGCCTGGCCGCATCCTGAAAGATGTCCACAGGAATTCCTGACCTGAGGACCTGCACACGCAGTCCTGATATCATTGATGAAAAAGGTCATTTGCTGAGATGAGGATAGCTCAGAAGTTCTACACAGCTTCAGGGGGATATTTTGTGCAGGGCAGTGAGATGGATTCTGTTCCCACATTCAGCTTTAGAACCTGCACCAATTCTCGTCAAGATCTGAGAATAACAGGAGGACCCCATTTGAAACTCTCCCTGGGTATGTTTTAATTTTGTATCTCTACCACCCTTAGATGTTGTGTGTATTTTGACAGTACAAAAATGTCAGTCATACCTCTCTTTCTTCAGAGATAACCCAGGAAACCTACCCAACCAGATAAAGAGCATGCTTCGGCAGAGCATTGGTAAGCAAATGTGCATCACTGTATGGCATCTAGATAGGATTTTCTGAAAAGGAGAGTGTCCATGGTCATTCTCTTCCTGGACTCCAATAACATGATGATGATGCAGAGTTCATCCTCTTGTACTGTTTCTCACTGGTGTCATATAGAAACAATGTACACACAAACCAATACTCAAATTCTGAAATAGAATTCGAGGTGAATTTACACTAATTAACATTCAGAACACTTACAGTTTCTGAGAAGAATTCAAAGAAATACAAACTCTCAGAACCCCCTGTTCCTCTGTTGCCATCATTGTTGTCAAACTGACATACATTTTCTCAGATAGTATCAGAAAAATGCCATTCTGCTACCTAAACAACAAATATAACATTCACCTGGGTCTAATCCTAAAAGTGATGACACAGAGCAAGAGTGATTCCTCAAGACCCTGCACTTATGGTTCCAGAACTTCCCACAAAACCTCAAAGATCCAGAAAGTTAGACAGGGAAGGAATGGAGAGTGGACTCATAGAACAAAATAAAAATCACAGCAACAGACTCACCTACATTACATCAGTTGATTCTGATTTTGACAGATGCATCATGAAAATCAAGGAAGAGAATATGATCTATCCACAAAGGTCTGCAAGACAAGTATGCAGAAGCAAACAAGAGGGAACTCGTTAGAAAACTGAATACAATCTCAAATATACCCCAGGTGTAAACTCTACAAAGTTCATGTAAGAGATATAGAAGAGACCTACATAAGTTTCAGCTTCTTTAGTTGGAAGATAGAGACAACATAGAGAAGATGAACTGTGGCTACATGAGCTTAAAAACCATTAGCCAAGCAAACACAGATGCTGTAGAATGGCTGGGGGAGAGTATACCCTAGGATTTGGAGAGGAAGCCTAGTCTCTATTCCACCCCAGCAGACAACGAATCTCTGTTCTAAGCCAAGATGGTGGTACAGTGCTGGGTGGTAACAATGGAATTTTCAGACAGAAAAGCAGATGTGTTCTGCTCACCACTCTTATACCCATGTGGTTCCGAAGATTACTGCATGAAGATATGGTATAGAAGCTGAATGAACACTGTCCAAATTTGGGGGACACTTCCAACACTGACTGCTAGCTTTGTTCTGACTCTTAAATACCTCAGATACCTCAGCCTACTAGAAGAGGGATATTGAGAATAGGCAAGGTATAGAACTTGCTTGAGCTGATGAGTCTCCATGCTGCTGGTGCTACAGACCAGAGGACCTAGCGCTGCACACTCCCCAGCACTGCTCCACTCTCAATGCTAGATGTCAACCCATGCAGAACACACACTCCTTGCTTCCCCACAGTGAATATATGGAACCATGCTGTGCTGGAAATGCCACATATATCCAAAAACAGCTAGGTCAAACCCTGATGGACATCCGCAGACCAAAAACCACATGTCCATTTAGATATCAGCCCTTACCTGACACTGTTTCTTAACACCAAACACTCATATATTGTCCTCCATATACATTACAAGGTATCAGTTCAGTTTCACCACCCTCTCACCAGTAGGAGGCAAGATACTACAGATGCATCCCCTCCCAGTGCTGTGCTAAACAGCCTTGTTAGTAATTGACCCTGCTTGTCACTGCCTCCCCTGACACCATCTCAAATGCATTGGGTGGTTTTAGAACCAGCTGGGTAATAGCACCCAATAGCCCTATGTTATTTTCTCTGTGTCCCATCTTAATAGACACCAACTCTGGAGCCCTACATATAATGTGTATCATATCCTATGAGAACACACTTCCCACCCCACATACAGAGCCCCATTGGACAGAAACCCCACTTCTTGCTAAACCAGTACCCACTACTATTTCATAGGTCATGCTAGACTATAACCTGTAATATGCAGCCTTGCAGTACATGTGTGATGGAAGCAGGATAAAATATTCTAAAGAGTCTGTTGCTTACTCATGTGTATGAAGTGAGTTTAAGGTAGGAGATGACAAGTAGAACCTGAAACCAGATAGTACACACGGTAGCATTCCAGGGTTGGCTCTCCATCTGAGGGTGAATTTTAGTTGTTTATATGTGGTAGATATTGGGAGTCTTCAATTAGGACTGATGATGTGGCAGTGAATGCTGAGTGACAGTGGTGTCTAACAAGGCCTGATACATATAATTTGAAGCAGAATGGAGTGGAGGTGAGGAGGTAGTGCTGATTTCCAGCAGCCAGTGTCCAACAGCATGATAGCACCTGTGTTAACTAGCACTCTACTTGGGGAAAAGAATGGTCTGTGAAAACACTCAGAGAAGTGTAGATAGGGCAGTCAGAAGGCAGGTGAGTTCCAGCAGCACTGAATCCTGGAGTATATTTATATTGTTAGTTATGAGGGAGACAAAGGTATTCCTAGCATGGCCTGAAAAGCAACTGTAATACCTGTCAGTATATGTTCAGTTGTAGCAATCAGGGAGGCTATGTCAAACAGGACTGATAAGAAATGGTGAATATGGGTGGCATCAATGTTGTGTGTATCAGGGATTCATATGTGCAAGTTTAAACGTGGAATAGAGAATTTTGTGTAGCATATCCTAAAGATTATTTTATATTTTGGAATAAATGGTAGTTGGACCATGTCTTGGAAAGATTGAGAACTTGCACAATATGTGGGCTGAATTTGGCCAGTCCAGACTGACATGTGTAGTGTGATTATGTCTTTAGGTATATATCTTATAGACTCAGAGTCATTGAAGTGGATGTACACAGTACTGTTACAGGAAAAAACATTCAAGTAGGGCCTGATATATAGAATTTTGAGAGTGGAAGTGGTGTGAATTGGTATGGGATGTCCTTCTGTCTATATGTTGCTTTTATTGTTAATGAATAAAGAAACTGGTTTGGCCTGATAGGGTAAAAAAGAGATAAGTGGGGAAAAATAAACTGAATGCTATAAGAAAAAAGGCAGAGTCAGTAAGAAGCCATAGAACCACTGTCAGAGATAGACATGCTGAAACTTTGCTGGCAAGCCACAGCCATGTGGCGATACAGAGATTAATAGAAATGGGTTAAATTAATATGTAAAAGTTAGCCAGTAAGAAGCCAGAACTAATGGGTCAAGCGGTAATTGAATTAATACAATTTCTCTGTGGTTAGTTTGGGGCTGAGCAGCTGAGAACAAACAAGTGGCCTTCTTACTACAAATTGGCGCCAATGTGGCTAACTAAAATCCACTAATAACCTGAGAGAGTTTGGGAAAGAATTCTAGGCACACACGCGCACACACACACACACAAAAAAAAAAAACACAGACTTATGCACAGCTTAACACCATAGATCCTATAAGAGAGGTTTTCCTGATTCAGCAGTAGAACAAAAGGCATGGTTTTGAAATGGCAGCTTCCTGGGCTGTGTGGCCAGTACAAACTCTGACAAGGTCTGGCAATGGATCATTTAAATGCGGTTTATGAGCAAAATGCTACAACTTGCTTAATGGCAACATAGACACTGTGTGCCCAAAAATGGGGCTGTGAGCATGGCTCACAGTAAACAGACCTCCACCCCACCATGTTGGACTGGGCAGAGCCACAAAGCAGCCTTAGTGGCTGCTTAGCACTTTAAGAAGTGCTTCTGGCCTAAATAAATAAGTTACAGATATAAAATAAAGACAGATTCAGATATAAAAGACCTCTAAATGGGTCACAGTTTTTTGATAAATGTGCATAAGCTTGGGATAGAGAAGTAAAGGAGTATAAGTAAATGGTTTTTTAAAAATAAAACAAAGTCTTTAAAGAGACAGAATATCTTCTCCCAGTCAGTGGGTTGCCTTTTTGTCTTAGTGACAGTGTCCTTTGCTTTACAGAAGCTACTCAGTTTCAGGAGGTCCCATTTATTCAATGTTGTCCTTAATGTCTGTGCTGCTGGGGATAAACGTAGGAAGTGATCTCCTGTACCCATATGTTGTAGAGTACTTCCCACTTTTTCTTCTATCAGGTTCAGTGTATTCAGACTAATATTGAGGTCTTTAATCCATTTGGACTTGAGTTTTGTGCATGGCGATAGATATGGATCTATTTTCATTCTTCTACACGTTGACAACCGAAGTATATATCCTAACTAAGGGAGCCATCTTAGGGTTGGCAAGAGACTTGACTCTAGAGGGATTGGCAGGTGTCCAGGGATGTTGTAATAGGAGCGGCGGGGCTGCGTCCCCGGCACCCAGCCGCCCGCATGGCTAGCTTATGCCCCGAAATAATTACACGGAAACTGTATTCTTTTGATCACTGCCTGGCCCATTAGTTCCAGCCTCTTATTGGCTAGCTCTTACTTATTGATCTAACCCATTTCTAATATTCTGTGTAGTACCACGAGCTGGCTTACCAGGAAAGATCTTAACCTGCGTCTGTCTGGAGTGGGAGAATCATGGCGACTCCTCACTCGGCTTCTTTCTCCCAGCATTCTGTCTGTTTACTCCACCCCCCTAAGGGCTGGCCTATAAATGGGCCAAGGCAGTTTCTTTATTAAATAAAAGTAACTCCTCCATCACAGGGAGATGTCCCCAGCTGGTACCTTGGGCAACTGAGGAGAGGGAACCTGAAATGACCCTATCCTATACTGATGAATATCTTACATATCACCTTAGAACCTTCATCTGGCGATGGATCGAGGTAGAGACAGAGACTCAATTTGGAGCAATGGTCTGAGCTCTTAAGGTCCAAATGAGGAGCAGAAGGAGGGAGAACATGAGCAAGGAAATCAGGACACGAGGGGAGCACCCACCCACTGTGACAGTGGAACTGATTTATTGGGAGCCCACCAAGGCCAGCTGGTCTGAGACTGAATAAGCATGGGTTGATTCTGGACTCTCTGAGCATGGCGGACAATGAAGGCTGATGAGAAGCCAAGGACAATGGCACTAGGTTTCGATCCTAATACATGAACTGGCTTTGTGGGAGCTTAGCCTGTTTAGTCGCTCACCTTCCTGGACGTAGGTCTTCCCGCAGGGCAGGGAATTTGGACTGCTCTTCAGTATCGAGAGGGAGGGGGAATGGTGTGGGGGGAGGAGAAGAGGAGTGGGGATGGGGGAGGGAAGTGGGGGAGGGGGCAATATTTGGGAGGAGGGGAGGGAAATGGGAAACGGGGAGCAGGTGGAAATTTTAATTAAAAAAGAATAAAAATAAAAATTAAAAAAGAGACAGAATAAACTTTAGAACAAGTAATAGGAATAAAGAAAAATAAGCCATGTAGAGATGGACTATACACAGAGTGTCTGGATTGTGAATATTATTGTGTTTTCTTTGAATTATTTGACTGTGAAGTAGCTAAGTAACCAACATATATATCTTAAATATTTCTTGACTTCAAAATATGGGTCTAAGGATATATTACTTTGGATAAGAGGCTCATCTTTTATTTCCATAGAGGATGAGAACCTACAAATTACTTCAATACTAATGTGGTTTGATAGATCAAAACCCTCTGAAATGTCACTGTGAACACTCCAAAAAATACTTTACCCAACAACAAAGCATCCCTTTGCCTATAAATGGAGCTTATCACATAGACATAGATTTCAGATCCTGCTAAAGAAAACTTCACTACAGCAAAATCCACATACTCATATAAGAGCACACAGACACACACAGAGAACATGTTTACATGACAAGGTGTCAGATTCTGCAAGATACTCCTCCCATACAGCAACACACTGGATATACATACAGATAAACACATACACACACATAGAGAGAGAGAGGGAGAGAGAGAGAGAGAGAGAGAGAGAGAGAGAGAGAGAGAGAGAGAAAGAGAGAGAGAGAGAGAGAGAGAGAGAGAGAGAGAGAGAGACAGCACACATACACCCACACAGATGGATATGTGTCAGGGTATATTAGCTATCCCCTCACAGCTGAAGTCTAGCATTCAGGCCTAAGTTTCAGTTTCTGCTGACATCTCCTACATTATAGAGACCATATTTGTTGAACTATGTCTCTCGTCATGATAGGTACCTCTTTTCAGTCTCTGAAGGCTAAATATAAAAATGTGGGTATTGAACAGTACTGCACGGTATCCCCAAAACTGAGACAAAATGCTCAGAATCTACATATATACACGACCACATACAAATACACACACATAAACACACACACACACAAGTCTAGGTCTTACAACAGAAACATCATGAATATATGGATGGCTATGTGTCTGACTCTTCATGTCAATTGCTTCTTGCAGGAAAAATCCCAAAATGGGGCTATTTGTGTAGTCTACAAGGTATAAACTCACCCACAATCCTACTCCACCCCACAGCTTAGTGAATTTCTGCTAAGTATCGTCCATTATAACCAAAGTCTCACACAGGAATCCAGATAGTATAGGTCCTTCTGGGCATCTCCTTTTCTGTAACCAAAGCCTCATACACAGACATGGCTATATTAGGATCTATCACATATGTCCTCCACACTTCCAAAGCCGCACAAATACATGCAGAGTTAGGTTTCAGTTCCTCTTAAATACCTCTTCCACTATAGCAGAAGTCCCACTTACACATATAGATCCAGTTATCTAGCCATTTCAGGTAGCTACTCCCCTATTTTTTCTTTCTTGCTTTATATATGTGGAGAATGAAAGCTATATAAAAACAGTATATTTAGGGAAATTTCAGTATTTGTCTTTTGGATCTGGTTATACTCATCTAAAATAATCTATTCCTAGTCCATGCAGTTTCCTGGGAAGATGGCTCACCAGCAAAGAAGGTTAATGTACTGAGCATCTGAAACTAGGCTTGCAACTCTGCAGTTTGTGACCAGTTACAGGACCCAACTTTATTGTTGAATCATGTGTGAAACCCCAACCTACTGTGGGTGACTTCTCTTTAAGTTGGCCTTGAGTTGTATAAGTAAACTGAGCAAACCATGAAGAGTAAGACAGTAGCCAGATTTGCTCCGTGTTTTTTCATTAGCTCCTGCTTGAGTTCCTGCTCCAACTTCCCTAAATGACAGACTTTGATTTAAAAAAAAACATGTAAGCCAAATAAAATCGTTTTTTCCCACATTGATTTTTGTCATTATGTCTATCAGCATTAGAAAATATAGTACTACAGTATCCCAGGTCTGGCCTCAATCTTAGGATCTTACTGCTGTCACCTCCCAAATGATGGGCTAAAGGTAAGTACTACAACACTAACTTGATGAATAGAATGTTCAAGATAAGATAGATATCATGGGGAAAATAAGTCAGTGTCTTAGCGAATATAATTCTATGGTAAGGATATTATTAAGGAAGTTGGCCAGAGAAAGTATCTTCATTAAGATGGACATGAGAGATTTTAGAGAATGAGGGTAGAAAACAAGAAATATGGCACTTGATGAATAGAGGCCTGGGGGAGGGACTTGATTTTATTTTTAATGTATCAAGCAGTCAAGTTTTCTCTTTGCCAAGAAAAGATAAGTGTTGTCTTCTGCAAAGTTCTCCATACTTAAAATAAAACACAACCTCATACCACAAGGTGTCAGGTACTGCCGTGTATCCTGCCGTTTATAGCCAATGCCACATACCCAGAGCTAGGTGTCAGGTCCTGTTAGGTACCTCTTTCCATACGTCCAAATATCCACAAACGTAGTACTCATTGGTACACAAGTTCTAATGGGTCTTAATAATTATCTCGAAGATCTTTTCCAAATAAGTTTTTTAAATGTTTTACTTGGTTTATGTGACACAAACATCCATTCAAAGATGGTATCTTCCATTTGCATTAAAATTCCTATAGGGGAATATGACCAGAATGAAGTTTAAGCTTCAGATCCACATGATCCACATGTACATTCTGTAATTCCTCTTTTTCCAAAGACAATTCTCTTTCAGCTTCTCCTAATAATAACCTGGGACTACTTAAGTCCTTGTCACAATCTAAATTTTGTTTCAACTAATCAGCTCATTAGGTTTTATTTCAATTGTGGACTGTAGATTGGAAATGTCTCCTAGCAATCTTTGAAAATCATTAAGAGTCTGCAATCAATCTCTTCTAATTTGCACCTTTTGGGGTCTAAATTTTTGTAAACCTGTTTTGTAGGCTAAATTATTAATAGAATCTCCCCTTTGTAATTTTTCAGGAATAATTTGCAATCCCTAAGAAGGGATTTTTTTCTTTATTTCTTCAAACATTCTTTCTAAAGTATCTTTATTTGAATCAGCCAGTGTGATGACTTCCATGTAATCCTTAACTATATATTGAGGAAATTTCTTATGTGTTATTTCCAACAGCTGACTTACAAAAGAGTGGCACAGGATTGAACTATTTATCATTTCCACTGATATTTCTTAGAAGTTTGAGAATTATTATAAGTAGGAACTGTGGAGGCAATTTTTTTCTGTCTTTTCTTATAATGGTATAGCAAATAAACAAAATTTTAAATCAATAACTATAAGAGGTCATCCTTTAGGTAATAGAGAAGGAAAAATAATGCCAGAGTATAGAGAGCTCATTTGCTAAATCACCTTATTAACAGTTCTTAAATCTGTTATAATTGTCCAGTTTCAAAATTTCTTTTTAACAACAAATAGAAGGAAATTCCAAGGGATAGTTGATTCTTCAATATACTGAGCATTTAACTTCTCCTGTACCAGCTGTTCTAAGGCCTGCAGTTTTTCTGTTGTTAAGTGTCATTGTCCAGACCACACAGGTTTGTCCATAGACCATTTAAAGATAGGGTTGTTGGTATGTTTGAAAGACCAGCAACTGTTTTGCCATGTTCTTGTGCGACCTGTGTGTTAGTGACTGTTCTTTATAATACCTTCTGATATTTTTTCCAGAAACATGTACTAATGTATGGCTTGTTACTGAGACTGGAGAAATGCTAGTGTGAGTATTCCACTGCTGTAACAAATCACACCCCCAGAAATTCATTGCTATGTTAACCACATATGGCTTTAATTTACTTGTCTTACCTTCTGGCTCTATGCATTTGACCCATCTTGCCCTCTGTTTTATCTGAGATAAAGTTTCAATCCCTAAAAGCTGGACATTTCTCCCTGGAAGAGGCAAATTTGGATTCCAAGATTCTGCTTCAATTATTGTTACACAAGCACCTATGAATAAAAGGCCTTCAATGACATCATCATTTATTTGTATTTTTAATTTTGGTTTTTGTTCATTTATAGAAGTTTGCCAAAATATTTGTCTTTAGTTTCTTCTAAATTTCTTATTTTTTTATAGCTTTTCTATTATCAGGAGCAGAATGGTTTCTTATTTTAGACATTAGTTTCTTTAATTGCTCATAGGAGTTTCCTTCATGGTTACACAAAATGACTGAACTGAATTTGTCTTGAGAACCTAGAAGAGGCCCCTCAAGCAGTCTCCCCAAGAGCAAAGTGTGATCGTTACAGTTATTATTTCCTTACACTCATTGATCCAATGCCTGCCTTTGTCATACCTTCTGCATAATCCAGAAGAGAGAGCCGTCATACTTAGAACAAACATTGTTTCTAGGAATACCTTGTTTATAGTCCATTTTTAAGTGACCATGCTTGCCATATTTGAAACACTTGCCATTTCAATTTTTCTTCAAACATCTGTAAATCACCTCTCCTATCCATTCATCATCATAGTCATGAGGTTCAATATTGATTGCATCTCAGGTCTATTCCTCCAAGGGTGTCAATCTTGCCTTCAACAGACTAATTGCACTTTTTAATTGTACAATAGAATTTTTAAAAGTCAGAGATTCAGTTATTATTTTTTTTTTTGCTTCTGTTTGGCATCATTCAATTTACTTCTGAAATCAGTCCTTGCAAGAAATTTATGAGGCCTTCCTCGAGGCTCTGTATAACTTCAGTAAATGACTCAATTTTTTCCTACTTCTTCAATTGTGTCCCAAGAATTCAACTCTGTTGTGTAGCATAAATTGAGAACATGGTCATCATGTACATCAGTATTATCTCCCTCTCGAAGAGTTGGTCTTGGAAAATTACAATACCTCTAGCCTTACTTCCTTGTTAAATGATCCTAGCCTCTTCTTTCAACCAGGACTTCCATTGTAATTGATTACTAAACTTCAAGACCACTTTAACTAAGTCTTTCCAGTCTCTAGAGATAATATTATTACAAGTTGATCACAAGTTTAACATCTGCTTCACAAAAGGTGAACACATGCCAAATGAGATTATCAGTTCCTTGAATCTCCTTAAATATAATATTTCCATAGGAGTCCATTTAACTCTTGCAAAGTTTTGGGGATGTATATCATTTTTCAGTTCCTGTAAGGTGACTGGATAAATTAAAGTTGTTTTATTAAATTAAATCTTAGGCTGTTAAATCTTAGGCTGCTCCTCTGTCCTTATAATGCAATGCTGAAATTGGTTCTACATTGATTTCTTCTGTCTGGAGCTGAATATCTCTATGATCTGTTTTATTATGTTTTTCTAAAGTATGTACCTTAGCACTCATATTAAACAACTCTTTTACTGAAAAAACAAAAATGATAAGTCTGATAATGGTTAGAATTGACATTATGCAATTCCCATCAAAATTAGTTATCCTCATTTAGTTGCTCCATTTTCAAACTCTCCAGTGTATTATCATACAGAGACCTAAATGTGTCCATAGTAATAATGATTCCCTTTTTAATATGAAAAAAAAACCTAACTCTTTTAACTAACTCCTCCTTTTAAGAAATTCCAATTAGCAGTGAACTGTGAGGCGTAGCATGTCTGAATAACGACGATAGGCAGTGAACAGTCTGAGTGAGGACAGCTGCAGCTGCAGCTACTAGCATGCAGCTCATGCAAGTGACAGCCTGAGGAGAGAGCATGTAGGGTAAGCCCATTGTGGAGAGAGAGAGAGAGAGAGAGAGAGAGAGAGAGAGAGAGAGAGAGAGAGAGAGAGAGAGAGAAGCCTGCTGTCTAAAAAATGCACAGAAGATTGAGTGAAAAAAAAATGGAAATTCTTCTACCTCAAGAGCCACACCATTTCTGATCATATAATCAAAGGATGCCCACCACTCCCAAAGCACGCTAGCTCAATTATGCTCATAGCATATTTATTCATGATTGCCTGAAACTGGGAACAATCTAGATGTTCCCTAATTAAAGACTGGATAAAGAAAGTGTGGTCTATTTACACTAAAGAATATTCCCCGTGTTAGAAACAATGACCTCAGAAAGTTTGCAGGCAAATGGATGGAACTAGAAAAGATCATCCTGCATGATGTAACCAAGAGGCAGAAAGACAAGCATGACACGTATTCATTCATCAGTGAATATTAGCCTTAAAGTAAAGGAAAACCATGCAACAACCCACAGGTCCAAAGAAACTAAGTAAAAACGGGACTTAAGTTGGGAAATGCATGAATCTCATATGAAGAATAAATAGCATAGATTTTGCCAGTGGAAGTAGGGACTGGAATGGGGAATGGTGACAGAAACAGGAGGGATATTGTGAGGGGAGGATGAAAGAAAGAGCATTGAAAGAGATGCCTTTAATCTGGTAGCATCTCTGGGATGAGCTAGAAACCCAAAGCAATGAAAATTCCCAGCAATCAATGAGGATGATCGTAGCTAAGACTCCTAGAATAGGAGATAAAGAGTCTGAACTTCAACCTCCTGTAACCAGGCAAGACTATGAGGGAAAGGATTGGTACCCCTAATCAGTCACAAACACTTTGACCTACAATTCATTTTACCTACAAGGTGTGCCTAGGTAAAGATGGCACAGAAATTGTGGAAATGACCAGTTAATGACTGGCACAGTTGGAAACCAATATTCTGAGAGGAAACATGCTCTTGAGGGCACAGAGATATAACATGATACAGAGATATAACATTACACATGAATGGGCAAAAAAGTCAATGAAGTGATCCTTAATTATTTTCGGTGATACTCATAGAACGATGTCTGGTCCAAGTGTCATGAGAGAGGTTTCCCAGCAGAAATGAGAGCAGCAGATACAGATAACCACAGCCCCAAATCAGACCAAGTTCAGGGAATCATGCAGAAAAAAAATGGAAGAAAGATTGTAGGGACCAGTGGCATAAAGATCACCATAAGAAAACTCACAGAATCAACTAACTTGTGTTTGTAGTAACTCACAGAGATTGAATAGACAATTAGGCACCTTGCATGGCACTGACCTAGGCCCTCTGCACATGTTACACTTGTGTAACTTAGTCTTCATGTGAGATTCCTTGCAGTGAGATGTAGGGTTGTCTCTAACTCTGATGCGTGCTTTGGGAACCCATTACTTTTATAGGATTGCCTCATTCAGGCTTAAAAGAAGAGGAGGTGTCTAGTCTCACTGCAACATGATATACCATGGCTGGCTGATATACATAGGAGGCCTAACTTTTCTGAAGACAAACAGAGGTTGAGGAGTTGATGGGGTGTATTGGAAGCAGAGGAGAGGGACTGGGAACAAGGGGAAAAAAAAGAATCTTTGATTGGGATGTAAAAGCAAAAATAAATAAACCAAAAGGACAAACTTGAAATATATTTAAATGTTTCTTTTGATATTTAATAAAATAATTCTTCATCATATTTTATAAATGGCTAAAACTGACACCAAGTAACATCATTTTAATTGTTGATAACTATCATTCAAGACAATATGCACAGTCATTATCCTTTTTTAATCAAATTAGTTCATTAGGGAATAAAGGGACTATTTCAAACTTCAGAAATGGCATCTGCAATATTTATTGTAAAAAAGGGAGTTTAAAAAATACCAAGCTAAGTTTGAAGAAAAAGATAGAACAAAGCATGGTAATTCTTCATCATCCATCATTAGTTAAATTTTAAAATATTAAGGGAAGTTATGCAAAGTAGCTGAGATTAATTTTTGCTAATTGACTAAAGTCACAATGCTAAGTGTTGCTTTCAGTTGCGATGCCAATGCCATTTGCAAGGTTAATTACTATGTTCCTTCACAGCCTCCAGTTATTTCTCATACTGTGGCAGAGAAGTGTGAACAGATGGACCAGAATAACATCTGGCTCAGGTGGGGCAAGGCTATAGATGACTTCCTCGAATGATTTCCTTCAGTATCACAGGAAGTAATAAGAAACATGTAGGTGACAAAAATAAACAACTTGATAATACAAATATGAGCAGAGTGGCCTTGCCACATTCTAGACAGAAAAGCATAATCAGCATGCAACAATGCAGGAGAAACTTCTGTATCAGCAGAAATATTCTAAGATATTATCACTTGATTAATCAATAAATTATTACTGTCTTACTTTCCCAACTCTCTCCCAAGATTATATGTGAAGGTACATTGAAATAAAAACATTTATTTTATGTAAAATTACCCCTCAAGATTATATCTTTCTTGATCCTTAGGATAAGATAAATTATACTACACGGAATCTAAACTAATAGAGATGTATCCATGTTTAAAAGGGACACAGTAGCAAAACCATGGTAAGGAACAAGAATTAATAAATTGAAACAATTGTACTCACCTTTTCAGCTACACTATTTTAATATAATGTTGAGGAGTACTTCAATTAATAATTAGACTATGAAAAAAAATTTAAATGAACATTTTGTTAATAATAATGATGACTACCAGGAACTAAAGCCATAATCAACAAATTTAATTTGTTGCTATACTTTAAAGAATGTTACCACCATTTTGTTATAAATCTGAGGAACTTCATCTCAAGTATTTCAGTATTCTATGCTTGTTCCAGCTGCAGGACATAATGTTTAAATTCTCTGATAATAAACAACTATGTGATTTCTAGTTCACAAAATTTCCTCACACAATGCAAGGAAGAAATACAAAACCAAGTGACAGACACGAGGAGAAAATTATTAGAAATGCCCTGGCCATGCCCATGCCCATCCTTAATCCTGGAGGGAACTCTTTTCAGCTGTTTGTTGACACATTGGAGTTTTTCTAGCAATACTAATTATAGAGATATAGATGAGAATTATCTCTTGGAGAAGTAGCTCAGAGATGATCTCCTTAGCTTGATTTTCTATTTTTGCGTCATAGAATGGAATTGCTGCTGCTTTTTCAAGATGAAAACCGCTCTGCACATAGGAAATGTAATCATGGCTATTGTCATGACTGGGATACAGCTAGGCATATTCTGTATCTTCGTATTCTATCTTTGTTTTGTTCTGTTCATGGTGTATTCACTTTTTGGTGATGATCTGGAGAACTATAGTTTCTATTCTCAGGGTTACTTTTATTTTTGTACCATTAAATATATGAAATGTGTTGGGAAATGTAATTATTTAAACTGTATTTTTCTTTTGTTTTATAGAAGACATTTCAATCATAACCTCTTTTCAGCTCATCTGTATGCAGGACTCTAGGGAAAAATGTTTTATTAGTCTTCTATAAAAAATACTTCAGCATACTGACACATAAGTCATGGTTTCTGTTGCAAAATAAGGTTATTTAGACCACTGAAACCTATTTTCTCCAGATCACTGAGAGTGTCAAGAGCAATATAGTGGCATACAGTTTGATGTAGATTATTTTACTACTTTTACTGAGTTATTGTTCATAAATTTTATAATTCGCCAACTTAATGTATAAAACTCAGTAGGTATTTTCATATATTCATGCAATATATGAGTATAACTAAAATATATATTAGTAGAAATCTAAAACTGTATGAAAATATTTTTAAAAAATCATTCTAAGTGAGATAAGCCAGACTCAGAAAATAAATATGGTATTTATTCACTTATAAGTCAATATTAGCTATTAAGTAAATGATAATCAAACTGCAATACACAGACCCAGAAAGGTTAGGTGAAGAGGAAGGATCTATGGAGGACAGATGTATCTTCTTGGGAAGGGAAAAAAATAAAATTTGTTAGTGGACTGAAGGCAAATGGAGATAGGAGAGGAATCAGTGGGGCAGGAAGAATGCAGGGAAAGACAGATAGAGCTCGGGGACATGTGGGTGATGGTGCGGGAACCTAGTGCTGTGAAAGTTTCCTGGAATATATGCGTGTTGTAATAAGAGTGGTGGGGCTGCGTCCCCGGCATCCGGCCACCCACATGGCTTGACCCAAAATAATTACACGGAAACTGTATTCTTTTAAACACTGCCTGGCCCATTCGTTCCAGCCTCTTATTGGCTAGCTCTTACATATTGATCTAACCCATTTCTAATATTCTGTGTAGTCCCACAAGCTGGCTTACCAGGGAGGATCTTAACCTGCATCTGTCTGGAGTAGGAGAATTATGGCGACTCCCTGACTCAGCTTCTTTCTCCCAGCATTCTGTTCTGTTTACTCCACCCACCTAAGGGTTGGCCTATCAAATGGGCCTAGGCAGTTTCTTTATTAATTAACCAATGAAAGCAACAGATTAATACAAGACCCACCTCCATCATATGCGGGTGACTCTAATGAGGACTCCTCGTCTTAGAGGATAAGAAGTTGGAACTGGCCATATTTTGTACCTAGGTAAGGTTCCTAGTGGTATGAAAAAGTTGCATTCTAGTGAATTTTTGAAAAAGTGGGTCCCACGGAACTCCCTAAAGAATCTCTAGGACAGTGGGAAGATTTTCAAAATCTGACAATGTTGCCCTTTTGCCAAAAACATACATGGAGCCTTTTGCCTTAAACTTGAGTCTCTTTCTTGAGGGAAAGTACTCTTCAGGTTATGTAAATAGAAACCTGATCACCAATCCAGTCACAAAACTCTTGACCTACAATTTGTCCTGGCTACAAAATGTGTTCAGGCTCTGGTGGCACAGAATTTGAAGAGGTGATCAACCAAACCTGTTTTAACACTTGGCTCATGTCATGAGAGGGAGGCCACTCTGCACTGCTTGGATGGCCATGAACCAGAGGCTGGATAGCCCAGAGATCCCAGACAGAAACAAATGCAAGTGGAAAAAAATAATGAAATTATTCCTAATACTGTTTTGCTATACTCATAGATCAGTTGGTGCTTGTCTCATAATCATTAGAGATGCTTCCTTTGGCAGCAGATATGAGTGAGGGCAGAGACCCAGAGTCAGGCACTATTTGGAGAGAGAGAGTCTAAGTTCGAGGTCTGCATTGAGTCCCTCCCCTTAAAGCTTGGTGAATACTGTGGAAGAAAAGGGGAAAAGAATGTAGGAGTCAGAGGGGATGGAGGACACCAACACAAGGGTGGACAAGACAATTTAATAAAAGGAAAATGTCTGAAGAGCAGGCAAAAGTGACAGAGACACACCCACTCCCACTGTTAGAATTTCACAAAAACACTAAACTAATACTCATAATGTATACACAGGGGACTGGCTTAGACCCATGCATGCCCTGTGCTTACTGTTTCAGTTTCTGTGAGAACATATGAGCCTTGCTTGGTTGTTTCAGTGAACTTTTGCCTTATCTTATAGTATCTTGTTTTGCCATTTGTGGTTATTGTCTCTTGAGGCCTGCTTTTTTCTCAAGGGAAGCAGAGGGGAGAATATTCAGGGGAGGTAGAGATAGTTGGGAGGAGTTGAGGGGTGAGAAACTGTGGTCAGGATGTATTTTATGAGAGAAAATCGTGTTTCCCATATTAAAAACTTGAAAAATATTTCCCATACATCTTCTTTATCAAATGAATATCATTTGATTTGACTCCCTGTATTCCACACATATAAGTGTATGTGTAAAATCATGTTGACTTTGAAGTGGGTAAAAGAAGATATCCCTGTGGACTAAGAATAAAAAGTAAACAAATAAAAGACAAAAAAACAACATCATTTAGGCACACACTCTACTTCTTAGTAAAACAAAGATTCTGCTCTGAAAAATCTTTCTCTGTACTCCATAAAATTGGAAAATGTAAAAAAATTTTATAGATAGATACCATATACCAAAATTAAATCAAGATCAGATGAACAATTTAAATAGTCCTATAAACTGTAAGGAAATACAAAAAAAGAAAAAAAAAAAACAAGACCAGGCCAAAGCTTCCAAAAAGAGCTAATGCCTATAGTCTTCAAGGTGTTCCACATAGTAGAAACAGAAGAACATTGCCAAACTCTTTTAATAAGGCTTCAGTTACCCTGATACCAAAAGTACACAAATATTCAACCAAAAAAGAGAATTACAGACAACCTAACCCATGAACATGGATGCGAAAATACTCAATAATGCTGACAAACTGAATCCAAAAGCACTTCAAAAAAAATCATCCACCATGATCAAGTTGGCTTCATCCATGCAGGGATGGTTCAACATATGAAAATCTATCACTGTCATCCATCACATAAATAAGCTGAAAGAAACAAAAACATATGATCATCTCTTTAGATGCTGAACAAAAACATTTGACAAAACCCAACACCCCTTCATGATAAAGGTCTTGGAGAGATAGGGGATACAAGGAACATATCTAAACATAATAAAAGCAATATACAACAAGCCAACAGCCAACTTCAAATTAAATGGATAGAAACTCAAAGTGATTCACTAAAATCAGGAAAAAGAAAAGGCTTAAACACAGTTTTTGAAGTTCTGGCTAAAGCAATAAGACAACAATAGGAAATAGCAAGAATTCAAATTGGAAAGCAAGAAGTCAAACTTTTGTTATTTTCAGATAATATTATAATATATAAAGTACCCCAGTACTCTACCATGGACCTCCTACAACTGATAAATACCTTCAGTGAAGGGGCAGGATACAATATCAACCGAAAAATAAGCAACCTTCCTATATACAAATGATAAAGAAGCTGAGAAAGAAATCAGAGAAACATCACCCTTCACAATAGCCTCAAATAACATAAAATATCTTGGGGTAACACTAACCAAAGAAGTGAAAGATCTATTAGACAAAAACTTAAAGTCTTTGAAGAAAGAAATTGTAGAAGATAGCAGAAAATGGAAAGATCTTCTATGTTCTTAGATATGTAGGATCGACATAGTGAAAATGGCAATCCTACAATAAGCACTCTATAGATTCAATGCAATTTCCATCAAAATCCCAACTAATTCTTCACAGACCTTAAAAAAACAATACTCAGCTTCATATGGAAAAAAAAAACATGATAGCCAAAAAAAATCACATACAACAAAAGAGCTTCTGGAGGTATCACCATCCCTGACACCAAGCTCTATTACAGAGCTACAGTAATGATAATAGCTTGGCACTAGCATAAAAACAGGAAAGTTGACCAATAGAATCAAATCAAAGACCCAGATATTAATCCACACACGTATGAACACCTAATTTTTGACAAAGAAGCTAAAATTATACAATGGAAAAAAGAAAGCAACATCAACAAATGGTTCTGTCATAACTGGATGTCAAAGTATAGAAGTATGAAAATAGATCCATATCTATCCCCATGAACAAAACTCAAGTCCGAATGGACTAAAGACCTCAATATAAATCCAACCACACTGAACTTGATAGAAGAGAAAGTGGGATGTAGCCTTCAGTGCATGTGCACAAGAGACCACTTCATAAATATAATCCCAGTAGCACAGATAATGAGAGCAAAAATAAATAAGTGGGACCTCCTAAAACTGAGAAGCTTCTATAAAACAAAGGATATAGTCATTAAAACAAAAAGGCAGCCTATTGAATGGGAAAAGATCTTCACCAACCCCATATCAGACAAAAGACTGATCTCCAAAAATATATAAAGAACTCAAGAAATTAGACATAAAATTCTAAATAACCCAATTAAAAAATTCAGTACAAAACTAAACAGAATTCTCAACAGAAGAATCTCAAATGGCTGAAAGATCGTTAAGGAAATGGTCAGCATCCTTAACCATCAGGGAAATGCAAATTAAACCGTCTCTGAGATACCATCTTACACCTGTCAGAATGGCTAAGATCAAAAACACCAGTAAGAGCTGATACTGGAGAGGATGTGGAGTAAGGGGAACTCTCATCCATTGCTGGTGGGAATGCAAACTTGCACAATCACTTAGGAAATCAGTATGTCAGTTTCTCAGAAAATTGGGAATCAACCTACCCCAGGATCCAGGAATACCACTCTTGGACATCTAGCCAAAAGATGCTCAAACATACTACAAAGACATTTGTTTACCCTATGTTCATAACAGCATTATTTGGAACAGCCAGAACATGAAAACAGCTTAGATGCCCCTCAGTCGAAGAATAGATAAAAAAAAATGTTGCACATTTACACATTACAGTACTACTCAGTGGTTAAAAAAATGACACAATGCCATATTGAATTTTGCATGCAGATAGATGGAACTAGAAAACACTATCCTGAGTGAGGTAATCCAGACCCCAAAAGATGAATATTGTAAGTATTCACTCATAAATTGATACTAGCTATGAGCAAAGGATATTGAGCCTATCGTTTATGATTCTAGAGAAGCTAAATAATATGTTAAAACCTAAGAAAAACAAATGTAGGTCAACCTGGAAAGTCAAAATAGACAATATTGCCTGACAAAATTGGGAACAGGGGGTGGAGGAAAAGGGAAGTTTAAAGGGAAACAGGAGGGGAGAAGGGGAGGGATGAGGAGAACTTGAGGAAACAGGATAGCAAAGAAGAAGGATGAAGGACAGCAATGAGAGCAAAGAAAGCAATATCTTGATTGAGGGAGCCATTATGGGGTTAGCAAGAAACTTGGCTATAGAGAAATTCCCATGAATCCACAAGGATGACCCCACCTAAAACTCTAAGCAATAGAGAAGGTTCCCGAACTTGCCTTGCCCTGTAGTCAGATTGATAAATATCTTAAATATCACCATAGAACAGTTGCTTCATCCAGCAACTGATGGAAACAGAGGCAGAGACCCACATCAGAGCACTGAACTGAGCTCCCGAAGTCCAGTTGAAGAGTGGAAGGAATGAGAATGTGAGCAAAGAGGTCAAGACCATGATGGTTCACTCACTGAAACAGTTAATAGGAGCGCACCAGAATCAGCTGGACTGGGAAGGAACAAGAATAGGACCAAACTAGTCCCTCTGAATGTGGTTGACAGTTGTATTTTTGCTGGGCAGACTGTGGGGTCACTGGCAGTAGCACCAGAATTTATTTCTACTGCATATACTGTTTTTTTTGAAACCTATTCTCTTTGGATGGATACCTTTCTCACCCTATATATAGCAGGGAAGGCCTTAGACCTTCCCCAAAGCAGTGTGCCTTACCCTCTTTGAGGAGTAGATGTGGGCTGGGTGGGAGGATATTTGGAGGGAATAGGAGGAGAGGAGGGAGTGGGAACTTGGATTGGTATTTATAATAAAAAAGAAAGTCTGTTTTCTTTTAAAAAATAAATAAAATTTTTATATTCATATATCTATATATGACTATATTATATAGCCATAATTCATATATACATATATAAATATATCATATATCCATATATGAATATATCCAAAATGAAGTCAGGAAACATAATTGCTTTGGTCATTCCACTATGCATGATAATCTTAATGTGGACTCACACTTTGACATATGTAACTTATCAGACTTTTTGTTGTTTTTATTATTAATTAAGTTGCTATCACCATTCTGCTGTTCTTTCTTGTAAAAGTCACTGTACAAATCACTTGGGAAAATAGGAATATAATTGCTGCATTATACTATAGACCACGGTACTTTTCAATAAAATAGCAAGCTCTGATCCCAAGTCTCCAGACTGTTTTATATTTTACCAATAACCAATGTGAGACCTTCCCACTCTCCATTTTCCCCATCTTGGCTGCTTTAGGTCATTTCAGCCATCACCACACTACCATATCTTTATTTTATTGCTGTTTGAAATATGATATTATACAATGGCACAAATAGTAACTATCTTAGTATGTGATAATTTGCTTCAAGGTATTTTTTGTGAACTATCTACTAAGAAACTCCTTCTTGTTTATTTGAGCTGTTCAGTAATTGGGTTGCTATGATTGGATTTTAAGAGTTTTTATAGATGGAACTTCTCAGCACCTACACAGGACTGGGACTGAATAAGCATGGGTTGAAACTGGACTCTCTAAACATGGCAGACAATGAAGGCTGATAAGAAGCCAAGGACAATGGCACCAGGTTTCGATCCTAATACATGAACTGGCTATGTGGGAGCTTAGCCTGTTTGGATGATCACCTTCCTGGACCTAGATAGAAGTGGGAGGACCTTGGTCTTCCTGCAGGGCAGGGAATTTGTACTGCTCTTCAGTATCGAGAGGGAGGGGGAATGGAGTGGGGGGAGGAGAAGAGGAGTGGGGATAGGGAAAGGGGAGTGGGGGGAGGGGCAATATTTGGGAGGAGGGGGGTAATGGGAAACGGGGACAGGTGGAAATTTTAATTAAAAAAGAATAAAAATAATAATAATAAAAAGAGTTTTTATATATTTTGCTATATCCTTTAGCAGACATGTATTCTGTACTTTTCTCCTATCCCATGATTTTTTCATTTTTCTTTTCATTTCACGTTTTCTCTTTAAAAAGTGGCACCTATAAAAATCTCACCACCATGACTGCCCAAATGAGCAGAACAAGGAAATATCAAAGTGGACAGAGAAAAACCTACAAAGCCTCAACCCTACACAAGAACTACAGGAAGCTGAGGAAATCTGGGGAGTGGAGATGTGGTCCTCCTCAGTGAAGAGTATACCTTTTGGCTGTCCAGTGTCAAATGGTGAGCCTTGAAAAACATGCATAAAAATAAAATTATATGTACTGAGCCTGAGCAGATTATATTTAGGAACTCAACATATATATTCAGGTTATTCATATTTATATTTGTGGATATATGTATGTATATATGTTTATACATATATATGTATGATAATAATTAATGAAATAAGAGGTCAAGATTTGAAGAAGATTCGGAAAAGGTGTATAGGGGGGTTTGGAAGAAGGAAAGAAAAATGTGGAATTTTGCAATTATTTTATAATGCCAATAAAAAGGAACAAGATATTTTTAATTTTTATAAAAATATAACCTATGTAGATAGTTTTTCTTCATGCAATAAGATCTTACAGCTGTACCACATAACTCAAATCAATCAAATGATTATCCAATATATATTTTCAAAACTTGAGAATCCATGCACGTATTGCATTTTGTAAAAGTTTCATATACACTACTTTTTACACATTCAACTTTATTGTCTCATTAATGCCAGGGTTTACCTGTTTTAAATGTCCAACTGCAGAGTCCACACGTGGAGTGCAAATTTTCCACACCATTGACTCAAATGTGAGAGACAAAGTCAGGAAAGTTCTGACAGGTCTTAACAACCAGACCTAGATTCAGATTCTAGAGCACATTTTACCTCCTAACCCACACCAGGAAAGGAATTAGCACAATTCTGAAAGAATCTGAAACACTAAAGGGACAGGGGTATTTTCTGTAGTTTTCTATAAATTTGGGATATGAGCCCCGTCAGTAGTACAACTGGGGAAGATTTTCTTCCACTCATGGGTTTCATGCTCTACTAACAATTTACTTTCCTGGACAAAACTAATTTTATTATTTTTTTTCCACACAATTTATTTTGAATATGTTCCCCCAAACTCCTCCCCAAAACACCACATCTTCCTATTCACTTTGGTTTTAAATTCCATTTTGTCTTTCTGTCGATATGGGAGACTAGTTCCTCTGCTATTGAAATTCTGTTCAGAGAGTGCTTGTTTACCCAGATGTCTGGACGATGGACTACCTGTTTCGTGCTAGCAGTTTCAATTTTTTTAGATTTTACATCAAGGCCTTTGATCCATTATCAATTTTTTTGAAAAGTTAAAGTGTGTGAATACAGTTTCATCCTTTTGTGGGTGGATATCCAGTTTTACCAGTACCATTTGTTGACCAGTTTATATTTCTCCAGCTACATATTTTTGCCTCCTTTATCAAAACTGGACTGGCAGAGCTTCATCCACTTATTTCCATGTCCTTTATTCTATTTCATTGTTCTTCCTATCAGCTTTTATTCCAGTACTAGATTGTATCACTAAAGATTAGTATAATAATTTGGAGTCAGGTTTGTGTTGCATCAACTGTGTTCTTTCTGCTTGGTCTTACTTTGATTTTTCGTGGCGTTTTGTGACTCCACATGAATGCTTGGATAGTTTTTATATGTATGAGCAATATGGTATTGGAATGTTAATAAGTGTGGTAGTTTGAATGTAATTACACCTACAAGCTTATTGGAAGAGTCACTTCTAGGAGAGGTGGCTTTCTTGGAGGAGACATGGTCTTGTTGGAGGAAGTGTGTCACTGTGAAGGTGGGAATATGCTTAGGGCACATACAGTATCTTAGTTCATGGCTTGTCACCTGTGTATGAATGATTTGGCTTCTTCTTTACTCCCAGACCTTTCTTCAGCATCATGTCTGCCTGCATGTTGTCATGTCCCACCATGATAATAATGGACTAAACTTCTGAAAATAAAAGCCACCCAGTTTAATGTTTTCCTTTTATAATTTTGCCATGGTCATGAACCCCTAAAGGAGACAAGTAATATTGCATTAATACTGTTGGTTAATTTTTAATAAAGCCATTTCTGCAATATTAATTCTGTCAGTTCCATAGAATTGAACCTCAGACATGTAGTATGATATTTGATTTCCCTTTTCAGTGTCTTGGCATCTTGGTGTGGATGTCTTTCTATTGTTTGTTTATCTATATTCTACAGTACTGTATTTTGATAGATAATGTGAATTGAATATTTTTTTAATTTATTTTGAAAGGATATTGTTTAAAGATGCTGTTTTTATGTTGATCTTGTATCCTGCAATTTTACCCAGTGTTTACTAGATCTAAGAATTTCCAGCTGGGCGGTGGTGGAGCATGCCTTTAATCCCAGCACTCGGGAGGCAGAGGCAGGAGGATCTCTGTGAGTTCAAGGCCAGCCTGGTCTAGTTCCAGCTAGTTCCAGGACAGGAACCAAAAAGCTACGGAGAAACCCTATCTCGAAAATCAAAAAAAAAAAAAAGACTTTCAATAAATTCTATGGGGCCCAAGAATAGAATTATGTCATCTTCAAACAGCAATAATTTGACTTTTCCTTTCATTTTGCATATTCTTTATGTCCTTTACTCATCTTTTTTTTCTGTAGTTAAGACTTCAAAAGACCTGGAGAAAGCTAGCATTCTTGGTTCCTCTCAATTTTAGTGGAAATGCTTTAAATGTTTCTCTCTTTTGCATGACATCTGTTATATGTTGTCTATTATCTTCATTATGCTGAGCTATGTCTTTTGCACAAGTCGGTTCTCCATGACATTTTAAAATTTTAACATTTTTGAGAATTTCATACATAAACACTGCATTTGCATATTTGCATTCTTTTCTCTTCCCCATCGACTACTTCCATATTCCCCTTTCTGTCAAATGTGTAATCTTTTGTCTCAATTTAGCATTGTTTACATATAAATGTGTTTAGAACAGACCACTTTTGATGGGAGCCATTTGGCCTAGTTTTGAGCCAGTATATGAGTGCTTGTCCAGCGGGTCTCCCATGGGCACAGTCTAACTAGGACAGGACCAGTGAACTTTCGGATGACATAGAAGACTGCAGGGACTATGCAGCCTGAAAACTGCTCTTAAAGTATTGAGGATTCTCTCTGCAGTAATCAGTTTCACTTTCTGAATAATGCATGGGACAGACATGATCAAGCCTTCAAACCCATTTTTTCCTCAAATATTTTCCCATAAAATTTTTTAGGAGATGATGCTTCTCAGGTTTCTTATCTGGGATTGCCAGTTGTCACTCCAGACCCTGGGAGCTGTCCTGATTTGATGCTGACAGGATCAGAGGCAGATCATTCCTATTTCTACAAATATGTTTTGAAAGATATTGTTGTTCTTGAAAATGTGTGTCTGTGTCAATCACCTACCCAGTTCAATATTTGTCAGAACTAGTAAAATGATAAGTATTGTTTTGGTTTTAATGTAAATTTTAATATAAAATTTGTCAGAAAGCATATTTACATATTTGTTTTTGAGGGAAGTTAAAGTAGGAGGATTACAAAAACTTGTTTGTTAGTGTGGAAAACATGTTTGTTTTTGATGTATAAACAAAGATGGATGGAGCTACTTGGGGCAGTTCACTTGTATGACAATCACCTGGTGGTTAGATAATTCATTTCTTCCCATTGACATCCCTTCCCCATCTCAGGTACCGAACACAGACAGCAGTTGAATTTTCTCCAACTGTTCTGTATAACATAGATGTCTTCAGAGCAAAGTATCAATAACTGTGAATATAGAACAGATAAAAATAAGTATATCAACTTATAGATACAAGAAATGGAATCATCAAAACCAAAGTTTTTATAAATACAAAGGAAGTCAAGAAATAAGCAGGAAATGCCTAATAATGGAAGAAGTTTAAATTTCTGATTTCAGGTGCCCCCCAATCACCTATCAACATTTGGAGATTGTTGAGGAAAGTAGAGGCATGTCTTTAGTGGGAAGCCAATGCCTTATCGCCCATGTGCAGTGATGACTCAGCACACTTGCACATATAGGCAGCACTAATTGGATTTAGTGGGATATTATTTTTTTTTAAAAAAAAGACATGAGATTGTGAGGGAGATGTGTTAGAGGGTCACACAGGAGGTGAATATGATCAGAATAAATTATATAACATGAAATTTCCAATAAATAGTACGTTTTAAAATAAGAAGCTCTGAATATATGTTCTGTGTCATTGGCACCCTGCTGTAGACACGGGTCATAATGATGATGACATCTTGCAAAATATTTCGTAATTTATTGTTCACATTAAAAATCAACTAAATTAAGTAATATACTAAAGTATTTGGTTATGACTTTATATACTGCAAATGAGCTACATTCTTTGGAATAAGTACTGTATAATACTCAGGCATCATAACCGACATAATGTCTGTCTATCTAAGACTGAATGTTCCAATGTTATTAATTTTCTTTATTAATTTCTTTCTTTTTTCTTATTTATTTATTTTTACTTAAAAATTTCTACCTCCTCCCCTTTTTCCATTTCCCTTCCCCTCCCCCCACCTCCCCTCCCCTTCCCTCTCCAGTCCAAAGAGCAGTCAGGGTTCCCTGCCTTGTGGGAAGTCCAAGGTCCTCCCCCCTCCAACTAGGTCTACGAAGGTAAGCATCCCACAAAGACTAGGCTCCCATAAAGCCAGTAAATGCAGTAGGATCTTAACCCAGTGCCATTGTCCTTGGCTTCTCAGTCAGCCCTCCTTGTCCAATACGTTCAGAGAGTCCGGTTTGATCACATGCTCCATCAGTCCCTGTCCAGCTGGCCTTGGTGAGCTCCCATTAGATCAGCCCCACCGTCTCAGTGGGTGGGAGCACCCCTCGCAGCCCTAACTTCCTTGCTCATGTCCTCCCTCCTTCTGCTCCTCATTTGGACCTTGGGAGCTCAGTCCTGTGCTCCAGTGTGGGTCTCTGTATCTATCTCCATCCATCGCCAGATGAAGGTTCTATGGTGATATATAAGATATTCATCAGTATGGCTAAAGGATCGGGCCATTTCAGGCTCCCTCTCCTCAGCTGCCCAAGGATCTAGCTGGGGAGATCTCCATGGACACCTGGGTATACCTCTAGAGTCAAGTCTCTTGCCAACCCTAAAATGGCTCCCTTAATTAAGATATATAATTCCCTGCTCCCATAAGTATTTGTTCAACTGTGTTCATAACAGCATTATTTGTAATAGCCAGAACCTGGAAACAAGCTAGATGCCCCGCAATGGAAGAATGGATAAAGAAAGTGTGGAATATGTATGAATTAGAGTATTACTCAGTGGTAGAAAACAATGACATCTTGAATTTTGCATGCAAATTGATGGAAATAGAAAACACTATTCTGAGTGAGGTAACCCAGACCCAAAAAGATGAATATGGTATGTACTCACTCATAAGTGGATTCTAGATATAAATAAAGGACATTGAACCTACAATCCATGGTCCTAGAGAAGCTAAATAATAAGGTGAACCCAAAGAAAAACATATAGTTATCCTCCTGGATATTAGAAGGAGACAAGATTGCCAGGCAAAAATTGGAAACTTGGGGGGTGGGGGTGAGATGGGGAGAAAATAGTGAGAAGGGGGGGATGGGGAGAACTTGGGGGAATTAATTTTTTCTTTTACTCAAAGTAGATTTTCTTTCTCATACCATTTACTCTGACTATAGATTCCCGACCCTCTACTCTTCGCAGTTCCTTCCCACCTCCCCTCTCCTCTGGATCCACTCTCTGTCTCTCCTTAGAAAAGGGCATGTTTCTGAGAGATAACAACCAAACATCACAAAATAAAATACAATGTGATGAAGCCTGGAGTTATTATAGAAGTTGGACATGAGGAGGAAAAGAGTTCCAAGGACAGGAACTAGAGACAAATTCCACTCATTCTCATAGTCAGGAGACTGAAAAAACCTACTAAATAAATAGGTATAATATAAACTCTGTGAACCTTATGCAGACCCTTGTGGACCCTCTATTGTTTGCTTCAGTCTCATTGAGCTCATATACACCTTCCATAGTTGTTTCAGAGAACCTTGTTCTATTTGAATTGGAATTTTTCATCTTAACATCAATTTTATGTATTGTAGATGAATAATAAGATTAAGAACATTTTAATAATTTCAATAAATATTCAGTGTTCAAATGATCAGATTATAAAGCACTTTTGGGACTCTGATATATCTGTGGGAGCAATTGTACCAACCTCTATGTTTTATTTTGTAGTTACTTGGTTTCATGAATGCTGTCAACAATCAGCTTTTTAGCAAGATAACTGCTAGTGTAGAAAAATCCCATTTTAGAGATGAAGAGGTATCACCATTATATTTAAATGGTTTTCTTTTTAAAAGTTTAAAGTTTGTGTTATTATTTTTTTCATTTATTTTACAATTAATCATAATTTGCCTCCCTCTTCCCCTCCCATTCCCTCTCCCCACCTCCCATCTACCCCATTCATCCACTCCTCTATCTCTGAGATTCAGAAAGGGGCAGGCCTCCCATGGGAGTCAACAAAGCATAGTTCATGAAGTTGAGGCAAGACAGAATCTTCACCCTTGCATCAAGACTGGGCAAGGCAACCCAACATGGAAAACAGATTTGTAAAAGCCACTCAAGCACCAAGAACTCCACTACTAGGAGCCTCACAAACAGGCCAAGATATATAACTGTCACGCACACGCAGAATGCCTAGGTAGGTACCATGCAGGCTCCCTAGCTTTCAGTCCAGAATCTTTGAGCTTGCACAAACTCAGTCAGTTGTCTCTGTGTGTTACACTGTCATGACCTTCATCCCCTTGGCTTGTATAAACCCCACATCTCTCTATTCAAGAGGACTCCCAGAGCTCAGGCCAGGGCTTAGTTGTGGCTCTCTGCATATGCTTCCATTCGGTACTGGATGAAGGTTCTATGATGACAGTTCGTGTAATCACCAATCTGATTACAGGGGAAATGTTGTAATAGGACAGCGGGGCTGTTTCCCGCCACCCGGCTACCTTTAGCTTTACCCGAAATAATTACATGGAAACTGTATTTTTTAAACATTGCCTGGCCCATTAGTTTTAGCCTCTTATTGGCTAGCTCTTACATATTGATCTAACTCATTTTTAATATTTTGTGTAGCACCACGAGCTGGCTTACCAGGAAAGATTTTAACCTGTGTCTGTCTGGAGTAAGAGAATCATGGTGACTCACTGACTCGGCTTTTTTTTTTTTTCATCATTTTATTTTGTTTATTTTACCCACCTAAGGGTTGGCCCATCAATGGGGCCAGGTGTTGGTGTAGCGGCGTAAATGAATGCAGATAGATTGTAAAAGTATATACAGCTTTAATGGGGAAAATAGACTTACAGAACCAGAGGTTCCCACGGAGAACAGGAAAGCAGAAAGGGCGGCTGGGAGCAGCCCGCAATCTTTATAAGTAAAAAATATCCTCGGGGGACCCTGCCTCCTGCTAGCAAGGTGATTGACTGGGTCTCCCCTACAGGGAAAGACAGTTCAGATACCCTTTCTACTATTTCTAAGAGCCTGATCTGGGGGTCATCCTTGTGGGTCCCAGGGAGTTTCTCCCTAACACTAAAATGCCCCCATCAAGATATCTCTTTCATTACTCTACCCCTCCTACCCCCAACCCACCCAAGTGGATCCCTCATCCCCACATCCTGCCTCCAGTTTGCCAGGAGATCTCGTCTAACAGACCATTCCACATAATAACTTTCAGAACTGGAGATACACATTCTGTGTGCTATGAAGTCATACATTATTTTCTATTGAAATCTACACTGTTATATATTCTTTATCCCAAAATTTCATTCTGAAGTCACATGGGCACAGTTTACCCAATCAGTCTATGAGAAATTCATAAATTCTTTTTTCTTTTTTATATTTTCGTGTAATCATATTATTTTCCTTCTCTCAAGTCCTCTGAGATCCTTCTCTCATTCTTCCTGACCAAACGACAATTTTTCTTTTGTCAGAAAAATAAAAACAGCAAAACATGCACAAAATATGGAAACTAGTTTGTATTGGTCAATTACTCCTGAGCATTCTGTGTGCCATGGGGTATCAATAATTGGGTGAAATTGATAATTGCTTTTCTTCTCCAGTACAAATTGGAGTACATCCAAGCAACATGAACATTAATCAACAAGGCTTAAGTCACCTTCTTATGTATTGTGAGGGGAGCACTAAATAGAAGAATGACTTAACAGTACAGAGTTGGTATGAATGTGCAATGAATGTCAATTAGGATTTGTGGTTTAAGTATGTATTATTATTAGAACACGAACTATGCAAAAGAAATTACAAGCAGAAAATTGTTTTATAGAAATGAAAGGAAATCTAAAAGAGACTGGTTCAATGACATAGAACACATAATATTTTATTTCAAATGAATGTGACGTTATTCATATTCACTAGAATCTGCCTCAAATATGTTATTTTTATTTGAAACACTCATACATCATATTAAGAATAATCAGCTTTTCTGTCTTAGGAAAATCCTCTGTTAAGTTGATACCCTGGACCTTCTATCACAAATTCTCAAGAGTGTTGATAAATCATCACTTCGCATTTTGTCATGGATTTTGCATTTCAGTAAGTTATGCAGCATCTGCTTCAGGTTAGAGACATACAGATATTGTTTCTTAATAAGCTTTTCAGTATGAATTTATAGCTTTTGACTGTCATAGGAAAAATGCATATTTTATTTCTTTCCAACTTGCTATTGTTTTATAGTTTCAAATTTCCAGTGACCTAAGGACAAGGAAAAAGTAGCATTTGATTCATTTGCAAACAGAAAAAAATATAATAGTCACTCTACTTAGAGAAATTTATATTTGTATTGCTTTTCTGTATTATTTTCTCATGTGTATTAAAATACTAAGTTATTCACTGAATTTTTTTGTCCCAAAAGTCTATTTAGGAACATATAGCAACATATTTTAACTTCAAAAATAGTCCATACTCTTAAAATAAAATTTCATGTTCTTTTTGTTATGATAGCTATCATTTTAATTTATTTATACATATACATATATGTAACTGCTTTTATTATTATAGTAAATCTCAAGTTACTTTTATTATTTTGTTGCTTATATATAATTTTTGGTCTATGGGTAGTTCATATATATTTTATTTTAATTGCATCTAACTATCACTAACTCCTTCAACTATTTTTAGAGTTCTCTTTCATGATCCCTTCAAGTTGTTTTTTTTAATAACCTGGTGAGTCCAGTTGATAATGTATGTATGGGCTTAGGGCCAATCAGTAGAGCATGGGCAGAACACTAGTGACCATACCACTGAAGAAAATCCACTCTCCTTGCTTGAGAACCTATCAAATGCCAAGAATTCCTTGGCTAGGAATTAAGATTCATAAACATCTCCGTGGTCCATGTTGGAATGTATACTGACTTGGTTGTGTATAGGTCTTATGAAAGCAACAATTACTTTGTCTTCGCAAATGACAGCCCTGTCGTGTTCAGAAAAATAAAAACACTTTCACATTAGTTCCTTCACATGCCATTATTCTTCCCACACCTCTCCCATCATCTTTCTGCAACTTCGAGGGGAGACAATGCAATATTCATTTATGTCTCCCTAGACACTTATTGTACTAAGCTAGTTGTAACACTGTGTATTATCCAATGCTCACGTCAAAAGGAAGTATCTCAGAAAAGCGCTGAAAGCAATGCTTAAAGAGAACTGTTTGTAAGGCAGTTTGATATAATGCCTACTTAGGAAACGAATAATAATGAGTTCTCCCTGTAGCCTTAGAGCGCCATATTATAAGTTCATGATATGGAATAATGTACTCAGCTTCAAATCTGGGCAATTATCACAAAGAGACAATTATCTAACAAAATTACAAATAAGGCAAGATATAGTCACCAAATTAACCACAATAATTGACAAAGTAAATATTCCATGGAAGAATAGAACATGGAAAAATACTAATAAAAACCCAAGACCTATTCCAAACTAGTCACCTGAATATTCCCAGACTGTTGCTTTCCTTTAAAAATCTCAAAATAATTCAAATACCAAAGTCTCTTCATTTTTTAAACAATATGAGGATTAAATAATTAAGTTGTTATTGTTAACTAATAAAAGTTTAATCGTGAAAATAGAAAACATTTGAATAATTCTAGGTCTGTATAATTAATTATAGCTGAGACTAAAAAGATGGGAAATCATCACTGAGAAAAATCAATACAAAGAAACAAAGCCTGAATATGTTTGTATTTCTGCCTCTGTGATGCTGAATATGCAAAGTCAGTTGGTGGAGGAGTTAGAAACAGCACCAATATGGTGCTTACCAAGTTATACATGGACATACTTAGATCTGATGGGGCAACACTCCAGTTCACACAGATTCACACCTAAGGTCTCTTCAGTCTCTATGTTAACAGATTCTACTGTCTTGGATAGAGTAACCATGCCATATTTGTAAGTTTGAAGGTACAAGGACATACAGACTGTTGATAAAGGCAGACAGCACTCCATTGCCCCAGTTTTTGTGTTACCAACAAAACCATTCTTGGTACTGGTTTCATCATAGGGCCCAATCAAATTTGGTTTTACACATACATGGGTGTTACATATTAAAAATAAGGTTTGAGTATGATAAATCACTCCAGAGTGCTGAATGTATTGTATTTCTAACTATTGTTTTGGGTTTGCAGAAGTATGTAGACTTGTACTCCAAACTTACTGCTGCAAGTGTGAAAAGGTGGACCACATTCTAAAGTGACTAATGAGTGTATTTTTTTTTTTTTTAAATTTTAGAATTGTAGTTTCCAAAAGGAAATTTCACCACCCAAATCTCACATACTTCTTAGCCTTTACAAACCAACAAAATGACATAAAGCGTTGTCTGCAGTTCATAAGATCTAGCACATATACAAAAATAAAACCTTACAAATTAAAAAAAAAATGTACTCAGTTTCTGGGTTCAAGCACCAGACTGAGCTCCCAAGGTCCAAATGAGGAGCAGAAGGAGGGAGAATAAGAGCAAGGAAGTCAGGACTGTGAGGGGTGCACCCATCCACTGAGACAGTGGGGCTGATCTATTGGGAGCTCACCAAGGTCAGTTGGACTGGGACTGAAAAAGCATGAGATAAAACCGAACTCTCTGAACGTGGCAGACAATGAGGGCTACTGAGAAGCCAAGGACAATGGCACTGGGTTTTGATCCTATTGCATGTACTGGCTTTGTGGGAGTCTAGTCTGTTTGGATGCTCACCTTCCTAGACCTGGATGGAGGGGGAGGACCTTGGACTTTCCACAGGGCAGGGAACCCTGACTGCTCTTAGGACTGGAGAGGGAGGGGGAAAGGAGTGAGGGAGGGGGGAGGAAGGGGGGAGGGGGAAGGAAATGGGAGGCGGGGAGGAGGCAGAAATTTTTTCAATAATAATAAAAAAGAAAAGAAAAGAAAAAAGGAAATTATTAAATTTGAAGGTAAATGAGCATAACTGAAACTAATCTTTCTAAGTGAGATAATCCATGACCTTATAGACATATGTTGAGTGCTGTGAATTTTAATGTTGAAACCTCAGACATTTGTATTTTATTAGGAATATCTTTGGATAACTAATATATTAATAAGGGGCTCTGGGGTTGTTGTATATAAAGAAAGAAAAATAGAATACATTGATATAAAGTGGGAAAGAGGAACAATAAGGGTTAAGAGGGTGGGGTTGGTAGAGAAAATAATAAAAGGAGGGATAACTAAGATTGTAGAGTATGTCTTGAATCAACACTCTTTTGGTAATAAAGAAGATAGATGGGCATATAACTATCTGAGTTCTTATTTAGACACTTGCCCATTATTGTCTCTAAGACTGCCTCTAATATAAACCATAAAGCAGTCCTCAACTAAGCTGCAGATATATTAAGGCTATTTCCTTAGAAATTTTCCAGGTTGACAAACTATGACTATAGCAATAAGTATTCTTTCTAATTTTTTATTGATTTTACTGGGCTCTACATTTTTCTCTGTTCACCCTGTCTCTCCCCTCCCTTTCAACCCTCTCCCAAGGTACCCATGCTCCCAATTTTCTCAGATCTTGTCTTTTTATACTTCCCATGTAGATTAGATCTATGTATGTCTCTCTTAGGGTCCTCATTGTTTTCTAGGTTCTCTGGGATTATGATTTGTGGGCTGGTTTTCTTTGCTTTATGTTTAAAAACCACTTATGAGTGAGTACATATGATATTTGTATTTCTGGATCTGGGTTACTTCACTTAATTTGATGTTTTCTAGCTCCATCCATTTGCCTGCAAATTAAAAATTTCATTTTTTTTTCTGCTGTGTGGCACTCCATTGTGTAAATGTACCACATTTTCTTTATCTGTTCTTCGATTGAGGGACATTTAGGTTGTTTCCAGGTTCTGGCTATGACAAACAAAGCTGCTATAAACATAGTTGAGCACATATCCTTGTGACACGATTGAGCATCTTTTGGGTATATACCCAAAAGTGTTATTACTGGATCCTGAAGAAAGTTGTTTTCTAATAACAAGTATCCTTTTAAATGGTATGAATTGTCCTCTGTTAACCTGAACTTTTTCTACATATGGAAAACAATTCTTTAATACTCTTCTGCCAACTATCATCAGTTACTCCATAGAGTTCAACAACCATTTTTCCTCTATGTGATATTTCTCTAGTCAGTTTGGTTGGAGTTCCTTTTGGCTTGTAAGTAGGAGAGATCTTGGTACACCTTGATGGAAGAGCACCTGCTATCCAAAAAGAAAAGGTCTTTTCCTCACACTTAACAATTATAAAAACTTGACACTAAAGGGAAAAGTAGAGGACATCATGTCTACAGAGTTCATTGTCCTTGAGTTTCCCAAGGTTCAGGGTTTCTCCACTGAGCTTTCTGAGTGTGCTTCTCAAGATTGCTCTTCTATACAGGGAAGAGCTTTACTCTTGTCATTGATAACTTTCTATGTCTCTATAATCCCTTACACTTAAACCTTGTGTTGAACTTAAGTGTCTTTTCTCTCTGCCTAAAGAGGATACTCTTTATTTGTTGCTGAAGAGACATTATGTCTTTCACATGCTGCATGAAATATTTTACCAGCAACATTGCTTTTCACTTTCATCATCTATATTCATTATCACCTTATATATTAGTGGCAGATTTAATATGAATAGTGCTGCTATGGCCTGCTTATGTTAAAAGTGCCTGTGACCTCTGCACCTCTAACAACAGAGCAATTCCACTTCACGGTAATATTTTGTCTTTTATCTTAAGATATCCTTTCTCGGGCCGGGCGTGGTGGCGCACGCCTTTAATCCCAGCACTCGGGAGGCAGAGGCAGGCGGATCTCTGTGAGTTCGAGACCAGCCTGGTCTACAGAGCTAGTTCCAGGACAGGCTCCAAAGCCACAGAGAAATCCTGTCTCGAAAAAACCAAAAAAAAAACCAAAAAAAAAAAAAAAAAAAAAAAAAAGAATAGGTTGCTTGGTGCAATAGACTTGAAGAAGGAGCTTGGTAAGAAAGAAGTCATTTGAAATCTACTCAACGGAGTTGCATCATAAAATAGTTAATGAAGGGGGGATAGGAAAAGGGGAAATCCCACTCTTAACACAATGGAAAAATAGTCTCAAATAAACACAATGCAAGACCAAAAACAAAGACAATGGAATCCTGAACATAGGATAGTCTTCAGTAATTTTAAATAGTGACAAAAATCATACTGTTTCTTTTTTTAAAAATCACTGATAAATTGAGTTTCAAGGAGATTTGTTTATGGGCTTACTAAGGTAATTTGGAATGAAATCAATATCTACATATGCTAAAACATAAAAATATAAGTTTATTTTTATAAGGCATTAAAATGCAAATTATTTAGCCTGGACAGTAGTAAACAAAATTCATAATGAAGATAAGATCTATGTTAACCAAATTAAGTAAATTATATGTAGAATAGATATATTTCATAGCTGATATAAATTATCTTCATGTTCACACGATTTGTTTTCATGTGTAAATGAATAAACCTGTTGGATGAACCTTCTTTGCCATTCATAACAATAACATCTCAAAAAAGACACATAATATTCTATTATTGTTTATATTTTTGTGCTTATATAATGCCACCTTCAAGCCAAAAATATTGGTGTTTGTAGTATTTCCCCCAAACTCCAAATATAGCTATGTTTTCTTGAAAAGTTTAGACTAATGAACTTTCACATTTTACATTCAAGGCTAATATCATCATAGAAAATTGTTTGAGAGTTATTATTTTTAGTACCAGGGCTCTCAGATTAAATTCTTAACTATAATAAGTTTGTGAACTGAAATATATGAGTTTGGATTTGGGGTGTAAACAAAAGGTAGAAGGAAAGTGAGGGTCATCAAATACAAGGTTAGAGAGAACCAATGAGTGCTAGGAATAAGCACAAATTACCCTTTTGCCTCTTTTGTTCTCTTTTCTCACCCAAGGGTAAAACAGTGCTTTAAATCAAGTATCAGGTAATCTTCCAATTTTCATTGATAAATATTTTAAGACATGCAGGAATGCTGACAGCTCTTTAATGATGTAATTAGATGATATAGAGGTGAAAGAAATATTGAAGTTGCTCTGCTATCTTCTTTCTTTTAGAAAGATGTGTTTACATCTTTCCTAAGATGTAAGCATTATCATGGTTACCTTAAGGATGCAAACTCATACTCATGAGAAATAATTTCATCTTATTCATGAGTCCATTAAAATGTGCTATTGTATAAATTCAATCATCACTAAAGTCAGCATTAGAAATGAAGATATAATATAGAACTGGTGAGTTGATATCTCGTCAATAAGCTATATGAATGTTAGTAAGTCTTAAGATTGACTGAATCAATCGTCTGAAAAATAAATAGGTGTTGACATGTTAACTTGTATATTTTACAGTACTGATTTGATTTTTCATTTTCATGAAATTAAATATTACACAGAAAATAATTTTTGTAAATGTGATGTTTATGTGTCTACTTCTACTTTGGCTAATATTTCTAAAATATATTATTTTCTTTTGTAATTATCAAATACCTTAAAAAAGGAAATGAAGGAAACCAAAGAGGATTTTTGTGGCCTCACAATTTCAAAAGCACTTCCCACCATGTTGTGAAGGCAGGAGATGGAATTGTTTTGGCATGAGACAGCAGGAGCTGGCTTGTGGCTCATATCATAAGAATTCAGGAAACAGAGAGGTACTCTAGAACTCAGTGGCTTTCTGGTTTTCCTCCTAATCTGTCTTAACTTCTATCTCATAATACAGCCACTCGTGCACATTGCATGCCTTCTCTTCTCTAGAAATGCCACCACAGACCTTTCCAGAGGTGGGTCTCTCAGGTGATATTACACCCTGCCAAATTTGAAGATTATCAGTCACATTTGCACCTTATTGTTTGCCCATAATATAAACCCAGTGCTGAATACCAGCATTTCCTGAGATGCAACCTTAAATATTCATAGAGGGTAAATAGGAAGGTCTTGAGTCGTCTCACCAGAGTCCCAATTCTATACCATACACTAATTAACTAAAGGCTTCAATTCTGTTTTCTCAAGAATAAATTTTAAATAATAGTAGTTACTGACACATTAGGTTGTTGAGAGAATTGCATTAAGGAATATACACAAAGTACTGAAAAATATCAAGCATATAAGCATATAAATTACGATCAGTATACATGGATAATCTTATGCCATTTCATATCATATGCTAAAATATCTATATTTATCTGAGATCTCAAAGATGATAGTTTGAATATAATTATTTTGAATGCTATAAAAACTAGCATATCCACTAATTGTTACAATTATGCATGTTTACCTTTAGTATAAGTTCCAAGTGAACAAATGCATGTTATTTAAAAAAAATACCAGCTTTTATTAATTTTTTTCTTCATAGTGAGCATATAACAGGCTGGTCCTAACCACATGAAACAATGAGAATGTGTCAGATACCAATCTTTCTGAAAACAAATGACAACAGATGAGTGAGTTTATAGAAAAGTCAAAACAACAAATGAAAACTTATGTGGGGTGTGAAGTACCCCCAAATGAATCCTAATTCTAAGAAAACACAAAGTATGAAAATTAAAAGAAAAGATCAAATGTGAATGCTAGAGAAAAACTGACATTATAATAAAAAACTTGTCTCAACTCCTATAGTATGTATGATACTTTGATTTGTTTAAACCCAAGTCTCAAGTCTCCTCTTTACTAATATTATTATCACTGCTACTTCCCATTACAACTAATAAGCAGATATTAATGAATATTTAAGGTAATAACCCACTGAGAGCACATCTGTATGATTCCAAACAAATTAGATGATGTAAGTTTTAAAAGGGGACAAACTTTGAAACTTTCTTTCAAAAATGACCTAGACACAAAATGTAAGTAATGGCTGTTAAAGATAGGTTATAGGATGTGGCAGAGAAAATCAATCTGATCTAATTTTTTCTTTATTATTATTAGCACATATTCAATGTATAGAAGAACATGTTTCTTCACAGGACTTTGATGTATTTGTGTCATATTTCACTCCCCATCTCTCCTGCCTCTTCTCCATACTCCAAAGTATTCACTGTCACTTAGTCAAAACAATTATAAAATTTTAAGCAAAGAGATGGCTTACATACTCCTTTACAATACTGCATACACATTTAATTACGACACTTTACGTGGACAAAAATATTGGAGGACGACTAAGCACATGTGGAAATAATTGGATATTTAGTTTGTCAATGTCACAGGAAGAGGCTCTGATAAGATCAGTCAGTCTACTGGTGAGGGCTTTGCATTCAAGCTAGGATATAGCACCAGGATTACTAAGGCAATGAAGGGAAAAATATCAAGGTATTAAAAGTACAGTGATGGACAAGAAATATGGTTTTGAAACTGAGGAATTTAGTGATATAATTGCAGTTAATGGCTTCTCTCTCTCCAGATCTATTTTGACTCATGATTTTATTATTCCCTTAATGACTCATACACGAGTATTGATTTTAAGTTTCAACTTGCAACTAGTGAGTTATAAATAGTGAATTTATCAACTATGATTAAGCCCTGTATGACTGCATTGTGCATTGGTGTGCCTATAATTATTACTTTCTTCTAATTATATAAACTGTCAAAACTCTTTAACAGGGACTTTTTGATTCCCTAGTACAGTATAATATTTTCTAGGATGTGCTTATTTTCATTTAACTTCTATTTTATAACCCTTGATATCTTATTTTTTAATAATTTTTTAAATTATTTTTGTGTGTGGTATATGTATATGCATGCTGGTGACCAGGGACATCGGATCCCTCTGGACCTAGAATTGTAAGCAGCTGTGAGTCACATGACACGGTTGATGGGAACCACATCCATGTCCTTTGTAAGATCAGTGTGTGCTTTTTCCTGCTGAGTAACCTGCTCATTCCCAAACACCTTGAAAAGAAAATTCATTCCCTGTTTGTGAGTGTTTCCTACTCTGGCTATATTTCCCATTTAGTGTTAAACCATTTCACTTGGATAGTACGGCTGATTGTTATTATGTTAACGTATACAATTAACATAATTGGTCTAAATGGTGTAAATGAGAGGAGAAAAACCTTCAGAGTGCAACAGCCAGCCATGGCCTCTGCCAGCTCTGTTGACTAAGTTTTCATGGAGTCTTCAGCAGAGCACTGGCTTTGACCCTTGATATTTGAGCTACAGTGCTACATTCTGATGGAAAATGACCTTCTAACAGATTTAAACTCTTCAAATGTGGTTAAAAATTTACCCTCAAAAGATAGGTAAGAATGCAAATTCCTTATTCATTTAGAATTTGTGTTTGACAGTGCTGTCCTTACTTTTGAAATGTTAGGAATGAAACTGAAGACAACTAACAGTGATGTTGGAAGTAAGCTACAGCAGCTTGGTTTGCATACTTACTCTGGGATTAACTTTATCTGATTTAGGAGACACACAGTTTGCTTCAAATTGCTAAGAATAAATTATCCTTTTGCTATGGCCAAGCAAAGAACAATAATACTATAAAATTCTTTAAAGCAGATATTTGGAGGATTTCTCAAGGTCAGAGGGTTAGAATTGTTCATTATAGGGAGTTCCTGAAAGGCTGAGGGTATCTGAAGCTAATGTTCTGACAGAATAAGAACAGCAACAGAAAAAAAAAAATCAGACTGTGAAGTAGTAATACATCATATAAAAAGAATAATATCAGTAAAATAAAAACAATGAAATGTTACTTATTTATGATAATTTATCTAATATAGACATAATCAAATGCGTTGATTTTCAGTGAAAAGGCACAGTGAGAACAATGAAGGAAGGCTCCCATGTGAGAGAATGAATACCTGAACTGCCCTTAACACTGCTTCTGTTTGAATTCTTCTCCAAATACAAGATTGAAAGAATTTTTCTTTATATTTATCCCTAAAATTCTAGCTTCTATTTTTGGTGGGTCCTGAATAAAAGGAATACAAAATAAACAAACTAACTATATAAAAGTAAAATAAATTGCTGCATAGGAATAATTTGGAAGAATGAAAAGAAAATTATTAAGGGATGGTTCCTCCAAATTCACATCAAATGTTTTCTATAATGAACATTGCAACTCTCATCCCTGTCACTTGGGCACAAAAAAAGCCACTGTAACAAAGAAGATCCCATCAATCCTCTGTTACCTCATCTGTCTGTGTGAGTGGGATTTTCCCACTTCTGATTGCTTTTTCTTTGTTTACCACTCTTCCACTTACTGTTTGCTTAAGGATTCTTTTGATTTGTCATTTGCATAATGTTTATTATTGTTGCCTCCGAGTATTATCTAATATCTGCAAACACATTTTGAAAGGAGATAACTCCTTGAAGGAGACAACCTGATCCACTTTGACTCATGAATAATGAGACGAATGCAGTTCACGGTAATGATACTGAAAATTGACTTCCATTATAATTATTTGATAAAGGATTTGATAATCAATAAAACCCTACTTTATTTGTGTGACTAAAAATTTCCTTTCTTTTCGGCATTAAATAAGAAGAGTAAACTATGAATTAGTAAATCAACTATTTGCCTAGCAATGAATTGATCTTGGTTTCTATATTGGTGAAATCTTTTCTAAGACCTTAATCAAATGTTCATCTACACACACACACACACACATAATGTATATGACATATTGCCTATATGAATATATAGATATGTGTTATCTATATATCTATATAAAATATATTATCTATATAACTTATATTGTCTATGGTGTATATATATTAGTGAAGATAAACATTTGTGTGTGTATATATATATACATATATATATTCTATGAAGTGGGAACAGTACATTAACAAAGTTCAAAGAATTAAAGGAGAAAATACCAAATAAAATGATAAGCATAATGCCCAGAAATTAGGTGCTAAATTAATTTTAGCTATAATAAGTTAATAAGAAATATTAGTGAGTATATATCAATGTCATTATTTTGTATTTTAACAGCCATTAATTTACAATCAATTTACTTATTTTTTTCTGACTGTAGTGGCCGCTGAACCCACTCTCAGCTAGAGCTTTAGAAGGTTCTCTGAAACTGAAAATTTTCATAGCATTATTTTTCCCAGTTTTCCCCTTTATTCTCAGAGTAAACCTGTCTCCCATCAAGGAGTAATAACCATGCCATAACTTGATGGATATTTTACTTTGAAATTTCATCTCTCAAATAAAGTTCATTCTTACCTAAATTTTCAGGACAGGAGAAAGCCTAGGCAGAGTTTTTGCCAGAATATATCACAAATGTTCCCTGGTCCAGTTTCTGATGGATGCCTTTAAAACAGGGCAAACATGGTCTTTATTGTTAGTCCACCTCTTGATGCTCTGCTCTTCCAAACTCCAGCAAGCCTGCCCACACACCCACTAGAGACTTGCCTGAAACCAGATCAAATGTTTTCAAACTGTCTGGTCAGGCTTGTAACAACAGTCCCACCTCATAGCATCGGCATTGTTAGGTATGTTTGTCCTTGCTCTAAGAAACACCTGAAAGAACAACTTTAGATAATTCAGGTTTCTTTTACCATACAGTTTCAGGAGATTAAGTCAACTATGATGCACCTGCTTGGTTTGGAGATCATGTGACTTGAGATGATCATATTTTCAAAGATGGAGAAAAAAACAGAGGGGAACTGAGATGAGTAGAGGAAGGAGAAACTGTCCCCCAGATGTAGTGTATGAGAGAAGAATGAACAAGAACAACAAGAAGAAAGAGAGGTCCAAATGAAAACTAGAAGTACATATAACCTTCAAAGGCCGTACTTCTTACAGTGCCCCAGTTGTTCCCAACCACCCCAAATGTTTCTTCAGCTAGAGACCATGCACAAGACACCGTAAGACATTTCCAGTTCCAACAGTGGTACATCGATTGCCATTCAGTATTTGACAACTTATCCTTACCATCTTCCTTATGCCTTAGACAGTTTGCTTTAGTCTTATAGAAAATTTACAAATGACCCATTTTAATCTTTTGCCCAATAGACCCGTACTTTGCCTCACCAGAAACACCAGATTACATTTTTTCTCTTTTGTTTGCTCATACATGGTTCAAGTTTTTTCTTTGTATTCTCATATTCCTTTACTAATATTGAACATTGTCAATAAAGTGACTACTTGATAAATCATATTTTCACTTTTTCATCATCTATGTTGTTTCTGATTATTGCTATTACTATGCTGGAGAACTTCCTGGCCGAGTTTGTTTATATTTTTATACATTTTCTTATGTGAATACTTTGTATTCAATGATATGTCATGAGCCAAGTAATCATTAGTCAGAAAATGAGGTAAACATTTAAAAATAATTGCTTCCCAGACTTTGACAAAGGTTTTGAGGAGACCTGTCAGTGTTACAGTAGCTAACTTTTCGCCCTGTTCTCCACTGTACATGTATGTTGTGTAAAGCCTTAGGTCAAACAGAGATAGGGAATTAGAACTTTGTCAAATGTTTTCTGGAAAACTATACTGATGTGACTTTGTATGTGGCCTTTTATAGGTCTGCAAATTCTTTGGACCTTTTAAAAAGGTATGTGTGTGTGTGTGTGTGTGTGTGTGTGTGTGTGTGTGGTGTGTATGTCCAGAAGAGGGTTGCCAGTGAACATGTGAATCTCATGAAGTTGGAGGTGTAGGTGTCTGTAAGTAGGAGCTGGGAAATGAACTTGTGAACTTTACAAGAGTAGTGCATGCTTCTAATTGCTGAGAAATATTCCAACCTTTTAGGAGTCATCTATAATCATTTTGTGTATGTGTTTTCTTTTTATTTTTGATCAGCATGTTAGTATTCTCAACTGTTATTACCATGCTAATCTGCTGTGACGTTGAACAATTACTCTTGATCGATTGTGAGAAACTTTAGGAATGGGATTGATTTCTCAGAAAATAACTCAAGGAAAAGTACTGAAGTGGTGCTGATTGGATCTTACTATTTGTGGCCAGCTGGATCAATTACTAATCATTCACAGAGTATAGTGATTTTGAGACTTCTTATCCATTTTTACTCTTCCAGTGTTCATTAGGGTGCTAATGCATGATTAATAAAGGCTCAGAGAGAGAAACTAGGGTTTAACCTGAAGATCTAAAAAGCAAAACAGCCAGCCACTGGCTCTTACCTCAACCTCAGTCTGAAAATGGCAATGCTGCCTCCCGGAATCTCAGAATAAGACTGTCTGTTGAAAGCTGTTTCCTCCGATTTTATAATCCTCTCTAGTACCGGGATTAAAGGCGTACACCACCTCCATTGAAGGCATGCACTTCCCAGTTTCTAGGGCAACTAGTGTGGATACTGGGATTAAAGGTGCCTGTATTTATGGTTACTGAGATTAAAGATGTGTGTTACCATAACCTGGATTGTAAGGCTAACTGTTTCACTCTCATATCTTCAGACAGTCTTTATTTATTAAAATACAATTGAAATGCCACTACAGGGTGCTAATTTCCATACTGAAAGGAGCTGTGAAGTTGTTGGCTTGATGAAACCATAGAACCAAGAATATAACATGTCCAAATCCTCTAAGGATTATGGTATCATTATGATCAGGCATTATTTTAGGTAGATGTTTTTTAAGTTATACAAATCATTGGTTAATTGTTATCATGCAGAAAAAAATATCTTGGACAGTTTTGACTTATTTACATTGTTTAAGGAAAGATAGTACTTGTTTAATGTACTAATATTTTCCTTAGTAATGTAAGCATTTATTCTGCTCTACTACAGATTGAGCCTCAGACCTTACACTGTTATTCAAATGTACTGCCACTGAGATGGATCCTTAGTCAATTTTTGTGGTTATTCAGTCCATGCTACAAACATTCTCCATTGTTTCATATTTAAAATGCAATATAACTTGTAATCACAATAATGTGCAATAAAGAAGTTATATTTTACAGATTTGTTAACACAGAACCTGGGGATAAAATAATACACATGGCAAGTTCCCTAATGGGCAATGTAAAATCTGGATTAAAATGAGCATATTTCCGTTTTCTTCAGCTTTATCTATAATTTCATATGATTATAACACGTAGTTCTTGCTTTCAAATTTTAGAACTTCCAATTCTGCTGACTGCCTTGAATATAACTTTACAAATATATGACAAAATACATGTCTACTAATGAGACATGAATTTTGACAAGGTTTTAGGCTCAGGTACCCCATTTTTGTCTGTATAAGACCCTTTATTGACACACATTTTTCCTTAATATATGTTTATATTGAATTTTCCATTTAAACTTAGATAAATGAATGCTCTGTCAGGTTTTCTAAGATGCTGAGCCACAGACACTAATTATTTTAAGACACTACCCAAGAGCAATCAAACTGCCAGTAACATGTGTAAATAATTCAGTTATCTCTCTTTTCACATTGACAGGCCTATATGGAGAGTAAATGAGTAACTACCATTCAAAGTCACTGTAGAATTCAAAGACAAGGATAATTCAGGCAGACAGCCACTGGATACTCTTTGTCTAACCTTGACGAAGTGTGAATTGCTGCCATCATGAAGAGTTGGGGTTTTCATATTTAGCGGTGTAGTGTTAGGTGTTTCTGTTCAACTGGAAAAAAAAAACATAGCAATTATATAATGCATGGTGATTATATTTAAATTGGTTGATCAAAGTATTCTTTGATCAAAGAAAACCAAGGAAGTCCTTTCAGTTCACTTCATTTAAAGAAACTTACTATTCTATATAATGAAAAAAACAACAGAATTATCAGACTTAATAAAAGATGAGAACCTACCATTTTAAGATCTTCTTTGGAGCAAGGGTCTCATGGTTTTTGTTAAGATGTTACTGTCAATTCCTGGTGTCATCCCATTTCTGTTATCCCAGATCCAATAAGAAAAGTACCACAATGGACAGCTATGTTCAGGTGTTCTGATAGCCACAGCAGTGTTCATGAGTCTTCAGTTCGACGATCTAAGAGTGATGAATTCAGCTCATTTGCTCTGAAATTCAGAAAAGAAAATTTGCTTTCAGTATGCCTGGATAAAAAGGAACAGTTATTTTGTGACAAAGGCTGTAGATGCTTCTGGTCCCTTTCAGGGACAGAGGGCAATTTACATTGCTGCACACACAACTTTATTTTTTATAAATTATCAACTTCTGTCTTTAATTCATTAATACCATGCACAGAAACATTAGCCTTTCAAAAATCAATATTGAATTTGTTAATAAAATTAAGTATTGTAATAGCTACTTTCCTCAGCAAGAGACCTGGTACCTTTTCTAAGGATTTACCATTACTTATGGATTCACCTCGAGATGATACGTGTTGAAAATACACTTTCAAATTTGGAGACCTGTGCTTGTACATCCTTTTTGTATTTTTCTATTTTAGCACTCTAAGTAAGGGTCTGTTTAAATAATGATTACCAGAGTCATAGTGGACTTCTGTTGCTATCCTGGTGTACAAGTCCTTACAGAATCTCTGGCAATGAGTTTATATACAGGATAAGTTTATATACAAATACAGTCATTTAATATTTTTCTTATCTATACTGTTTTACTGTCTGTTACTATTTTCTTAGTTCAATTACAGATTAAATTCTATACCCTTACTTGTATTTTGAAATATAGGTATATAAAGAATTTATTTTTCATTTCTTTGTTAAAAGCTAAAGAAATCATATATATAATGTGACTTTATAAACTGTTTTTTCACATTTCAGTTAAAATGTATTTATTTTGAATACCCTTCATCAACAAAGACATTTCTCTTATAGTTGGGCATATGAAGTTTGATTGATCTTAATAAAGATTTCTCCAGTATCAACTTCCTTACCTTGAGTCTAAAGTTCTTCAGAAAGGAATGAGAGATACTTGAACTTTCTCTTTTAAAATAAGCATATAAGAAAGTGGGTATCATTATAATATCTTTACACCTTCATATCAAGTATTTTGCTTATATTCAAACCCTATAAACTTTATTAAATGCTAGTTTAAGGGATTTGGTATTTAGACTAAACTTCTAAACTGTTGATCAGACAGAGATTTTATGATACAGCATGACTTACAGTGTGGTTTTGTGAATGCTTAAAATACCTTTAAAATTATAGTGTGGCACATCTTCCTACTTAGAAGTCCATTGGTAGAGTGTCAATGCTTTCCTTGTATATGTGCAATATACTCTTGCAAACGGATGTGCAATTGTTAAAACATTCCCATAATCGAGAGCTTCAACCCAAGTCACCTTCAAACTCAGTTGTTAAGCTCGTCACCTTTCACTCCCTCCCCTACCCCTCGACCAGGACACTAAGTATGCCAGGATGCTATTTAATGGCTTCAAGGTGTCCTTCTCACAGCTGTGTCTTATTCCATTTGGAGTTTTGTATTCATACAAAATGTCTCGGCAGTAGCTTAGAGAACTCTAAGAGCTTGAATACAAACCTAGGAGTCAAATAAGCTGTAGGAGTAACCTTGTGATATTCTCCTCACATCCTGGTCATTGTGATAATGCTGTTGCCTCTTTCAGAGCTATGTCTTATGTCTCAAATGAGGAAATTGACTCTGCTGCCATTACTGCACTACAAAGGTGCTTTCAGCTGTGCTATAAAGTCTATTGTAATGCTGAACAATAGAAGCACAAAGAGCTTTGTTCAAATGTAAGAGTTAGAAAGCACAAGGCAGGGAATGTTTACTAGGAAATAATATACATCCTCTATATGCCATACACATCTTATGTGACTATAGGGAAATATTTATAACAAAAGATCACTTTGTACAACAAAATTAGCAATATTATAATGTTTTACAGTTTACAATGAAAATTTAACACTAATACAATGAAATCCCTGTTTTGTGTGTCTTCTCCTCAAGAGGGTGTGTCGTGAAAATGCTTGTTTCTTTGAAACGCTATAAAACACTTGTGGATTACCATAAATTCACATTTTCTTTTACTATCAATAGTTTTTGTTTCCTGCGTTTTTCACCCCTACTGACTTGAATTATCTCTAAACAGATACAACAAAGCACAGTATCTAAAAATGCAAAATATAAGAAGGTACAAGACTAGCATAAAGCAAAATGGAAATAGATACAACCGCAAAAGGGTATCTTTTCAAATAGTGAAGCAATTGTTAATGGGAAAAAGTCTTAGGAACAATAAGTCTAAAGTTAATGGCATATGTTCTCATCTCAAGGTTGTACATATCTGGCATTGTATTTCCTAAGTGAATTGGTACCTGTAGTGATTGTATCATCTAATGTGTTTAAAGTTTAACACTATTTAATATACAGTTGATTATTAATGAACATTATCTAGCAACATTACTAAAGTTTAATATTACAATCATTACATTTCAGACAGTTTGCTATTATGGTTCTTTAAAGAAACAGAATCCATATAATAAAAATATATATTATACAAGGACTTTTTAGACATCTGGCCCAAGTGTTACAGCATTGGTGGGCATGTACTGAAAAGCTGAAAGTTCTATATTTACCCAGTTCACTTCTCTGGATATATCATCACACCCAATATGGTTTTGAAGGCTTATTTTATGATTGGAGAACTTCTGGTCTTCTGTCTCTATTAGAAGATTGAATAAATTGTTTCTAATATCGTCAACGAAATGTCACAGCAACAGGATGGATGAATTTGCCAGTAATAATGAGTTCAAGTAGTCAAAAAGAAGTTTCCAGCTTCAACATTGCCCCCAGCAGCAGGACGGCCCATGGACATCAATACCACATGCACATGGCCACATATGTAGTTCCTGGAGGCCATGATAACTTTCATGGTATGAGCTACCACAGAAGGGCATCTGTGATGTCTGTCCATGGCCTGTCACCACCGAAGGCTTTGCAGATGTCCTTGGTCACTGTTTCTGCCTGAAGCAATGCTGATAACCCTGAGCTGTGCTTCAACAGACCAGATTGATGTGAGTGGTCTGTGCTGTCATCTAAGGACATGTTGATGTCCATGGTCTGTTCTGGCACTGGAGATCATGTTGAGGTCTGTGGCACATGTTATCATCAGAAACCATGTGAAAGTCCATATCTGTGCTATTACTGACTGTGTAGGGCAAGGAAACTACTTTTGCCATGGTATTGATGACTGCATATTCACAGTTGAAAAAGAGGAAAAATCCTTTTTTTTGGTGACAACTGTACACCCATCCCACTCCATCCTCCAAATAAAGTAGCAGCCTATACAGAAAACCATTGAAGAGAAAGTTTCAAATTGTGATAAGGGGCCTGAGCTTTGTCTCTCCACAACTGAGGGTTTTGGGGAGGGGTCCAAGTAGAGAAAGACTGTTTTCTTTAAGCTAGCTAGCATGAGTTTGACCATGTGCTGGTGAGTATAAGGGCAACAAATATTGAACTTGATGAGGAATGAGGGTATTTCCTTCTTCTTCTTCTTTTTTTTTTTTTTTTTTTTTTTTTTTTTTTTTTTTTTTAGGGGGAAAGGAGGTTACAAAGGTGAGAGGGCCAGAACATGGGAGAATCAGAAATTGGGTGTGACTGGGATGCATGGTGTGAAACTCCCAAATAATGAAAAAAAATTATGCTGGAAAATAAATAAGTAAATAAATGAAAAAAAGGTATCCTTCTTCCATTGTGGTATATATCACAAGGATTCTTACAGGTTGGCGGGGGTGAATCTTTTGACTTCAGTCATTCTGGTCAGAAAGGACCTTTAAATGAGTGTCCAGGAGTTTAGGTTTTAGTTGATTTTAGATGTAGTCAAGTTGACCACCATGATGATCTATTCCAGTAACTTTAAGGACCCTTAAGTACTAGAATGCCAAGGTCTCTCAAGACCGAGTAAAGTATCTACCTTTCTAAACTACACATACTAGAGCTGCCCATATAATTGCATCCAAAAGCTAGGTGAATAAGTGAAGTCTCTCTCTTCTGAAAAATTGCAGTTTTAACCTTACATTTACAAGTTAAATTATATATCAGCAGAAGATATAGAAAGCTATTGGTTGGAAACAAAGATTAATATGAAATCCTTTTATACTAATTAGCTGAGTAAACTTGACAAATCTAACTAAATAATCTCAACAAATTATCTGAAAAACAGTGATAATAACTCCATTATAATTTTGTGAAAATTAAACAAAATATTGTTTACTAAGAAGACGGTTAGAGCATCTGAAAATGTTGGTAGGTTTGGCAGTTATCACTTCTAAATGTTAAGAATCGGTGCTCAATAAAATGTTTATAAGTCACGATGCCAAATTTACTTTCTCTAGTATAGATGATGAAAGTATACAAATAAATATTAACACATCATTTTCAATTTCTAATTACTTATTCAACTCAATCATTGCCTTCATAAAAGTTACTAATTTAAAAATATCCTAAATAAACTATACAAATATCTTTTACTATTAAACTTCTACAACTTAAGGTAAAACTTTTTGCTCAGAAGATGTATTCAAAACTCAATACATTATTTTTCTCATTACTTACTCCATATGATTAATGTTTCACTTACTTACTCATGCCTGTTAAGTTCTTTTTAACAATGTTCCAGATATATATACATATATATATGGAAGTTATTAATTTGTGTTTTAAGATTGAATAAAAAGGATTAAGAATTACTGAAAACAAATCTGATAGAAAATAAAAATTTCAAGGATTATTTTAAAATTTTGTTCTGCAAATAAATCCTTATAAAAGTGAATATTGGAAAAGAGACTCAGAATATTTGAATGATTCTTTTTAATATCCATTCCATATGTATATTTAATAGAAGTATATTTATATGTGTATATATATATATACATACACACAGCATATATAGTTAGATACATTATATATAGCAATTATAGGTTAAATATTTTACACACACATACATATGTATGTATAAAATGCTGAGAATGGGAGAAATGGTCCCCTCCAGGGAAGAACATATCCACTAGCTGTCTAATATCAAGTGGTCAGCCCCCAAAACATACATACAATTAATATTACACAATTGAGCAGGTTATATTTATGAATATATAGGTATACTAACATATATTCAATATATTTACATACTCCTTTTCATGTGTAACAATTACTAATAAAAATCAGAATGTGAATTTAAGAGAGATCAAGGAGGGCCATATTAAGTGTTTGAAGGGACGGAAGGGAAACTATAAATTACATAATTATATTATAATCTCAAAAACAAAAGTTATATAAATAGATTCTTTACTGGGAAACAAAAATAAATAAATACATTTATAAAACAAAATAGGTTGCTATCATTTGGGAGGAGAATTCCTAGTTGGTGAATTATTCATATTTACTACCTATACTAACAAAATAACAGAAAATGAGAAAATGTCTCTCTTTTTTTTTTTTTTTTTTTTTTTTTTTTTTTTTTTTACACATTTTCACAAAGCCAGGAGGAGACTGACTGCGATTCTGGCCAGGAAATACTACTCCACTTGTGTCATCATGAAATTGCTGTGCTAATAAGTCAGGCAGCCTGAAGACCAGGGGAAAGGTTCCATTATCATATACTTAACAATTCCCAAGTATGCATTTGCTTCAGTGTGGTGTGGAAGCAAACATTACAGTAACATTACACTACAACTCCTTCCACAGATAATTCTCCGCATATCATCAGTGGTAGTTATATTGTCTATGATAGGAACCGGGGAATCCTGAAGACAAGTATGATAAGTATGTTCTAACAAACATTTAAATGGAAAACTGCATCTCTATAACACAATACTGCATTTCTCAGCATCCTTTGTATCTGATGAATTCAAAGCAAAGAGGGATCATTGTCCAATCCTAAATGGAGTCAGTCAGTGGGCACAGCCTTAGCGCACTATTGCAGTTGCTTTGGTCCCCCTATAGTGGTTGTTCTTTTTTTTTTAGGTCACACTGTGATGCTCTTTTATTTATCTCAACCACATTTTACCCGAAGTAAGCAGCATATTCTGTGACACAACTAGGAATTTTTAGATTTCCTCCTAGTTGTTTTGTTTTCTTTGAACCTCAAAATGTGTTTAATAAAAATAAATTATAGCTATTATTATGCAATACCATCTTTAATTTTATTATGCACTTCTGCAGATATCCACCAGTGCAAGTTTACATATAATAAAGATATTGTGAGGAAAATGTAAAAAAAGAAAATTTTCTTTTGGGTTTATGCTTGTATTACACTATACTAACATAAAGCAACCTAACTAGTTAACAACACTTAAGACCATGTATTTATTTGGTAAACTTCACAAACAACCATAAAACTATATTTTCAAGTGTTCTCTCATATTAGTTTCAAGAGCATCTCACAACATGGCCCAACATTTTAGACATGTTCCTCTGCAGTTCTAATGAAAAAAGTATTTCTAGATCTAGACCAAAAGGTCGGTTACTTGGAAAACAGTCTAAAAATATCATAACCAGGGGAACATAAGTTTAAAGGAAAGTGTGAGCTGAGTTCAATAGCTAAAAATTTAGGTCAAAACAAATATCAAACCTGGAAGGTCTGTGGTGGAGAGCAGCACAGATAAGGATGATGGATTGATATCCTAGTGAGAAACAAAGATTGCTGTAGATTGCACTAATGAGATATGAGTCTATCTTCTGTCCCTTGACCTTAAACTGGCTTGGCTTACCCTTAGGCATGGGAAAGGTGAGATAGAGATGATAAGCATTCCTCAGATAAGAAGTTAGAATTTTCCCTGTTCTTATTCTGATTTTCTTGCTAAGGTTATTGGAAAATATCGAACATATAATGATTTAAATCTTTATGTGTTTGTAAATATCAGTATATTGGATTATTCTGTAAGTCCCTCTATTGAAGCTGATGTATTTCTATTTGTTACTATTTTGCTGATGTTTTCTAATGTGTATCAATGAAGTCTTAGAAATATATGCTTGATGCAAAACTTAGGAGGTAAATGTGTAGAAGTATGCATCTGTTTCTCTATGAGAGTGTATGATGAGAGAGAAAAGAGAGAGCAGAGGGAGACAGAGACAAAGAGATGCTGTTTCAATTACCATACTGGTATTAACTTGACAATTCTTCAAGTCATATGTACCTTCTTGTGCTCTAGCCTGTGGATTTTTCCAGTAATAGATATCTGAATGTTCCATTCCCACGTCACAACAAATTTTTAATCTCTAATCTTCAATTTTCTAGGTCATTAGTTAAAACTGAAACTGATTAAATAATCTTACTCTCTTTCCCTTTTGGAGAAAATCTGCGTATACCCGGAATAATTTGTGAAACACATCTTTTCCATCTGCTTGTGTGCACTTTGTTAGTAGTTCCAACCCAAGGAAAGATGGAATGGAACATCTATGAAGTACTCTGAAAGTCAGAAAGAGCAACATGCACAATGGTACAGCTTTCTCCAGCACTAATATCCACTGTTGAAAGATCTAGTGCTGTAAGCTAGTTCACTGCTTAGTCTTGGCCATTCCTTCCCTTTGGGTGCCAAAGTATCCCATCTTAGTTGGATTTTATGAGGAGTCTTTCTACAGAATTTGTATCACAGGCTCTTCAGGGAACAACAATTATGCAGCAAATTCTTATCTAGCCATCTGCCCTCTTGGCAGCAGCACCAGGACCTTGTGTCACTCTGTATCCAAGAGATTTATTGTTCACAAATAATCATTTGTTTTGGATAGGGATTTTTTCATTGAGACATTAATAGAGGCTTCTTTAAAGTTTTGTGTTGTGAATATCTTCCTCAGAAACAAAACAAGAAGAGCTATATGGACTGGAGAAATGACTCATCCAGTAAAAACTCTTAAAATTGAAGCATTGAGATCAGAGTTCATCCTAACTGTTGCAAAAAGAAGAGGAACGACTCCAATTATCCATGGATAAAAAGTCTCTTCTTATAGATTGTTAGAGATTATGCTGCTTTAATAAATTACTGACCTCAGCTTCTCCTCCAATGCTAAGGAATTCTCTAACACTGAGTGGTTAGTTAGGTTTCCTATACTAGCAGTGTGTTACCCTTATGAAGTGGGACTTCAGTCCAAATACAGAGCTGTTGATTACTTAAAGTATGTATGTCACTATGATACCCTTGGTATTAGCATGCCATGCTGTTCATCGATGTGGTTCATAAACACCATAAGTAATTACTGTTGACTGACTCTTTCCTTTGGAAGTTTTCATGTTGACTTTTGATAATTTGAAAACATAGCCTGTGATAATCTGGTCAGTTTGAGTTCATGTGTCATTGGGCCCTGTTTCTGAATTACATGGTATCTTCAGCAATACAGACCAAGGCAAGAAAAATAATCTGTAAGTATAGAGAGTCTCCTGAACAGCAATGTCCAACAACTCAAAATAGGGCTTTTGCTGTATGTTAGTTGGGTTTTGGCTTGGTCATATATGGCTCTTTATGTAAATACCATCAGTCCAGATAAAAAATATCTTTAAAATTATATGAAATTATTAAAATTGTGTCTGTATTTGTACACAGAATTCCTTTGATTATACCTACTTTTTCCTTAAGGTAAATATCTAGTAGTATGACAAACACCACTACAGAAACCATGAGCAATAAAAATGCAAAGTTGTGGAGCCCATCCCAAGGAATATATCTATAAAACATTCTCAGACCCAATACTCAGGGATCATTGTGGAAAAGAGGACAGAAAGTTCTAAGATCCAGCAGGTCAGGGAGTTTGTTATGAGAATGTTAGAAGCTATACCAGTCAAGTCCTGGCAATGACTGCCCAAACGTAAACTGAACAAGGATGACACCAATGAGTTAGACCAGCTTGACAGGAAAAATCCTTGAGACCTTAACCCCACATAAAAAACTATATACAATAACAATTTTTTTGTCCAGTTCTAAATGGTCATCTGTGAAAACACACATACATGTAACATTAAAAAGACTGAGAATGTTAAATTTAGAAATAAACATGTAAATACAGTTACATATATGCATGAAATAACAAATAACAAAAAGAGATTATTAATTAGAAAAGGGAAAGGTATAAGAGAGGGTATTAACATAAAAAGGGAAGTAATTTATATTATACATAAAAAGTGTTGTAATTTACATTATAATTTCAAAATTAAAAATTAAAAATAAAACAGATACAGAATGAAAAGTTGATTGAATAAAAAACATTTTCTGTCATCCTGGGACTTTGGATGAGTGTTGGTGATAAAAGTATCCCCTTGATTTCTGGCTTTGGGACTAGTTTCATTGACAGTTCTTGTCTCAAAGGAATAAGGTATAAAGTCATAAATCATGACACCCATTGTTAGACTACAGTGTATACCGGTACACCAGCATGCATAACATATATACCACATTTTGTTATGGATGTGATTTGTTATGAACATCAAAAACAAATTGGTAAGTGCTGTTAAAATTTCTTTTCATTTTTAATTAAAAATAATTTTAATCATACTTTTCCCCTCCCACAACTTCTCCTAGTTTCTTGCTACCTCCCCACTCAACCAACACCATGCAGTTTTTATTTTCTTACTAAAAATAGTACACAAAAGGAAACAACTTGGAACAAAGAAACACCACAAAAATTCTCTCTCTCTCTCTCTCTCTCTCTCTCTCTCTCTCTCTCTCTCTCTGTATCTATCTCTCTCTCTCTTCCCCCCCTCTTTCTCTCTCTCTCTCTCTCACACACACACACACACTACAAAAATTTGAAAGCATTATATACAGATCAATAAGATAATACTGCCCAAAAATGCATTATGAGACAAAAAAGTCTACAAAAATACCATTGAGTTCATTTTTTGTTCACCATCTGCTTCTAGTCATGGGGTATACCCTGAAGTGTCATTAATAAACCCCATGAGACTCCAATGGATAAAATTAATATTTACTCTGCAAATGGGTCTCCAATTCAGATACCTTCTTCGCTGAGGTAAGTATCTATGTCCATTTCCCCTTCTTATTTCTATTTTCCTATCGGGATTGAACTGGTATATACCCTGTGCATGTTGCCAAAGTCTTTGTGAGTTCATTATGTTCATCATTACCCTTGTGGCTGAATGACACTGTTCCTTAGATTCATACACCCCTTCTGGCTCTTATAATATTTGTGCATCCTCTTCTGTATACCTGTCTGAGCTCTGTAGGGGGGAGGTTTTAATGAAAATATGCCATTTAGGACTGAGAGTTTCAAAATCTCTCACTTTTTGCATGTTACTCATTCTCCTGTTCTCTGGTGATGATTTACTGAGGTACTGATCTATGAGTATAACAGAATTCCCAGAGGAGCCATTTTATTGCAAAGCTTCTTCAGCTGAATAATAATACTTGATTTTACTCTAGGCCATACCTAATTTCAGTTTCATGGCCACCAGAGCAGTATTGGGCATGTGTTCCATTCCACAAATGTCCCACAACATTTGTGCCCCTATTGTGGCATCATTATTGTAGGAAGTCACCATTGTAGATGGGTTGGTGGTTATACTTCTCCTCTGGTAGCATAAAGACTGTCTTCTAGTACCCTGTACATTAATCAGTATGTATGTATTCTCTAGTTAGGCACAGTGTCAGCTTCTCCAGGTTCAAGAAAATGTAGGTACTGTTCTCAACATTAGGACTTTATCATCAGCCTGTAAGGAGCAACCAATAGCCTTGCAATACATTGAGTTGTTTGATGATTTACAATGGGAAACCTTTGGCCAATGACTCAACTAGATGTAATCCATTCTTGCCATTGTAGTTTTCACTTAGTGACTGAGGATGTCTAACTGGGGAAGTGTGTCCCCACTTGGTCACTACATTTTGATTTCTTTCAGATATGTATATATTTAGTGAAGCTTCTACTGAAGTAAGTTTCCATATGATCCTTTAAATGATCTTTAAATATTCCTTAGTATTAGTTGCCCCTCCCTATATTCTTTCTTTTTGTTCCCCATTCCCATTCAGTCTTCCCACTGTCTGCACTGTTTATTCATAATAGTCTATGATGTTTCCACTGGCTTGAGAGAGCCATCTCCTCACTGTAACTTACTTGATGCCTAATGCCTGAGGCTCTACAGATTGTCACAGACATTTAGAATGCTGCAAAGCTAATATCAACATATAATAGAAAATATATTTGTCATTTTATGTCTGTGTTACCTCATTTAAGAAGATGGTCTTCTAGCTATAGCAATTTACCTGAAAATTTCATAATTTCACTTTTTAACTATTGAATAATCATTGTGAAACTGTACCAGTTTTTCATAAAATTATAAATAAATTTTTGCATTAGTATTATTGATATATTATAATTGTAAATTGTAAATATCTACAGGGCACAGGCTGATGGCTTGACATGTCTTTAGTGTTTAGAAACAAATTTAAATCAACCAATAAATATATCATATAAAATATTTTTTGTGAGAATAACATTCAAAATCTTGCTTTCTAATTATGTTAACATCAATACTGTTATATTAATTACATGATATTGTTCATATTTCTACCTATTGAACACCTAAATTTTCATGTGTTGCCATCTGGAACTAAGGGTTGGAGAGTATAGATAACAAAACACAAGAGAGAGAAGATGGTAACTATACAAGAAGACTAAGAAAGTTCCAAATTTTTCCTTGTAGTTTTCTTCAATAAATTTCCTACAGTTTTATGTCAATGAAATGTTCAGAAGATAGGAGGCATGTTTTTTTAATAAAACTTTAATGCTCAATGAGGACAAATTAAATATTTGTAATGTAGTTATTAAAACCTATTAAATGTATCAGGTGGACATTTTATTCTGTATTATTTTATTTTCATCAGTGGTATATCTATAAAAGTCATCATTAATGTCTGCTAGACATATGATTAAAGCACAAATTCAGCACCAGGATGACGGAATAGGAACTCCTCTACAAATAAATGGCTAACTCTGATATATAAATACAAGATTAGCTGCATCTCCTTGTTCATGAAGGTTAAAGTACATTCTTTTAAGCCTCAGAATTAGTAAATAACTTGTATTTTAAGAAAAATCATTAACTTTCTTCAAGTCCTAAAAGCCGTAAGCCCTTAGAATATATTCTATTTCATGTCATCATAAAATAAACGAGTCTCATTAATTTTCTCATCCCCTGTTACTTATAATTAGGATGTGTGGATGCAAATAAGCTTTAACTATCTGTGGTCATAAACCAGCAAATGAGTTGGTTTCTCTGAAAATAAGCTGGGACACTTTAATGGGTTTCTGGAAATTATTTTTTATTAAGTTTGGAACATCATTACTAAACTCAATCTAAAGCAAGTTTCAAATGAAACAAAATTCCAAGTGATAATATATATAGTCAAAAGTGCTGCAGGAATAAGTGATAACACAATAAAGTAATAATAATAATAATAATAATAATAAATGTTAGCAATAATAATAAATATTGGCCATAAAACACACAATTATACTTTGGCATTGGTTCTGTGAGGACAATGGATAGCTTTTATAGTCATGTTGACTTTATTAGCAAATGCATGAACGCACTAGGTCACCAATGTATACATAACTGTTCAAATAAACCTACAACTACTCAGTACCAATACAAATGAGGAAAAGTAGTTAAAGAAACTGAGACAGAATCTGAAAAATATTTGTGAAAATGAGGCTCAAATACCTTAAGGAAGAATCAATGCATTGTACTGTATGAGGGTAATGACATGGAAAATTTGTCATGCTTATAACAAAACTCAAACAAGATTTGTACTCCAGGAAAACATGAGAGGAATGAGAATAGTAATATTTTTAAAAAGATATTTTCAAGAGTCCAGTCTCTTTTAACTATTCATTTTTACCAGTGAAAGTAGAGCAGGACATTTCTATAATTCTCCAGATATATAAAAACTGTAATAGAATTAGTGAATTTCAAATTAAAATTTTGCTATCAAAACTCTGAACAATAAAGATGTCTACAGGAGCATAGTAGAAGTTACATCCTTCTTCTTACACATGTGAAGTCAACGTGAATTCTGAATGACCAGGAGATGAGCCTTCTACTGAGAAACGGAAAACAAAGAAGGAACTCAGATCAACTTCATCTAATTGGATGAATCGTGATGATGTCATAAAAGACATCTTTCCTTTGCAACTTCATTTCATAAAGACAGTGAACCAAAAGAGCGAAAGCATCTGTTAAAGCTAGTGAAAAATGCCAAGTATCCCAAAACCCCTTGAAAAATACTGTTGAGTCAAATGAAGTGGCTAGGGAGCCAATTATAAACCAGAACAAAAGAATTGCCTCACACAGGAGATGCTAACCAAGCTGTTACTCAAAAACAGAGATCCAGTAAATAAATTGTCCATCAGGAGTGAGCTAAAAGTTCCAGCACGGCATGGGATGTTTCTGAGTGACGTGATGTGAAAAAGAAACTCAAGGAAAAACGACCTGGAGAGAGTGACCATGAACAATCCATTAAAAAGGAATTGTAAGAGGCATCAACATGGTGGAGCTGTGCAAAGGAAGTCGAAGGGCACATAGGTAATATTAGTGTGATGGTCTTGAAGGATTTGAAAACCTCAGTAATTACTATCCTTTCATCAAAGCCAGCACTTACAGAATTAATTGTGCAAGTTCATGAATAGGCAACATTAAACTGTCTTGGATTGCTGTAGAAACAGACCATCCACTGCTTTCTTCCCAGCACTACTTCATTACTTTATCACTGTTTATATATCTGAAAGAATATTGCTGCATCTGTTTATGATAAAAACTAAATTCCTCTGTTTTATTTAATTTTAGATTTGTATACATACCTTTTACATTATTTTTGCAGAATTTCTTTATATGTTATTTTAAATATTTTCCTGCTTTCTGGGTTTGGGATTCAAAGCTTTGTAAGACCCTTAAATATTCATTATGGTTGTAGAAGACAGTTTGAAATGATGACCAAAAACTTGCATCTCAAGCATAGTTTTCTAAATCATGTATTTACCAATGCTAATGAATTTATTTTAAACACTTCTTACCCATTTTCCTATATGTGCTTTTTTTGTGAACAAGATATGTGAGACTAAAGCCTCTTAATTATCCAAAACACTAACCAGCACAATTTGAATAAATTATTCCTATCTGATAATGAAAAAGAAGAAATAAGCCACCTATTCTGTGACTGGCATATGAAAAACATACAGTACAAAAGAATAGATTGATAAGCAAAATCTTTATTAGGAAATAAGGATCATGAGGGAATTGTCATTATCAAGTTATAACAACATAATTGAGTCATAATTAAAATACAGTCTTGAGAGGTGTCAATTGTCTTTGTGGAGGGGCCAAATAAGCAGAGAATATGTAAATTATAAAATTTGTGATGAGACAATTTACAAATAATAGTGTGAGAAAAACAAATTGGAAGCTTTTAGGCAATGTGTCCTTGGATTAAAACAACAATAACAATAGCAAAAATTGTCACATCATTAAAAAGGAGGGAACTCATCACAGGAACAGGATACATTTGGGACGGATTAAAAAAAAGGTTCACTTGACTATGAATGCATCAAAAGAAGCAAAATACCTTAGAAGACAGCCTATTTTCTCTTGTTTAGATTCTTCTATAATTTGGGTATTTGAGCAAAAGTATTTATCTGTTTTTATTTAATTATTCAAAACTCTTCATTTTTTCTCACTGCCTTGTCCTTCCTTGTTTTATATATGCTCTTACACCCAAGGAGTGGAACTCTGAAACACAGCCTGTTACTCCACAGACAGGACTAAGAGATGAGTGACCACCCACTCTCTAGGCCCTCTATATTAGTATATATACCTGGGCCCCTCCTGTACCTGTCTCACTTCTCACACAGGCCAACAGGTATGTTTCCTGCAGATATCCTGCTCCAACACCCCACCCCATCCATGAAACTCTGCAAGCAACAAGTCCCACTCTGCCCCCAAATCTTACTATCCCTCCTCTCTGCAAACTCAGAGAAATGCTGAAACACAAGCTAAACTACACACACACACACACACAGAGAGAGAGAGAGAGAGAGAGAGAGAGAGAGAGAGAGAGAGAGAGAGAGAGAACCAAGAGAGAAAAATTATGAAGCACAAGCTGTGACTGCACAGAGTGGGCCAAAAGAATGAACCAAGAGAGCAGGCCAGAGAGTGGGACAAGAGCTTTCAGTCACTCCCTGAGACACAGATAGTGACAGTCCAAAGCAGACCAAGAATATTTCCCAAAGACACAGACAGCCACTGATAGGGCCAAGAGGCAAAGAACCTGACAGCACCAATTGGAGAAAGAGATGGGTAGGTGCCACACATTCCACCTCTTGAGAATGTGGCCATCATGATCTTCAATTTACTCCTGCTGTCTGGGAGCAACGACATCCTTAGGAGATTCTCAGAAGAAAAATTTGAGTTAATTGCCAAGCCCTGGGAGAGGTATCTGTATCTTATGTTGTCTAGTCACTATGTAATTGGAATTTGCAGGACTTGTCATAAATTCTGTCTAGGGTGGTCTATGAGACTTGATTGTCTCAGCTAACCACTCTGAAATTGTTCTGAGCAGCTTGTAGACTAAAGGTAATCTTTAGATGGTGTTTTTATAGCTTAGTGATGCTCTCACAGTCCTGGAAGAATCATCCATGAGGTCCTGTCCTCCTTCAAAGGAGGAAACTTCAAAGGTCAATAATCGCTGTGGTATTATCCCATGCTTTTTCAGACCCAGTCCACCTGGCCTTGGTGAGTTCCCGATAGATCATCCCCATTGTCTCTATCATCCCCATTGTCTCAGTATGTGGGTGCAACCCTGGCGGTCCTTGCTCATGCTCTCTCTCCTTCTGTTCCTGATTTGGACCTTGGGATTTCAGTGGGAGGCGGTGGCGGGGAGGAGGCAGAAATCTTTAATAATTAAATAAATAAAAAGAAAAAAAAGAAAAAAATAATAATTGCTGTAGTAATGGCTCATTGCAGAAAACTGAGACTCAAACCCGAAACCATGTACAGAAAAATAAATAAAGCCTTTTTCTAGAATATTATGAATAAAGGTTAATATATAATATATATACATATATATGTTAATCTTATCAATTTGAGGTAATATTTATACCATAAGAAAAGCTGTTAAAAAGTCAAAATAAAACCAAAGGATTATAAGATTAAAAGCAATAAAATAGCCCCAAAATAATTCTTTCTGCCCCATATTAAGTGGCTCTTCTGACACAAGGTAGAGATTTTGAATTTTTCTTTAACAAGTATGCTTGGGTATAGAGGAGAGAGCCACACTCCAAATCCAGCTTTAATCTTCAATTGGACTGGGACTACAAAAAAGACCATTTATATTATATGTCTGTAGAGAACAGAGAAACAAACATTTTGGAAGATTCATAAAATATTATGCTGTTGGAAATGTGATATATCAATAGGCCAATTTACTCTTCTTCTTGGTACATATTTTTTTCTGGAGGATTGATCCTTTGTCTTCAGATGTCTCATTTGTTCAGTGACCTTCAGGTTTCTTAGCTGGATGCCTTTATTCTCCTAAAATCACAGAAACAAAACCCTTTCCAAACCCTAATTTTGGTGAGGTTCCCTTTGGACAAGTTATATCTTATAAAACAAAAAAAGTATTTGTTAGTTTTATAGATTAGTTTATATTGAATGGCCATGCTGCTTGATGAACTATCACCTCTTTTGATAAAGAGGTTTCTCTTGTTCAAATCAAACCTTTATCAATTTGATGGTATTCAGATGGTATCCTTTTCTTTTCCAGTGAAAACAAAAACAAAACCCCTTCCTCAGTGTAGCGCATTTTATGTTGGGTTCCATCCTAAGGTCAACGTATCTTTAAAGTATACCGGTTGATTTAATTCCATGTTTTTTCTATTATTCAGTATCTTTCATTGCCTGTTGTTCCTTTCTGTTTAGCATTTAGTTTTTCGAGACAGGGTTTCTCTGTGGTTTTGGAGCCTGTCCTGGAACTAGCTCTTGTAGACCAGGCTGGTCTCGAACTCACAGAGATCCGCCTGCCTCTGCCTCCCGAGTGCTGGGATTAAAGGCGTGCGCCACCACCGCCCGGCTCTGTTTAGCATTTAGAAAATGTAAAGTTAACAAAACATTATACGATATATTTCTGGGATCTTTATGATTCCTTTCTGCTTGACATATCCTTTAGAGTTCAATTTGATCTTTCAATAACTGTCCGCCTTGGAGAATTTTGTGATATACCTGTAATAAGTTTTATATCATAATAAGGGAAAAACTGAGTTTTTTAGAGACCTATGCTGGATCATTGTCTATCTTGGTTTGTACAGGTATACCCCATGATGGCCATAACTTCAAGCCAAAGTGTGATTACCAAAACAGCTTTTTTTTTTTTTTTTTTCTGAGCTCAAAGCAGTTGGCCATTGAAAACCTGAATAGATATCAATGGTGTGGTGTGTATCTTCTAGTTTTCCAAATTCTACATAATGGAACACATCCATCTGCCAGATTTCATTCCTTTCATTTTCATTCCTGTACTCCCTGCAGGTAGTAGTGTTTGGTTATATAAAGAACAAGGGGGCCATGTCCTTATAATTTTCTTGGCTTGTTGCCACATGATGGAAAAGTCTTTTTAAACCTTTGCTGTTGATGTGATGCTTTTTAATGAAATTCTGAGGCCTCCAGAACATTTTACATCAATAGTTGATTGATTTCTGTATTACCTTGTGCTAGAGGTCCTGACATCCCATATAGGATCGGATACGCCGGGCGGTGGTGGCGCACGCCTTTAATCCCAGCACTCGGAAGGCAGAGACAGGCGGATCTTTGTGAGTTCGAGGCCAGCCTGATCTACAAGAGCTAGTTCCAGGCCAGGCTCCGTAGCTACAGAGAAACCCTGTCTCGAAAAACCAAAAACAAAACAAAACAAAACAAAAAAAAAAGGATTGGACATGTGTTATATGTATGGGATGACTCCCTCATTATTTCTTGTAATTGAATAAACACTAAAGTCAATTCTGTATTATTTTGTATAAATTCAGTGGTTTCAATATGCAAAACTACTCTTTCTGCATATTGTGAATCAGTAAATATGTTAAAAGGTTCCATGAAATCCATTAATTCCATGAGAAAAGCATGCAATTCTGACTTCTAGATAGAATCATAAGGGCTTAGATCCACTTTACTTAAATTTTTTGATTTGTACCCTTACTTGTCTGATTTATTTGCAACAGTTTCAAATGTAGGGCCTCTAGATATTGGTGTTGCTCATACTATGCAAGGAAGGATTCAGTTCTTCAAAATGCTGAGCATTTAATTGCTCTTCTAAGGCCTGTTGCTTTTCTGTTGGAAAGGCTATTGTACAACCCATATAGATTTGTCCATCAGACTTTTTTTTTTTTTTTTTTTTTTTTTTTTTTGATTTTCGAGACAGGTTTCTCTATAGCTTTTTGGTTCCTGTCCTGGAACTAGCTCTTGTAGACCAGGCTGGCCTCGAACTCACAGAGATCCGCCTGCCTCTGCCTCCCGAGTGCTGGGATTAAAGGCGTGCGCCACCACCGCCCCGCCAGACTTTTTAAAAGTAGGGTTGTTGATGCCTTTGATCAGCAACTGTTGTCCTATATTCTTGCATAATTTCAATGGTCATGGATTGTTCTTTATAATACCTTCTAATCTTTTCCCAACAATATACATTAATATACGATTTGCTTCTGAAATAAAAGGAATATTAATCTGAATATTCCATTGCTGTAACAAATCATGTCCCCACAAATTCACTGCTATGTTAGCTACATATGGATTTAATTTTCTTCTCTGTCCTATGACCATAAACATTAGAACCATCTCAAGCTTTGTTTTACATGATAAAAAGTTCCAATCACTAAAAGCTGAACATTTTACCTTCTAAAGAGGCCGATTTGGATGCCAAGATTCAGATGCAATTATTATTACAGCCACAACTGTGTCTACCAAACTTTCGATGACAACGTCATTTTTTATATTTTTAATTTTGGCCTTTATTCATTATATAGAAGCTTATCAAAATATTTCCTTATGGTTTTTCCTGAAGATGTGAAGCTTACTGCTACTGCATAGAACAGTCAACGTCTGGCAAGATTTCAAGGTAGTTTCCAAGTTCGGCAGCAGTCTAAAAAAGCGTTCAAGGAAAGCCCACCAGAGAAGAAAAAAGGAAAACCTAGTTGGTGTGGGGGTGGTTCTGTTTTGAAACTGTTTGGGGATTGTAATATATAATGTTGTGGTCTCTGTACATCTTCCCCAACAATGCTTCCTTCAATTTCATCTGATTTACAATTGCAGGCATCACAAACCTGTTGGTCATTTGTTAAGTCCTAACAGTACTTTTTATTCACTTCTGCTATTAAAATTTTATATTTTCTTTATTTCTACTTTTAATTATTTACTAATTCTTTGACTAGTCATCTCACATTTGTCTTTGTATATTAATATATTACATTGCCATTTTTCTTTGCTTTCACAGCATGAATATTTGTATAGTCTGCTGTGTGTTTATATACACTATCTTTTTGCCATGTGAAATAATGTGAAGTTAGGTGTGTGATAAGCCTGTCTCTAATCCAGATTATAGAAATTATCATAGTATGAATAATTTATCACACACCAGACTTCACAGTCAAAAAGATGGTCTAGAGTAAAACTTTTGATTTAGTTACTGTTCTATTATTGTGAACAGATACCTTATCCAGACAACTTTTAGATAATAAAGCACTTAATTAGAGGCTTGTTTATAGTTTTAGATGGTAGCCCATCATCTCATCATCTCCATGGTGAAAGCAGACAAAGATTGTATTGGAGTAGTAGCCAATAGCTTTATATCTTGATCTGTAGGTAACAGGCAGAAAGAGAGATACTGGGCTGAGTATGTGCTTTTGAAATCTGAAAGCTCCCCCAAATCTAGAGCCACGCTTCTTCAACAAGGACACAGGCAATCTAATAAGACACATCCTAATCATCCTCAAGCAGTTTCAGTAGGTGGAGAGGAAACATTCAAATCTATTGGGACCATTCTCATTTAACTACTGCATCCAGCGTCATGACTACGGTGTTGAGTAAACTCCATTTGTCTATTAAAATAAACAAGAAAAAAATGCATCCAAGGAATAGAAACTTTATAAGAAGGAGGTAGCTAACACAGATGTAAGGGTGATATGAAAGAAAAGAAGATAAAATATTCAGAATATAATTTATACATATGAAACTGTCAAAGCACTTAATCAAAAGTACAAAAAGATATAGAAAATACAATGTCCATGATAAAATGCAAAGTAAAAATTAAAAGAGGATGATAAATCATGGATCCTTTATCTTCTTCTTTGTCCATTCATATGACGTTTACTTCCTTTTTTAATTTTTTTAATTATTTTTAGGTTCTAATATGATCACATCATTTCCCCTTTGCCTTTTCTTCCTCCAAACCCTCCCATATAAACTTATTATAGTTTTTCAAATTCATGAACTCTTCTCTGCTAATAATTTCTCAACAATATAAATGCCTAAATTTGAAATGAACAAGGACAATGATAGACATGCTAACTTGGTTTGGAAAACACTAAGAGGCCTCAGTCCAACACAAGGATCTACAGAGAACTAAGGAATGCTGGTATCAGAAAAAAAAAAAAAAAAACATTTGTCTCCAGAGAAGACTACTCCAGTTGGTTATTCAAAATCAAATGGTCAACCCTGAAAACATACATGCACATAATGCACAGACTGAGTAGGTTGTACATATTTACTTAGTTACTTAGCAACACACATAAAAAGAAAATAACCACAATTTATTTTAACAAGTATTGAGTCAACTTCATTGTTTATTTATTTAATTATGAATGTGCTTATGCATACACTGCTGAAATTTTGTGGTTACATATCTGTCTATGATTTTTAAATATGTATACTTTATCTTTTTAGTACTGATCACAGGCATTCTTGAACCTATATTTTATTGTTATCTCGTTAGCTGCAAGTTTTATTGAATCTATAAAATCAGGTCAATGCTTTAACCATATTTGCTTTAGACAGCTCTGCATTTAATGGCCATATGGCAAAAACTAGTTAATTAAACACCCTTTATTTCTAAGTATTGAAGATTAAATGGCTTAATCTTTAATTTTTGTGACAGTAATAGATAAAGAAATGCAGACTCTCATTTCATTATTTTTATTTATTTTTGGTTTTTTTCTTTGTTTTTTGAGAAAAAGTCTTTCCTGGGCTGGAAACTCACTATGTAGATCAGGATGGTTTCAAGCTCATAGAGATCTACCTTCCTTTACTTTCTGATTGCTGGCATTACAGTATGCCACCATACCCAGATGTTACTGTATTCATCCAGATTTAGTTTAAGTTTTTTTTTCAAATATAGACTACAATAACATGAAATGTAAGAGACTTTTTGTGTTAAAATTCTAAGTTTTATTTGATATATCATTAACCAAGAGAAGGCTGTGTCTTTATTTTTTCATTTCTGTAAAGTGGCCACTATGCCTAACTATGGACTGGGTAAATACAGACTTTACTACACAAAGCATTTTGGTTTTATTTGTTTCATTTTTTCTATCACTATTAACGAAACTACCTGAAAGCTCAGACATAAAATGATGACTTTTAATTTTCCAAACTTCCGTGCTCAACAGTCTGATGAATTCTGATAATTTCTCTGGAAACATTCCAATAACTACTGTTTTCATCAGAACTGCAGTACCCCTGTTAGCTTTTGTGAATTTCTTATGATTGGTGTACATTGCCATGAACTATACTGAGTCTCTTCCTGTGGAATTTTATTCTCCAACAAGATATATTTGGTCTTCACAACTTGATGGTCTCAGGAGTTAGAGTTTACACCTTAAACTTTAAGATTCCATTCCTATTGTTCTGTGATATTCTATTGAGCAAAACAAACTCCACACATGAAAGAAGAAGTCATAGTCAAGGATAGTGGATGAGTGAGCATCGCCTTGTGATGAGAACAAATGGAAAGACAGAAAATTGTCCAGCATGTTTAGCCAGCATCACCTATAATGACAACATTTATACTTTGTTGTATAACGTCATGCTCAGTTAGTTTCATTCTAATGAAGGAGATTGAGTTTACAGTTTTAATTATCATCCATACTTAGTTTCACAATTAGACCATATTGTTAATGAGAAACTTCAAATTTAAGGAGAATTTTTATTCTGTATGTATATTTTCTTACATAGTTTGTACCTCATCTAAGAAACATGACAAAAATAAAACAAAAAAATTAAAATGAAAATTAATCAGATAAAGGATAGCCACTGTGTAACTTAGGTGCTGTGGGAAGAAAAGCATTCCAAAGTAGCTTCTTCCAATACAAGGTAACTGTGCACAACTAAAATATGAATTAAAAGAGTAAAGAATAAAATCTGATTATCAAGCACAAATTTATTTTCATAAATATATTGGAGAAAGGAGATAGATTAGTATGTATAGTATCCACACACAAACATAAATTTGTTCATACCTGAGTTCAATACCTGAAATCTAAATGAAAAGTGAGATTAAAGAACAGCCATGCATAATCCAATAACTGTGGAGATATGTGACAGAAGAATGTCACAAAAAAATCAAGATCCAGATACCCTGGAGTTTGTGGCCAGCAGCAGAAACAAGATAGAAACTGCCTATAAAGCTGGGCGGTGGTGGCGCACGCCTTTAATCCCAGCACTCGGGAGGCAGAGGCAGGTGGATCTCTGTGAGTTCGAGGCCAGCCTGGTCTACAAGAGCTAGTTCCAGGGCAGGAACCAAAAGCCACGGAGAAACCCTGTCTCGAAAAATAAAAAAAAAAAAAAAGAAAGAAAAGAAAAAGAAACTGCCTATAAGTAGAGGTGAAGTTAGCCTCCTAAACTAAAAGTTTTCCATAGGCAGATCATGGCTCACAATTGTTCTTACACACGTACAATAGCAAGAAAAGTAACATACCAATGATATTTCTAATAATTCAGTTTGTAAAACAAAAGGGGCTAAATAATATGAGTATCATAAATACATATTTACAGAAATAAAATCAAGGAATATACCTTATAAAAATGAATGTAAATACATTTTTAATTGACTTGAATTTTACTTATTAAAATGTTAAAGCATTCGAAGGAGGGAAATAACTAAGACTCTTACTCAGCTATAGTGCCTATCAGCCACAACAATGAATACCAAGAAACAACAACCCTATGGGTTCAACCATGAACTTTCACTTGGAGGTAAACAACAAGACTCTAACTGGACCTAAGACCTGCTCCACAAGAGGGATATCATGGCTGGTACTGGAATCCTATCCAAATAGCCTTGACTAGTGAAGCTATGGATCTTGGAGACGAGCCCTACAACCACAACTTATTAAACCAGTATGATTCCTGACCACATTCTATATACGTGTTCTTACACCCACAGACAAGTGTAGTCTTCACCACCTCATCAAGGATACTTCTTTTTGTAACAGAATGAGACAAATACAGAAAACCACAACCAATCAAACTACAGAACTGTGGAGCCCAATACCAATGTTTACATCTATGGAATACTCACACCTAAGCCCCAGGTTTCAACGCAGAGCTGAGGAAAAAAGATTATAAGAGAATCAAGGAATTTTCCGTGAGACTGTGTCTTGTTGAAATGTCAGAAGCTCACTTATATCTCTTAAGTCTTAACAGAAGTGAGTAGGACTGATCAGGCACAATTTGAGCAGATCACACATTCAATGATTCAATACAAGACAGATGAATGACTTCCATTTACGATCTAAAAAGAAAATAAAACCTGACATTCATTAGCATAACATAAATCCTCAAAGGAAAAAAAATATGAAATGACACTAAAGAATACTGAGCATTTTAAAATGTTTATTAGCACTTGTATTTTGTGGTTGTTTATTTTTGTAGAGCTGTCTTTTAAGTTCCATGCCCATATTTTGATTAGGTTGATGTTCTTATTGATGACTGTTCTTTTGAGTTGTTTAGGTGTTTTGGATATTAAGCCTCTTTTAGATATAAAATAGAGGAGATTTTCTTGGATCCTGAAAGTTGTCTCTTTATCCAGATGACGGCTTCCTTTGTTGCTTAGCAGCTTTATAATTGCACATGCACTTGTTTCCAATGTTTAGTCTTATTTCCTGATGAACATGAATCCTGTGCAGAAATTCTTTACTTATGACTTGTCTTAAAGGGCACTCTCTAAATCTTCTCAAGTAGTTCTAAAGTTTCAAGTCTCAAGGTTACGACTGTGACATGCAAAAAAAATACATAAATAAAAATTGGAAAAGAAAATAATATGGAATTGTAGCTGTCAGGAGGAAATCAGAAAGCAATGATTAACATATGAGGTCAACTAAACTGTAGCACAGATATACACATCTTAAAAATTTACACCAAAATTTCAAATGAATTTTGAGATTAAATATGTCTTATTATTTGAGTCATAATAGTAAGGTATTCTAGTAAAAGAGGGCACCTTAATTATAATGACTACTTTTTATACTTGTAAAGCTTATGTTTTCATCTTTCTGCCAAAAACAACAGAATGATGAATGAAGACAGTGAGAAGAATTACAATGCAAAAAACTATAACATTATAGAGGTACAGCAGACAGGAATGGTGGGTGCAAAAAAATAAAGGAAATACTCATGCCATTAAAATATGCACTTGTAATGTGGGAGTCCAAGCTGATGGCTGTCAGTTTGAATCTGTTATCAAAACTCCCATTGAAAGCAGAGAAAAATTAACATCAGTGTACAAGGGAAATTTTCAGGAGAGATTGAAGAACAAGTAGAGGTTGAGAAATAAATATTAAGATTTAATTTTATACTAACTGAACACTGACGGAAGAACTAAAAACAAACAAAGAATAAAATATCTAACAAGAGTCTTTTCCAAAGAAGAAACTGACACTGGAAATAAAATGAGAATGATTTATAACGCATATCTCCAGGACATGTGACTGGGAACTTTTGCAAGGCTGAGGAGGCACTTATTGAACTGTAGGCTGTTCTATATGGCAGTGAATATTTTGCCACATTCCTACACTAAACAGACACAATTTCTGAAATATATTTTAGAACAAATACACATGAAAGTACCTAAGAATAAAGTGTTACAAAATGCATTTGCCATAGCACTATATTGTCCCCTGTACAACTTTGCACAATATAAATGCAAGTCATTGATTATTTGGCTATTTAAAAGCAATTTATTCATTTATTTTATGAAGAAAGCAGAACATGTGAAATAAATATCAACAATTATATGTGTGTGTATTGATATGTATTTGTGTGTATACATAAATATGGATATAAATGAAATTATATAAACTATATATATATGTATATATATATATCTGAAGTCAAGAGCTATAAAAGGAAATTTGATAGGTTATGTACATGTCCCTATATGGTTGTGAAGAGGATTGAAAACACTAGGCAATAATAATTCTTATTCTAGAAATGTATTTCTTTTTTTTTAATTGAAAAAAAAAATTTCCGACTCTTTCCATTTCCCTCCCCTGCCCCCCACTCCTCTCTAATTTCATCTCTTTTCTCTTCTAGATGGACCAAGTACATGTCTTTTACTTCACACATGGTAACTATAAATTTTCAGTATGACCAAAATTTCTCAGAAACATCATTAAATGACCAGTTTAATTTCTGTACCATGGTAATTATAGCCAAATTTAAAAATAATCAGCCAAATAAAGGAGAGTTTAAATTCTGTGCCTGTGAAACTGCAGGTGTAAAGTAGAATGCTGAGACTAAACCTTAGGAAAAATTGGGCTCTTTGCATGAAATTAATTGATAGTCAATGGTTTTCGTGCAGAGCTGAAGGGTATTTTAGTAGAGATAATGTGAGACATAAATTTCTCCCCAACATGGGCTACAACCACAATTCTCAATATGATTGTGTCAATTGAAATGCCTTCTCATGAAGAAATACTTGGACAAAATTGCCTGCTAGGGATAAATGAAAGCAGTAATTATGTACCTGAATTTGGACTCCTGACACAAATCACCTTTCATTATCTTATCATAAAATCTGAAGTCTGCATTACACAATCACAAATTATTATCTCATTAGCCAGACTATCTTTATTAGTGAACATGACACAAGAAATGTTAAGCTGATAATGAAAAAACTCCCATACACTTTACAGTATTAAGATAGACAATAGCTGGCTTCAAATTTAATTTACAAAATTAATGGCAGAGTGCTTATTTAACAAATTTAGATATTTAGGATTTAGTGGGGACAGCTGATTATCTGATTATCTTTTCAAATAATCACTAAAATACAAGATTCCAGAATCAGCTAAGTTATAGTTATACTAAATGATGACAGACTTGAAGAACGAAAACATTCCCATTTTTGATTGAGATATAATCAAAATTCTCGATTAATAGAGAAATATTTTCTGATTTCTTCAGAATTTTTATGTTCCAAAGTTTGATTTGTGAATGACATAATAAATGATTGCAGAATTGTTCACACTATTAAACACTTCAAATTCTTTACTGAGAAATAGGTAATCCCCTTGCAGGTACTTTTTATTCAGGTTATATATTTTATATATCACTGAATATAATTGACAAAGCTGAAATAATGTCAATGAGTTCTATGAACTGAGGATTATTATTCCTAAGGAAAATACAAATTAAAAAATACTACCTGAAAATAAAATTTTTGAACTTGTAAGGATGCACACACATGCAATCTCTCTCTCTCTCCACATATGTAGTATACACAGTATATATTATGTATATAAATATGTGGACTTATATAGTATAGACTATAAATATATATGAATTTATATTTTTATTTGTGGATTGAGACTAATTTTCTTAAGTTTCTGTGCTTTTCTATTTTAATCAAAAATGCTATGTAATAAAATAATTTTCTATGCTAGTCATCAAATGTCACCTATTCTAGTTTATAAGCTAGAAATAGTGAGGCCAATATCAACAACTTTTGACAATATACTGTGCAGAGATTTATCAGTATTATATGTGTAAAAAGACTGCTTACAAAATGAGTTAATAACAAGTCTGTAATTTCAAACTAAAAAACTAAGGCCAATAGCACAACTTGCTAATACATTCTCAAAATGTGACAATAAGCACCCTGAATACAAGCTTGTATTCAATGGAAACACTAGGCTGCTCTTGCAGTTTTTTTTAAATAAAAATATATTAGAGTCCACTTAAAACTTATAATTTTTCTAATCAGTTATGCCATAGTCTTTACTATGTTTCAAAATGTTGCCTGTCACATTATAATTTTGACTGATGAGGTTACAGAGTGATCTGATGTTTTAATAAAACTCTAAATTAAAATTTAGAGGAAATTAAAAAGTAACAATAACAAACCCAGCAGGAAAAGGCCTTTCTTCTTAACTGTTCCTCTCAAATCCAGTTGAACTAAAATGAATTTTTAAGAGGTTCTAATTTTTTTTAAATTTTATTGAAAAAAATTTCTGCCTCCTCCCCTCCTCCCACTTCCCTCCCCCTCCTCCCATTCCTCTCACCTCCTCCACTCCTCTCACCGTCCCCCCACTCCATTCCCCCTCCCTCTCCAGTCTGAAGAGCAGTCTGGATTCCGTGCCCTGTGGGAAGTCCAAGGTCCTCCCCCCTCCATCCATGTCCAGGAAGATGAGCATCCAAACAGGCTAGGCTCCCACAAATTTTGAGTAAGATTAGCCATACACTGACAGAGGATTTCTTTTTTCTAATTTAAAAAAAAAAAACAAACAAAAAAAAAACCATTCATTTTCTCATTTCACATACCTATCCCAATTCCCACTCCCTCCCATCATTCTGCTCTCTCCTCCTTCCCCTGCAACCCAACATCCATCCATTTTCAGAGAGTGTAATACTTCCCATGGGGAGTCAACATATTCAAGCACACTACTTTGAGGTAGGACCAAGGCCCTCCCTACTATATCTAGGCTGAGCAAGGTATTCTTCCAAAGAAAATTGGTTCAAAAATACTCATACAAACAATAGGGATAAATCCTGGTGCCACTGCCAGTGGCCCCACTGTCTGCCCCAGCCATACAACTGACGCCCAGATTCAGAAGGCTTAGTTTGAACCAATGTTGGTTCCCCTGCTGTCAGGCCAGAGGTGGTGGGCTCCCTTTAGCTCAAGTAAGTTGTTTCAGTGGGTATTTCCATCATAATCTTAATCTCTTTTCTCACTTGTCTCCAAAATTTTAGGTGTTAGAATTTATGTAATGAAATGATGTGGGATTCCCCTTTGTATGCTGTGAAAACCATTGGTTAATAAGGAAACTGCCTTGGCCTGTTGATAGGGCAGAATAGAGTTAGGTGGTAAAAACTAAACTGAATGCTGAGAGGAAGGAGGCAGAGTCAAAGAGAAGTCATGTAGCCCCAAAGGAGCCAGACAGAACTTTACCCAATAAATTACAGCCTGAGATAATACATAAATTAATAGAAATGAGATAAATTAACATGTAAGAGCTAGCTAATAAGAAGCTAGAGATAAAAGGCCAAGCAGTGGTTTATTTAATACAGATTCTGTGTGGTTATTTGGGGCTGACCAGCTGGGAACCAATAAGCTGCCTCCTATTACACATTGGTGCTCCAATGTGGTCAACTAAAATACACTTAAAACCTGAGAGAGTTTGGAAAAGAATTCTAGGCAAACAAATCAAAACCAAAAGAAGCAAAAGGAAAAAACAAAAAAACAGAGTTAAGCATGGCTTAATGCCATGACTCGTTTAAGAGAAGTTTTCCTGATTCAGTGATAGCAGAAAAAGAAAAGAGCATGGCTTTGAAACAGTTTTTTTCTGGGCCATAATGCCAGCATGAACTCTGCCTCTTTCAAGAGGCCAAGCATTTAAATGGGGTTTGTGGACAGTGTGCTGCAAGTTACTTGGTAGCAGCATCAGCCAACTGGTTGTGAGAGTTGAGGTAGTAAGGACAGCTCGCACATGGCAGTGTCAGAGGAAGTGAATGGACTTCTACCATGTCAGACTGGGTGGAGCAAGCCGGCAGGGCTGTATTGCCCTTAGCAATGATGCCTTTTAGGGTTTTAAGAAGTGCTTAAAATTTTAAGAAGTTATCCTATTCAAAAAATGATTACATTTACAATAGGACAGATTCAGACATAGAAGAACTCTAGACAAATCACAGTGCTGAATAATGTACATAGGCTTGGGAGAGAGTAGAAAAAGTGTAGAGACTAATAAAAGAAATAAATGATTTTTTAAAAAAGTCTTTAAAGAGACAGAGTAAAGAAAATTAAGCCATGCAAAAAGGAAAATTCACAGAGTCAGGGTTATGTATATTATTGTGCTTTCTTTAACTTTTTTTTTTCTGTGAAGGAACTAAGTACAGAGAGACATTTCGTTATGTCTGCTGCTAGACTAAACCAGCATATATGTTCTAAAGGTACCATGATTTTCAAATTTGGGCCTAAGGATTTGTTGCTTTGGAAAAGAGGTTCTGCTTTTATTTCCACAGAAGATGAAAATCTGTTAAATCCTTCCATACTATTGTGGTTTGATGAACCAAGACCCCCAAAAGTTCATGTGAACCACCTCCAAAATACTTAGCCCACAAAAAGCAGGAAGCAGTTGGGAGAAAACTTCATCCTTATTCCCAAATGTTGTTTATGGATATTTGTTTACATTTAATAAGGGATATGCTATAAAGATTTTCATTGGTATGGATCTTGGTTTATTGTTACAAAGTTAAGGTCAGGTTGTTATTTGTGTATTTCTGCTCTTGATTAAGGTATTATGTTTGTACAGCTCATTTAAAAATATAATGTATAATTAAGAAATAGAGGTTAATAGGTAATCATGTATAATAGTTTAGTTTTCAGTCATGTTAGTTAGATTTTCTTGATGTACAAAGATGTATTTCAGATGGATAGGTATTCTTCAAACCTTTCAAAGACTACAGAATATGGTGTTTAAAAAATGTTTAAGAACTTAGGAAACATAACTTTTCATGACAATGAGACACATCTGCTCGTGAGAACACCAATTACTTCAAGCAGAAGATGTGCATTAAAGAAGCTCCTTATGTAGTTTGCTAGCCATTGGGACAAGAAACAGCTCTTGCCTGGATTACCTGATACTATGTTATATGTACTGGATATATAGGATCCACAGAGAAATGACTGTTGAGCTTTCCTAAAGGTGAGATGATCCTTCAGGATTCCTGCTTCATGAAAGAGTCTGCTAGATATCCTGAAGTGGCTGACAAACTGCCAATATAGGCAGGACTGTCTTTGAAATTTACTGCTTTGTGGAAAATCTACTAGATACTATTGTCCTGTAGGCTAAAGAAGGATGCCCCAACAGTACAGAAAAACCTTTGGTTGACTATCCAGGAAGTGAAATGTCTTTATCAATTCTGGAGTTTTGCAAGTTGCTTACAATGTACTTTCTGTTTACTTAGGTAATATTATATACTTCTGGAGTCTTTGATGAAGCTGAAGAATTTATAGTTATAGTTGTCTTTAGTTATGATAAAAGATAAAGTAGATAGGAATATTGTAACTGTAGTTGTTGCTTGATACTTGTTTTATTATATGCAATTTTACTATGTTAAAGTTAAAATCTTCCTTTTTATTTAAACAGAAAAGGGAGGTGATGTGGGACTCCCCCTTTGTATGCTGTGAATACCATTGGTTAATAAAGAAACTGCATTGACCTGTTGACAGGGTAGACTAGAGCTAGGTGGGTAAAACTAAACTGAATGCTGGGAGAAAGGAGACATAATCAGTGAGAAGTCATGGAGCCCCAGCAGAGTCAGACAGAACTTTACCCAATAAATCACAGCCTCATGGTGATACACAGATGAATAGAAATGGGTTAAATTAGCATGTAAGTACTAGATGATAAGAAACTAGAGATAAAAGGTCAAGCAGTGACTGAATTAATCCAGTTTCTGAGTGATTATTTCAGAGCTGAGCAGCCGGGAATCAACAAGTGGTCTCTTACAACAATAATTGGTGCTCTTAACAGAATGTGATATCTAGTTCACAATTCAAGAAACTGGATGTACTACAGTAAATATTACTGTGCTGACATCACACAGAGTATTTCTTCCTAAAACTGTAAAGCTATTCTAGAAAGAAAAACATAAATTTCCATGAGTCACAAGTCCAAATTCCACACTGTGCAGCAAAGAAAGCAAAAGGAAGACAACACATCTTTTAGATTTGGTTAAACAAAACCACAAAACTATAAATAAATAAATTCATAAATAAATCTTCTTGCATCCATCATCTTCAAGTCTCTTGTTTCTCAGCAGTGTTGATTAATGATGAAGACACTCATGCAATAAGCCAAATGCAAGCAACTTTATGAAAGAAAATAACAAAAATGAAACAAAAGTGTAGTGTGTAATAATTCAAGAGTGGAAAATTCTAAATAGTACAGTATAGGACAACTTTATACCATGTAGAACATGCTTTCTTAATCCAAAGATCATAATGATCTTATGATGTTTGTAGATGTCTAGTTCAAATGTGGGGGTTAGGTGAATGGCCAGTATCATATATTGAAGCTTTTTTTCTGTTTATATTTGACCCCTGCTTTGTTAGCTGCTGACTTTAGCTGCATACTTTATGTTGGCCCTGGTCTATGTTGCTGGTTGTGAGTATTGCAGATGCTGTTTATGTTTGACCTTTCAAGGTCTGCTAGCTTTAGCTTTATTTAAACTACATTCTCTGTTATTATAGTTATGAGAACATCTTGTAGTTTTCAACAAGACTTTCTTCCTCTACTGTCATTGGGGTGGTAGGTCCTGCCTCAGATTCCTTTGTGAACATGCTTTGATGATATTCATTATTTCATATGGTAACTTTAGAAGTCAATATTCATGATAAAATAAATTTAAAATCAAAGCAAAAAAAAAAAAAGAAAGAAATGAGGTTTTCTCAATGGCGTTCTCCTACAATCAAATTACCAGAGCAGAACAAAGCTTCGAACCTTGTTTTGGACTTTCCAGATTCCAGAACAATACAAAATATTATTTTTGTAGCTAGAACCTAATGTCTTCCTTGGGGGAAAGGAGTGTGAAGGCATGACATCAATGACATAGATGCTAGGAGATACAGAAAACTCAATTATTTATCAAGAATAAAAAAGTAAACACCCTCTTATCATTCAGGCTTTCAGGTCCATTGACTTTACAAGGTCGTCCATCTTTAGCTAGGCACAGTCAGGACCTTGGACAGCACCTGTTTCTAGGCACTCAACCAGTATTGCATTGCCACCCCTCATTGACTAGGCACAATCAAGACCTTTGACAGCACCATCTGACTCTAGGTTGACTCCTCTTGGCATGGTAGGTCTTAACTTCCTACACTTTTTCTTTATAATTTACTCAAGCTATGGAATTTTGTTATGAAAGCACAAATAGGCTATGGAATTATCTCACGCTAACAAGTTCACCTCCTTAATGTACATCTACTCTCTGAAAAGCAGAACACCTAAGTGGATTTCATGTACTATATCAACATAGAGACCAACAAGCCTGTATGAAGCAGATTGTATTTAACTAGTTGCATTAAAAACATTATTTTCATTGTAAAGATACAAAGTCAGAACAACTTAGTGTCTGCTGTGTTGTACCAATCACTATGTATGGAACTCTGTGATATTTTTATTGTTACTATTATAAAAACATTACATCTTGCTAAGAAAACTACTCTCATTGCCATAATGAGTTTATGGTCTCATGCTCATGAAGTTACTATTCATATAACATATGCCATATTAGAAGGAGTTGGCTCTCACATCTTGGAATGATTATTGAGTATGTATTTCAAATTGCAGCTAAGAGACAGGCATACTGTTCATTAAAATGACATACAACCTGGAAACTCTGGCTATGTAGTCTTCCACTCATTTGTTAACAGAAAGCTAAAGTTGAGCAACCAACAGTTGAATCTATATGACACATGTAGGCAACATGGCTGGATAGAATATTCTGCTGCTTATGAGTTTTGTAAAGGTATATAAATCAGGTAATATATAAAATATGTATTTATTTTTAACTCAGGAGTTGGATTTTCCAACCTGCATTTTATACCCCTGTAATGACCAGTAGTGAGTAACTTGATCACTGTACCCACCAACTGCTTCCTAGATAGATGTTGGAGAAACAGAGATTCATTTCTCCTAGAAAAAATAGTAAGAGTGAGTGAAATACACATTTTATTTTTATACCTAGTTGCAGTAATTGATGTCTCTTGTTTCACAAAGGAATATAGTACATTGTTAGAGTAAATGGTCACTGACCAAAATCATGAACTATAACATACATATTGAACTTCATTTAATATAGATGTAAAATATTTAACATGTTCCTTTGGTTTTTGTTTGTATGGGAAGGGCACAAGTTTCTCCAAAATTATATCATGTCTTTTTGACCAGGAAGGAAACATGCTTCAAGTGACTACAAGAATACGATACTCTATTATGTGGTATGCATCATTTGGGCAATGTTACCTATGGTGATTTTAAATTCAATCCTGTCCACAATGAGTTTATACTCTAAATCTAGAAGTCATAAAGCAGAATCCTTGTACACTGGGTTGGTGACTCTTGGCTGAATTTCATTAAGGAAGTTCAAGAAGGAGATGAGCACAGAAAAAAAAAAAGTTAAGGTCCAACAGGATGAGTGGAGGGCAGGGCCCAGAAACTCAAGGAATCATTGGCCTAGAGGAAAATCACTCCCTGTTGTTCTTGGGGATTTTTGTTTGTTTGTTTTTATTTTTTTGCCTGATTTTGTTTGATTATTTATTTGCTTTGCTTAACTTTTATTTCAATCCTTTGCAGAAATGGAATTATATTTGTATGTTAAGCAACAACAAAAGCGAACTGATACAGAACTTCATATTGGAACAACTGAAACCTCAGAAGCTCTGTATATCCTGACGATGTTCATAGTACCATTATTCCTCATAGCCAGAACCTGGAAACAAGTTACATGCCCCTCAATCGAAGAATGTATAAAGAAAATGTGGTCCATTTACACAATGGAGTACTACATCATTTTCCATATTTTAAAAACATGTTCATTTGTGTGTGTGCGTACAAATGTGCCTATTTAGACGTCAGAGAACAATGCTTGAGAGTTAGTCCTCTTCTTCTACCATGGTGCAAGCAGTGGTGGTACTCAGGTCTTGGGCTTGACATGAATCAAGTCATCTCACCATCCACTTTTCTTGGGTTGATAATTGGTAGATATTACCTATAAGGTAGAAATTTTAATTTGTTTTGTTTTGTTCTAATTAGCATTTTGTCATATTATTAGTCAGTTGTGAACTTAATAAAGAAATCAGAAATAAAGGATTATGAGGAAATTGTAGACCATAAAAGCTGTCAGATTATTAATCAATTGAGGCAATGATGTCCACCTGACACAGGTTAAGATACATACAAACTGAAAATCCAATTTACATGAATTTACCTAGTTCAAATTGATCTAAAAAGTACACACAATATATAAATTTTTGTTTATTTTTTCCTGGTAATAAATAAAGTTTATCGAATTTAAGACACTAAAAAATGTAAAAATTTCCTTGATTTTTCTAAAACAGTGTAAGTTTCATTGATGAACTTTCTCATAACCCCAAACACTTAAGAAATTTTCTCATAAAACAACCTCAAAATAAAATGATGTCAGTTATTTCACTTTAAATTACAGGTATAAAAGTACAGGGCAATTATGAAGTCTGTGGATGGCATTTTAAACTGAGCAGATGAAGAAGAAAGTAAAAATACCCACCTACTCCTCCTTTTCTTTTCACCAATGAAATAGCTACCTCTTTTTACAGGTAACAAAACCCACCAATTACTCTTGACAAATCTTTTATTCAGAACACCTGAACACCTGTGCTCAACCATTCAGTAACAAGTCATTACTCAAAGGTTATGATTTTTGAAAATCCAAATAAGTACACCTTTCTGTTAAACAAGTGATCTTTAATTGTAGGGCTTCTTTATCCTTTTAAGTTTTAAATACTTTTCTGGCAATCTACACTGTTTTCCCTGAATAATTGCTATCTTACTGCCAACATTATAACCATTTTTTTCAATGAATACATCAACATTAAAATGGTGCTAAAGACTGAGTACTGAGTCTTACTAAATTTGTTTTGGCAATCAAGGCAGATGGAAAATACTGTGTTTTCCATATGTTTTGCTATGCAACCTTCTAAGCATAAAACTAAGACCTTTTATAGCAACAAACTTTAAAATATCATTTATTGGTATATTGTTGTAAAATAAAAATAACATTTAAGTAATAGTAGCAGTCACTTAAAAAGTGATTAAACATATATAAAGGTTGCAAACATTACTATTTTCTTATAAGGGTTTGTGATTTTCCACATGACTTATTGATGATAATGAAGATGGTGAAGATTATGATAGTAACATTGAATTATATTGTGTAAGCCAGGGAAACAGGGAAATACAGGTTATATCCAGTCTAATGTTGTAAATAAACAGTTTATTTCAATAGTTATTGTTATTCTCCTCATGGTTTACCAAATAAGAGTAGAGTACCAAGGCTTTTTAATTCATAGAAGCTAAAAGGAACATATCCCTAATGTACATAAGCAGTCCCTCATATACTTACAGCTGTATCCATAGACTGCAGCTCTCTAGCCTCATCAGAAAGCTTCTTTTTGCAGTAGATAATGATTAAGACCTGCAATGGAGGAACATACTGAGATAATTGACTTGACCTCTTGGGAGCTCACGGACTATAGACTCCCAACTAGGGAGCTCATATAAGACCCACCTAGGCCACTTGAATGTGTGTGACAGTTGTGTATCTTGCTCTGTTTGTGGGGCTCCTAGCAGAGCAATCAGGATCTGTTTCTGGTGCTTAAACTGGCTTTTGGGTTGCTGTGTCCAGACTTGATGCAGGGCAAGAAACTAGATCCTGCCTCAACTTGATATGCTTTGCTTTCTTGATGCCCATGAGAGGCCTGTCCCTTTCTAAACTGAGACAGATGAGGAGTGGATGGGGGTTGTTGATGGGAGGAGGAAGAAAGGAAAGAGAGGAGAAGAGGGAGGAGATACTATGATCAAGGTGTAAAATAAAAATAATTAATTAGTTTAAATAAAACACTTAAAACTGGTCAAATCAGGATCACAGAGAATAAGAGACTGGAGTTTCCAACCCTAAACAGGATATCTGAATCACACCCCTGGCCCCAAGCCTCAGGGCTCACTTCAGAGCAAGGAGCAGAAAGACTGCAAGAACGAAAAGTACTGTAGGATTCTTTTAAACCGTGTTTTCTCTATGGCCGCTTCTTTGCAGGCAGCAATTCACATGGGTTATGACTGTGTGAACAAGTCCTGAACTCTCCAAGATGAAGCCAGTCAAAATTCCAGCCAAGGGACTGGAGGCTCATGTGTTACCTCACGTAGCTCTAGCACTTTTTGTCAGCTGATGGTTCTAGTGAATGGTCCTATCCTCACGTGCACACCGTCTTCACTAAGTGGACTTATTGGGGGGATAAAGACAAAGAGTACATGTAGTTTGGAGGTGAAGTAGTGGGTTGAGGATCAGTGGACTTTAAAAAGAGGGAGTGAAGGAAGGTTGCATCATAACACATAATATGTATTTATGAAAATCTCAACAAACTTAAGACTACTTAAATAGAATGTGAAATTTACTTACATAAAATAAATTTAAATTACTTATTTATTCTGTTCTGCTCTTTATTGTGTTATATTTGAATAACAAATTATCATTTTGTAGTCACAATGAAAGAACCTCATATATACTGATCTATGTGAAAGATTATTTTCTAAGAGAACTTCCAGTATTCATTTTCCTACTTTTAATTAAAATTCTAGTAGTGATTAATATTCTTCTACCTATAGTTATCCTTCGATATGGAGGGGACTATTACTAGAATGGCAAAAATTCATGTGCATAGTGATGGAGAGATGGCTCAGTATGTTACGTGCTTGACATATAATGAGATCCAAAAGTCTAGAACCAAGTCTTGCCTCCAAGACCTGTATTAAAGCTTAGCATGGGCTTGAATTTGTAAACTCAGTGCTCTAAAGCCAGATGGAAGGTAGAAACTGGATAATTTTCAAAAGTGCATGGGCAAGCTACCCTTCAATATAGAACAGGAAAAAAGAGACCTTGTCTCACATAAGACATAAGATAGAAGGGGAGGACTGAGGATGAAGGGTGTCCTCTGACTTCCATACATATGCACAGAGTCCTCCACACTCCTCCACACTGCCACTAATAAACACACACACACACACACACATCATACATACATTCTTACATGTGGGAAGTTATAAACAATCTACATATTTACTTCTTTATTAAAAATGCGTGCTGTTTTCATATAACCTAAAACATTATAACACTCTAATCTATTTTTAGATTGTTGTAACCAAGTATAATAATAATAATCTTATAATTCAGTATTAAAAATAATCACAGGGAAATAAAACTTGTAGATATTCCCTGAAGAGTAAACCCTTTTCAATGACATATAGTCTGTGCTGGGTTGAGCTAGAGGAAGAGGGGAGGTATTGCTTTGAACATCTTTCTTTTTTAAATATGTGCACAAGAAATAAATGCTATTTCTGTCCTCTGAATTAGTTACCAATTTATCTCCCTACTTAGACGAATTTAAATCATCCCCCTTATCTATCAGTATTGCTATGTTAATTAGGTATATTTCTGTAGTTATCTATTCCTTATTTGTTCTACACTACTATTGCTTCACATTTGTTTTTTATTACAGTTTCTTGCTTTTTATTTTTAATAATTTTCTTACTTGAGAATTCTATAAGACACATAACTTGTTTTCAAATTAAACCTATCCTATCTCTTTTCTCTCCTTCCATTCCATCTTATCCACTCACCATGTTTCCTTCTTGATAATAATTGTTCTTGTTTTTAGTTGCAGAATATACATAATGCTACCTCCATGTGCATGGATATATAACCATTTGCTGTAATATGGGCAGTATCTCAGCATCAGCATCCTTGAAGAAATTTTCTATTTTTCTTCCAGAAGACATTAATTGCTAATAGGTGGTCAGCTATGGCTGAGACTTCAATCTTGCTTACATACCTACGTTTATATTTAGCCTGGTAATGCTGATACACTGTTATAAATATCTTGCTTCACTGCAAACCCCCTGTCCAGTGCTTTTGAATCTCTATTTTCTACTCTCCCAAGTCAGTCATTTTTGGATGATTACTTCTTATTTTCACCTTAAAATCTGAAGCATGTATAAGCAACTCATTTATTTTATGTTTCATAAATGATTTAGTTGTTTCCTACTAGAGGACAGTTGTGTGAGTGTGTTTGTGTGTGTGTGTGTGTGTGTGTGCATACACGTGCATGTGGTGTATGGTGTATTCCTCTGTGGAGGAGATCTGGTCTCCTGCTCTATTAATCTTTATTCTAATTCCTTGAGCCAGTTTGACACAAGCAATCCTCTGTGATTCTCCTGACTCCACCTTCGACTATACTAGGGCTACTAGTAGTTAAAGAGCCCACAGAGATTTTTTAAGGACATACTGAGAATTCAAACTCAGGTCTTCAGGCCTGAAAAACCAAGTCCTTCTACATACTGATCCGTCACACTGGCTCTAACATTCATCTTTTTCCCTTTACTCCTGTTTGAATATTTTCACAACAAATATCCTTAATTTCAGTTTGTTTGTTTTTCTTGTTTCTGCCTGCTCCTTCATGATAGATTCCTACTGTTTTCCTAGATGTAATGACAAATATCTCTTCAGGATATTGATCAGAGTGAAATTTGTCTAGATAAATACCTCAGTGCACATGATTATTTACATAATGGCAGCAGGATTGTTTTTAATTAGTCTTCCTTAAGTTTGCTTTGCAAACACAGAACCACGCAGTATTTAATAAATACTCAAACCACGAAGTAAACTCCTTAGTCTAGGAGCTTCCCTAAATACCAAGAGTTTTCAAATTCTTTGTTCCCTATTAACCCTAAACGTGGAAACAAGATATAGCCATAGATTTTTCTTAGAAGCACCTGTGTATGTGCAAATTAAACACTTATTAAAAAAAATAACTTGAAAGGGTTATTTAAAAGTTTATAAATAATAAAGATATTCTGTGTGTGTACATACATGCATGTGTGTCTGTTAGTTTTTATGTGTGCATATATTAGAGAGAGATGAAAGAAATTGGATTGATAAAGTCTCACAAACATGACAACTAACATGAGCTGAAAAAGAAAAACATTAAACATGCCAAAATGGATGGGGGAAAGCCCATGTGGTCCCAACCCTATACAAGAAACTACAAGTAACTAAGAAATGCTGAGAGTGGATAAACAGTCTTCCCCTCTAGATCAATTTGCTTATCCAGCATCAAATGCCCAGTCTTGTAAACACACACAAAATTAACATAATACATTCTAGACAAGTTGTATTTTCATATTTGGGAATATATATGTGAATATATAAGCATACATGTAAAAACAATGCTTAAAAAGAGTGATGAGGGGAATGTGGGACTGTTTGGATGGAGGAAAGAGAGGAGATAAATTATATGATTATATTATTATTTATAAGCTGTAAATAAGTATTAAAACTTATCTCAGTTCTAAAATGAACTCCTGCAATCTAGGCTTATATACTAACAATACAGAAAACTGTCATTGGTTATAATCTTTATGACATATAAGAAATATTTTTTATTATATTTTACTTTATTTCTCCCAGTTGAAAGTCTGTCTTTTATATCACACCCTGTAGGCAGAGGTTGCTCATTCGTTCCCAGCCATCCAGACCTGAAATAATCACACAGACACTGTATTATTACAATACTGCTTAGCCTAATGGCTTCTTATTGACTAGTTATTTTATCTTTTTTTTTTTTGGTGTTTTTAGGTCATTTTATTTTTTTATTTTCTTTGTTTATTAATTTTTGAGCTCTGCATTTTTCTCTGCTCCCATCCCTGACTCTCCCCTCCCCTTCAAAACTCCCCCAATTTACTCAGGAAATCTTCCCTTTTTTTACTTCCTATGCAAATTATATCTATGTAAGTCTCTCTTAGTGTCCTCATTGTTTCCTAATTTCTCTGGCATTGGAATTTGTGTGCTGATTTTTGTTGTTTTAGGCTTAAAAACCACCTATGAATGAGTACATGTGATAATTGTCTTTCTGTGTCTGGGTTAGCTCACTCAAAACAATGTTTTCTAGCTCCATCCATTTTCCTGCAAAATTCAAGATGTCATTATTTTTTTTTTTTTTTTTTTTTTTGCTGCAGTGTAGTAAGTACTCCATTGTGTAAATGTACCACATTTTTCTTATCCATTTTTGGTCTAAGGGCATTTAGACTGTTTTCAAGTTCTGGCTATGACAAACAATGTTGCTATGAACATAGTTGAGCACATGTCCTTGTGGCATGATTGATCATCCTTTGTATATATACCCAAAAGTGGTATTACTGGGTCATGAGGAAAGTTGTTCCCTAATTTTCTGAGAAATCACTATACTGACATCCAAAGGTACTAAACCAGTTTACATTCCCAGCAGCAATGCAGAAGTGTTCCTTTGACCCCATAACCTCTCCAGCATAAGTTGTCATCAGTGTTTTTGATCTTGGTCATTCTTACAGGTGTAAGATGGACATGACTACAAGTTTGACTATTATAAATTATAATCTATTAACCTGTATTTCTTAATTATACATTGCATTTTTAAATGAGCTACACAAAAACAGTACCTTAATCAAGAGCATAAATATACATATAACAAAATTTACCTTAAATTTGCATTAATAAATCAATATCCATGCCAATGAAAATCTCTATAGCATATCTCCCTTTCAGTGTAAAATAAACATTTATAAATCATATTTGGAAATCTGGTTGTAGTTCTTTTCAAACTGCTTCATGTTTTTTGTTGGGATTCATGGAAACCTTTTCGGGGTGGGGTTTGGTCCATCTAACCACATAAGTCTAAAATGAATCCACAGGTTCTCATCCTCTGTGAAAACAAAAGCAGGACCTCTTTTTCAAAGCAACATATATATAAACCCAAATAGTGAAATCATGATACTTTTAAAGTATATATGTTGGTTTAGTTTAGCAGTCAGTACAATGAAATAGCTCTCTGTGCTTAGTTCATTTACAGTGAAAATATACAAAGAAAAAAACAATAATACACATAATTCAGACTATGTATTTTCCATCTTTACATGGCTTATTTTCTTTACTCCTTTAATCTATGACTGTCTATACTCTGTCTCTTAAAAGACTTCGCTTTTTTAAAAAATTATTTACTTCCTTTTATAACTCTCTATACTTTTTTTTGTCCCTCATCCAAGCATTTTTTAAATATACTGTGACACGTTTAAAGGTTTATTTCTGTTTGAATTTGTCTTTATTGTGCATGTGTTATTAATTTTTGACAAGGAGACCCCTGGTTTTTAAATGCTGAGCAGATGTGGCTAGGACCAACTCTGTACTCCTCCTTATTGGATCTGTCCAGTCCAAATGAACATGCTGCCCCAGCTCCAGGGTCACAGTAGGTCTATGTCCCCGTTAAGCAATTTGAAATATGTTGCTCACAGACCCCATTTACATGCTCAGCCTCCTGAAAGGCCCAGAGCTCTAGTGTGAACCTGGAAGCTGCCATTTTGAAACCATGTGGGTTTTTTTTTTTTTCTGCTACTGCTGAATCAGGAAGACCCCTTTTAAAGGAGCCATGGTGCCCTGCTTGCTGTCAGCAGAGTCCACCCACCCCCAAAAAAGTGGCTACCAAGAGATTGTGCATCACTCCCATTTTTGTGGGTCTAGAAGCCCTCTTTTTTAAACTTTTTTTTTAGGTCTTATGAGAATCCATGCCCCAGATGGTGGGCACCATTCTGTTGGCAGAAACTGCACATTCATTCCCAGCTGCCAAGACAAGAAATAATCACTCAGAAACTGTAATATTACAACACAGCTTGGCCTAAAAGATGCTTATTGGCTATCTCCAACTGTGACTTATTTCCTCCTCTGCTTGGAATTCTCACCTTTCTCTATTCTGCTTAGCCACTGGAGGAAACAACTTCATTCATTAACCAATAAAAGCAGCACATATGTAGAAGGACTTCCCACACCAACACTCAAACCTCTTATTTAGCTTACTTAGTGATTAATATGTATGTTGGAACTGGTTTATTATCCAAATTGAAAAGATAGAGTTAAAATGTATTTAATATTTTGCTCCTTCTTTAAATTTACATGGGACTTAATATCATTACAGTTTATCTATTTTTAAAAACTCATATATGGTTTTCACATTGTTTTCCTTATGTCAGTAAAATGCTAAGACTTAATTGTGAAAAATCATACATTAGAACCTATACAATAAAATGAACATCAAATGTCATTTTTGTATAAAACAGAATTAAAGATAAATCTAGAATAGGAATACATATTTTAGAAAGAAAAGGACTCACATTTGTATACAGCTTTGGGAAACAAATGCATTCTGAATTTACATGTCATTGGGTAGCTATTTTAGTAACATGTGATTAAAATCTTTCATTTAATTATAGGTATTTTAGGTGATTGCTTAATTTTTTACTGTGGGAGAAATTTTGTGCCATTGTGATAGAGTCATTAGAGTCACAGAAGCATAAATATATGTAATTTAAATATACTTCATTCTATATTGGTACACAGATATGTTACAGTTATAAAATAAGTTAATTCATCTGGGCATTGGTTGCTCATGCTTTTAATTCCAGCACTTGGGAGGCAGAGGGAGGTGGATCTCTGTGAGTTCAAAGTCAACCTGGTCTACAAGGGCTAGTGCTAGGACAGGTGTCAATGCTACACAGGGAAACCCTGTCTCAAAAAAGAAAAATTAAAAAGAATGCCTAACACCAACAGTCTTTGATGATGAGGATGATGTTGAGGGTGACAACTGTAGCAGTTACCAGGATATATCCTGAAATACCAAATCTATTCATTAATTTCTACAACTGTGTACAAAACAACATTTCCTGACCCTCACCTTTGAATTTTCCTATATCATTTATATACTCCTAAGTAAAATTCCATTAAGTGATCTAGTCTCTCATGTTAAAAATATTCTTGAAAACTCCTTATTTGTGTATCTTTTCACATAGTTCCTAGGATATGAGACTCTTAAGATGAAGAGTGTGGCTGTTATGTTGATTACCAACCTGACAGGCTCTAGAATCCTTCTGGAGACAAAACTCTGGACATTTTATCCTTAAGTTTCTAGACTAAGTTAATTGCAATGGGAAGACATATCAAAATGTGAGTTTACCATTCAGAATACTGGACTGCATAAAAATCAAAAGCCTAGTTTAGTGCAAGCATTTCTGGCTCTTTGCTTCTTGACTACACATGCAGTTTGACAGCTTCCTCTGGCACCCAGTAGTTTATGTTCTCGCCACCATGACTTCTCTGTCATCATGAACTGTATCTCCAAACTGTGATCCAGAAAATGAAAATCCATCTACCCTTAAATTGCTTTTAGTAAATTATTTGCTCACAAAAATGAAAAAGCAACAAATACACAGAAAATATAAACTCCTTTTTGAAAGTCTTTCGTGCTATGTAAGATTCTGTTTCTGAAGGTAGCCCGAAGTCCAGAGTATGTGAAGTCCTGTGTAGATGTTTGCTGTTGACATAGATATGACCATATCAAGGACTCTAGCCAGAGACTCACAGGAAAAGAAGAAAGCCCTACCTCTTGATCAGAATACAAATGTTGAGCATCTGTAAAAAATGAGTTCTGAAGTCTCACCAACCAAGAAATGCTATGGTCAGAAGAAAACTACCTGCCATGCAGATGCTCTGCTGAGATCAGATTCAGCTGTATTCAATAGCCCCCACTCTCTGTTCAACTGTACATAATAAACTACTGAGTTTCGTAAATTCTGAGGTTTATGCACTAGAAAGTCCAGTCTGCTCAATCCTAAATTTCTGTCTGAGTGTATCTTTTGTTTGCTCCTTTTCTGTTCCTGATAGCTTGATCCCTGTTAGTTAGAGCCATGATGGACTTAGCATGGTTTCAGAAGCTATGTTCTTCTTCTTTTTTTTTTTTTGTAATTTTAAAAAGCTATCATTTTTCATTTTACATACCAATTCCAGTTCCCACTCCCTCCTCCCTCCTACTCCCTCCACCTTCACCCCATCCCCATCCACTCCTCAGAGAGGGTAAGGTTTCTCATGGGGAGTCAACAAAATCTAACACATTGCTTAGAGGCAGGACCAAGGACCTTTCCACTATTTCTAGGTTGAGCAAGGTATCCCTCCAGTGCTCCTATGCAGGTCTCTGCCTCTGTTTCCTTCAGTTTCTGGATGAAGGTTCTATGGTGATATTTAAGATATTCAGTCTGACTACAGGGCAAGGCCAGTTTGGGCCCCCTCTCCTCTATTGTTTAGGGTCTTAGCTTGTGGTTCCATGGAAATTTTTCTAGAGCCAGGTTTCTTGCTAACCCCATAATGGCTCCCTCAATCAAGATAATCTCTTTCCATGCTCTCATTTCTATCCTTTCTTCATCTCATTTCCTCAAGTTCTCCTCATCCATCCCTTTCTCCTCTCCTCTTTCCCTTTCACGTCTCTTCCCCCCGCACCCCCATGCTCCCAATTTTATCATTCAGTCTTGTCTATTTTGGCATATGTATGCAAACATGTATATAGATGGATTGATATATAGGTGATAGATAGATAGATGATAGATAGATAGATGATAGATAGATAGATAGATAGATAGATAGATAGATAGATACATACATACATACATACATACATACATAGATGATAGATAGAGACAGACAGAAGATAGATTTATGAATTCTCCCATTTACTTTTTAAAGAAAGTAAACTTGAATTCACCTGTTACTTAATTTCTTAGATTGTATTCATAGTTCATCTAAGGATTGGATAAGGAACGTGTTTTATTGTTTTTTTCCTGGATGATAGTGTCCTCGATAAACTCATACAAGGATGTACATTTAGGTAAAATAATTTTTATTATTTACATTTATGCATTTTATTGTGTGTAGGAGGTTCACATTTTTGCCAAAGCACTCATAAAGACATTAGATAACAATATAACAAAGTTGGCTCATTCTCCCACCTTATGGTGTTGTCTGGGAGTTGAAATCAGTTGAAATCAGACATGACAGAAAGTATCTTTACATCTCATTGGACCCATAAATTCTGAAGTAAAATTATTTCAAATTGCCAACACACTGTACTAAATTCCACTGCCATTAATTTGATGACTGATTCCCAATTTTCAGGTTAGGAATGCCACTGGTGCCTTGGTTAAAACCCAACCTGAGTTATTTTATTATTTTCATTATTATTTTTTCAATAAAATAAAAATGGCCCCTGTAATCCAGTGCTCTCATTATTAGATACTGCTTTTAGTTTATCACCCAAACTTCAATAAGGCAAAATAGCATTCTGAATATTTCAAGTAAGGAAATTGGTATATAGTTCAATAATTATTAATAAAAATCTGTAATTTGAAATTTATAAATATAAAATTTTTGTTGCATGAATAACACCATGCTATTATTTATTCTTGTAAAATAATTTTCTTTACAGTTTTTAATACATATTGTGATGCACACTGCAGTATTCTGAAAGTAATTAAATATCTTATCCTCTAAAACATTGTATCTCAAAAGTCTGCCTTTCTCCCTTGTCTCTCCCCAGACCTGTAATTAAACTCTTTTAAAACCTATGAAATAAATGTCATGAAAATGTCTTTAGACAGTGATTATTATCTTGTTTAATGTGATCAAATTATGTACTAATTTGTTAAATGAAAAGGAGACTAGGGTGAAATATTGAAAGGAAACCACAAAAATTAGAGAAGAAGCAATCAGGCAATGGGAAAAAGAACTGGCTAGGGCTGTGCTTCTTGTCAGTTTCACAGGCTTCCTTAAACTAATGAGAATTTTACTTTCTATATATTAGAATATATAACATCCCTTTAGAATTTCCTTGTCATCGAGAACCTTCAAAATAAGTTGCTAAGCAATAAAAACATATCTGCCAGTAATTATCACATACAAAGACAGTTTAAGATGATAAAAATATCCTCAAAGTTTAACACAATTAATTTGTTCAGCTTACTCTGACATCAACACTACATAGCAACACTCTTTAAGTCATTGACAGCATTGTCTTTTTGGCTAAGGGGTTCATTGCCATAAGAAATTTTCATAGATCTTAGATTTGCCTTATGTAATCAAAATCAAATTATACCTATTTTGAAAAATGCATTAACTTCTGATTTTCTTTAATGACACATTTGTTTCTCAACCCATTTCAAATATATTTCTAAATGTTACCATTATAATTTTAGGTTAATTAAAATAAATATTAATTGTGTCAAACATATATATTATGAGATTCTGTCAAAGAATTTCATAATCAAAAGAAGAAAAATGGATGAGAAGCCAAATAAAGTTGTAAAATAAAGAAGATATAATAAAATGAAGATGAACAAAATTATATCCTTTGATGCTAGGTGATACAACTGACAATTTAATATGCCTTCTTCTCTTCCTAACAGGAAAATATATTACATATACAAACATCATTTTTTTCTGTAAATTAATCTATCATTTTAATCTAATAAGTATATCTAACCCCCTTCTTAAATTTGCTCCCCCATCTGTATGTAAGACTACTTCTATTTATTATCTTAGTAAAGTAAAAGATAAAACTGTATGTATTATAGAATGACTAAGTGTAGCTAAGCTGTAGCTCAGTTGCATTATGTCTCCTGATTTCTGCTGTTTTGCAATTTTTGGTAACTTTTCAAAATTATTTACATTTGCGTATATGAGGTTTAATATATACATTTGTATATCTTTATATGAATGAAACAAATGAAAGTAATTGCTCTCTTAGCTCTCACTGCTTATGAATATTGTTAGCGTATTTTCTTAAAATGAGTATGTATACCTCATGCTGTCTTCATGAGTTCCTCTCATATAATGTTCTTGTTACACTGAACAAATACTACTTCCTTTTTCTCATAGATGTGTCCAAATGCCTGACAAGCAACATTAAGGATAAAACATTTATTCTTTTCAGAGTCTTCAGGGTACAGAGTACATCACAGTGACAAAGGATAGCAACAGGGGTGTCCTGTAGCTGTGGCAGTAGGAACATGATAGATTAGGAATAAGATAGGGGAACACCAGTATTTCGTTTGTTTTTGACTTTTTTCTCCTTTGTTCAGATGAACTGCTAACTACCACATTGGATGGTACTCCTCAGTTTATGGTCAGATTTTTCCTTCAGTAAATTCTCTATGGTTAATCACTCATAAACTTAACCAAATATATAAAACAAATTTAATCTTTCTTTTAAATATATTTGCTATCTTTATATATTTTCAGAATATTAAAATTTCATGTAACTCCTGTTTTTATTTTCCATTAATATCTCTTTATGAAAGAAATAAATTGCACAATAAAAAATCATTATTTAGCTCCAAGAAAGAGAATTAAAATGTTCTGATAGAAGACCATGGTATGTTTCTTGGGATATAAATAGTTCCCTTTGCAAAACAAACTAACAAAAAACAGAAAAAGTAACAAGAAAAAAATAAACAAAAAAAAAACACTTACCTACATTAATATAACAAAATATCCTTCTAGACTATTATACAGAAGCCAGATGACACAAAACTTTTTACATCAGGCTATGAGCTTTCAATTTCGTTTCTCAATATCAAGAAATTGAAAATTTGTGCTAGGAAACACCAGGGAACCCAAATACACAAATCTCATTTACTTTTATGAAGAATGCATGAAGTATATGAAGGATATTGAAGACAGTTCCACAGGCATCTATTTCAATACAGGAAGAAGAAACTGAAACCCAAAATTTGTCAGTGACATAAAGGAGAAAGCACAGAGTAGGCAGATAGGTCAGAGAACATGTTACAATATTTTGAATAGTTTGTTTATAAAAACAATTGAGAGTGACCTTGACCAATATTGAACCTTAATTGACTAGGCAAAAAAAGATAACTGAAATATGGAACAGAGGATAAACTAAGTTTGGTGATGATAAAATACCGAATGCCATGTGGGTACTGTAGAAATATTAAGGTTTAAAAAAAAATTGCTTCTGGGAGAAAGCCTTCATGGTACTGGGCTCATGGAGGAGCTAATCCATTCATGTATACTTCTCTATTTTTCATCTGTAAAATGGAAATTATAATATTACTGAGGACTTACAAAAATAATAACCACTTTCATTGGCTTCTAAATTTCAGTATTGCAAGCAAACAAAACATGGTGGCAAGTTCAGTTACTTTATAATCATTTGGGTATGGTGTTAGATAAATCATAACGTCAAATGATCCATCAATTAAAAGAACAGATACATTGGGAAATTTACTAATGTGCAATGTTAAAGTGCAGGTAATTTAATCTGTGACTATTACTGAGGGTGCATTAAGTTATGCTATACCTTTAGAAAGTTTTTTTTTCTTGGTTTTTTTTTTTTTTTTGTGGTTTTTCGAGACAGGGTTTCTCTGTAGCTTTGTTGCCCGTCCCGGAACTAGCTCTTGTAGACCAAGCTGGCCTCGAACTCCCAGAGATCCTCCTGTCTCTGCCTCCCGCGTGCTGGGATTAAAGGCATGCGCCACCACCGCCCGGCACCTTTAGAAAGTTTTACACAAAAAAGTATAGAAATTGATTTTCTACTGCAGTGTAATTTTTTTCTTATATCATGCAGAATGGTGAAAAGCACTCTGATAGTTGAAATGAAATCTAGGATGAGCTAGTGTCAACATTAACCCATGAAACTCTGCCAAGGACTTCTTAGTATCCCACTAAAAAATTATAATTGGATTAAACTGAATGGTTCACTATTTTTCTTGCTGGGGTTATCAATAACATACACTATTGTTAAACGGGTCTTTCTTGGAATATTCTTTCTAAATCAGCAAACTTTTTGGTATGCTGTTACCTCCTCTTGCTTTTCTTTTCTTTTTTTATTATTAATTAATTTATTTAATTATTAAAGATTTCTGCCTCTTCCCCGCCACCACCTCCCATTGCCCCCCCTCCCCCAATCAAGTCTTCCTCCCTCCTCAGCCCAAAGAGCAAGCAGGTTTCTCTGCCCTGTGGGAGGTCCAAGGACCACCCACCTCCATCCAGGTCTATTAAGGTGAGCATCCAAACTACCTGGGCTCCCACAAAGCCATTACGTGCAATAGGATCAAGAACCCATTGCCATTGTTCTTCAGTTCTCAGTAGTCCTCATTGTCCGTTATGTTCAGCGAGACCGGTTTTGTCCCATGCTTTTTCAGACCCCGGCCAGCTGGCCTTGGTGAGTTCCCGATAGAACATCCCCTTTGCCTCAGTGTGTGGGTGCACCCCTCGTGGTCCTGAGTTCCTTGCTCGTGCTCTCTCTCCTTCTGCTCCTCCTTTGGATCATGAGACTTCAGTCCAGTGCTCCAATGTTGGTCTCTGTCTCTGTCTTCTTTCATCTCCTGATAAAGGTTAATATTCAGGAGGATGCTTATATGTTTTTCTTTGGGTTCACCAAAACCACACAAAGACCCAACCAAGAAAGAGAATTACAGGCCAATCTCACTCATGAACATCGACGCAAAAATTCTCAATAAAATACTGGCAAACCGAATCCAAGAACACATTAGAAAACTTATCCATTATGATCAAGTAGGCTTCATTCCAGAGATGCAGGGCTGGTTCAACATATGCAAATCTATCAATGTAATCAACCATATAAATAAACTGAAAGAAAAAAACATATGATCATTTCATTAGATGCTGAAAAAGCATTTGACAAAATTCAACACCCCTTTATGAAAAAGGTCTTGGAGAGATTAGGGATACAAGGGTCATACCTAAATATAATAAAAGCTATTTACAGCAAGCCGACAGCTAACATTAATTTAAATGGAGAAAAACTCAAAGCCATCCCACTAAAATCAGGAACACGACAAGGATGTCCACTCTCTCCATACCTCTTCAATATAGTGCTTGAAGTTCTAGCAATAGCAATAAGACAACATAAGGGGATCAAGGAGATCCATATTGGAAAGGAAGAAGTTAAGCTTTCATTATTTGCAGATGATATGATAGTATACATAAGCGACCCCAAAAACTCTACCAAAGAACTCCTACAGCTGATAAACACCTTTGGTAATGTGGCAGGTTACAAAATCAACTCCAAAAAATCAGTAGCCTTCCTATACACTAAGGATAAGGAAGCAGAGAGGGAAATCAGAGAAGCATCACCTTTCACGATAGCCACAAATAGCATAAAATATCTTGGGGTAACTCTGACCAAGGAAGTGAAAGATCTATTTGGCAAGAACTTTAAGTCTTTGAAGAAAGAAATTGAAGAGGACACCAGAAAATGGAAGGACCTCCCTTGCTCTTGGATTGGGAGGATCAACATAGTAAAAATGGCAATTCTACCAAAAGCAATCTATAGATTCAACACAATCCCCATCAAAATCCCATCAAAATTCTTCACAGATCTGGAGAAGACTATAATCAACTTTATATGGAAAAACAAAAAACCCAGGATAGCCAAAACAATCTTATACAATAAAGGATCGTCTGGAGGCATTACCATCCCTGACTTCAAACTCTATTACAGAGCTACAGTACTGAAAACAGCTTGGTACTGGCATAAAAACAGAGAAGTCGACCAATGGAATAGAATAGAAGACCCTGACTTTAGCCCACAAACCTATGAACTCCTCTTGCTTTTCTTGATATTATCTACTCAGGTATTTTACCATGAGCATAGCAACTCCTATAAAGGAAAATATTTAACTGTGGTAACTCTCTTACAGTTTAGAGGTTTAAACCATATCATCATGGTGGGATGTGGCAACATGCAGGCAGACTTGGTGCTGGAGAAGAAGCTAAGAATCCTACGATTTGCAGGCAACAGGAGTGGTTTGTAACACTGAGAGATATCTTGAGCATGTATGAGACCTTAAAGCCTGCCTCCACAGAAACGCACTTCCTGCCGGGCAGTGGTGGTGGCGCATGCCTTTAATCCCAGCACTCGGGAGGCAGAGGCAGGCGGATCTCTGTAAGTTCGAGACCAGCCTGGTCTACAAGAGCTAGTTCCAGGACAGGCTCCAAAACCGCAGAGAAACCCTGTCTCGAAAAACCAAAAAAAAAAAAAAAAAAAAAAAAAAAAAAAAAAACAACACTTCCTCCTAAAAGACTACAACAACTACTCCTACAGGACCTTACCTCCTAATAGTGCCACTCCCTTTGGGGGCCATTTTTCTTTCAAATTACCACATTCTACCTCCTAGCTTCCAAAGGCTTGTAGCCATTTTGTAATGCAGAAATGCAATTTATGAAACTTCAAAAGTCCCCATAGTCTATCACAGTCTCAACAATGTTTAAAAGTCCAAAATTCAAAGTCTCTACAGAGTCAAACATTCTCATAACTGTACTCCCCTATAAAACAGAAACCAAAAGACAGATCACATAATTCCAATGTCTAAGGACACAAAATATACATTATCATTCTAAAATGTCGAAAGGAAATACTGGACCAAAGCAAGACCAAAAACCAGAAGGCAAACTCCAAACTCTTCATCTCCACATCTGATGTCAAATGTTCTTCAGATCTCCAACTTCTTTCGTCTTTGTTGACTCTAACACACTTTTCTTTGTCTGGTTACATTCTCTGTTGTTGGCATTTTTCCTGGGCAAGTATTGCACAGTTCTGGCATCTCCAACATCTTGGGGTCTCCAAGGCAATCCAGGCTTCAACTTCACAGCTTCACAAAATGGCCTTTCTAAACCATTCAGTACCACCCAGAAACATGCATGGCCTCAGTGACTTTACGTAGACGCAGAGGCAAATTCCATAGCCCCTTTCTTCTAGCCTTAATTCTAAAGCCAGAACTATGTGGTCAATGCTGCCAGGTTCTGTGCTTGCCAGGTTCTGTGCTTGCCAGGTTCTGTGCTTGCTGAACATGGATCATGGCCTCTTGTTCAATTACATCTTAACCAGCTTTCAGTTTTGGATGGTTATCTTCATTGCTTATGTTAGGCTGTCCTGTAACTGGATCTGTAGACTAGGCCGGTGTCAAATTAAGTGATCTTTGAGCCTCTGCCTCTGGTGTGCTAGGTTTAGAGCCACCACAGCTGGTTCTAAGCTTTTGTTTAGTTCCTTTCCACAAGTTGGAAACATAGCTGGGTGGGATCTTGCACTGAGTTCATGACTACTTGTGTTCTATTTCTTAATCTGTTTATCTCCTTGAACACAGAATTTAGTTCCTTTCCTGGTGCCTCTTTTCTCAATCTATACATTTTATATTTTTATTTTCTCAATTTCTTACTTTTCATTATAAATCTTCATCAGGTTTAACACTAATAACTACATAACAGAGTCTTTGCTAAACTGTTTGAAATTTCCTCTGCCAACAGAATTAATCAAAACTCTTCACTTTAGCCTGAGGCAGACTTTTCAAGACAAGGGCAAAAAGCAGCCACATCCTTCATCAAGTCATCCCAAGACTAGTCTCTTGGCCACATGATAACATTATTCTCTGAAACCTCTTGATCCACACAGGTATTCTCAGCAACACTGTCTTCTATGCTTCTCTTACAATAGCCCTTCAGGCTGTGCTTAAAGCATTCCACTACTTTCCTAACCCAAAGTAACAAGTTCTTCCAAACGAAAATATGGTCAAGCCTACCACAGCAATAACCCAATCTCTGGTACTAATTTCTGTCTTAGTTAAGGTTTCTTTGGCTGTGAAAAGACACCTTGACCACTGCAACTCTTATAAAGGAAAACATGAAATGGGATGGCTCACTTAAAGTCCAGAGGTTCAGTCCATTATCATCATGGAGGATATCACAGTATGAAGGCAGACATGTGCTGGAGAAGTAGCTAAGGGTCCTATATCTTCAGGAAATAAGCAGTCATCTGTAACACTGGGTGGTATCTTAAGCATATATGAGACCTCAAAGCCCTCCTCCACAGTGACACGCTTCCTCCAATAAAACCACACCTACTCCAAACAAGGCCATACATTCTAATAGTGCCTCTCTCTTTGGGGACCATTTTCTTTCAAACCAACACATTACACCTTGTCAATGTTATAATTTTGCCTAAATATTAATAGACTCCAATGCTGACATATATATATATATGTATATATATATGTGTGTGTGTGTGTGTACATATATAGGTATATAGATACACACACACACATACACACACACACATATATATAGTATTTGTATGATTTTCTCAGAAATGGCTGGCAAGTTTGACAGCTTAGGATTGAGCACAAAGATCCACATTGTAGGGGAAGAAAGCCAACTCCTATAGGTTGTGCTCTGATCTCCAAATGCATACATTGACACATATATGTGATTAAACATGAGTCACTTAATATTAAAACAAAAAAACTTAACTGGTAACTTCATAATTAACTAATTATAACATTAATGGCATCTTGTACTTTAACCAAATATTCTGCATCCTTACTTCTTAAATGAAAAAGATTATGAGTTTATTTTACTATGAAATTATAAATAGATTTATTTTAGATACCATAGTTATTTATTAATTATTCATAAAATATACTTGATCATTTTTCTAATTTTCATAATATAGTTACAAAGGCCTATTGCAGGTAATCTAATCTGATATAAGGATATTTTTTTCATTATAAAGCAGCTATTTTTTTGAAACAGCTGCACACTTGGCATTATTTTTCTGATTTATAGTCTTTGAGCCAGCTTCCTGATATAAACTGTGTAGTTAATGAATACCTTACACTCAAAGTGTCCCATCCTTGGTTTAATTTCTGTCAATCTCCTTATAAATTGTGAGTTTTGAACAAGAAAAGAAGTTTCATGGTTTATTTTCCTTTGGACATGCAAATTATATAGTCATCTCTGACAAGATTATGAAATCATATTTAACATTTGTAGTGTTAGTCAGCAATGCCCAGGTGCTCATGAGAATCTTCAAAGTTGAAGAAAAACTGGTAGTATTTTTTTAAAAAAAACAAAGTATACAAAAGTTTATTTTAGGTGTGCATCAGATTAAAGGATTAATTACTGATAAGCAAGCTTGTTTTGAATGAGTTCATTTCCTTATTCTCTCCACTCCATGTTTTTCTGCTATTTCATTTGATTTTATTTTACTTTTTAAAATTTATTTATTTTCCATCCTGACTGCAGCTTTCCCTCCCTTTCACTTCCTAATTTTTCCCCAACCTCCTCTTGCACCCCTAATCCATTCCTCTTCTGTTTTATTCAGAGAAAGGTGGGTCTTCTATGGGTATTAATAAAACATTGCATATCAAGTTGCAGTAAGACTAAGCACCTCCCCTGTATTAAGGCTGGGCAAGACAAAACAGAAAGAGGAATACAGTCTCATAAACCAGCAAAAGAGTCAAAGTTAGCCCCTGCTCCCACTGTTGGGAGACCAACAACAAGACCAAGCTACACATCTGGCATATAAGGTGCCCTTGCACAGTCCACTGAACAAAAGCAAGCCTCTCCAGCAATTCTCTAGTCTTGTATGGACTCTACCTTGAGATCTTCCTGCCTCTGTCTCCCAGTCTGGGATTACAAGATAGGTCGCTTATGGTTTTTAAGTAGAAATATTTTATTATACTTCAATGATACCTTTCAAGATCTTACTTTATTTTAAGCAATGACTTATTCAAAGTGAAAAAAAAGATGCTTCATGGGTTTGCTTTTTCTCTTCTCTGTTTATTAAAAATAGATCCTATGTTCTGAGTATCCTAACTTCAAATATAGACATTAAATGCCTCTCTTTTAAAAAATCTTCTGCTGATAGTGAAAATACGTATTTATTAAATGCAGTTTCCATAGAACCACTGTCTAATTCTCATTCTAACTTCATTCTACCCGTGTTTTCTCTATGACCATAGCAATCAGATGACATAAGGGGTTTGCTGTAGCTCTGCACTGCTTGAAAGAGTAGGCTTCTCCTAAATTGTTGGATTCTATGACACATAAATATACTTCTATCTTCATCCTATATCTATTTGCCCAAATTCATGTGCCTACTTTTTACTATTCTAGAGGAGGTACCACCTGGGAAAATGGTGCCAGTAAATAAGGCATACTACTAAAGCCTCATGCCATAGCCAACGTTATTCAGAACATCAGGCATCATACTCTGAAGGTTAAGAGGAGCCATATGAGTAAATTATACTATCACAAGGATAGGCCCAAAGTAGCAAGAACATATTTTCCATAGAGGTATATAAGCAAATAGCCGTTGACAGCTGTAATGAATAATCTGAAACACACTCACTCCTTTCTGCTACACTTGTAAGGAGGACAGAACACATTTCAAGAATAAATCTGTTTTGAAGAAACTGAGGTCATATGATCATTGTCTTTCTTGGGGTTTTCTCATAAGCACGCAGAATTCTCCTTATAGCACTCCATTCTTGGACTATTTTACAATACCTGCAAATGTACATATAAATATAACTACATAAATATCAAAATTTATGCTGTGTATGATTTCCTACATTTTTATATGCAGTTATATATATAAACAGTTGTGTTGAATATTTTCTAATTTTATAAAATGTAAAAAGCATTGCCATGCCTTTGTTTAAAAAAAGAAAACATTGTGACAGGAGAGATGGTAAGTGGTTAAAACCATTTGCTATACTTACTCATTCCTCAGCAAGGACGACACAACTTCTATGAGACTATGTTTCCTAGAAAATAAGAGTGAACTTTCGCCTATGATATTCAACAAGGTGGTTGCCTAAATAAGATGCGAGCAAAGACAACACCGATGAATATGGCATCTCGGAAGTTGAAAATACCACTCCTAGATAAAGAGCTATGTGTAACTAAGTACTGGTGAAAGAAGGAAAATTCTCTTGTCTGGGAATGAGCCCCATAATTAGTCATCCAATACTATGTCATCATTCCTGTAATCAATCATATGTGTGTGTATATGTATATAGGGGTAAGTATATATACATATATATGCATATATATATGCACATATGTGTATATACATATATGATTGAGAAGAATGATGTGAGCACATGGAATGAGTTAGGAAGTATAAATGAAAATGGAATTACTTCATTTGTTTACTTTTAAAATTACAATTTAATTGTGTTTCTCCCTTTCATTTTTTTCTTTCAAAGTTTTACATATACCCCACCCTTCAAATTCAGTTTCTTTTCCTATCAATTGGTACTACATACATATATGTATTTATGTATACATATGTATTACTAAATATAACCTGTTATCTTCACAAAATGTTTTATGTATTTGTGTTTTCAAAACTCTCCACTTACAGATATTTTCATTTATCAAATTATTACCTTATTCTAATTATTAAAGTTTTTTTTTTAGAAATATGTCTGGATGCAAACAATCAAGTAATTTAACAAAAAACTTCAGGCCAAATGATTTTTAAGAAACGAAAAGTTAAGATCAGAGATTTGGGTTACTAAATTTTCCAAACCCATGCTATCAGCATTTCTTCTACTTAATATGTAATACCCAGGAAAGTAGCAGGCAAATATGAGTTACAAATTAACTCCTTTCAGAAACGTTCACACTGTCTCAGGACAAAGAGGCTAACATGTAGTTTAGCTTCTTTACCATGTTCAATTATGTATTATGCTTTGAGTGAAAACCTACCAAACACCCCATTGCTAACATACAATTTTATTTTAGGAGTGATATTTGTGTAGCTTTACAAGCAGCATATAAAGAACAGCCTGAAAAAATTTGTTTCAGATTGACAAACATTTCCTTCCCCTGCAAGTCATTGTTTTCAGAAAGTGACTTTTAATGAGAACACCTATGTTTATGCTAAATTACCTGCAATGCCAACTGAAGTGGCACAGGGAACTCACCATTAGGAAGACAGATTTTCCCTCCATGTATTGCTTCCAGTAGAGATAACCTTCACATTAATTGAAGAAGAAAAAAATGAGTAAAATTGAAATGAACATTGATTATTCCAAGGGAGGCAGGCGAGCAGTACCTCATCACTGAAATGGCATTATTACCACCAGAAAAGACAGTCCAGTAACTCTCAAAACAAGCTACTCACATGGCTTAGGTTAGGTTTTCCCTTTTCTCAAATTTTTGCCTTGTAGGTAAAAACATTATGAATGAGACAATGCTTTTATTTCTTTTTTCATATAGTCAACATATATTTTCAGAATAACGAAGCACAATCAAAATAATCTGACAAAAATTTTAACTATATATGGTTCTAAAAGTGACAGTGTAAATCTCGCTAAATATAAACAGGTGACCATTTGTATTGTCCATTTTTTATACCTTTTACAATATTTTCTTTTCCTAACTAAATAATGTTAGCTTTAAGTTTCCTGACCATGACTGCAACTTTTTCTATCATTCATCCCAAACTTTCTTTTCACATTTTTCCTGTAAGCTCCATGTGAGACACATGAGACGAAGCCTCTAGAGCACAATATCGTCCAGTTTACATGCCCTTCATCTATAATATTTTATTTTCTTCTTTTAATTTACATTTTAATAATGCTACACTCTCTTTAAAGGTCTAAGTATGCAATTTCATGTGCACTACAGTGACCTATTTTTTTTTATTCAATTTCACTGGCCTAGTGTTTTGAATATGAAATGTCCCCACAGGCTCATGTACTTGAATACTTGTTTCCCAAGTAGTAAAGATTGTGGGGCCTTAAAAAAGAGACGTACATACATGGTGGTTCATGAGCAGTGGTGTCCTTGAAGTTCACGCACACCATCCTTTACGAGCTTACTGATTCCTGGCACAGTCAGCTGTGAGGAGTTGACTTCCTCTCAGTGTTTGTCGACTACAACTTTTGATTCATACTCTGTGAGTTCCCAATAATGATGGGAAATACGATGATAACTATAAATACATGTGTTAACATATGGCTTCATCTGAGCTCAGAAAATTAATAGGAATTAAATTTACATAGGAATAAAAATTGCAGCAATTATTATAAGATCCAGTTTCACTAAATATTAGGAAGCACATTGTGATGTGACTAGATTAGACTTTTAAAGAAAATAGAAAACAATTCTTTGTCACAACTGTAATGGGAGAACATTCTCAGAAGCTCTACAGATGGTCATGGATTGAATAGCTGGTTCACAACACTGCTTCTGATGGTTGGAAAGCAGGAATTTACCAAGATGACAGGCTTTATTTTTCATGAGACAGGCAGTGTATATACAAATGTAGCTGTCAACATGGAAGAAAGCTGATGATAAAACACAAAGCCTCGATGAATGATGAATAAGTAAATGAAATAATAATATATAAATAAAAACACATATATCAGCATCTGATGTCAGCAAATTATTTACAGAAGTCAAAGATTATGTGAAAAAGATTTATATGATTCTGATTCTCAGTTTTTCCCTCTGAATGCCATCGATGTCTTATCACCATAGATAAGATGACAATGGTAACAAGATTCCCTAATAAAAGTCTATGTTATAAGATTCCTTAAGGCATAGAAGAACAAACCACTGAGTCATGTAAATTTGTAACTTAGGAGTTTTTTCTTTGCAAAATTAGGGGCACTGGTATTCTCTAAAAATAAATTTGGTACTATATTTCTAAAACTATTCATAATCAAAATGTAATTTTTAAAATTAAAATTATATTTGAAAATTATCCTGTTATTGAATATTAAGAGACATCTATCCACATATATGCAGATATATATGATATAGATATATATGTATAGAGAGATTGATATAAATATATATTTAGCCTAGTACAGAAAGATATATATATACTCTAATATATATGTATAACTTTGTATATATGTGTGTGTCTTTGTGTGTATAACTGTTAGTTATTTTCCAGTGAAATAATGCTAAATGAATCAAAATAAGAAAATCTTCATTATATAGTCTCCCAGATAGTCACTTAAATGATACCTTACTCTAAAACCAGTGTTTTTCATTAAATATATAGAAATAGAGTAATAATTTTATAAGCAATTAGAAATGTTTAGCGGCTTTGAAGCTTTCAGAAAACAGAAGAATAAAGCACTGTAGGTGCTCTACTGTCATCGTGTATCTACCAGTTCTTTAGTGCTTAGGTTTGGTTTTAGCCTCTAAACCTCTTTCCATCTGAGTATCATTAACCTCCTTTGCACTTTCTCAATGCTTTCTTTTTGTTTTCTGTGAACCATTAACGCATCCAGATTGTCTCCAATAAAGCATAGAGCATAACAACTATTCATTGTTAATCACTACTTTTCCGTACCTTTTCTTTGAGCTGAACTGTACATGAGTGTTTAGTTTCTATGTCTAAATCTTTCACTTAGGGTCTAGAAATTCTTAACTATCAATGATACATTATTGTAGCATGCTATTACCCTTTAGAAGCATTATTAGAAATTTGAAAAATGGATACTTAGAATTAAGTTACTAGGCAAAAATTGAAAGCTAATTTTACTTTCTAAAGATAATTAAGCATTAGTGTATTCATACATGAATATTCATCCATGGGCAATTATCACTCAAGTGAAACATCTGAATATAAATCTTCAGTTTTCACAAAACTTTCAGAGTGATTTTGCCAGAGTTTTTCTGTTTATAATATGTGAAGAAAACTGTATGTGTGACTGGTAGTGTAAACGTAGTTAACTACTAGAGTTGGATAGGCCATGGATCCTAGATGAGAACACAGTACTATCATTTCCTTAAACCAATGTGATTTTAAAATATGTATTTTTTTTGGAATTATTCTTTTTTTTCTTTTATTTATTTTTTATTCTTTTTTAATTAAAATTTCCACCTGCTCCCCGTTTCCCATTTCCCTCCCCTCCTCCCAAATATTGCCCCCTCCCCCCACTCTCCTCCCCCTATCCCCACTCCTCTTTTCCTCCCCCCACACCATTCCCCCTCCCTCTCGATACTGAAGAGCAGTCCAAATTCTCTGCCCTGCGGGAAGACGAAGGTCTTCTATCTACGTCCAGGAAGGTGAGCTTCTAAACAGGCTAAGCTCCCACAAAGCCAGTTCATGTATTAGGATTGAAACCTAGTGCCATTGTCCTTGACTTCTCATCAGTCTTCATTGACCGCCATGCTCAGAGAGTCCGGAATCAACCCATGCTTATTCAGTCCCAGACCAGCTGGCCTTGGTGGGCTCCTAATAAATCAGTTCCACTGTCACAGTGGGTGGGTGCATCCCTAGTGGTCCTGATTTTTTGCTCTTGTTCTCCCTCCTTCTGCTCCTCATTTGGACCTTAAGAGCTCAGACCGTTGCTCCAAATTGAGAATCTGTCTCTACCTCGATCCATCGCCAGATGAAGGTTCTAAGGTGATATGCAAGATATTCATCAGTATAGGATAGGGTCATTTCAGGTTCCAACGTGTAGAAGAATGAAAATAGATCCATATCTATCACCATGCACAAAACTCAAGTCCAAATGGATTAAAGACCTCAATATTAGTCTGAACACACTGAACCTGATAGAAGAAAAAGTTGGAAGTACTCTACAACATATGGGTACAGGAGATCACTTCCTACGTTTATCCCCAGCAGCACAGACATTAAGGGCAACATTGAATAAATGGGACCTCCTGAAACTGAGTAGCTTCTGTAAAGCAAAGGACACTGTCACTAAGATAAAATATGTATTTTTCATACTTGTCTTTAAACTGACAGATAAGTGTAGCTCTCACCCTTCTCAATGAAACATTTATGCAACAGATAGAAGATACAACAACAATCCAACTGATTAAAATGCAAATAACAAAGGACAAGAGCCGGGTAGTGGTGGCGCACGCCTTTAATCCCAGCACTCGGGAGGCAGAGGCAGGTGGATCTCTGAGAGTTCGAGGCCAGCCTGGTCTACAAGAGCTAGTGCCAGGACAGGCTCCAAAGCTACAGAGAAACCCTGCCTCCCAAACTAAAAAAATAAATAAATATAAAAATAAAAATAAATAAAAATAAAGGACAAGAGGCCATCCATCCCAATTGGTATATCTAAATGAAACTCCCACTCCAAAGGCCCAGGGAACATCATTGAACAGAAGCCAGAAGAGAAGGAGTCCTACTGCACGATAGTGTCTTCTGCATATTATATGAAAGCCATACCTTCAAAATCTCAACAATATCGTTGTCTAAATAAGACCTGAATAATGACAATACAAGATAGCATGACAACAGGTTTGACTGGGAACACTTCACAAGTTCCTGCACCCAGATGAAGAACTGCAAAAATTATTCGGTGTATTTGTTGCTGATGGCAGAATCAGTGCTCTTCAGGGATAGAAACTGATGGGTTATTCAATCCCAACTGGTCAGACCTAAGCACGTGTACGTAAGGAACACTACATGGACTCAGAGGAAATGTGTGCATGTGCATGTGTGTGTGTGATGTATAACAACTAAATAATTCTAAAAGAAGAAGTCAAGGACTTAAGAAGGAGGGAAACAGATAGTGGGGTAGAAATGTTGTAAAAACAATACTAGTATATAAAACGCTCATGATAAATGAATAAACAAAACAAAATTCTTCAAAAAATATATCATTAATTATCAAAAATATACAATAAATTATCCAAAATTAAGTAGATAAAAAATAGGAAATATAGGAACGTTACACATTTTTCTGTAATTCAGAGTTTAGAGGATTCATTTCAGACTCTACGTGGCTGCATACATTTTATAACAATATTAATGATATATACAAACAAGAAGGCCTTCCAAAGAGAGTGACTTACTACAAAAACAATACCCATGTTTTGTTTCTAAGTATGATCACAGAATTTATATTCAAGTTTATCTTTATATGCTTTGCATTTTTATATTTATGAATTTGTAGATATATTATGTATGGAGTACTTATCAAAGCTTGAAAGTTTAAAAAGAAATCTCAAGAATAAAGACCATTTTGTTTAATAATAAAATTGGCATCCAGCTCTTTACAGCAAAAAAAAATTAAGAATTGTTAAAATTTGATATATACTATTAAAGATTAAAATGAAATAAATTTTATGGAGATATGCTTAAGTCACTTTCTGTAAAAAATGTTTACTTATTGATCGTATATTTTAACATGAAAAAATAATAGAAAGTATCACATACTGGTGTTAGACTGTACAGAATAGGAATTTGTTGATAATCCCTTTTTTTCCGAAAAGAGAGGAAGAAAATCTCAGATTTATCTAAATTGTGAGGTACCTGTTATTTATAGTATTTTCTTAAAATAATTGTGGATCCCCAAAATAATATTTCAAAAAATAAAATTCTCTTAAAAAACATTTTTATTCAAAATTATTTTAAAGATGTATTTTATCTTTTTACGTACATCTGTGTCTACAAGGGGTCTTGTGAACACATCAGTGAATATACTTGAAAAATCCAGAAGAGGGCATAAGGTTCTCTAGAGCTGGACTTTGGAGGTTGTGAGGCAACAGAGGTTGAAGAGTACTGGGTTTTCTTCCATAGGATCCAGGTTCTAATCACTCACCCACCTCTCCAGCCCCTAAAATGATAATTTTACCAATAATTCTCAGCACTCATACCATATTAATCCTTTTTTTCTTTATTCTTTTTTTTTCTTTTTGTTTTTCTAAGACAGAGTACTACTCAGCAGTAAAAAGCAATGACTTCTTGAATTTTGCATACAAATGGACAGAAATAGAAAACACTATTCTGAGTGAGGTAAGCCAGACCCAAAAAGAGGAACATGGGATATACTCACTCATATTTGGTTTCTAGCCATAAATAAAGGACATTGAGCCTGTAATTCGTGATCCTAGAGAAGCTAAATAAGAAGGTGAACCCAAAGAAAAACATATAAGCATCCTCCTGAATATTAACCTTCATCAGGCGATGAAAGGAGACAGAGACCCACATTGGAGCACCGGACTGAAATCTCAAGGTCCAAATCAGGAGCAGAAGGAGAGAGAACACGAGCAAGGAACTCAGGGCCGCGAGGGGTGCACCCCCACACTGAGACAATGGGGATGTTCTATCGGGAACTCACCAAGGCCAGCTGGCCTGGGTCTAAAAAAGCATGGTCTAAAACCGAACTCGCTGAACATAGTGGACAATGAGGACTACTGAGAACTCAAGAACAATGGCAATGGGTTTTTGATCCTACTGCACGTACTGGCTTTGTGGGAGTCTAGGCAGTTTGGATGCTCACCTTACTAGACCTGGATGGAGATGGGAGGTCCTTGGACTTCCCACAGGTCAGGGAACACTGATTGCTCTTCAGGCTGACAAGGGAGTGAGACTTGATCGGGGGAGAGGGAGGGAAATGGGGGGGTGGCGGGGAAGAGACAGAAATCTAAGAAAGAAAGAAAGAAAGAAAGAAAGAAAGAAAGAAAGAAAGAAAGAAAGAAAGAAAGAAAGAAAGAGAAAGAAAGAAAGAAAGACAGGGTATCTCTGTGTCACAGCCTGGCTTTCCTGAATCAACCTCTTGTATTACTATGATACTATAATGTGCACCATAGCTGAATTACATTAACATTAGGGAAATATTTCCTATATTCATCTATTTACTATTTTAACCCTAACTCTAACCCTGTTTACTTTATCCAGATAGGTTTTCACTATTGGTGGATGCTTAGGTGAGAACATTAAAAGAATCTCTGCATCTAAGATGTGAATATGTCTTGTAATTCATTTCCTATAATGTATATTCACTTAACATTATAGAAAATGGCTTAGATAACAATATCAACATTGATGATTTATGATAACTGAAGTGAAATATGTTTATTTTCAGGTCTGCTTCCTCCCCACTTATCTGACTTTATGATTGTTCTCCTATGTAGCAATAATTTCTTTCTCAGTTTTTGCAAAAATAAAAATAGGGTTACTTAAAATCCACATATTTAAGATTTAAAAGCAAGTCCCTAAAATGTATTATTTTCCACTAATTTCTTTTAGCACCCATAATTTTTGAAAAACACATAAATATTGAATACATGAATGAATATTGGAATGAAGACATGCTTCTGCATAGGGCACAAAGATCATATTTAATAAATATTACTTCCTTTTACTTTCTTCAGATTGGTACCAAATTTTAGGTGTCAATCATACAATTAGTCTATTTAGACTAGAACTGAACTTGTCCAAGCTTACTTGCTAAAAATGTTACAGTTTTTTATTTTTTCAAAGAGAATTATATTTTGACCAACCAAGATTGCATCACTTCCAAAAAGATGTCCGTCCATTCAATCACTCACTCTTTTAGTCTGAGGAATGCACCTTATGATCTGAATCAATACAGGCAGATTTAAAAGCTCAAATTAAAGAAATAAAGGTGAAAATCTTCACTATCTGTGTGTCTTTATTTACTTTCTTTTGATTAAATTTACATCATATATTTTAAGTAAAAGAGTTTTAAGTAATCTCTTCTTATAAGACATCTGTAAATTTAATTTGGTTCATTCTATATGTGAAAGAAGCTTATTATATAACCTGATATTAATGGAAATATTCAGAAAATGTAGGCGAAGATGTTATAAAGATGGACAGTTGATAAAACATTCTAAACTGAGGAAAAGGTTCAAATATGTGAATTTTAAGGACATGAAATATCTTAGGAGAATAGGGAAAATGAGAAGTATTAAATGACAAGATAATAAGGTGAGATTAAAGAGTAAAATTGGTAGTGACAGAAATAGAAAATAATAAAGGATTTGAAAATGTGAAAAGAATAAAACAATTATTAAAGTGTCAAAAATAATCGAATAGGGTGGTTCAGTATGCTGAATATTGTCTTAATTCCCAAAGAGAATTGCCAGCAATTGTTCTGTTTATCTTGGTAAAGGTTTTTAAATACCAAATTCATTTAAGACTTAAATGCATTAATTTTCTTCCTTTTCTGCACATATTTCAGAAAAAAAGAATATCTGCATAGTTAATCCTTTGAAAGCCAATTTAAGAGAATTTTCCTTTGTGACTATGTGAAGGTTTGAAATGCCATATGAATATGAAACAATAAAGTCATTGTTGCCTGTGAAAGATAAGGTATAATTACTTTTTACTTCATTTGTAAAATTGGTAATAAGTTATAATAGAAAATGAAGTACAACATAAATCTCAGAGAATAATTCAAAGTTGATGACCAACAATAAAAAGTTGCAATGATGATCTCTATATAAATTGAAAATTTATAAATATAATAAATATGAGTAAATGCTTCTGGATATGCATTATTAACATAAAGTAAACCCATTTTAACTTAAAATTAATGATCACAAAGTAAAGGAAAATTCTAATAAATCATGTCCTTGGTATAGACACAGAGTTCTATATATTTTAATTCACCTGAATATCGAATCACAGGAAACTCAATTGAATAGACAAGCAGTCTCTCATGAATAATGAACAGTATGGCGATTTTGATTTTATATTATGAAATATATTCTTAATCTTATTCTAATTAAAATAGCATTATAATTTTTATAAATATATTGATATATTTTAGATCCACGCACCAGGTTTGTATTTTTTAATTATTATGTATATGATTATTTAATTAAATAATTGCCATTAATTAAGATAATATACAATGCTGAGTCAAAATTAATGAATTTATATCTTTAATACTATTTTAAATGTTTTGATTTGGTTGATACCTTCTATTTGTTACATTTGCACTAATCAAATATAATGACATGCTCTAATTTTTTAGATCATATAAGCAATAAATTGAAATATTTCTGATTTTAGGAGCTAACAAGAACTGTAAGGTGACCTAATATGGTCCAGTAAGTAGAATAAAATGTATAATAAGAGCACCTTTAAAGAATATATTTCTTTATGATGTTTAGAGCAGATCTTTTCCAATGATTTTCTGTACTTTCATTGTTACTCTTTGATATAAACTTGGCTTCCTTCAACTGATTTGCCAGTAACATACTTTGCTGTCCATGCTTTCTGCTATAGTGCCATGGAATTTTCTGTCTTTTTTTTTTCTTTTTCAGGGAGGGGGTTGAGTAAAATAGGTCAAGTAATCCAGATTTTTCATGCCTAAACATTCAAAGTAGATGACAAAATCTAGATCGTGACTTAGAGGAATCTAGAAGACACCTGTGGCCCTTTAACATTCGATAACCACTGACATCAGAGTTAAACTTTCTTAAAGGATATAAATAAATGCCAAAGGCAAAACTATCCTAATCTTTTATTAAACAATAATAGCCCACAGCCACTTTCAAATGTTTATCTCACCAAACATTCAGGCGTACTTCTGAAATTAGTCAGATCTGTTAAATGTTCATTGTTTTACAAAGTACTTTGTTCAAATTCTCCTTAATATTAGAACCAACCCATTGACCTCCTAGCAAAGCCTGGTATTCTTCTGCACTCTTGTTGCTGTGTGTGGTCACATGACTCTATACTGCCCATTTAGTCCTAAGTACAAAGACTCTTTGCAATTTCCAGGAAGCATTCCCCCCATTAGGGAGTATTCTTTAAATGGTGCAGCTATTTCTATTTCTGCCTTTATTAATTTGGATACCTAATGTAGGAGAAAAAAAGAGATTAGTGTACTATAGGAACATAAAAGTTAAGAGGAGATGAACCTTGATCCCCTTAGCAAAGCATTTCTTCAACGATTTATGATGAGAAAACAAACTTGTAATTTGTGCAGATGACTATTATTTTCAATTATCTCTATGAAAGTTGACAAATTCCAATCCATTACTAAGTATGAAGCCTATTTTTTCTAAACATATTTTGTATCAGGTGAAAACATTAATTCAAGCATTTTATTTAAGTATTTTCTTTACCAATTTTATAACACAGAGGGCTAATACTTCAAAAGGTCAATAGAGAAGAATATGCTGGGCCTACACAAAGTTCTGTTAATCCTTTATTGATCTAAGAGCAATATTGTATATTCAAGATTTTGTAACATGTAAAATGTAACATGCAAATGTCTCAGAGTCCTGATGATAATGCTGTTCTCAAAATAAACTATATTTTTTGACTATAATCTACAAAAATATAATTACAGAATTAATTTTCTATATTTAAATTGAAAGAATATAGATGTTAATACAGTGGTTCAAATACAATAGAACTTTCTATTTTAGGAAGGATTTTTTCTTCTTTTTGAAATATCAGGAAGGATATTTTGATTATTTCATGTGACAAGTATTTTTGTTCACATCAATCACTTAAGAAATCTAAATAAATATGCACAGGGAAATTTGGCAATGGAAAACAATTATTTAGCTATTAGGTTTACTTTTCTAAATCTCCCATCACAAAGGTACACTGCTAAATATTGAAAGAAAGAGCACATATTGATAGTCAATTACCAAGTAAGGCTTCAGCCTTTTCTATTCTTTAATAATAGTTATTAGAAATATGAAAATCCTCTATTAGTAAAACCTTAAATTCAAAAATTAACCTGATTTGAAATTTTAACAAATAAACAAAAAACAAAAACCATGCTCACACATAAACCATTTCACACATAATGACTTAACTGATGTTCAACATTTGCAACATGACATTAGTAATATTTTATTTATTTTTTGAGAAAAAAAAGAAGGGAAAGAGCTTATGAGGCTTGCAAGGGACACTAGAGAAAAGTTAGGGTCATACTCTGTTGAGTGACACAGTCTCCGTACCATCCTATGAAGGTTTTTCTGCATACCCAATGGACAATTAACAACATTTAAAGCTGAAAAAAAGTCTCTTGATAATTGAATCAAGGAAGTTTTTTTCTGAAATCATAGAATGATGTTATGAGATGTACTATCATAAACCATGTGAAGGGGACGTAAGTTTATTCTTCTGTCATATTTATTTTATTACTATGAGAATTTAATACAATGTATTTTAATTTGAACTTCATACAATGTATTTTTGTCAGCCTCCCAAGATTTGCAAACTTAAAAATCCCACAAATGAATTAACCAAAAGAAAGAAAGAAAGAAAGAAAGAAAGAAAGAAAGAAGGAAGGAAGGAAGGAAGGAAGGAAGGAAGGAAGGAAAGAAAGAAAGAAAGAAAGAAAGAAAGAAAGAAAGAAAGAAAGAAAGAAAGAAAGAAAGAAAGAGGTGCTCCCACTTTCCAAAATTTTCAATACCCAAAGTTTCTCAACTAGGCGGACTGCATATATCTTCCTCATCTCTATATACTGAGGTTTCGTCTAGCTGGTTTAATCTTGCCCTGGTCTATTTTTACTGTTACAACTGTGAGTTCATATGTGCAATTAATCAGCTATGTCTAAATTGCAGTTTCCTTGTGCCTATCCACCACCCCAGCACTTACACTCCTTTCAGTCTGTCTTCCACAATTATTTCTGAGTCTAGATAAAGGAGGTACAATACAGATGTCCCACTTAGGATTGGACCTTCTACAGCCCTGCATCTTGTCCTATTGTGAGTCTACATGTTTATCACCACTACTGCAAATAGAAGCTCCTACAATGAGGATTGACAGAGGCACTAATCTCTGGATATAAAAGTGTTTTAGAATCAAGTGCCCTGTATTAAGAATGATGACTGTCTTAAATTTCACCATAGAACCTTTATCCAGCAACTGATGGAGAAAAGACAGAGACCTGCAGTGGAGTTCTGGGCTGAGCTCTGAAAATCCAGTTGAAGAGTAGGAAAAGTGAGAATATGAGCAAAGAGTTCAAGACCAAGATGTGGACACCTACAGAAACAGCTTATCTAAGCTAATAGGAGCTCAGCAACTCCCACCAGAAGGAGCCAGCATAGGACCATTGCTAAACCCTCTGAATGTGGGTGACATTTATTTGGCTAGGGAAGACTGCGGGACCACTGGTAATGAGACCAGGATTTATCTCTCCTGCTTGTACAGTCTCTTTGGAACCCATTTTCTTTGAATGGATAATGTGCTCAGCCTGGATATAGTGAAGAGAACCTGGGTCATTATTTGGGTCATTAGTGGAGAGAACCTGGGTCATTAGTCTTCTTTGGGGACTAGATGGGGGGTTGGGTGGGCAAAAGGTAGAGGGAATGGGAGGAGGGGAGGGAGTGGGAATTGGAATTGGTTTGTAAAATGAAAATAGGTAGCTTGTTTTCTTTTAAAAAAAATAAAAAAAGAGAATCAAGTTAATGTTAAATTCTTCTGGTATAATATTATTAGTAGGTTCTTCCTTGGGACATATAAGCTGTGCAGACACTACTTCTTGACTACAGTTAATGTTATCATGTAAGGGTTCCTACGGAGTGACTCTTAAATCTAATCAGAATATAGCTTGTTATTCCCATAAACTAGTGCCACTAGTCCATCAATAGAGGTAGCTTTCCAGGCTAAATAGTTGTTGGAGGTCCCACAGTCAAAGGTGGGTGATTGGATTACTTTTCTCCTTTGCTTGTGTGCATCGTACTACAGTCACCATGAAAGTTAGCCAGCATGGATGAAGTTCCCAAGTCAGTACAGCTTGATTATTCTTCCATGACTCAGATATATTCTGTCATCAAATATAGGATCTTACTATCAAATTTTGGGGAACAACTAAGGGTATTGGCAGTCTTCTGTAACTTGGCAGAACTATGGTACCTCACTGGACTAAACTCCAATGGTAGTAAAGCATTGCTGACATAAGGTATTTATATTTGCTACTGAGTGATCTCTAGTAGGGGTAGTGTCATCCCATTAATGGTGTCTTACTTATTGGTCTATTATTATAAAGAAACACCATGATGAAGGCAGCTTGTAAGAAAACAATTAACTGAGGTTTTGCTTACAGTTTCAGAGGGTTACATAATGACCATGATGGTGAGGAGCATGATCCCAAGCAGGCAGGCAGGCAGGCAAGCCGGCAGAGAGAGTGGGTAAGACTGGGTCTGGCAGTGGGATTTTATAAGCTCAAAGCCACTGCTTATGACACAATTTTCCCAACAATGCTACACATAGTAATCTTTCCTATAAAGTCTACCAACTGGGAACCATATATGGAAATATGTGAGAGTGTGGGGATCATTCTCATTCAAACCACCACACAAGGCAACTCCACTTAAACTCTTAATATGTATGTGCAGTTATATATCTTAGGAAACTTCTACAGTCGTGAGTTGTCATGTGAGTTTTGAAAGCTCTTTAGTGTCCTTTTCTACCCTGTGTTCCCACTCTCTACCCAACTTTAACCCTTCCTGTTTAATTATTCAGCTTTAACCTTTTATACCACTAAGTTTTATATTCCCTCTTTTAAGAGCCTCCCCAAAGAAAATTAATTTCCTGACCTATATATATGTATTTCAAATGAGACACATTTTTGTGAAGATTCAACACTACCATACACAGATGAGAGCAAGGATGTGACATTTGTCTGTCTTACTTACCTCACTCAACAATAATTTTTAAGTCTCCATTTACCCGCAAACTTCATTTTTCTTAATCAGTGAATCTGGAAATGTAAGTAGTTTCCATTTGCTTGGTGTTGTGAATAGAGCAGCAATGAACATGGATGAGCAAGTATTGCTGGAGTAAAATCTTCTGTGCATATATCCAATAGCTGTATCATGTGATAGATCTATTTATAGCTTTTCAAGAAACATTCTCATTCAATTGTTTCTGTAATTGTAGGAAAATCACACAGACATTTCTATTGAAGATATGACTAAATATTTACTAAATGTACATGCACTTATTTTAAACTTATCCATTTGAACAGTTGTTAAACTTGTGGAAAGTTTTAAATATATGCATACAGTTTTGCTATTCAAAATATAAAATAAAAGAATAGTAAAATACCTGTTGGACTAGGGAATCAGACTACCTCCGAGACTATCTTCATTTTCTTCCAGGTTTGCTATCTTTTTCAATTCAGTAGTTTATCCTATGAGAACACTAAATAATTCACATTTTACTTCAATTTTATTGAAAAAAAAGTTTGAATGAGAATTCTCAATTTTGTAGGAATGGAATCTAGGTTTTGCATGTGTCTGGGATAAACTGCTTTGTCCATCTATTCACCCACTCACCCAAAATCACTCTGTCAATCAGAATTTATGTCATAAACATCTGAAATTGGAAAACTTGTTGCTTGCCTTTATAGGACCTTATCCTACTGTGTTTCTGATTATATTAGAGTATCCAACTAAATGCACAATATCAGAAGCTCATTTTAAATTTGATGAAAAATTTCAGCCTTGAGGGACATCCTCAGAATTTACATTGCCCATGGAGGTAGAAACTGTATAAATATCGGAACAGTATGATTGTGATTTATGTTGTCTTTTGTTTTGAGTTGATCCAAAAGAGCAAAAACAATATAGTTTGTGACAAGTGACCCATGAACACTGGACTTGAATTTTAATCATTGTTTTGATATTTTGCCTATTATGTGTGCCATTCAGAACAAATAGCAACTGTTATTCCTTTCATGCTTATTCAGCATTTTTTATTTATAAATAAAAACTGTAAGTCAAAAATGAGCCAGATATGCACAGTGTTATTGAATAAAGACTCAGTTGTTACTAAGGTGATAAAACTTTTATCTTATTAATATGTATGAACTTGAAAAAAATTCCTTGTTCATTGTATTTGTTAAAATGTCATAAAAACTACAACTATATCTTATAAACAGCATGGGAAGTCACAATTTATTGAAAGATATTAGGAGATGATTTGCTTAAATCAAAAATAAATCAAAGACTAACAAGGGGCCTCCATATATATTGAACCTTGAACATAAGAAGGTAAAACAGCAAAGGTATATCTTCTGGATACAGTGGAAAAATTAAGAAAATAAAGTCTATGAAAACAGCAAGTCTACAAAATTACTAATTTATTTTGTCATTGCTTCTAAAAATATAGGTTATGTTATCTAAAATTTTAATTATTTTAAAATGAAAGCACCTGATTCTTTCCTTATCCATTAAGATTAGTGGCCAATGAGAGGCTGGAGAGATGACTCAGCAGTTATGAGGAACTTCTTTTTCAGAAGACCTGAGTTTAGATTCTAATACCAATACTGTGCTTCATGAACATCTGTAGCTCCAGTTCCCAGAAATCTGATACAGTCTTTTGACCTCTGTGGGCTCCAGGCACAGACGCCATACACATATATATGTGCAATCAAATCACTCATGCCTATAAAATACATTGAGCTAAAAAGAAACTTTAAAAAATATTAGGTGTCAACTGATCAATTTGTTATTTGCTTCTAAGATTTTTATTGTCTAGTGAAATATAAGCTACACATACAAGAAGAAACAAATCAATTGCAATAGCAGCATTTCATTTCTTCATACAATAAGAATTTTCTGTTTCAAATTTAGATCCAGACTGTTTTCCTCTAAATAGGTTCATCCTGCTACACTATAATTTTGTGTCATGCTTCACACAGCTCTTGAAATTTTAAAGATCATTTTTGTTTAAAGTATAGAATTTCTATATAATGGTTTATCTTTAACACAACACACTAACCACAAGCACACAAAAATTTTAAAGAGCAAATGGCAATTAGATTAGAATTACATTTATTCCAATGTTCCAGACTAAATGTGTATTCTAAACTTCACAGCACTGATGCTCCAAAACTATTTACTGAATGAAATACAGTCTCATTCTTGTCTTTGACATAGGCAGTATTAAAACTAAACTGTGTTTGCTTATTTGTCTTTCTCTAGCAGAATTGCCTTTTGTGTTTAGGTGAGAAGGCATATGCATTCATACATTCACGTCTGACCTTTTATTGCTCATGGTGAGAAGGCTGACCCAGAAAGTCCACAACTGCATTGTTCTACACAACAAAGAAGCAAATAAGCAAACAAACACAAAACAAACAAAATAAAAGCTAAATAGCATTTGGCTGGACTGGTTAATAGCTTAGCCTATATTCATAACTGAATTATGAATTGGAGTGAGAACAAATGAATTACATCTGTATAAAACACAGCTCCATAAATGATTTATGAAAGCATAGTAGAAAAAACTTATTGTGTACTAAAACCTCCAAAAAATAAATGAAAATGTAAAATAAGCAATGTATTGATGAGGAAAATAATTAAACGGGGAATCATGTGGAGTTTGGAATGAAAGCAGGTGTGAGTGGATGTCAAAGTGTTTGAGTCTATCTGAAAGTTCATCCTGACTTTCCTAATTGCAAGAGGCATGGTGACTCCGCCTCGTATAATGTCGGTGCTGGGCACAGAGCTGTCTTCCTTGACCAGTTCTGTGGAGTATAGTACATTGTGGTAGGGGAAAGCATTCTCTTTCTCAAATCAATGTCTTTGACGGTTGTTTGCAACCATGTAGTGTATGGGTCATCATTGGTAGGAAAGATTTACAGAACTTCAACATCACATTGTGTACCCTTTTCTGGTTGGTAGTCAGTCAGCTTCCTTTTACCTACACCTCCATCGGTGAGGACTATAATGAGCAGGTGCTGCCATCAATGACCACAGAAATCCTCAAGTATGCATTGGCTAGCTATGATGCTGGAAAATTGATCACCCAGTGAGAGTTGCTCTCTAGGGAGGTAAGTAGTGATCTCACAGATAGAACAGCAACTTTTGGGCTCAATCTGGATGACCTTCAGAAAGCAGTTCAGAGAAGTGGTGGATGCCCAACAGGTGGCTCAGCAGAAAGTAGACAGGGCCAGATTTGTGGTGGACAGAATGAGCAGCAGAAGAAGGCAGTCATTTTGTCTGCTGAAGGGGATTTCAGACAGCCTAGCTAATTGATCACCAACCCGCTGCCATCACAGGTGATGGCTTCACTGAGCTGTGTGAACTAAAAGTGGCTGAGGACATTGCATAGCAGCTCTTCTGTTCTGGGACTATCATCGACCCGCCAGCTGGCCAGTCGGTGCTGCATCCCCAGCAGGGTGCCCCCGTTCCCCACTTGCACCTTCTCAGGTGAATAAAGCCACTGTCGAGATCATTCCTAATGCCACCTTCCATCTGCCCCAACCGAGAAATCACTGTGAAATTTCATTGTCGTCTTAAAGTGAAGGAAAGAAAGTAAAAGCATTGCAGAAAATAAATATAAAAAAGAAAGAAACAAAAGTACTAACAGAAGTAATCAGGAATGCATAAATTTCTTGGAACAAGAAAGTTACAGAAAACCGAACTTTCTTAGGGTCAATTTAATGCAGCCACTGGTTAGAAATTAGCACGTAGAACTTACTCTAAAGTTAAGGACTTATGAGACTTATGATAAAGTGAATATCAGTCAGTCATCAACAGTCACATTGTCAAATTGTTGATTCAAGCTCTGTCTGCATATCACATCCCAGTATATATATTATATACATTATAAAACACACATATTTTATATTTGTATATATGAACTTCTCAGTCTGTTTCATGTTAGTGTTGTGTATATTTTCAAGGCTGGTCATTTGATTTTAGATAACCAGTTGTGTAAATGTCCCAGGAGGAGATTATTTCTTCCACTGTCAAAAAATGGTAAAACTGGCACAAATTTTCTGTGCATTTGATTATAAAGTCTCAGACACTGAACTGAATAAAAAATAGAAAATAAAGCTATTAGTAGCTTAATTAAATTGATACTTCTGGTGACACTGGGACAGTGTACTGGTTTGGGTATAAATTCTTATAACAAATAAAAGTGACAAACTTTTCCCAAGGACTAAATGTAAGTGCTAGAGGTTAATAGTTTATACAAAATTACTCATAGATGTTTAGTTGTTTCATTTACATTGCTTAGAGTCCCAGTAAATCAATGTGGGCAAGGCTAAATGTGTCCCACTTGCAGTAAAGGGAGCAGAGATAAAAAATAAACAGGGAATTTTTGCTGTTACTCACATCCAGATTTTATATATATACATATATATATATATATATATATATATGATGACTCACTATTTCAACTACTGTGATGACTTAGTTGTTTAAAGTCTATACTGATATCATTTGCAGAACACTCAAGCTTTGTTTCAATCATCTACTTCAATGTTTACTTCAGATGACTCATAGCTTCCTGCAACTCGAATTTTTGGTTATCTCATGCCTTCCTCTAGAATCCTTGGGCATGTGAACATAGACAAACATAGACACATATACATTTACACATTAATAAAAACTAAAAATAGAAACTTTTTTAAACCTAAATTAAGACACTTTAAACCATTGTGTATTGATAACACACAAGTATATGTCAACTTTTGGAATCAGAATGTTATAGTTCCAGGATTGAATGCTTGTAAAATTTGTTTATAATGCTCTTTTCTTCATTTTCATGTAACTGCAACTTGTTTTACCACTTTCTTTTGTTTGGTTTTTATTGAGCTTTATGTTTTTCTCTGCTCCCCACCCTTTCTCTCCCCTTCCCTTCAACCCTCTACCAAGTTCCCCATGCTCCCAATTTACTCAGGAGATCTGGTCTTTTTCTACTTTCCATGTAGATTAGATCTTGTATGTCTCTCTTGGGGTCCTTATTGTTGTCTAGGTTCTCTGGGATTGTAACTTGTGGCAAGTTTTTAATATATAAACATAGCATATAACTTGCAAGTTAAAACCTTTTTGTTTTAAATTTAAATTTTTTAAAAAACATTCATTTAAGTGTAATGGGTTTACATAATTTGCTTATCTTTCTGTCTCTTGTGGAATTCTTCCTATGAACAACCTTATTTCCTCTCATGTTATCTCCCTTTATTTTTAAATTTTATTCTATAGCCTCCAAATCTTGGCCATTAGGTTTCTTATACTTCCTAATCTACAGTAGAGCCTTGAAAGGTTTTCCCCACCCACATGTCATATAAACCTACATTGTCAATTTGTAGGTCTTGTTTAGGCACCGACATTTTTAAGATGTCATGGGCATTATTTCTCTGTCATATGCAGAAGACAATATCTTTGGCAGGAGTCCTAGTGCCCCGTGTTCTTTTTTTTTTTTTTTCTTGCTGATTTTTTTTAATTAATTAATTTAATTATTAAAGATTTCTGCCTCTTCCCCGCCACCACCTCCCATTCCCTCCCCCTCCCCCAATCAAGTCTTTCTTCCTCCTCAGCCCAAAGAGCAAGCAGGTTTCTCTGCCCTGTGGGAGGTCCAAGGACCACCCACCTCCATCCAGGTCTATTAAGGTGAGCATCCAAACTACCTGGGCTCCCACAAAGCCATTACATGCAATAGGATCAAGAACCCATTGCCATTGTTCTTCAGTTCTCAGTAGTCCTCATTGTCCATTAACAGAAGAAGTTCAAATGGCCAAAAGTCACTTAAGATCATGCTCAACTTCCTTAGCAATCAGGGAAATGCAAATCAAGACAACATTAAGATACCATCTTACACCGGTCAGAATGGCTAAAATCAAAAACACCAATGATAGCCTCTGCTGGAGAGGTTGTGGAGAAAGGGGCACTCTCATCCATTGCTGGTGGGAATGCAAACTTGTGCAACCACTTTAGAAAGCAGTGTGGCGGTTTCTCAGGAAAGTCGGGTTCAACCTACCTCTTGACCCAGCAATACCACTATTGGGAATATACCCAAGAGATGCCCAAACATACAACAAAAGTATATGCTCAACTATGTTCATAGAAGCATTGTTTGTAATTGCCAGAACCTGGAAACAACCTAGATGCCCTTCAATGGAAGAATGGATGAAGAAAGTATGGAATATATACATATTAGAGTACTACTCAGCAGTAAAAAACAATGACTTCTTGAATTTTGCATACAAATGGACGGAAATTGAAAACACTATCCTGAGTGAGGTAAGCCAGACCCAAAAAGAGGAACATGGGATGTACTCACTCATATTTGGTTTCTAGCCATAAATAAAGGACATTGAGACTATAATTTGTGACTCTAGAGAAGCTAAATAAGAAGGTGCCCCGTGTTCTTATTCCCCAAACTTCTGAACTATTCCCTGAGCCTTAGATGTCAAGGTTGCATCACAGATGTACATTTGGTTTGGGGTACCCAGCAGTCTGCTGTTCTCTAAATTTTGATCAGGGTTTCTATAATATTCTCTCTGCTGCAAAAAGAAGATCATTTTAATGAAAAGTGAGTTATACTTATCTGTGGATTAAAGAATAAACACTTAGAACACATTTAGAAATTATAGACTTAAGAAAGTTACAGTAACAGGGTGGTGGTGGCACACGCCCTTAATCCCAGCACTCGGGAGGCAGAGGCAGGTGGATCTCTGTGAGTTTGAGGCCAGCCTGGTCTACAAGAGCTAGTTCCAGGCCAGGCACCAAAGCTACAGAGAAACCCTGTCTCGAAAAACCAAAAAAAAAAAGAAAGTTACAGTAATAGATCCTCCTCTAAATTCCATGACCTTATAAATCATTGGTTATTGTCAGTGTTTAGAATACCATGATTGAGTTCTTTTCTATTGACTAGGGATTACATCCCCTCTGGCAGTCATATTACCGCTAATATTTAAGTATCACTAACTACTACATTTTGCCATGTTTGGCATATTATGATTCATAGGTTTTATAGAGTTAAGAACACCCATAATCCTCTTCTATAACATTTTACATATCATCTTTTGTAGGAGGATGCTGCTTGTTGGTTCCTGGCCACCTGGCTAGCTTAGACTGGAAATAATCACACAGACACTGTATTAATTAAATCACTGCTTGACCCATTAGCTCTAGCTTCTTATTGGCTAACACAACTGAATTTAACCCATTTCTAGTAATCTTCATATTGCCAGGTGACTGTGGCTTACCGGGTAAAGTTCTCAGCATCTGTCTCTAGTGGCAGTTCCGTGGCTTCTCTTTGACTCTGCCTCATTTCTCCCAGGATTCTGTTTATTTTTCCCTGCCAAGTTCTGTTGGCCTACAGATTTTACTATAGGCTCAAAGCACTTCCTTTATTAACCAAAGATATTCACAGCTTACAGAGGAAAATCCCACATCAGTTTCCCTTTTCTATTTACATGAAAAGGAAGATTTAACTTTAGTATAGTAAAATTATTTATTATAAAATGAGTATCAAGCAAGAATTACAGTTACAACATTATACCTACTTTATCTATTATCAAGATTAAGAAAAACTATATCTATTCTTCAACTCCATCAAAGACTCCATAATGATACATTACTAAGTAAACAGGAAGTACATTATAAGTAACTTCTAAAACTCTAGAATTGACAGAGACATTTTGCTACCTGGATAGCCGCCCAAAGTACTTCTGTACTGTTGGGGTATCTATCTTCAGCCGATATGCCCATAGTATCCATCAGACTTTACCACAAAGCAGGAAATTTCAAAAACAGTTCCACCTATACTGGCAGTTTCTCAGTCACTTTTTTTTGTTTTGCAGAATGTCTAGCCATGAAACAAGAATGCTGAAGGTTCATCTCACCTTTAGCCAAGTTTCATAGGCATTTCTCTGTGAATCCTGCATGTCCAGTTTATCAAGAAGTCTAGGAAAGAGCAATTTTTTGGCCAAATGGTCAACCAATGCCATAAAGAGCCTCTTCAATACCCATCATCTTCTTGAAGTAGCTTGGTGCTTCCGGAGCAGATGTGTCTCACTCTCATGAAAAATCTTAAGTTTTTCAAGATTTTAAATGCCATATTCTGAAGATTCCAGAAAGATCTGAAGAATATCGCCAGGCGATGGTGGCGCATGCCTTTAATCCCAGCACTCGGGAGGCAGAGGCAGGTGGATCTCTGTGAGTTCGAGACCAGCCTGGTCTACAGAGCTAGTTCCAGGACAGGCTCCAAAGCTACAGAGAAACCCTGTCTCGAAAAACCAAAAAAAAAAAAAAAGAAAAAAACATAGATCTGAAGAATACCTATCTAGCTGAAGTATATCTTTATTTAGAAAATCTAACTAACATGACCACAAGCATGACTATTATAGATAATTATCTATTAACCTATATTTCTTAATTTATTATACATAACATTTTAAAATGAACTAAACAATCATAATACCTAAATCAAGAGCAGAAATATACATATAACAAGATTGACCTTAAATTTGTATCAATAAGCCGAGATCTATACCAATGCAAATCTTTATAGGATATCCCCCTTTAAATGTAAATGAACATTTATAGACAATATTTGGGATTATGGGCATAGTTTTATCCAAACTGTTTGGGGGTGCTGTTAATCACATCTTTTCATGGTGTATCCTGTGTGTTAGGTTCATATCCGTCAGCAGTTGGATTTTTTTGAGGGTGTTCACAGTGGTCTTTCAGGGGGTTGTGGTCCATTAAGCAGTATTAGCCTGGAATCAACCTACAAGTTCTCATCCTCTGTAGAAACAAAAGAAGAACCTCTTTCCCAAAGCAACATATCCTTAGACTCAAATTTTGAAGTCAATATACCTTTATAAAAAAAACCCTGGTTTAGCTTAGCAGCTCATGCAAAAAAAATGTCTCTCTGTATTTAGTTCTTTCACAGTCAAAAAATTCAAAGAAAACACAATAATATACATAACCCAGACTCTCTGTGAATTTTCCATTTTATGTGGCTTATTTTTCTTTATTTTTTAATCTATGACTGTCTATACTCTGTCTCTTTAAAGACTTTGTTTTATTTTTAAAACCATTTACTTCTTTTTATAATTCTCTATATTCTTTTTCTTCTCCCTCCCAAGTCTACATATATTTATCTAACACTGTGACCCATTTAGAGGTCTTTTACATCTTAATTTGTCTTTATTGAATATCTATAAATCTTTGCTGACCAGGACAGCATCTTAAAATGCTAAATGCTTCTTTAAAAAACAAACTGCGCCATTACAAGGGCATATGGAGTACTTTCCCCTTGCTCTGCACGGTCCAACATGGTGGAAGTCCATTCACAGCCTGTGCAAGCCATGCATATTGCTCCAGTTTTAGGCACACAACAGGTCTACATTGCCATTAAGCAAGTTGTAATATATTGCTCACAATCCCATTTAAAAGCTCGGCCTTCTGAAGGAGCCAGAGGTCATACTGGCAGCATGGCCCATAAAGCCAGCATTTCAAAATTGTGCAGCTTTTTTTCATTGCTATCGCTGAATCAGGACATTCTCACTTAAAGAGCTGCAGGATGTTGCCAGCAAGCAAAGCCCATCTGGGGAAATAAATGTGACTAAACTTTGTTTTTTAGTGTCTAGAATTCCTTTCCAAGCCCTCTCAGATTAGTCAACCATGTTGGCACCAATTTGTTGGAAGGAGGCTGCTTGTTGGTTGCTAGCTGCCAGGCTAGCTTAGACCCAAAATAATCACACATATACTGTATTAATTAAATTACTGCTTGGCCCATTAGCTCTAGTTTTTATTGACTTACTCTTACAACTGAATTCAACCCATTTCTATTAATCTGTATATCACCACATGGTTGTGGCTTACCAGGTAAAGTTCCCAGTATCTGTCTCTGGCAGTGGCTCCATGACTTCTCTCTGACTCTGCGTCCTTTCTTCCAGCATTCTGTTTAGTTTTCCCTGCCTAGATCTGTTGGCTTAAAGCAGAGCTATAGGCCCAAAGCAGTTCCTTTATTAACCAATGATATTCACAGCATACTGAGGGGAAGCCCAAATAAATCTTTGGGTACTGTGTCAAGAATCCTTAAAAAGAGGTCTGCAGGATCAATTCTAGCTCAATTATCCCAACTTCATTATTAGTGTCTTACATTCAATTTTTTAAATGTATCCAAGAGCAACAGCAATATTCTGTATTATTTTGGTGCTCTCTTAAATTTCTCTAACTCCCAACTCAGTAGGAAGCTTTTCCATACTTGCCGTTAGGGTTTTTGAAAGAAAGTCTATTAATGTTGAAAGAGACCATTGTTAATTCAAGTGACATAACTTAATTAAAATTCTGTTTGTGTACTATTTTAGTTAAACATAAAATACTGTGTCCCCCTCAGTTTAAAAAACAGTTTTACTGTTGATTGGTGCCTTTCTTCTCTCATCCTCTATGTTACCCTTCTTTTTCCCAGGCTAATTCCCTTCTTTTTTTTTTCTTTTTTTCCTTTTCAACCCAACTACTTTCTACTGTTTACCTCAGTAGAGTCCCTTCTCCATTAGCAGTCATCAACTTCCAATAGCTCCCAGGTTTGACATGGGACCTCAGGATCTCCTCCCCCATCTTTACTGGGCACTGTCTTTACTTTCTAAAAATTTTATACAATCATATCTGCTCTAAATTCATTTGTTCATCAGTCAAATAATGCCTAAATAATCCCTTCCTATATCCCAACCATCCTAATCCCCCAAGCTCCTCCCATCCTCCCCTTCTCATGTTTCTCATCCCATTTCCCCTTTGCCCCTTGCCACCTCACCCGCAAGTTCCCAGATTTTGCCCTGCAATCTTGTCTACTTCCCCTCTCCAGGCGGATGACTATATGATTTTCTTTGGGTTCACTTTCTTATTTAGCTTCTCTAGGATCACAAATTATATGCTCAATGTCCTTTATTTATGGCTAGAAACCGATTATGAGTGAGTACATCCCATGTTCCTCTTTTTGGGTCTGGGATACCTCACTCAGGATAGTGTTTTCTATTTCCATCCATTTGCACGCAAAATTCGAGAAGTCATTGTTTTTTTACCGCTGAGTAGTACTCTAATATGTATATATTCCATAATTTTTTCATCCATTTTTCCATTGAAGGGCATCTAGGTTGTTTCCAGGTTCTGGCTATTGCAAACAATGCTGCTATGAGGACAGTTGAGCATATACTTTTGTTGTATTATAGTGCATCTCTTGGGTATAGTCCCAAGAGTGGTATTGCTGGGTCCAGAGGTAGGTTGATCCAGAATTTCCTGAGAAACCACCACACTGATTTCCAAAGTGGTTGCACAAGTTTGTATTCCCACCAGCAATGAATGAGTGTACCCCTTTCTCCACAACCTCTCCAACATAGGCTATCCTTGGTGTTTTTGATTTTAGCCATTCTGACAGGTGTAAGATGGTATCTTAAAGTTGTCTTGATTTGCATTTCCCTGATCGCTAAGAAAGTTGAGCATGACCTTAATTGTCTTTTGTTCATTTGAACTTCTTCTAAAAGATGTCTTCCAATATTCACACTGTCACTTCTAGTGGCAAGAAGACAATCATCAACATTATTCCTGACTGGCAAATTCAAATTTTGGGTTGCTACAGCTGATGCTTATATATAACTAAATTTTATTGAAAGTAATTTTTTACATGATATATTTTGATCATTCCCCTTTTTCCTCCTAGTTCCTCCCACCTCCCTATTCATTCTAATTTATTTTCTTCTTTTCTGTCTTTTTAAATGAAAATAAACAACAATAATAAAAATCACTAAATACATACACAAACACAAAAACCAAAATGGAAAATATTTTTAGAAAAATCAAATGACCAATAAGATAAAAATTGCCCAAACTAAGCAAAATGAGAGAAAAATAATTTATTTTTATTATTATTATATTATATAAATATATATTAATATTTATTAAAATATTATTGAGTTCATTTTGTGTTTGCTAGCTACTCCTAGGCATGGAGATTGCTTTTAAGTATTGTTACTATCTGCCAGATGGTGGTAGCACACGCCTTTAATCCCAGCACTTGGAAGGCAGAGGCAGGCAGATCTCTGTGAGTTTGAGGCCAGCCTGGTCTACAAAACCTGGTTCCAGGACAAGCTCCAAAGCCACAGAGAAACCCTGTCTCGAAAAAATAAACAATCAAAAGTATTGTTAATATAGCTGCTAATACTCTTGTGAAGAATTTTTTTTTCTTTTTAAGTTAATATTATTTCAGGTTCCCTATCCTCAGGTGCCCAAGGAACTAACTGGGGACATTGCCCTGGGCACCTGGTAGCCACTCCCAGTTCAAGTCTCTTGCCAACCCTTAGGTGGCTCCCTTAACTAAGATATGAGTTTCCCTGTTCCCCTATCCAACCTTCCTATATCCCCAATCATCCCATTTCCCCAAGTTCCCCTCATTCTCTCCTTCACACTTTTCTCTCCCCATCTCCCCTTACTCCCATCCCACCCCACCCCCAAGATTCCAATTTTTTGCCCGGCAATCTTGTCTATTTTCCATAGCCAGGAGGATAACTATATGTTAAGTTAATATTAGTTGTAGATAGCTCCTTGGTTAGGAATTGGGGTGTGTGCTTTCCTCAGTGCTGAAGTTTTTCTGGATTAGAACTATGCAGGCTTTGGGCATGTTGCCATAGTCTCTGAGCTCATATGGCACCAGTCCTATTGTGTCTGAATTACACTGTTTCCTTAAGTCAACCACAATCTTTGGCACTTACAATATGTCTGCCTCGTTTTAGGCATAGATCTTTTACCCTAGAGGGCAGGGCTTTAGTCTTAATATTCCATTTGAAACTGAGTTCTGTAAAGTCTCTGACTATGTACACATTGTCCAGCTCTAGGTCTCTGTGTTAGCTGCTATCTACTGCAGGAAGAAGCTTTTCTGAGAAAATTTTAGGGAAGGCACTAATCTGTGGGTATAACAATAAGTTGCTAATAGTCATTTTATTATTATGTTTCTTTTACAAAATGATAATTTAAGGATTTCTCCAAGAAATCATGCAGACTCTTTCTTCTGCTCTCAATATTCCTTAGTTGCCTTTAGTTCCTCATGTAGAGGTCGGGAATGCAGGACTTTTCCTTGTCCATTTTAGCACGTCAAATGATATTTTTGCTTTGATCATGTTTAGATATTCATATTGTTGAGAATATATGGCCAAGGAAGAGGACACCCATTGATTATTCAATACCAAATGATAGGCTCTGAGAGCATATATTGTACAATCAGAGAAGGTGTGCATATGTATTTGTGTATGTGTGTATGTATGTGTGTGTATGTGTGTAAGAGAGAGAGATGTGGTATGTGTGTTTATGTGGTATGTGCTTATATAAAAGCAATTAATGAAAAAGTATCCATGAATTTGAAAAAGAGAAGTGCAAGTGTTGTCATTTGGGAAATTTTGGAATGAAGAAATGATATAATTTTGTTGCTATCTAAAAAAATAAAAGAAATTATTTAAAATAGAAGACAAAAAACCCTTAATGAGTCACTTTGACAATATCATAGACCACAGCAAAAAGTTTAACAAAAAATTAGTGCATAAACAAAGTTTATATGGGAAAAAAAAGAGGCCTTCTGTGTCCTGAGAAAACACTAGTTATAAAGCAATGCCATGTGAACACGCAGGATAAAATCTTTGGTGCTTCTTTAACATTTCTTCACTGCACCATGGTGAAGTCAGACACTAATTTTGGTGACCAATCGAGATCTCAGTAGATAGTTCATCTACAAAAGTAATAGAAGAAGTCTGTGAAAGTCCAAATCCTCTCACCACAGGGCTAATTTCCATGGAAACAGTGATATCTGTCTCTCCATTACAACAAATTTTTCTTTTTTTTTCTTTTTTTTTTTTTTTTGGTTTTTTCGAGACAGGGTTTCTCTGTAGCTTTGGAGCCTGTCCTGGAACTCCCTTTGTAAACCAGGCTGACCTGGAACTCACAGAGATCCGCCTGCCTCTGCCTCCCGAGTGCTGGGATTAAAGGCGTGCACCACCACCGCCTGGCAAACTTTTCTTAACATTGAAGAAATTCCATTTGGAATTAGAAGTCAAAATCAATAATAAATAAAAGAGTCTCCTGTGAACCATGCTCACTCATGGGGTAGTTGGGATTTCTGTAACAGGAGAGAAGTGGATAATTGACCAGTATTTCCTTCTTATTGCCCTCCACATTCCAAACTCCCTAAGCCTGCTGTTTGTAATGAGGCATGCTGTTATAGAAAACAGGACTGCTTCAGATACTGTCTTTCATGTTTGATTTCCACAGAGAAAGCTTGATTTGATGGTACTGCATCCATGAAATGTAAATTTTCAAAGAGCCAAAGTAATTTTGAAATATAAATTGTTTTTAGCTACAATGTATATGATTCTTTAAATACAAGCAATTTTGGCTTGAAAATAAACAATGTTTACATTAAATTGCTTGTTTTGGACTTTGGTAGCAGTGTTTTAGGGGAGAAACAGTAGTAGTTAAGAATGAAGCTGTATATGAATCTGTAAATCTCTACATAGGCAGGTTGTGCTTGAGTTTCTCAATGAGGAATGTGGAACATTTCATTAGGACAATTATTCTATTGACAGAATTTACCCATAGAAAATCTGATGCATTGAATTCCTGTTCAAATATGTACTTCTCTGAATTTATTTGAACAGATATTTTCTTGTGGTACAAGCATTATTATGCAAAGTATCATCACTATATTCCAACCTCTAGAAAAATTCTTCTGTATTTATTTTGTTTTCTTAAGGATATGTTGATTTTTAGCAGGTTCATGCCCCAAATAATATTACCATGGATTTAGAATCAGAAAGTATGCAAAACATTCGTTTCTTTTGAGTAAATGTTGACTCGTAACATGCACATTCATGATCAGTGGCCTTTGAAAATATGAATAAGACAAAATACCTTACTCCAATTTAAACAAAAAATACAACCATCTTCCTTTAATATCTATCTATCTATCTATCTATCTATCTATCTATCTATCTATCTATCTATCATCTATCTATCTATCATCTATCTTTCTATCTATTTATCTATCTAGTATACATGTATGGTGTGTATCTACATACACACATGTTTGCACATTGACTATATTGCTATTAGAAGATAAAATGATCTCTGTCAAAATTATAATGCTATAGTCTTGCATGATTCATTGAACATTCATACAGACAAACACCCCCCCCCCACACACACACATATATATATATATGAGAGAGAGAAGAGAATGGAGAAATGTAATTTTATTATATCAAAAATTAAAAGTAAGATAAAATGTAAAGACTAATATATTGTTGAATTTAGTATATATTTTCTATCAAATACACTCATTAAAGAAAAACAAAAATCATATTTGTAGTAAGCCTAGATATTTGAGAAGCATTAGTTCCATGATATATATAATTCATTACTGGGAGGAGATGAATTCCTTAATACATGTTAAACAGTAATTTTATAATTTTCATGAACATACATTAACTACCTTAAGAAATAAGCTCCTCTACTCTTTTCAGTGAGATCTGCCAGACTTTTTTGGATTCCAAAGTGTTTTTCTGCTAACAACTCTTCCTTTATGTCATTAGTTGTAAGAAACTGACAAGAAACACTAAAATTAGTAGGAAGCTGACAGAGGTTCGCGTCTGCACATCAGAAACCTGCCAAGAAAATGTATTTTCGTCACATATAACAGAAAAGTAGTTTGTACACGATAGACTCTCCTTTGAAATTTATTGAAAAGGACTGACATTGACATGCACAAATATGAGTGTATTTGATCTCTCTTTTCTCCATTCTTACTGCAAATGCTCTACCAAACTCACATCTTTCCTCTGCCTATCTGTAGCTAAGACAAAAATAACACAGTGAACATTTTTGAAAAAAAATAGCAAAAAAGCCCAAATCAAATAAGAATGTGGTAATAATCAATGAAAGGGAGGATCTTGAACCTTGAACAATACTTTATGCCCACTTGATATATTACATCTTTTGGTAGCATTCACCATGCCAATATAATTCCCTAATGAGTCCCAAAATAAGAAAGGTGATTGGCATCATCTTGAAGGATAGCACTGGCATGATTTAATTAAACTGTTCAATTCATTTACTTGTTTTTTAATTTAAAAATTATAATTAGTAATTATCAGAGTCAACTACAAAATCAAAATCCCAAACATTTAGATTATATACTCAGACTGGGAGTATCTTAGTAACTTAATGATAAAATATAAGCTTTCTCCTTAGTATTAAGGTTCTTTCCTATTTTTAGTGAATATTTACAGATTTCCTTTCATTGGGATTATTTTCTAAACATGCATTATAAAATCTCTTTATATTATATTTAATTATTCAGATTTACAGCAATCTAGAGATGACTTAAAATATGTTTAAGGTTTTAGGCTATATGAAAACACCATGCATATTAGGGACTTGAAGACATGTGAATTTGTTTATATCTCCCATTTCTAAGTATGTGCGTATGGTGTGTGCATACATACACACATGTTTTCAGATTGCATATATTGATACTAGAAGAATAAAGTGATCTCTGTCAAAATTACAATGTTATGATCTTGTATGATTCAGGTAAACATATATTCAATTGCTTCTCTAAAGTGTATAATAATATATTTCTCCTTAAGTTTTTTTTTTTTTCTTCAGTGTATTGTTTGGTTCTGTATAGGTAAGTATACATGTGTGAGAGTTTCCATAGTGGGCTAAAGAGATTGTCAGGTCATTTGGCGCTAGATTATAGGCATTGTGGTCTGCCCAACATGGATGTTGGGAATTGAACTTGGTTCATAAGTATCAATCTTTATCACCAATCTGAAAGCTTTTTATGTTCCAAAAGTGCTGAAGAATAGAAACTAATACTTATCTATCAAATTCTGAAACCAGAGCAGTTACTCTATTTATAATACTTGTAGAGCCAAAATGATAAATTAAATTAGAATCTTGGGTAGAAAAGGGTTGTACCAGTATTTTGTTTTAATTTACTCAAGTGATTTTATTTGATACGTTTGGAAAATCAATAAAGAATATAATATTGGCAGTTCTAGAAAAACATAACACAGGAATCAATGAAAACTGTTTACAGAAGGAAATAAATTTAATTGATGAAAATTCTGTTTTTAGTATAACGTTCCCTATTGATTTTTCTCATACCATGAATGGAGAAAACACTTTTTTTTAACCAGTATTAACTTTTTATGATAAAACAGTCCATACTTAACCTACAGCCCTATACTTATGATGCTGTCTGTTACAGTATGCAGCAAGAAGAAGCTTCTCTATCTTTGGTTTCCACTCTGGTATTATGGCTCCTTTGTGATGATTCAGGCTGCTGACATTTTATAATTCTTAACCACTTGCCTCAGTCTTTAGTTGCAGATATTTTTCTCCAGGAAGCATGACAACACTGCTGGATCTTCCTTCCTATGTCTGGTCCTCACTCACACTAAGATGTCCACTGAAGCCCCAATAGAATGAAAATACTGTGTCTTACACTATGTCTTTGTTCCAGGTGCCTTGAGAGAGTTTGCGCAAAGCACACGGAACAACTTAGAAAACCAAAAAGCTTCCATTGTTTGATACACATTCACAAAGCAAGGATCACCCCCAGAAATGCACCTTCCTTTCTCGAGTCACATTGATGACATATATGGCTTTTGCCCAGAGACAAACACATATAAAGAGGACACACAATCAATAGTTCAACTGTGAAAAAAAGGGGAGGTTCATTTTGAGAAAGGAAAATAAACTGCATTTCTAAAATCTTTACCGGAAACAAAATGCTTTGATTGACAGGCATTAAAGTGTCCCTTCAAAACTAAAAAATTGCCAAATAGAAAGAACTAGGAAAGAAGGAGTAGGGTATCTTATTGGAATCACAGTCAGCTGTGAGGAATTTGAAGATTTTTGCACATGGCTAAGTAGACTCAAAACGGAGCAATCATGAAAGTGCATAGGGTGGAAATAAAATCTCCCATGATCTGTGCACAAGCTTATCATAAACTCTAGAAGGATACAAAAATGAATGACATATATTTAAGTAAAAGTAGGTGTAGGAGACATTCTCTCTAACACAAAACAGGAGCATCATAGATTTCACTGGATTTAAAAGTTATTGGATTAAATTTACTTCATTCTAGAAACAGTTTTTACTGATTACTGTGTTTTCTTTTTCTAGAACTGCCAATATTATACTCTGCTTGGATTGCCCAACCCCACCCAATAAAATTCTCAAAAACAGCAGGCATTCACTCACTCACTGAATGATAACAAAGTCTGAGCATACAATAAGCCTAGATCATTGTTTCCTCATATGTGATGGTTTCCTATTTTCTGTCTTGGTAGGATTTTGGTATGTGTTACTGAGTGTGGCTCTGCATCTATATGTGTTATTAAGCTTTTTTTCCCTTTTTCTTTTCTGTTCACTTGTTTATTTTGTCCTATTCAGGTTTGTTTGTATTTGTGTTATTATATTTGATTTTTTATATTATTATTAAAATGATTCCTATTATTTTATTATCATTATTATTATAAATATGTTTGTTTTCAAAAGAGAGTGGGAAAGGATATGAATTTGGTGGGTGAGGAAGTAGGGAGGATCAGAGATAAGTTGGGGGAATGGATGTAGTAATCAGAATATATTGTTTAAAATTAATCTATTCTCCATTAAAATAGGAGCAAATGTACACAATACTAGATTTATTTCTGCAAACTAGTAAAGGGCAACAATGCCTACTATACTAAGTGGTGGAGTAGTGAGAAATGTCTTATGAAGAAAATGAAAGTTGGGTTAAAACCTATTTATATTTCATTTAATATTGTTCTATGGGTAAGTAAGGAAGGATGTATCAGGCAACAGTAGTAGAGACAGGTAGTGAAATAGAAAAAAATATTTATTTTAGTAGGTAAAATGATCTTATTGTGAAAATTACTTAGTAATATATGAATAAAGGACCAGAATGAATGGAGGAGTTCTGCACTTTGAAAGATGCAAAATCATTCCATAAACATCAACTTCATTGACATATATTATTAAGAAATCACAAGAACATAAATTATAAGACAATTACTAATACAGTAACATAAAACTGAATCAATAAATTCAATGAATTTTGAGAAATTCTGAAAATGTACTGAAAAAATCCAGATGTTATTGAAAGAAATGCGCAACCATCTGATTAAAAGAAAACACATATACAAGAATGCATCTTAGTAAAGTAGATGCCAATACTAAAAACTAATCTACAAAGCTAATGAAATCATGTCTATATAAGACAAATGAACAAATGAACGGAAAACTGGTATACACAAAGGAATAAAGCAGAGTATTAAACTTGTGAAGATCAGCTGATGAATGCAAAAATAAAAGTGTCATAGTCATGAATTGAAATAATGTCATAAAGATACATATAGCACAGCATGGAAGAATTTGGAACATGTGCTAATTATAAAGTTATATCTATAAATACTTTTATTTTATTTATTTGAGATGCCTAAAACATTACAGGCACAGAAAGTATATTAATAATTATATAGGGATAGGATGGTCAATTTGAAGTAAATTTAAAAGTGAAAGTTTGCAGATAAAAATTTCCTTCTTGGGATGACCCCAGCTAAGAATATAAGCAATAGTGTATGTAAAATAAATAGGGTACCTAAAATGCCCTTTCCCTGTAGTCGGATTTATGACTACCTTAATTGTCATTGTAGAACCTTCACCTAGTAAGTGATGGAAGCAGAGACCGTGATCCATAGCTAAGCACTGGAGCCCAGCCACAGAGGAGGAGTGCTATTACAAGCAAAGAGGCCAAGACCGCCATGGGGAAACCCACAGAGACAGCTGACAAAAGCTAGTGGAAGCTCACTGACTCAGGACTGACAGCTGGGGAACCTGCATATGACCAAGCAAAGACCCTCTGAATGTGGGTTATAGTTGTGTTGTCTTGGGCAGTTTGTGGGGCCACTAGCAGTGGAACTCGTATTTATCTCTAGTGCATGAACTGACACTTTGGAGCTCATTCCCTCCTGGGGAGAGATACCTTGCTCAGCCTTGATACCAGGGGCAGGGCCCTGGTCCTGCCTCAAGTAATGTAACAAACTTTACATGGGAGGCCCCACCCTCTCTGAGGAGTGGATGGGGTGGGATGGGGGAAGTTGATGGAGGGAGCAGGAGGAAGGAAAGGAGAGGAAACTGGGATTGGTATGCAAAATAAGGTTGTTTTAAAAATGATAAAAACTGAAATAACATAAAAAGAAATTCTTTTTTGGAATATTTGGTAGCAGTTTTTAATTAAATTGTAGTGACAGTTGCAACACCCTAGAGGAAAAATAATTTAAAATTGGGCACATTTAATAAATGAACTTTGGAAAGCTATCACAGCCTAGAGAACTATAAAATCTTTCCCATTTGAAATACTCTTTACAAGAATAGATCTGTCTTTAGAGAGTAGCTAAGTTCATTGCTTCATAAAATATATAGTATAGTGAAAATACATTCATATTTTAAGCAAATCACCTTATAAGGATGGTATAGATGGTGTATAGTCAAAACTATGACTTCCATAAGATAAATGCCTATTTAAGATCAAAGGTCTTAAAATGTACAATGACATAGCCTGAAGAAATGTGATTCAGGATACCTATGGGAATCAAGCTACTTTGCCATGCATTAATGCTTATTAAAGAAAAATATTTTCATTTTCTAAAAATGATATACTGAATCTTGTCCCTTATCAGATATTGATATTATATTCACACATTTTAACAGTGTTTATGCAAAAGTAATCCAATAGTTATATTTATTTAACTACAAATTTTCCTTAAATATAGACATTACTATATAAGAGATGTACATGAACAACTTACTTGCATGTACATTGCTTGAGTTAGAAGACTAACATAGTATCATTGTTTAATCATTTATATGTGCATATGTATGTATGTCATCTCAAAAAACTTGTTTTTAATTAATATATTAAAAACAAATGATTTATTCAAGTGTGAAAACATACAGATACAAGGAATGAAACAAATGACCATATCCATATCCCATGAGGAATCATTTCCAGATCAACAAATTCTCATTAGCTGTAATTAACTGAAGTATTTAGAGCAGACACAGAGCTTGGAAATATTGTGAAGCATCTCTTAATCAATGAAGTAGTATAAATTTAATTCATCTGTTAAATCTGGATGACTTTTAATTAGCAAAAATCAAAATAAATACCAGGTCTCTAAATACCTGAGGTTTAGTGTGCTGATAAAAAGACAACTATCTTAAATAAAATTAGTTTTGAATTTGGAAATCAGTTTTTTGCTTCATCTATATAAAATATTAGGTCTATTTATTCCAAGATTTCCCTATTTTTAAGTAACTTCTATAGAGTCACTTTCTAATTTTTTTCAGTTTTGAGATGGTAACAGGCTAATTGATTGTAGTGCAGAAATTTTGAATTTATGTCTAAATCATTATTTTCTGTTATAAGTAAAAAGCAAACAGAAAACTCTCTCAAAATATGCCATTTGTAGTTAGGAGCTCATTGTTCTCTAAGCAGTCTACTCCACGCCAGTTTTTGAAAGGCAAATAATGTAATTCATGATCCATTTTAATAGTGAGCTAAAGTAGATTCCAAAAGTTATATTTAATGGTGAATGATTGAGTGAATGACTATTGAGAGCAAAATGGAGTATGTAACTATTCTACAAGTAATTCCCTACTTTAAATTTTAAAATAAGTTAACAAATTTTCTAGTTCTACTGATTACTTTTCTTAAAGTCATTAAACTAGAAAATTCATGTAATGATTATCAATACATTTAATCTAGTTCTTTAAACTTTTTACATATCATTTTATAATGCAAGAAGAATTCTTCGGTTGGTAGTTGCAAGTTTAATGTCCCAAAGACATTATATATAGGTATAATATATATATATATATATATATATATATATATATATATATTATATTTTTTGATCTTGTATAAAATTGCCATAATCTGTATTTATTTCTAAACATTTTTTGTCAAAAAAAAGTTTCCTTAACAGCTAAAATTTTCATGTGAGATGCACAGAAAGCAGTTACATAAATAACAACAAAGTCCCGTATGTAGATGGTGAACCCAGAAGATTACATTAGAACAAAGTTCCATTACTTAAAGATGTAACAGCTGCCAAGTGATAATACAATGTGTCACTCAAATTTTTGTGATGATGTTGGTGTACAAATCTATTCTCTTGGCAGTGGTAATAAAAATAGAGGAAGTCATGATAAGGAAAAATATCCAATATGGAAAAACAAAACATTGCTTTATGTGTTTTTGCATTATAAATGTGATTATGTTCAATTTTTTTATACAATATGTTCATTTTAAACAAACACAATCAACAAAAAGTAAAACAAAGATCCTTTTTTATTGCATTCAAACTCTCCAGTAATTTATTTCTGCATATTTTGTAGCAGGAACCAGCCAACAAGGCCCAATTACAAACAAACAAACAAACAAAATCACTGATCTAAATGTAGAGAATAAGCAATCATGAGGTACTCAGTTCCTATGATATGTCTACAGCACAAATCTTGCACTGAAGGATCAGGAAACATTATGGAAGTCGGGGTAGAAAGTTGATAATATCTGGAGGAAATGAAGGTCTATGTGAAATGTCTCCCTTAGAGATGACAGTGAAACATCCAATAAAATGCCTTAGTAATATGACACCTACACAAGCCTAAATAAGTGCAACACTGATTATCATGCTAATGTAGAAGGGAGAAATCTCAGTGCTTTTAGACCTGCACTGAGACAACGGGGTTGTTCTATCGGGAACTCACCAAGGCCAGCTAGCCTGGGTCAGAAAAAGCATGGGATAAAACCTGACTCGCTGAACATAGCAGACAATGAGGACTACTGAGAACTCAAGAACAATGGCAATGGGTTTTTGATCCTACTGCACGTACTGACTTTGTGGGAGCCTAGGCAGTTTGGACGCTCACCTTACTAGACCAGGATGGAGGTGGGTGGTCCTTGGACTTCCCACAGGGTAGGGAACCCTGATTGCTCTTAGGGCTGACGAGGGAGGGGGACTTGATTTGGGGATGGGGAGGGAAATGGGAGGTGGTGGTGGGGAGGAGGCAGAAATCTTTAGTAAATAAATAAATAAATAAAAAGGAAAAAAATAAAATAAAATAAAAAAAGAAATATAGCAATTAAGGTATGCTCAGAGTAGGAAAATTAGTCTTCCCTAAAGATGAACACCCTAATGGGTGACCAATAAGGAATGTCCAACCATGAAATCATGTATATAAAAGTAGCACTAAAAGGGCTGAGAACATTATGCTTATATATTTAGAGAAACACACACACATACACACACACATAGTAATCACTTAAACTCAGTTGTGCATGACTACATCACATATGTTTAGCAAGTATACTACTGTGTTCACAACACAAAATCATCTAATAATATTAATAAAATCCTATCAATAAAAAGCTTGTAACTCTATGATGATTATAAATGTATGACTCTCATATATAGACAGAACACTTACCTAAATACTGTTATAAATTTAATGGAAAAGGATAAACTCTTGCACATGTGTTCTAGCCACTTTAATCAAAGGCAACCAAAAATGTTATATGCAGTCATGTAGATTTTTGCTTCTATTTTTCAAGCTAATATATGATGGGCTATAAAAACTTTTATTGTAAATTATTAAATGATTTAACATGGCATCTATGAAAATGAATATTTTCAGTAAACATGAAAAACTAAAATAACATGAAGTATTTATTTTAACGTAAGAAGTAGTCAGTGTATGTTTTGGAACACATTTTCGTTCTAAGCTATTATGACAGAAGAAGGAGGGTTGCTTTAAATTTGTGATCAGCCTAGTCTATATACCAATTTCTATGCTAGCTAGGACTACACAATGAAATGCTGCCTTAAAGAAAAACAAATAATAAGATTATTATATCTCAGCCCATACCACTAGAAGAAATTTCATGTCATGAGACACATCTGCTCCTGGAAGCACCAATTATTTCAAGAGGATGATGGTCATCAATGAGGCTTCTCATGGAGTTAGTTAGCCATTTGGACAAGAAACTTCTCTTGTCTGGACTGCTTGATGTTATAATGCATAAACTGGACATGCAGGACCCACAGAGAAATGACTGCTGAAGTTGCCTAAAGAAGGTGAGATAGTCCTTTAGGGCCCTGTTTCATAAAAGAGTCTGCCAGACATTCTGTATGACACAGAAAAAAAAAGCCACTGATGGACTTTGTCACTACAAGGCAGAACAGACCTTCAAATTTCCTGCTTCATAAAAAAGACAGCTGTATACTATTGGCCTGTAGGCTGAAGATGGTACAGAAAAACTTTGGGTGATTCTCCAGGAAAGCAAAATATTTCTGTCAATTCAAGAGTTTTGGAAGTTGCTTACAATGCACTCCCTGTTTACTTAGGTAATATTATATCTTCTTGGAGTCTTTGATGAAGTTGAGAATATTTAGTTATAGTTTTCCTTAGTTATGATAAAATATAAAATAAATATAAATATTCTAACTATAATTCTTGCTTGATACCTGTTTTCTTATATGTTATTTTACTGTGTTAAATTATAAAGCTTCCTTTTTATTTAAAAAGAAAATGGGAGGTGATGTGGGATTTCCCTCTGTATCCTCTGTATGATGTGAATACCATTGGTGAATAAAGAAACTGCTTTGAGCCTATAGCAAAACAGGGCAGAACAGAGAGAGGTGGGGGAAAACTGTTGAAGGAGCAGCAGGCAGCATTCCTGCCACCCGGCTCCTGGCCTCCTCCTCCGCCATTCTGTAGTGGGGGCTGCGGGCAGCGTTCCTGCTGCCAGCTCCTGGCTGTCTGACTAGCTTATGCCCCAAAATAACAACACACAAACTGTGTTCATATAAACACTGCTTGGCCCATTTTTATTAATTTGTGTAGCACCACGAGGTGGTAACTTTCCAGGAAGATTCTAGCCTACCTCCATCTTGGGTCAGAGTTTCATCGCATCTTCTTCAGAGAGGAGGGGCATGGCGATTGCCTCACTTCCTCCCAGCATTCTGTTCTGTTTACTCCACCTACTTAATTTTCTAACTTATCAGGCCAAGCAGTTTCTTTATTAATTAACCAATGAAATCAACAGATTGATATATGACATTCCCACATCATTTCCCCTTTTTCTGTTTAAACAAAAAAGAAGGGTTTAACTTTAACATAGCAAAATTACATATGACAAAACAGTTATCAAGTAAGAATTACAGTTACAATATTTATATCTATTTTATCTTTTATCATAATAAAGGAAAACAACTATAACTATCTATCCATTCTTCAACTCCATCAAAGACTCCAGAAGCATATAATATTATCTAAGAAAATGAGAAGTAAGCAACTTACAAAACTCTAGAAATCACAGAAACATCTCGTTGCCTGGACAGTCACCCAAAGTTCCTCTGTACCATTAGGGCATTTATCTTCAGCCTACAGGCCCATACTTTCCAGCAGACATTTCCATGAAGCAGGAAATTTCAAAGGCAGTTCAGTCACTATCTGCTGTGTCCTGCAGAATGTCTTGCAGACTCTTTCATGAATCAGGAACCCCAAAAGATCATCTCACCTTTAGGCAAGTTCAGCAGTTCTCTCTCTGTGGGTTCTCTGTGTCCAGTTTATGCAACAGTCCAGGCAAGAGCAATTTTCTTGCCCAAATGGCTAACCAACTCCATAAGGATCCTCTTTGATGCCCATCTTCCTCTTGAAGAAGGTTGGTGCTGTCAGGAGCAGACATGTCTTGTTGTCATGAAAAAAGCCCTAAGTTATTAAAACATTAAATGCCATATTTTGTAGTCTTAGAAAGATATGAAGAATGCCTATTTGAAATATATCTATGCACATCTAGAAAATCTAACTAAAATGATGACAAGCTTGACTATTATAGATGATTATCTATTAACAACCTATATACATTACATTTTTAAATGAACTACAAAATCACAATACCTTAATCAATTTCAGAAATACATATATATTTAATAAAATTGACCTTAATTTTAAATCACTAAAGCAAAATCCATATCAATGCTAATTATTGATATCTATATCATATCCCCCTTTAAATGTAAAAGAACATTTATAAACAATATTTGTGAATATGGAGGCAGTTAGTTCTCTCCAAACTGCTTCCTGCTGTATGGGGCCACTGTTATTCAGGTCTTTCATGGTATAACCTGTGTGCTAGATTCATCTCAATCAGCAGTTGAGTGAAGTAATTTTTTGAAGGTTTTCACAGCAACCCTTCAGGAGGGTGCGGTCCATCATACCATTTTGGAATAGAAGCAATCCACAGGGTCTCATCGTCTGTGAAAACAAAAGAAGAATCTCTTTTCCAAAGTATCATATCCTTAAATTCAAATTCTGAAGTCAAGTTATTTTCAAAATATCTATGTTGGATTAGTTCAGCAGCATTTATAAACAAATATCCTTTAGCAGCTGTTGGTCCTTCCTCAGCATTCAAACAATTCAAAGAGAGTATAATAGCATACAGTATCAAGATTCTCTGTATATTTTCCATCTTTGCACAGCTTTATTTTAACCTCTATTTCATTTTATTTATTTATTTATTGAGACAGGTTCTCTGTATATCTTTGTCCTGGAATAACTCTTTAGACCAGGTTGTCCTTGAACTCTCAGAGATCCTTCTGTCTCTGCCTCCCACGCATTGGGATTAAAGGTGTGTCCTGCCACACCTTGAGGTCATAGAGGTCAATCTACCTCTGCCCCCCAAGGTTTGGGATTAAAGGTTTGTACCACCACACCCAACTACTTCCTCTTTTTTTTTCTTTTTGTTTTTTACTTAAGAACTTTAACTTTTGGCCTGCATATATTTTTAACACACTGTAAATTATTTAAAAGTTTCTTTGTTTTTGAATCTCTCTTTACTATATATCTCTCTCACTTTTTCTGATCACAAATGAGCTTTTAAATTACTGAGCAGTATGGGTAGGATTTAAGTCATGGCTTTGACAGCTGGATCTAGCCAATTCCTTAGCTTTCCATCCTCATGGCAGAGGTACTGGCTGTAGCCATCTTTATTGCCACATCTCTATGGCATTTCAAGGTCCCTGCCAGCAAGCAAGCTGCAACAGTATGTCCACAGACAACACTCAAGTCCTCTCTCTGTATCCAGCCCTCCTGCCTCAAAAAATCAGAGTGTGCCCTGGCAGGATGGCCCAGAAAGCCAGCATTTTAAATCAGCACAACTTTTTTCCTGTTATGACTGAAAACAAACAAGCATGCAATCAGCTTTTATCAACACCATTAAAGTGTTTCGTAGCAGGACCTCTTAAAACAGCTGCAGGGTTTTGCAGCTAAAGCTGATTCAGGAAGCCTCTCTTAGATGAGAGTGCTTGCTTGCCTCTGGCAAGCAGAGCAGAACTGAGGAATTGCTGCTACCAAGAAAACATGCTTTACTCTATTGTTTCCCAAGCTTTCTCAGGGTTTCTGTGGATGCAGTTGTCCATACGTTGGCACCATTCTGTTGAAGGAGCTGCTGTCAGCGCTCCTGCCACCCGGCTCCCTAATTTTTTAAAAAAAATATTAATTAATTAATTAATTAATTTATTATGTATCCAATATTCTGTCTGTGTGTATGTCTGCAGGCCAGAAGAGGGCACCAGACCTCAATACAGATGGTTGTGATGGTTGCTGGGAAATGAACTCAGAACCTTTGGAAGAGCAGGCAATGCTTTTAACCACTGAGCCATCTCTCTAGCCCTGTTCTGTTTACTCCGCCTACCTAATTTTCTAACCTTTCAGGCTAAGCAGTTTCTTTATTAATTAACCAATGAAATCAACAGATTGACATATGACACTCCCACATCAGAAAACTAAACTGAATGCTAGAATGAAGAAGGAAGAGTTTTGAGAAGCCATAGAGCCACTGCCAGAGACAGACATGCTGAAACTTTGCTGGTAGGCCAGGAACTCATGGTAGTGCACAGAATAATGGAGATGGGTTAAATTAAGATGCAAGAGTTAGCAAACAAAAAGCTATAGCTAACGGGCCAAGCAGTGATTTAAATAATATGGTTTCTGTGTGATTATTTGGGGGATGATCAGCCGGAAACTAACAAGTGGCTTCATACAACACAAGATATACCTAATAAAGTCAAATTTAAACAATATCTATCCTCAAATCAAGCCCTACAGAAAGGACTGGATGGAAAACTCCAACCCAAGGAAGTTAACTACACCCCTGCAAACAGGCAATAAATAATCTCACACCAGCATAACAAAAATAAGGAACACAGACACACACTTTACCAACTACAACAAATTAACATAAAATAACAATCACTGGTCAATTATATCACTCATTATCAATAGACTAAATTCCCTGGTTATAGAAGAAAACTACAATATAACAGAATGGATTTGAAAACAATACCCATTATTATGCTACATACAAGAAACACACAACATCAAAGATTTCATTATATTAGAGTAAAGCTTAGAAAAAAATTTCTAATCAAATGACTCCAGGAAGCACCCTATCCATTCAAATGTAGTCATTCTAATACCTAACAAAATAGACTTCTAGCCAAAATGAATTGATATATATGGGAAGGACATTTAGCGCTCAGCCAAGGCAAAATCCACCAACTTGATCTTTAAATTCTTAACATCTATGGTCCAAACATAAGGATACCCACATTGTAAAAGATTTATTACTAAAGCTTAAATTATACATTGACCCTCACACATTGATAGAGGGAGACTCCAATACCCCACTCTCATCAATGAATAGGACACACAGACGAAAGCTAAACAGAGAAATAATTTGAGTTAGCAGACATTATGAACCAAATGGACCTAAAAGATATCTATAGAATACTTCATTCAAACACAGAGTATACCTTCTTCTCAGCACTTCACTGAACATTCTCCAAAATTGACCATATACTCAGTCACCAAGCAAGTGTCCACAGATACAAGAAAATTATGATAACTCATACCATCATGGAGTAAAAGTAGTTTTCAATAATGACAGAAATAACATAGAGCCTAAAAATTTATGGGTACTGAACAACTTTTATTAAATTACTACTGGGTCAAAGTAGAAATAAAGCAGGAAGTTAAAGACTTTCTAGAATTCAAGGTAAATAAATCTACAACATATACATACTTATGGGGCATGATGAAATCTGTGTTAGAGAAAAGTCCATAGCACTAATTGGTTTCATAAAAAATATGGAAAATCTCATACTAATAACTTAGCAGCATACCTAGCTCTAGAATAAGCAAAATGCAAACAAACCCAAAAGGAGTAGATGATAGGAAATAATCAAACTTAAGACTGAAATCAATAAAAGAGAAAGAAAGAAAAAAATTTAAAAACCAATGGAAAAAAGATCTTCTTTGAGATAATATGATAAAAAAGTGGAGGATATACATAAACAGAGAACTCTCAACAGATAAATCTAAAATGGCTGAAAGAAACTTAAGGAAATGCTCAATATCATTAGCCATCAGACAAATCTAAATCAAAACAACTCTGAGATTCCATCTTACAACTTTAAAAATGGCCAAAATCAAAAACACTGATGACAACTTATCCTGGAAAGGATGTGTGGTAAAGGGAATACTCCTCCATTGCTTATGGGAGTACAAACTGATACAGCCATTTTGGAAATCAGTATGATGATTTCTCAGAAAATTAGGAAACAAACAACCTCAATATTCAATAATACTGCTTTTAGTCATATACCCAAAGGATGCTCAATTGTACCACAAAGACATGAGCTCAACTACGTTCATAGCAGAATTATTAGTCATAGCCAGAACCTGGAAATAACCTAATTGCCCTTTGACCAAAGAATGGATAAAGAAGATGTGTTACATTTAATCAATGGAGTACTATACAGTGGAAAAAATAATGACATCCTGAAATTTGCAGACAAATGGATGGATCCAGGAAACATCATATAAAATGAGATAATCCAGATGCAGAAAGACAAATATAGTATATACTCAATACAAGTGACTTTTAGACATAAAGCAAAGAAAAACCATCTTATAATTTACAATCCCAGTGAATCTAGACAATAAAGAGGACCCTAAGAGAGACATACATGGATCTAGTCTACATGGGAAGTAGAAAAAGACATGATCTACTGAGTAAATTGGGAGAGTGGGGATCATGGGAGGGGGGTAAAAGGAGGAAGAACGGATTTTTTCACTAAGGCTACCAACCCAGAGCAGTGAGTCCCTGACTAGAGGGCAGGCCTCAAGGTCCCCGCCAGGGAAAGCGGGCCCCCCGCTGCTGGGGCTGCAGTCTCTGCTGTGATCTGCTGGACCTGCTCTGCCTGCGCCCTACTTCCCTTAGTCCCTAACTCATTGGGGCATCCAGGAGTTCCTGTGTAGGTGCCGAGAAGTTTCATCGGGACGGGTGAGTGTGTGCTATCCTGGGACGGACGGTCCCGGTAGAGAGCACAAACGCCCCTCCCCCAGCTCCTGCTGCAGGGCTTTCTCTCCTACACACCCGCCCCCACCCCCACCCCCAAGCCTGCATTGTCTGCAAGGTCCTTAGCTGTGGAACAGTTTCCTGCCATTTCACTAAGGCTACCAACCCAGAGCAGTGAGTCCCTGACTAGAGGGCAGGCCTCAAGGTCCCCGCCAGGGAAAGCGGGCCCCCTCTGCTGGGGCTGCAGTCTCTGCTGTGATCTGCTGGACCTGCTCTGCCTGCGCCCTACTTCCCTTAGTCCCTGACTCATTGGGGCATCCAGGAGTTCCTGTGTAGGTGCCAAGAAGTTTCATCGGGACGGGTGAGTGTGTGCTATCCTGGGGCGGACGGTCCTGGTAGAGAGCACAAACGCCCCTACACTAAGGCCACCCAACCAGAGCGGTGAGTGCCTGCCTAGCAGGCAGGCCTCAACAACCCCCGAAAGGGAGCGCAGGCTCCTCCATCTTGTACTGCAGTGTCGCCTGTGTTCTACTGGACCCCGCCCGACCCCTTGCATTCGGCCTTCTTTACGCGGGTCATTGGAATACCACGCATCCATGTTTTGGTGTTGAGGAGTTCATCTGGAAGGGAACGGTTCCTGCCCCTACACTGAGGAGATACACCCAGAGAGTTAGTCACAGCAAAGACTGGTCCAAGACATCAGGCCTCTCCTGGCTCCATTTGAAGGAAAAGATGGGCAGGCGCCAATGCAAGAATTCCCCCAACAACTTGAAAGGCAACGTGACATCACCAGGATCCAGGAATCCCGAAATGAGAAGTCTACACCCTAATCCAGAAGAATTAGAAGAATTCGACTCAAAAGTGAATTTTATGAAAATAATAGAGGACCTTAAACAGGAGGTGAAAAACTGCCACAACCAATTAGAGATTACAAACAAAAAGGTAGAGGAAATGAATAAATGTCTCAAAGATACCCAAGAAAACCAAGAGAAACAAGAAAAAGTAATGAAACAGGTAAGGGAAACAGTTCAAGACTTGAAGAATGAAGTGGAAGTAATAAAGAAAACACAAACCGAGGGAAGGATGGAGATGGAAAATTTGGATAAACGAACAGGAACTACAGAGACAAGTACCACCAACAGATTACAAGAGATAGAAGAAAGAATCTCAGACACTGAAGATACCATAGAGATAATAAACACTCTGATCAAAGAAAACAGCATAACCAACAAATTCTCATCACAAAACATTCAGGAAATCTGGGACACAATAAAAAGACCAAACCTAAGAATAATCGGGATAGAAGAAGGAGAAGAAGTACAGCTCAATGGTCCAGAAAATATATTTAATAAAATTATAGAAGAAAACTTTCCCAACCTTAAGAAAGATATTCCTTTGAAGGTCCAAGAAGCATACAGAACACCGAATCGACTGGATCAAAAAAAAAAATCTCCTCGTCATATAATAATCAAAACACAAAACATACAGAATAAAGAAAGAATAATAAGAGCTGCAAAGGAAAAAGGTCAAGTTAACTATAAAGGTAAACCTATCAGACTTACACCTGATTTCTCTATGGAAACCATGAAAGCCAGAAGGTCCTGGATAGATATACTGCAGAAACTAAGAGACCATGGATGCAAGCCCAGACTACTATACGCAGCCAAGCTTTCGTTCACTATAAATGGAGAAAACAAAGTTTTCCAGGATAAAAACAAATTTAAACAATACGTAGCGACAAATCCAGCCCTTCAGAAAGTAATAGAAGGAAAATCACAAACCAAGGAGTCCAACAATGCCCACAATAACTCAGACATCTAATGACCCTTCACCAGCACAACTTGAAGAAGGGAAACACACAAACTCTACTACCAAAGGAAAGAAGGAAAGAAGGAAAGAAAGGAAAAATGACCGGAGTTAACAACCACTGGTCATTAATATCACTTAATATCAATGGACTCAACTCACCTATAAAGAGGCACAGGCTAAGAGATTGGATACAAAAACAGGACCCAACATTCTGCTGCTTACAAGAAACACACCTCAACCACAAAGACAGATATCTACTCAGAGTAAAGGGCTGGGAAAAGGTTTATCAAGCAAACGGACCGAAGAAACAAGCAGGTATGGCCATACTAATTTCTAAGAAAGTTGACTTCAAACTAAAATCAATCAAAAGAGATGGAGATGGACATTTTTTACTCATAACAGGAACAATTCACCAGGATGAAGTCTCAATCCTGAATATATATGCCCCTAATATAAAAGCACCCACTTACGTAAAAGAAACGTTACTAAAACTCAAGGCAGTCATCAAACCACACACACTAATAGTAGGAGATTTCAACACTCCTCTCTCACCAATGGACAGGTCAATCAGACAGAAACCTAACAGAGAAATAAGAGGAATAAGGGAGGTAATGAATCAAATGGACTTAACAGACATCTATAGAACATTCCACCCAAATAGGAAAGAATATACCTTCTTCTCTGCAGCTCATGGAACCTTCTCGAAAATAGACCACATACTCGGTAACAAAGCAAACTTACACAGTTACATAAAAATATTAGTAACCACCTGTGTCTTATCAGATCACCATGGATTAAAGTTAGAATTCAACAACAATGCTATCCCCAGAAAGCCTACGAACTCATGGAAACTGGACAGTCAACTACTGAACCTCACCTGGATCAAGGAAGAAATAAAGAAAGAAATTAAAGTCTTTCTTGAATTCAATGAAAACAAAGACTCAACATACTCAAACCTATGGGACACTATGAAAGCAGTGCTAAGAGGAAAATTCATAGCATTAAGTGCCCACTTAAAGAAAACGGAGAAAGCACACATTGGAGACTTAATAGCCCACCTGAAAGCTTTAGAAAAAAAAGAAGCAGACTCACCTAGGAGAAGTAGAAGACTGGAAATAATCAAATTGAGGGCTGAAATCAACAAAATAGAAACACAGAAAACAATCCAAAGAATCAATGAAACAAAAAGCTGGTTCATGGAGAAAATCAATAAGATTGATAAACCCCTATCCAAACTAATCAAACGGCGGAGAGAGAATACACAAATTAACAAAATCAGAAACGAAAAGGGAGACATAGCCACAGACTCAGAGGAAATTCAGAGAATCATTAGATCTTACTACAAAAACCTGTATGCCACAAATTTGGAAAATGTTATAGAAATGGACACTTTTTTAGATAAGTACCATATACCAAAGTTAAACCAGGACCAGGTGAACAATCTAAATAGACCTGTTAGTCGCGAAGAATTAGAAATTGTTATAAAAAACCTCCCCACCAAAAAAAGCCCAGGTCCAGACGGCTTCAATGCAGAATTCTACCAGAACTTCCAAGAAGACCTAATACCTATACTCCTTAATGTATTTCACAATATTGAAACAGAGAAGTCATTGCCAAATTCCTTTTATGAAGCTGAAGTTACTCTGATACCAAAACCACACAAAGACACAACCAAGAAAGAGAACTACAGGCCAATCTCACTCATGAACATCGACGCAAAAATACTCAATAAAATACTGGCAAACTGAATCCAAGAACACATTAGAAAAATTATCCATTATGATCAAGTAGGCTTCATCCCAGAGATGCAGGGCTGGTTCAACATACGAAAATCTATCAATGTAATCCATCATATAAATAAACTGAAAGAAAAAAACCATATGATCATTTCATTAGATGCTGAAAAAGCATTTGACAAAATTCAACATCCCTTTATGATAAAGGTCTTAGAGAGATTAGGAATACAAGGGTCGTTCCTAACTATAATAAAAGCTATTTATAGCAAGCCGTCAGCTAACATCAAATTAAATGGAGAGAAACTCAAAGCTATTCCACTAAAATCAGGAACACGACAAGGTTGTCCACTCTCTCCATACGTCTTTAATATAGTGCTTGAAATTCTAGCAATAGCAATAAGACAACATAAGGGGATCAAAGGGATTCAAATCAGAAAGGAAGAAGTTAAACTTTCATTATTTGCAGACGATATGATAGTGTACATAAGCGACCCCAAAAACTCCAGCAAAGAACTCCTTCAGCTGATAAACACCTTTAGTAGCGTTGCAGGATACAAGATCAATTCCAAAAAATCAGTTGCCCTCCTATACACAAAGGATAAGGAAGCAGAGATGGAAATCAGAGAAGCATCACCCTTCACGATAGCCACAAATAGCATAAAATATCTTGGGGTAACTCTAACCAAGGAAGTAAAGGATCTATTTGACAAGAACTTTAAGTCTATGAAGAAAGAAATTGAGGAGGATACCAGAAAATGGAAGGATCTCCCTTGCTCTTGGATTGGGAGGATCAACATAGTAAAAATGGCAATTCTACCAAGGGCAATTTATAGATTCAATGCAATCCCCATTAAAATCCCATCAAAATTCTTCACAGATCTTGAGAGGACAATAATCAACTTTATATGGAGAAACAAAAAACCCAGGATAGCCAAAACAATCTTATATAATAAAGGATCGTCTGGAGGCATTACCATCCCTGACCTCAAACTCTATTACAGAGCCTCAGTATTGAAAACAGCTTGGTATTGGCATAAAAACAGAGAAGTCGATCAATGGAACCGAGTAGAAGACCCTGATTTTAACCCACAAACTTATGAACACCTAATTTTTGATAAGGGAGCTAAAAGTATTCAATGGAAAAAAGAGAGCATCTTCAACAAATGGTGCTGGCAGAACTGGTTGTCAACGTGTAGAAGAATGAAAATAGATCCATATCTATCACCATGCACAAAGCTCAAGTCCAAATGAATTAAAGACCTCAATATTAGTCTGAACACACTGAACCTGATAGAAGAAAAAGTGGGAAGTACTCTACAACATATGGGTACAGGAGATCACTTCCTACGTTTATCCCCAACAGCACAGACATTAAGGGCAACATTGAATAAATGGGACCTCCTGAAACTGAGTAGCTTCTGTAAAGCAAAGGACACTGTCACTAAGACAAAAAGGCAACCCACTGACTGGGAGAAGATCTTCACCAACCCTGCAACAGACAAAGGTCTGATCACCAAAATATATAAAGAACTCAAGAAACTAAACTTTAAAATGCTAATTAACCCAATAAAAAAATGGGGCACTGATCTGAACAGAGAATTCTCAACAGAAGAAATTCAAATGGCCAAAAGACACCTAAGGTCATGCTCAACCTCCTTAGCGATAAGGGAAATGCAAATTAAAACAACTTTGAGATACCATCTTACACCTGTCAGAATGGCTAAAATCAAAAACACCAATGATAGCCTTTGCTGGAGAGGTTGTGGAGAAAGAGGCACACTCATTCATTGCTGGTGGGAATGCAAACTTGTGTAACCACTTTGGAAATCAGTGTGGCGATTTCTCAGGAAATTTGGGATCAACCTACCCCAAGATCCAGTAATACCACTATTGGGAATATACCCAAGAGATGCCACATCAAATGACAAAAGTATCTGTTCAACTATGTTCATAGTAGCATTGTTTGTAATAGCCAAAACCTGGAAACAACCTAGATGCCCTTCAATGGAGGAATGGATGAAGAAAGTGTGGAATATATACATATTAGAGTACTACTCAGCAGTAAAAAACAATGACTTCTCGAATTTTGCGTGCAAATGGATGGAAATAGAAAACACTATCCTGAGTGAGGTATCCCAGACCCAAAAAGAGGAACATGGGATGTACTCACTCATAATCGGTTTCTAGCCATAAATAAAAGACATTAAGCATATAATGTGTGATCCTATAAAAGTTAAATAAGAAAGTGAACCCAAAGAAAATCATATAGTCATCCGCATGGAGAGGGGGAAGTAGACAAGATTGCAGGGCAAAAACTGGGAACTTGCGGGTGAGGTGGCATGGGGCAAAGGGGAAATGGGATGAGAAATATGAGAATGGGAGGATGGGAGGAGCTCGGGGGATTGGGATGGTTGGGATATAGGAAGGGAGGATACGGGAGCAGCGAAGTATATATCCTATCTAAGGGAGCCATCTTAGGGTTGGCAAGAGACTTGACTCTTGAGGGGTTCGCAGGTGTCCAGGAATATGTCCCCAGCTGGTACCTTGGGCAACTAAGGAGAGGGAACCTGAAATGACCCTATCCTATACTGATGAATATCTTGCATATCACCTTAGAACCTTCATCTGGCGATGGATCGAGGTAGAGACAGAGTCTCAATTTGGAGCAACGGTCTGAGCTCTTAAGGTCCAAATGAGGAGCAGAAGGAGGGAGAACATGAGCAAAAAATCAGGACCACGAGGGATGCACCCACCCACTGTGACAGTGGAACTGATTTATTGGGAGCCCACCAAGGCCAGCTGGTCTGGGACTGAATAAGCATGGGTTGATTCCTGACTCTCTGAGCATGGCGGTCAATGAAGACTGATGAGAAGCCAAGGACAATGGCACTAGGTTTCGGTCCTAATACATGAACTGGCTTTGTGGGAGCTTAGCCGGTTTGGACGCTCACCTTTCTGGACGTAGATAGAAGGACCTTGGTCTTCCCGCAGGGCAGGGAATTTTGACTTTTCTTCAGTATCGAGAGGGAGGGGGAATGGAGTGGGGGGAGGAGAAGAGGAGTGGGGATAGGGGGAGGGAAGTGGGGGGAGGGGGCAATATTTGGGAGGAGGGGAGGGAAATGGGAAACGGGGAGCAGGTGGAAATTTTAATTAAAAAAGAATAAAAAGAAATTAAAAAAAAGGAGGAAGAACGAAGGGAGAGGAATGAAGAAAAATATTTAGTTTAAAATAAAAATAACACTAAAGACAGATAAAATATCTGTATATACAAAATTGGAAAACCTAAAAGAAACAAACAAATTTCTTGTTAAACACAGATCATAAAATCTTTTAAAATAGACCTATAACTCCCATAAGGAAATAGAAACAATCATTAAAAGTCTTCTGACCCCCTCCCCCCCCGAAAAAAACAGTTAGGGCCAGATAACATTAATGCAGAATTCTAAAATTCTATCAGAATTTCAAAGAAGAGCAAATATCAATTCTCCTCAAATTATTTCACAAAATAGAAAGAGAAAAATACATTGTCAAGTTTATCCTATAAGGACAAACTCATCTTAATAGCCAAGACACAAAAAGACTAAGCAAAAAAAAAAAATTACAAACCAAGGTTCTTCATAAATAAAAATACAAAAATGCAGAAAAATGCTCAAAACCAAATCCAACAACACATCATAAAGGTCATTCATCATGGTCAAGCAGATGATGCAGGGCTCGTCCAACATAGGAAAATCTGTCAATATAATCCTCCATATAAACAAACTTAAATTTAAAAAACACATCATCTCATTAGTTTCTGACAAAGCCTTTTACATCTTCCAATACACTTTTTTGATAAAATTCTTAGTGAGATCTGGGATACAAGGGACATAACTAAACATAATAAAGGAAACATAAAGAAAGCAAATAGCCAACATCAAACTAAATGACAAATTTAAAGCAATTACACTAAAATTAGGAACAAGACAAAGCTGTACACTCTCTAAATGTTTATTCAATATAAGACTTGAAATTATTTCCAGAGCAATAAAGGAACCAAAGACGATCAAAGGAACATCAGTTGGAAAAGAATTCAGTATCATTATTCCCAGATGATAGGGTAATATATAAAATCAGCTCGAAAAATGCTACCAGGGACCTCCTACAGCTGATGAACAGCTTCCAAGCTCATGGATTGGTAGAAATAACAGAGAAAAAATGGAACTTTCACCAATAGCAATCTACAAATTCAATGCAATGCCCATCAAAATTACAGCACAATTATTTACAAAACTTGAAAAAAAATACTCAATTTCTTATGGAAAAACAAAAACGGCAAATGGCAAACATAATCCTGTACCATAAAATAACTTCTAGAAGTATCACCTTTGTTGATTTTAAGTGTTATAACAGAATTTTGTGATAAAGAAATGTATAGCATTGACATAAAAACAGGTTTATGCATTAAATCGAATGGAAGACACAGTTGTAAATCCACATACCTGGATTTTTGATTTGACAAAGAAGCCAAAATTATATAATATAAAAAAGAAAGCATCTTAAACAAATTGCTAGCTGTAAGCATGTATAAGAATGCAAATACAGGGTGCCTTTCTGTCTTAGTGACAGTATCCTTTTCTTTACAGAAGCTTCTCAGTTTCAGGAGGTCCCATTTATTCAATGTTGCCCTTAATGTCTGTGCTGCTGGGGTTATACATAGGAAGCGATCTCCTGTGCCCATATGTTGTAGGGTACTTCCCATTTTCTCTTCTATCAGGTTCAGTGTGTTCAGATTGATATTGAGGTCTTTGATCCATTTGGACTTGAGTTTTGTGAATGGTGATAGATATGGGTCTATTTTCATTCTTCTACAGGTTGACATCCAGTTGTGCCAGCACCATTTGTTGAAGATGCTTTCTTTCTTCCAATGTACACTTTTAGCTCCTTTATGGAAAATGAGGTGTTCATAGGTTTGTGGGTTAAAATCCGGGTCTTCTATACGATTCCATTGGTCGACTTCTCGATTTTTATGCCAGTACCACGCTGTTTTCTTTACTGTAGCTCTGTAATAGAGTTTGAAGTCAGGGATGGTAATGCCTCCAGAAGTTCCTTTATTGTATAAGATTGTTTTGGCTATCCTGGGTTTTTTGTTTTTCCATATAAAGTTGATTAGAGACAGAGACCCACACTGGAGCACCAGACTGAGCTCCCAAGGTCCTAATGAGGAACAGAAGGAGGGAGAACATGTACAACGAAGTCAAGACCACGAGGGGTGTACCCACCCACTGAGACAGTGGGGCCGATCTATTGGGAGCTCACCAAGGCCAGCTGGACTGTGACTGAAAAAGCATGGGATAAAACCGGACTCTCTGAACATGGCGGACAATGAGAGCTGAAGAGAGGCCAAGGACAAGTTTTGATCCCACTTCAGGTTCTGGCTTTGGGGGAGCCTAGACAGTTTGGATGTTCAACTTCCTAGATCTGGATGGAGGGGGGAGGACCTTGGACTTTCCACAGGGCAGGGAACCCTGACTGCTCCTGGAACTGGAGAGGGAGGAGAAGAGGAGTGGGGGGAGGGGGAGAGGGGCGGGAGGAGGAGGAGGGAAATGGGAGGCGGGGAGGAGGCGGAAAATTTTTTTTTCAATAAAAATAAATAAATAAATAAATAAATAAAATAAAAAAAAAAGAAAAGAAAATGGTGCATGACCATTCAATGCTGCCATAAAAAGGCATGAGGCACTGATAGCTGACAAATGTGGGCAAATCCTATGAACTTCATAATAAATAAAAATCTAGGCAAAAGAAAAGAATGCAAATATATATATATCACTCTGATCAAACTCAAGTCCAAGAAGATCAAAGACAACAGCATAAATCTAGATACACTGATCCTGGTAGAAGAAAAAGTGGGAAATAACCTTGAACACATTGGCACAGGAGACCAACCTCCTGAACAGAACAACAATAGCTCAGGCTATACTATCAACAATTAATAAATGTTGACCTCATGAAACTGAAAAGCTTCTGTAAGGCAAGAATGATGTCTTCCAAAGGACATAACATTAGCCTAAAGAATCAGAAAAGATATTCATCAACCCAAAATCTGACAGGGGGCTTATTTCCAAAATATATAAGTAACTTAAGAAACTAGACATGAACAAACCAAATAATCCAATTTAAAAATAGTGTACAGATCTAAACACATAATTTGTTTTTTTCTATTTATTTATTTATTTATTTATTTATTTATTTATTTATTTATTTATTTTTATAAGATACCCCGAGGAAAGCATCTCAAGGGCACGGGGATTTATTTTTTTATTTTTTTATTAATTAATTTATTTAATTATTAAAGATTTCTGCCTCTTCCCCGCCACCCCCTCCCATTCCCTCCCCCTCCCCCAATCAAGTCTTCCTTCCTCCTCAGCCCAAAGAGCAAGCAGGTTTCTCTGCCCTGTGGGAGGTCCAAGGACCACCCACCTCCATCCAGGTCTATTAAGGTGAGCATCCAAACTACCTGGGCTCCCACAAAGCCATTACGTGCAATAGGATCAAGAACCCATTGCCATTGTTCTTCAGTTCTCAGTAGTCCTCATTGTCCATTATGTTCAGTGAGACCGGTTTTGTCCCATGCTTTTTCAGTCCCCGGCCAGCTGGCCTTGGTGAGTTCCCGATAGAACATCCCCATTGCCTCAGTGTGTGGGTGCACCCCTCGCAGTCCTGAGTTCCTTGCTCGTGCTCACTCTCCTTCTGCTCCTCCTTTGGATCGTGAGACTTCAGTCGAGTGCTCCAATGTTGGTCTCTGTCTCTGTCTTCTTTCATCGCCTGAAGAAGGTTAATATTCAGGGGGATGCTTATATGTTTTTCTTTGGGTTCACCTTCTTATTTAGCTTCTCTAGAATCACGAATTATAGTCTCAATGTCCTTTATTTATGGCTAGAAACCAAATATGAGTGAGTACATCCCATGTTCCTCTTTTTGCGTCTGGCTTACCTCACTCAGGATAGTGTTTTCAATTTCCGTCCATTTGTATGCAAAATTCAAGAAGTCATTGTTTTTTACTGCTGAGTAGTACTCTAATATGTATACATTCCATACTTTCTTCATCCATTCTTCCATTGAAGGACATCTAGGTTGTTTCCAGGTTCTGGCTATTACGAACAATGCTGCTATGAACATAGTTGAGCATATACTTTTGTTGTATGTTTGGGCATCTCTTGGGTATATTCCCAATAGTGGTATTGCTGGGTCGAGAGGTAGGTTGAACCCAACTTTCCTGAGAAACCGCCACACTGCTTTCCAAAGTGGTTGCACAAGTTTGCATTCCCACCAGCAATGGATGAGTGTGCCCCTTTCTCCACAACCTCTCCAGCAGAGGCTATCATTGGTGTTTTTGATTTTAGCCATTCTGACCGGTGTAAGATGGTATCTTAATGTTGTCTTGATTTGCATTTCCCTGATTGCTAAGGAAGTTGAGCACGATCTTAAGTGTCTTTTGGCCATTTGAACTTCTTCTGTTGAAAAGTCTCTGTTCAGCTCAGTGCCCCATTTTATAATTGGATTGATTAACCTTTTACGGTCTAATTTCTTGAGTTCTTTGTATATTGTGGATATCAGACCTTTGTCAGTTGCGGGGTTGGTGAAGATCTTCTCCCAGTCAGTGGGTTGCCTTTCTGTCTTAGTGACAGTGTCCTTTGCTTTTCAGAAGCTTCTCAGTCTCAGGAGGTCCCATTTATTCAATGATGTCCTTAGTGTTTGTGCTGCTGGGGTTATACGTAGGAAGTGTTCTCCTGTGCCCATGTGTTGTAGAGTACTTCCCACTTTCTCTTCTATCAGGTTCAGTGTGTTTGGACTGATATTGAGGTCTTTAATCCATTTGGACTTGAGTTTTGTGCATGGTGATAGATATGGATCTATTTTCATTCTTCTACAGATTGACTTCCAGTTTTGCCAGCACAATTTGTTGAAGATGCTCTCTTTTTTCCATTGTATACTTTTAGCTCCTTTATCGAAAATCAGGTGTTCATAGGTTTGTGGGCTAAAGTCAGGGTCTTCTATTCTATTCCATTGGTCGACTTCTCTGTTTTTATGCCAGTACCAAGCCGTTTTCAGTACTGTAGCTCTGTAATAGAGTTTGAAGTCAGGGATGGTAATGCCTCCAGACGATCCTTTATTGTATAAGATTGTTTTGGCTATCCTGGGTTTTTTGTTTTTCCGTATAAAGTTGATTATTGTCTTCTCCAGATCTGTGAAGAATTTTGATGGGATTTTGATGGGGATTGTGTTGAATCTATAGATTGCCCTTGGTAGAATTGCCATTTTTACTATGTTGATCCTCCCAATCCAAGAGCAAGGGAGGTCCTTCCATTTTCTGGTGTCCTCTTCAATTTCTTTCTTCAAAGACTTAAAGTTCTTGCCAAATAGATCTTTCACTTCCTTGGTCAGAGTTACCCCAAGGTATTTTATGCTATTTGTGGCTATTTATTTATTTATTAAAGATTTCTGCCTCCTCCCCACCACCACCTCCCATTTCCCTCCCCCTCCCCCAATCAAGTCCCCCTCCCTCGTCTGCCCTAAGAGCAATCAGGGTTCCCTGCCCTGTGGGAAGTTCAAAGACCATCCACCTCCATCCTGCTCTATTAAGAGGAGTATCCAAACTACCTAGGCTCCCACAAAGCCAGTACGTGCAGTAGGTTCAAAAACCCATTGCCATTCTTCTTGAGTTAGAGTACTACTCAGCAGTAAAAAACAATGACTTCTTGAATTTTGCATGCAAATAGATGGAAACAGAAAACACTATCCTGAGTGAGGTAAGCCAGACCCAAAAAGAGGAACATGGGATGTACTCACTCATATTTGGTTTCTAGCCATAAATAAAGGACATTGAGCCTAGAATTCGTGATCCTAGAGAAGCTAAATAAGAAGGTGAACCCAAAGAAAAACATATAGGCATCCTCCTGAACAGTAACCTTCATCAGGTGATGATAGGAGACAGATACAAAGACACACATTGGAGCACCGGACTGAAATCTCAAGGTCCAAATCAGGAGCAGAAGGAGAGAGAGCATGAGCAAGGAACTCAGGACCGCGAGACAATGGGGATATTCTATCGGGAACTCACCAAGGCCAGCTGGCCTGGGTCAGAAAAAGCATGGGATAAAACCGGACTCGCTGAACATAGCAGACAATGAGGACTACTGAGAACTAAGCACATAATTTGTAACAGAAGAATCTCAGTTGACTGAGAAATATTTTTTAAAATGTTCATCATTCTTAACCCTCAGGGAAATACAAATAAAAATGACTCTGATATCCTATCTTACACCTCTCAGAATGGCTAAAAACAAAAGAGATAGCGCATGTTTGTGAGAATGCGGACCAACGGAACACTCCTCCATTGCTCGTGAGAGTACAAACATGTATTACTGTGGAAATCAATATGGAATTTCCTCAGAAAATTAGAAATCGATCTAACACAAAACCCAGCTATACCACTCTTGGGCATATACCCAAAGGGTTCTCAATAGTACCACAAGGACACTTGTTCAGCTATATTCATTGCAGTTTTATTTGTAATAGTCAGAAACAGCAAACAACCTAGACATCTCTCAACAGAAGAATGGATTTAAAAAATAAGTGATACATTTCCACAATAGAGTATTGCTAAATGTGAAAAACAGGACATCACGATCTTTGCAGATAAATAGATAGAGCTAGAAAAACGTTATCCCGAGGGAGGTAACCCAGAGCCAGAAAGACAAGCATGATTGATGCCTAGCCCAGTTGTCATCAGAGAACCTTCATCCAGCAACTTGTGGATTCATAGACAAATTTAGGCAGACCTCAAGGAATCCTCTGGAAGAGGGGTAGGGGTAAGAGAGATTAAGAAGCCAGAAGGGTCAAGGATACTACAAGAAAACCTACAGAATCAACTAACCTACTCTCTAAAGAGTCCTCAGAGACTGAAGCGGCAGCCAGGGACCCTTAATGGGACTGACCTAGACCCTGTGCATATATGTCACAATTGTATAGCTTCTTCTTGTGGGACTCCTAACAGTGGGATCAGGGGCTCTCTCTGAATCTCTTCGTGGCATTTGGTGCCATATTCCTCATACTGAGTTTGCTTGTCCAGCCTTAACACATGAGGAGGTGCCTAGTCTTACTGCAAATTAATATGCTAAGTTTGATTTATATCTACAGAAGATTTATTCTTTTTTGAAAATAAATGGAGGAGGAGTAGAGGGTAGCAGGGTCAGACGGGAGGTTGGGAAAAGCGACTGCAAGGAAAAAGGGAGGAGAAACCCGAATTTGGATATAAATAAGTAAATAATTAAATACAATAATAAAATCATCGAAAAATAAATATTTCAAGAATTTGCATATTAATTTAGTTCCTAATTATAAGTTATTATCTGTTCTCACTTAAAATATTTGAATTGTGATGCATATCTTAATGTGTGCAAGCCTAGTCCACCATATGTCCATATTTCTATTTATGTCTTTTGCTCTATAAATTAAGTTTATTAATTTTATCAATAAAATTAAGACTATTAAAACTTTAAAAAATCTGGTATATGAAATAATGGCATATCATGGTAGCTGTGGTTTTTTAAGCAAAGTGGCCCCCATAGGGAGTGGCATCTTTAGGAGATGTAGCCTTAATGAAAAAAATGGGTGGCCTTGTTGGAAGAAGTGTGCCACTGTGGAGGTGGGCTTTGAGGTCTCCAATGTGCAAGTTATATCCAGTGTCACAGTAGTTTCTGATGCCTGTAAATCAAGATGTAGAACTCTTAGCTCCTGTTCCATCACCATGTCTACCTGCATGGCTAAGCCTCTGAAATTGTAAGCCAGTCCCAATGAAATGTTTTCCTTTAGAAGAGTGGCGGTGGTCATGGTGTCTCTTCACAGTGATAGAAACCCTCACTAGGACAATGGTAATAATACCATTTTGCATTTATGACACATTTGCCAAGACTGACTCTGCCTTTGGCAGAAGCCTTAATATGCTGTTTACTAATAGCTCTGTAGAGGAGCAGAGTTTCCATAGCAACAAATGAGCAATCCTGGAGCCATTAATCGTCTCTACATTATCGTTGCAGAGTTTTCTGTAAAGCAATGCTTTGTAGTTTGATAATTGCAAGTCTAGACTGATTGTATGTTACGAGTTGATTAGCATAAACACTTAAGATGAAAAATGTCTGTTGAAATGGTGAGAATATTGTAAACTAGACAGGGCTCTATAATTAATATGATTGTATAGAGCTTTTAAATTATGTCATTGGTAGGTAGTAGTATTTGGAAGTGGTTATTTGATAAGTCTCCTTCCTGAAAGAGTCTTTTACAAGCAACAAGCATCATACATTCATATAATATCGAGCAACTGATATTATGTCTTATTTTAGATTCCTGTTGGAAAGCTCTCCCTAAAAAGAGCAGCCTTGTCTATCAGTAGAAGCTGAATGAGTGAGGCTTGTGTTGTGATTTCTATGTGGAACGTCCCCTGCAGCTACAAATATTTGAACACTTCATTCCCATCCCAGCCCTCAGTACTATTCAGACAGGATGGAAATCCTTTAGGACATAAACCCTGAGTGAAGGAATTAGTCACTAGAGACAGGCTTTTCTAATAGCCTGGCCTGACTTCCTGGTTACAATCAGCTTCTCTATGGATACTCCTGCTTCTCCCACCATGATCCTCCTTCTTGCTGCCATGTCCATGCAATACTGGACTGCTCTCTGGAACTGTAACCCAGGTTAAACCTTTCTCATTTAAGTTACCTTGTTAGAATAACATCTCAGCAATGAGAACTTAGAAGACAGAAACTGTGAATTTTGTTTCTTAAACACTTACTTCACTCAAAGTTCTTTTGTATCATAAATTAGGCTATGGTAGATTGTCTCCAATTATTACTTTTCCTTTGACTGGGGGCTTTGTATTTTTACTGCATAGAAGCATTATGGAAGCTTATACATCCAGCAACTTCTTAGAAGCATAAAGGATTTTCATGTTTTTTGGATACTAAATCTTTTGTTTAGGAAATTCTTTTTTTTTTTTTTTTTAAAGGAACAGAAAAATTAAATGTTGTCATGTTGGCTGTTGGCTGAGATTCCTTGGTTATTCCATAGAATCATGTACAGGAACAAAGTTCTGTGCGATGCATGTTTGTAAATCTGAGAGTTAAAATTTCACTTAATTGTTTTAAAATCAGAATTATCTAAAAGTTCTTTCATTGAATCCTGAAAAAACTATGTACAGCTAGGGGCTAAATAATAATGTATTAAAATGGCTACTATTATTAATTGAATAGCACAAATATTGTTTCTATCTTAAACACCAGTCTCTACATTTAGATTCTAATGTGTATAAAGATCATTTTTATTATATTATATTTATAAATAATTATTATAAAGTGAATGAGAAGACACAGTATGTGACAAATTGAAACCCTTGTCTTTAGCTATTAAATAATTAGAATACAATTGAATGAACTGACTTGAATATTTTCTTGTAAACCGAGTATAGTTAGTGCATACAGAGTGTGTCCAATTTAGACAATAAATAATATCACTCAGAAGTAACCATTGCAACTCTACTCATAATGATTTTAAAGGTATGGATCTCCAACTAGGAAATAGGTTGTATATGGTATCATTTTTGGACTGAACCCACTAAAACAGATTTGGTTTCAAGTAGGTAAACCAACTGTTCTTCCTAATGGCCATGTCTCTACACACTATATTGTAACTGGAAAAGGCAGATACCTGTGGTTCTTCTCATAGATTATGATAATGAGAATCAATAAAATTTCTGCCCAAATTATCAAACATTTCCTACATAAGCTTTTATAAATCTAGACTTAAGTGGTTTTTTGTATATTAATGTATTCTGCATATAGATTATATACTGAGATTAAAACGAAGAACTTTATTCAAAGAGAATAAATAGATTTATCTAAATTTCTTATGCTATTGTTTTAGTAGTAACATTTTTGTTCAAGCTACCCTTAGAAATTCACCATTATATATAGATACATTTATGTTTGGTTAATTTTTGTACAAATCGCTCCTAGGATGTTCAATGACTGGCCTCTAAAATTATTTAATCTTTCATTTTTTTACAAAAAAACAAACAAACCAGAAACCATCAGTAATTTGTTCACAAAACAGCTTTGAATAACTTGTTACTGCACAACTCCAATTTTTTATTTATCTAATTTTATTGATTAACAAACTAGCATAAAAATTATGATATTAATGAAATTGTATTGTATAGTGTCAATTGTTAGATAATATACTGTGTATAGCAATTAAATTTCCTTATGTTTTTAAAGCAGTTGTGATTCATATGTTATATACTCTAGTATGTTTTTAATAAATTATAAAATGCAAAGCAGAGTTAGGATAAAACCCAAACACTATAATACTAAAATATAAATGCAAATATCCAAATACAACAAAGTACTTAAAGTACTTTTTTTTTTCTTAAAAATAACTCATTATTGTGCTTGTCTGGGGGAAGGGTGGGTTTTTAGAGGTAAGATTTTTGTTGTGGTCATTGCTTGAAAATTGCCATTCTTTTATATTTTATATTGCAAATAAGAGATGTCTGAAAATTTTGGGAAAATGTATCATGTTCATTTAAATGGATGGATGAATGTATTTATTTTAGAAAAATATAACAAATAAATTTTAGATTTCCTAAATATATTTTAAACTGGGGTAAACTTACAGAAAATATCTTATAAATGATTGTACACTTAACACATTATAAATTTAAGTCAATATAGTATATGGACTATAGAAACATCTGAAATTTTACAGATGTAATTGCAGAAAAACTTGCTACTTGTACAAAATTATTTGAAGGAAGAAATTCCTTAGGTTTCCAAATAGTTTTACTATGCCTTTTAGTGTTAACAAGCTAATGTCTGGTTGTAAAGAAAAAGTTTCCATGTTTCTTCTCTTTAGGAAGAACATTTAATTGTGGTTTTAGCTATGATACAGTAAAATCTAATGTTGTTAAATGCATGTAAATTATATGGTAGGAGTTATTGATTAGTGTTTTAGATTTGATATAATAAAGGCAATTATTAAAAGTACTGAATTATCCTCTACACCAGATATCAGCAGCCTAATTTTTCAACTACCAGAAAGTGTACCTTTTTCCTTTCTTTAAAATGTGTTTAGTGTCTAGAAATTCCCTTTGTTTTTTATTTTCTCTCGTGTTTCATGACATTTTTTAAAAAAATATTAATACAATTATTAGTTAAGGAATATCTTTCCATTCTCCTTTGGGATTTTTCACTAGATACTATCACACAATGCTTAACACCAAAAATTTTGTTGATTTTTCTATATGTAATTTCACAACTTCAATTTTTATTTGTTTGAAAGTTTTATGCATGAATATATTCATTTTGATAAAATTCTCCCAATTACCTTCTCTCCCATCTTTCCTTACTGCATTTTACTCCCCACATCATGTGTACAGGCTTGAAAACCAATGAATCCTCTTTGTGCTGCCTATACATACAGGGAGTTAAAATCACCTACTGGAGCAGGCAGGCAGCTTTAGTTTTGAATCTCACTAAGTGGTCAGGCTAGCTTTGACTCACACCATGTCTGTCTCTGCCTTCTGGCTATAAAAGTATGGGCCATCTTGCCAGTCTAAGCATAGAAAATTTAATGTGCCTTTTCTCTGCATGGGTCTCTGTCTCTCTATTTGTCTGTATCTGTCTCTCTCTTTCTTAAATCTCTATTTGCAACTATCATACAATATTGAAAACATATTTCAGGAAAGATTGTGCATATTATTTTAGAGATTAAAATCTTTCAGGATTTTTATATATTCAACGTAACAGTAGGTGTGTAATGTATAATATTTATTTGCTTGCTTTAATTGTGCATATATGTGGTTGTCTATAAATGCACCACACAGAATTATATTCCTGTAGTATCCAGAAAAGACCATAAGTGCTCCTAAAACAAAAGGTTTAGGCAATTGTGAGCTGTCAAATGAGTGCTGGGAACAGATCCCATTCCTCTGCAAGATCAGTGAATAAACATAACCACTGATCCACACATCCAGCCTTAGACTTGGATTTTTAGAAGTTCGTAAACACATTGGAATTTTCCTTCTATTCTTTCTTGTTTGTTTTATGGACAAAAGTTTATTAAAAATATTTAATCTGTTTGGATACAAATTTAAATTTGTAAATGTTTAATTTCATTAATATTAACTAATACACTGAGTTTAATATGTTGATCATCTGTCTATGCTCTATATTTCACTTTGTAGTAATTGTATTTGCATTTTCAAGAAATAAAATGCAATGCCCATAGTTTCAGTTTTGATAAAGTTATTAGTATTTTAAGGATTTGTTTGCTAATCTGATTCATGGTGAGTCAATGTCAATCTTTATCAGTAATCACAGTTTTAGTTCATTGGTTTTCTTTAATTTTTTGTCATTATTTTACTTGAGCTTATCTTTCTAATTCTGCTTTTTTATATTCACTTAAACATTAATTAAGAAGACCCAGGTCATTAATTTAAAGATATTTCTTTATCTAATATCACTACTTTATAGATATGATTCTTCTAAATTAGGTCTTAATCGGATACCATATATTTAGCTAACTATTTTCATCGTTTAGTTCATATTTTTTTATTTCTTTTGTGGTATCTTTTTCGACACTATAGTTATTTATATGTATATTATCTAGGTGCAATAGGATAGATATTTGTGGATTTCAGTTCAATATTACTGTGCTTACAATGCATATTTTGTATAACCCTAGTATTTATGAGTTTACAGATACTTTTCATCTAGTCTGTTACACGGTCTACCTTAAATAAAATTTTCTGCCCCTAAAGATTAATGTGCTTTCTACAGGTGGTGAATGCTGTTACCATTATGCATTCATTAAGTGTGATTGCATTATACTTTTATGATACTCTATATTTATGTGTATATTTTTACCTAGTTATTCTATTTACTTTTAAAATAGTAGTTATGAAATGCTTAGCCATTAATATAGTTTTATCCATAAATTAGATCTGAATTTTTAAATCTCATTTATGTTTCTTTGTTTTGAATGTAATATTGTAATTGAGATACCATTAAATTCTGATGGAATGAGCCACATTCAATATTACCTTATTTCTTACAATTTGTGAAGGCTTAGTTTTGTTTTTTTGAATGTGTCTTGATTGTTACCATTGGAGTCATTCCATATGCCTCTTTGTTGCTAATTCTATAAAATGTGAATCTCCAAGCTGTTACTTTGGAGTTATTTGCATCACATGACAAAGAAAGAATCACTTCTATAAATAATATAGTAGGAACCATTATAGGCATACATTCAGGTGTTTTAAACTTTTGCTGCTAATATTTGCCTTTTAATTTGATAATTGCATCCATTTATGTTGGACCTAGTTTCTGATAAATACTATCTTCTATTAAATATTTTGAAAGTATTATTTAATTAATTTTTGTCATAGGATGTGATTATTGTAAAACTTAGGGTTGACCGCATTTATAATTTTTGGATAAGTGTTATTCTTTGTTTACATAACTGCCTTTTCCTTTGAATCATTGTTATTAATCCTTCCCTAACATGGAGTCTTCACTTTACTCAGAGAAGATAAATCTTAAAAATGTGTTTTGAACTTTATCTCCAAGTGCTAACCCTGTCAGTTGCCTGCAGATGTCATAAAAGGTACAATATTTTTTGAAACTATGATTGAATTATAACATTCTTTGAAAGGTAAAAGAGACATTACAAAAGATTTCCCTGATCTCTTAACCACCATCTCTGCTTTGTACTGAATTCCAATAAGAAGAATGTGTAGGTTTGCAATTCATCATATAAACCTTTTGGATAAAATAGTTTTTATGTTTTAATTATATTAATTAACATGAACCAAATATTTTGCTCAGTTACTTGATATAAACAAATTGTTCAATCATAAGTGAATTATTAATACTATTAGGCAATGAGTTCTAGTACGTGATTAAAATGGTCTGAATATTTTCCCAACAAAACATAAATGAACTAGACTTTTCATCACTGTGTAGTGGATTCCTCCTACTAACGTTTTTCAAATTTAAGCTGCTTCAAAGAATCTCAGGGATGTATATTTTTCCAGTATGATAACCATTGAAAATCTAACCTATTTAGATTTCTTGAATTCTGTATTTCAAAGTCAGAAGTATCAAACTCATGAAAGAACATACAAATATGCACATAATTTCCACATTTCCAATTTCAAACTCAATTGAAACCATCTGTGATCTAAAATTCACTTTTAGTATTCTTGTTTACTCTTGATAACTAGTCAGTCATCAAAAGGGAGTCATTTTAGAAAGCAGTTGTTCGTGCATTTCAATTCATGAATATTTTAATACATAGAAACTCAGTGTTTGAATCTTCATGAACTTAGAGTGTGAATTTATAGATTTTGCTCCTTTGAGTTTACTCACAAAACTAGATAGAGAATATTATCCCCATAAATTCAAGTTCGATAGATTCATTCAGTTCCAGTAAATGACATTTAAAGTGTTTCATTCAAATAACTACTTTACTCCTTTAGTACATAAAACTTCTGTGGCCAGTGGGCATTTTCCTGTCTGGCAGCTGGAATCCTTTCTCTGGAGAACCTAGCACAACAATGAGGAGAGGAGGGGAAGAAGATTCTGAGGAAGAACATATTCACACAGAAATTCTGGCATGACAGAATTTACAGCTGAGACAACGTAGACACCCAGGAATAAAGCAGAGTGGACAACAATGGCTTGCATCAGGTTTTTGATTGTTGGTTGGTTTGGTGTGCTTCAAAAACCAAATTCCTGAAAAGAGCATGGCTCATTTCTACTCCACATCTCAAGCTGCTTTGGAGTACATGGTCCAGGAGCTCACTGCACTTTAAATTATTTTCTTTATATTTTAAAATTTATGGAGGAAATACCATTTTCTTTGAGTCTTCGGATCTAGGACTTTCTAGTGTAGAAACAACACTGTAATAACTATCTCCAGCCTGTCTCTTTATCTTTAAGCAGGCTGATACGGTGAAGAATACAAATGAAAGCTTTTAGAGGTGATAATTTCTTACCTATAATCATGAGTCAGGGAATTAGTTCCTCATTCATCTGTTTGTAGAACGAGTTCAAATTGGTCTTAATAATAAAAACCTATAGTCAGATAACAGGGGTAAAAGCTGAATGATCAGAAAAGCAGAACAGACAAACTCGTACATCTACAAAACCTCAGATCAAAAAGATGCTGAGCTCCTGACTCTTCACAACTTACATTCTTACCTATGCTTTCCTATATACTTCTGGTCTGTCTTTACAGACCTCCAGACCTCTGGGATTCACTAGTGGATAGTTAACCCTCTGGTCTTTAAAAAAGCCTGATTTGTTAAAGTACAAACAAGAAACCATTACATCTTCTTGGTTACATTTAGTTATGATCTGAGATAATAACATCAACAAGTAATTCTTGGCTCCAAAGAAAATGGAATTTTTCCAGGCCTTATAGATAGTTGATGATATGTCTTAAGATCACAAATGTCTACCTCTACCTACTCTACCTTTGAGCTTACTTCTTTTTAAATCTGTACACATTTAACTTGTCTTTTAAAAAGGAATATAATCAACTTTACTGTGAATTTGGTTAACCATATAATCAGCTTTTACAACCTAATTTTAACACATATTTTTAATTTTAAACTATGAACTCTTCCATGCCACTGACCTAAAATGATATATGTATGCTATAAGGTTTGAAAGTGAAATCAAACAAATATCCAGTAAATATTGAAGGCAAATTGTGGCCCAGGTTGAAAACTTCTGTGTGCAGTTTTCAGTGGCATTCTGAGTCAGTTGGAGTCAGTGTCACACTTCTTCCCTCGTATAATGCTGTTAGGGATTTCTATAAGAACATTTCTCACATCCCCTTGATATACTTCATTTTCAGTGATGTTCCATACATACAGAGCACAGCACTTTCCTAGGAATAGGCCGAGTAGATGACAACAATAAAAGACGTCATGAACACATGACAGACAGTAGAGCATAAGGTATAGACAGAGAGAAACCCCAAGAAGAGAAGACAAGAATTCAAATTTAGAAATTCTCTTGGTCTAAACTACTGTAAAACAAAGTATCTTTTATAATTTCTTAATAAGACACTCATGCATTCTGGTGGCTCCTGTGATAATTCTTAATGTGCTCTTAAAAAGAAGATCTAACTAAAACTGAGTACATTAATGAAGATATGCAAACAATCAAAATCAATATCATTGTATTCGAAGCAAATGGTACTTTTAAGTAAATGGGATGACACTATATCCAATAGTTTATCCAATCTGTTTCCTGTTTCGTTCTTACTTTTGTCTTTGGAACTGATGTGATACTTGTATCTGGGAAACTGATAATACTAATGAGATATTTAACTACTTTGTTAACAATCTTTCTGTTGCTATGGTTAAATACCAAGACAAAAGGCAACTTGAAGAAGGATTTATTTAGCATTACAGTTTCAGGATGTGAATTATACATAATAGCAGAGAAAAGGTATTGACAATAGTAGGGCACTTAGAGATCATATTTCATCTGTTACAGGAAAAGAGAGAGGAATTTGAAGTGTGGCGAAGTAACCAAATCTCAAAGCTGCTGGTTCTTCCATAAAGATCAAGGAAAGAGATTCTTAATTGAGGGAGCCATTTTGGGGCTAGCAAAAAATATGGCATTAGAGAAAATCCAAAGAATCCACAAGGATGACCCCAGCTAAAATGCTAAGCAATAGTGGAGAGGGTGCCTGAATTGACCTTGTCTTGTAATCAGATTGATGAATATCTTAAATGTCACCATAGAACCTTCACCCAGCAATTGAAAGAAATAGAGGCAGAGACCCACAACAGAATACTGGGCTGAGCTCCCATAGTCGAAGTGTGGGAGGAGGGAGAATATGAGCAAAGAGGTCAAGACCATGATGGGGATACCCACTAAAAGAGTTTACCTGAGCTCACCAACTCCATCAGGACTAGGAAGGAACAAGCATAGGACCAAAATAGGCTCCCTGAATGTGGGTGACAATTGTATGGTTGGGGCAGACTCCAGGGCCACTGGCAGTGGCACCAGGATTTATCCCTACTGCTTGTACTGGCTTTTTGGATCCCATTCTCTTTGGAGGGATACCTTGCTCAGCCTAGATATAGTAAGGGAGAGCCTTGGTTATTTCTCAAAGCAATGTGCCTTACCCTCGCTGAGGAGTGGAAGGGAGATGAGATGTAGGGGAAGTGGAAGGAACAGGAATAGGCAGGGAGCTGGGATTGGTATGTAAAATGAGAAAAAAATAAAATATAAAAGGAAAAAGATAAAAAAGAACATTATCCTAAAATGACAAGAGCTCTCCACGGAGTTACACCAACTGAGGACCAAGTGTGCAAAAATGTATTTATGTGGTAGACGTTTCACATTCACACCACTACAAATAACAAATAGCTAACTTACCAATAATTTAAAAGCAAGGTTTGCAAGGGATGAAGATTTGAACGGAAAAAATACTTAGCTCTGAAGGACCTCTATAAGATTGCTATCCTCCTGAATATTAACCTTCATCAGGCGCTGAAAGGAGACAGAGACAGAGACCCACATTGGAGCACTGGACTGAAATTCCAAGGTCCAAATCAGAAGCAGAAGGAGAGAGAGCACGAGCAAGGAACTCAGGACCGCGAGGGGTGCACCCACACACTGAGACAATGGGGATGTTCTATCAGGAACTCACCAAGGCCAGCTGGCCCGGGTCTGAAAAAGCATGGGATAAAACCGGACTCGCAGAACATAGCAGACAATGAGGACTACTGAGAACTCAAGAACAATGGCAATGGGTTTTTGATCCTACTGCACGTACTGGTTTTGTGGGAGCCTAGGCAGTTCGGATGCTCACCTTACTAGACCGGGATGGAGGTGGGTGGTCCTTGGACTTCCCACAGGGGAGGGAACCCTGAGTGCTCTTAGGGCTGACGAGGGAGGGGGACTTGATGGGGGGAATGGGAGGCGGTGGCGGTGAGGAGGCAGAAATCTTTAATAAATAAATAAATAAATAAATAAATAAATAAATAAATAAATACAAAAGATTGTCGGCCTTGTACTGAGAATATCATATCCAGACAAGGTACCTCATAGTCTGATAGTTTTCCCATTACCATTGTTGATAACATCTTTTACACAACACTGAAATAATTTTTAGTAGTGGGCATATTATTCATCTTAGAGAAAAATAATGAAACAAGATATTATTTACTAAATAAACACTATCCAAATATCATTGAAGTCATAGTAAGACACACAAGATAATATCTGCTTATGTGCATGTATTTTACCAACAGTATTTTAATGAGACAAACACTCATTTAAATTTTAACATGATTTTTTGTGAAAGGAAAACATGTTTGAAAGATTTCTAATGTGTCAGTAAATAATGAGATAAATCAAATCTCAATCAAATTGTCAGTTAGGGAACATTCTTTTTTATTTTTATGTATTTTTATTGATTTATAATTGACAATACTTAAGAAAGTAAATTTATACTTATGATTCATTACCTTTAATAAATGCATATTTTATTACCTTTAAGATTTGTGTGTTTCCTATAACAGTCATAATCTTGCTTTGTCTAAATCAAACATATATTACTGTTTTATGATATTCAATATTTAATTTTTAAAAATTTCATTTGTATTCTTGAAAATATACTTAAAGTACTTTCAAGACCCCTGAGGTGGTACAGCCTAATAAAAGCAGCTCTCAGTCATGGTAGATTAGGACAGGCAGGTAATTAGCAGTGTGCATTGCACATCAAGACGTGTGTGTGTGTTTGTGTGTGTGTGTATAACATATATATCAGCAATTAAAGAAAAATATTAGAGGCCATGAATTGGAAGAGAGCAGAGGGTAGATAGGAAAGGATGGAGTGAAGAAAAGTTTATCATTATTATTTATTAGTAGATGCTGTCACAATGCTGTAATCGACAAACAGCTAACATTGTATCACCTGCCTCACATTTTCAGTTATTGCAATGTATTTATAAGAAGCATTCTTTTCATCATAGATACAAAGAAAGCTTTATGCATTTTGAAATTAGTTTAGATTGACTATATGTGTGGCACATAACATTTCTTGACTCGTGATTCATCCACTCTTTATTGTAATGGCTTCTGAATATGAGGAACTCTTCAAAAGCTTAAGAGTCGTGCTTTTCAGTTATTGTTAGTGCCACTGTATTTTATACAAAAGAATGTTATTTAATCAATGACAACAATTTATACACTTATATGCATTTCTGATTTCAAAATTGCTACTTTAAATTTAAGTCTATAATCTAGTTCGAATTGATGTTCACAGATAACAGTGAGACGGAAATGTTCATATTTTTTTGACTTCCTTGTGCTAGCTTACCCATCTCGATAGGGGAGGGAGAAGACAAAAATCAGAAATCAAAAATTAAACTACTGAAGAAATTAATAAGCCAAAAATAGCAAAAAAAAAGGAGGCAAATTTGGATTAAAATAATCATGCATTCAATTTTGTGTTGACTAAGTACTCCTTGGAATAGAGCCTTCCCTGGAACATAGTTGATATACCAGTGACATTTTATTGGAGAAAATTAGTTGTTTTATTCTCTGCAGGAATCAACTACAAATAGAATCTTAATCAGTGTGGGAATTATTGTCTACTTTCCATTCTTGGTTCTGAGATTTCGCTTGAGTTGAACCTGTGCAGGTCTTCTGCATGCTAACAGTCTCCGTGAGTGTATATGTGCTTCAATTCTCTTGTGTCTGAAGATACTGTTTCCTTGGAGTTATCCATCCCCCCAGACGCATAATCTTTCCATCTCATCTTTCATATAGATCTGTGCGCATTGTGGAGAGTAACTTGAAGACATCTCATTTAGTGACAAATGCTTCAAAGTTTCTCACTCTGTGTTAATTGTCCAGTGTGTACCTCTGAGTTAATGTCCATCCACTTCAAGCAAGTTCTTTGATGAGGGTTAAGTAGCGTTGTGATCTATTGCTATAGCAATATGTCATCAAGATTACTTTTATTGCTCTGTTCTTTAAGCAGGATAATGATAGTAGGTTTACCCTAAAGCCCACTCCCTGCTGTTTCGCATCTATGGGATAGCAGCTGCACCTCATCCTATCACTGCTTCAGACTCTGACTGCATATCCGCAGCCACCCTCTCCTGCCTTTTTTTTTATTTTATTTTATCAATAAAGACTTGGAAGCCAGATACTGGGATCAAACCATTCTAGTTCATAGAGGAAGAAGACACAGCCAGTTGGTCTATGTTCTCAGTCAATCATCGTACCAATGCCATCTGAAACAAAACTCCTTCAACCTGATGTCTCCCTTGTACTTCCCGTTTCCCCTATCTCTGTCTCTTCTTCTCTTTCCTCTCTCTCTCTCTCTCTCTCTCTCTCTCTCTCTCTCTCTCTCTCTCTCTCTCTCTCTCCCTCCCTCTCTCCCTCCCTCCCTCCCTCTCTCTCTCTCTCTCTCTCTCTCTCTCTCTCTCTCTCTCTCTCTCTCTCTCTCCAACCTTCCCATGTCACCTCACTCTCCATAGCTGCCGCCAGTCAATTGGTTGCCTGCATTTTATTTATTTAACACATTCTCGGGGCTTGCAGTGTGATCAAATATGCTGCAGCAATTACCCAACTAGTTTCAGGTGCTTCAGGTGCTTGTGCATTTTGGCAGTATCAGGTATATGTGTTCTCTCTCATGAAGTAGGCCATAAATACAATTGTGTCGTGGGGTAACATGGGGTTGATTACTTCCATAATATTTGTTCCACCTGTATATCTTTCATATGGGTCATTGTTATAGGCATGAATATTAGTAGCTCAGTGATAATAATGATTGTTTTTCTTCTCTGGAACTACAGCACCATAAATATTAGTTAGAAAAAAATCAGGCTTCTACTTGGGCACTAGCTCGATTGCTATGTGTCAATGAACAAAAAAGAAATGATTGTTTTATGTGATAGGGCCTTACCATCAGGTTTCAGAGAGTAACTAGCAGCTTCGAAAATAGCTATGATGTTTTTGGAAGTCTCTAGGACTCCTTTTGCCAGTACTCAACAACAAGTAACACATTTAATGCACTAGGGTTTTGCTTGGTAGCATAAGATGTCTTGTTGGGACATTGTCCTCACTCTATTATAACTCCATTTTATATTTATTAAATATGTATTTTATAAAATATTATTATGTAGGATATATGAAAAATTTAAAAACTGGATAACAATAAAATAAAAATGTTATTAGTGGGGTATAGAACTAAACAGATAATTCTCGATGATGAAACACAAAAGGCTGAGAATTATTTTATTTTCTTCCTCCCTTCCTCCCTCCCTTCCTCCCCCCCTTTCTTCTTTCTTTCTTTCTTTCTTTCTTTCTTTCTTTCTTTCTTTCTTTCTTTCTTTCTTTCTTTCTTTCGGTTTTCATGACAGGGTTTCTCTGTAGCTTTGGAGCCTATCCTGGAGCTAGCTCTTGTAGTTCTGGCCTCGAACTCACAGAGATCTGCCTGCCACTGCCTCCCGAGTGATGAAATTAAATGTGTACGATACCACTACCTGGTACTGAGAATGATTTTTTAAAATGTTCAGTGGCCTTATCAAACAGGAAAGTACAAATTAAAACTGTGATTATCACTACCCTGAGATTTTATCTTATGCCAGTCAAAATGACTAAGATCAATAAAACAAAAGACAACACATGATAGAAAGATATGGTGAAAGGGAACACATATATTGATCATGGAAGTGTAAACGTGCACAGCTATGGTGGAAATATGTGTTGAGGTTTCTCAAAAGCACAAATATCGATCTAGTACAATATCCAAGTATAGCCACCAGTAGGCTATAAGGCACTGAACCTCAAACTACATAGAGACTTGCTCATTTAAGTTTATTGATGAAATATTTTTAGTAGTCATGAATTGAAATCATCTGAGATTTCATCCATCGCTTAGATTTCAATTAATTTAGATTTTCATCAACATGTGTCACAAGCACACAATGAAATATTATTCACTTATTAAAGAAAATGCAATGTTCAGATAAACAAATGGATCTGCAATCATCTTGAGTATATTAACCAAAACTCACAAAATATAAATATTTTATGCTTTTGCATACATGTGGATGTTAAAAGTTAAGCTTGAGGTATACATGCTTTTAGCTGAATAACTGCAGAGATTAGGTATCTAGTAAAAACTGGAGGGATCTTCTAAATGAGAGGAAATAGCATGTAGTGTGATAAGAGATAATGGGGAACTAGAATATGATTAAATGTATATGGCAATGGGAGAAAAGGGTAGAGAGGGTCAAGTGGATTGGGACCACTAACATCAAAGTCCCTTTGAAATGCCAAATGGAAGCTTACTATTGTAAAAGCTTCCTATATGTCTATATACATTAAAGGACAAAGAGATTTTAAATGTTGTTTTACAATTTATTCATAGTATTATTTTTTGCATATTCAAAGGCCATTTGTTAAATAAGTCTCCATTTACATGAATACTACTGATAAACCACTTAATTGCACAGCCTTTCTAAGAGTTTTCAATATGCATGCTTAACTTAGTAAATAATATTATTATAAGAAAACTATTATAACTTTAATTTCTCAGTATGTTTTTAAGTTAACATGCTAATTTTAAAGGGTCAGTACATTATTGTATGCATGTGTATGCTAGTAGTAATATTTAAAATTTGATTCTTGTAATTTATGGATTTTAACTTTCATTGAATTGTTAGCATTTTTTCATCATAACTAGAATTCAGATTTTATTTAAAGGAAATGAACTGACACATTTAATGTTCCAAATTTCTTTGCAGCCCTTTTTAGATTTGTCTCTGTAGTTCTGAAATAAAGATAGTTGCACTTTTATGTTCATTTTTTTCTGAGAGCTGTTTGCTCATATATTTAGTATTGTATTTCTGAACTCAGTTGGGTTTGAAACATAAAAGGAATCAAATGTTGAAAAAAGAAAAGCAGTATACAAAATAATAATCAATACCACCAAAAAATGACAAATTGAAGCACAATGAGATAACTTTAAATTGTCAAGAGACCAATGGTAAATCCAAAGTGGCTCAGTCTGGTAAGAGCATGAATTCTATTGTATGGCTTATGATTCTGTCTCTACTCCCCCACCATTGGAATACAAAAATATCTTTATCCCAGACCCAATTCCAGTAAAACATAGACATAAATTAGCAGCAATTTTTGTCCTCAGTATAAATCCCACAGGAATCTAGTGACTGGAGAAAAGATACATACATACACTAAAGGAACATTATAAAATAGATTGCTTTATACAATATAACACAATATACTCATAAGAATTAATGAACTATATCTACCTGAAGGACTTTTTTAAACTCCAGAAATGTATCTGTCTGTATTAAATGAGAAATGATCCTAAGGTCAATATAACATTGAAACTTACATAAATTTCAACTTCTGTCAGCAATGGAAGTGAAAGTGTTCTCATTGTATGTACTGTGGCATTCATTTAACACTTTGGAGTTTGGCTTACTCAAAAGTAGATGTTGTTTCCAGTATTGGTAGAAACAATTGCTATTGGTCATGAATACTGAATCAGAAATTGAAGCAATTCAAATGCATGCAATATTATAAAATAATAATATTTTTCCAGGGATACAAAGTATTTTTCTAATCAACAAAATGAGGCATGTTTCTGCCGTCCACATTAATTATAAAATCCAAAGAATATGCTTAATATATATATATATATGAGCTTGTATATGTGCACTTAACATGTACATGTGTGTAATGTATGAGTGTGTATATGCATATACATGTTTGAGTACATGCAACCATGTACACATGTAGAGACGCCAGGTGGGAACACCAGAGATTCCACTCTACTCCTCTGCATTCTATTAACCTGTGAAAATTCCACTAAATGTGGAGCTCTTTGTTGTGACTAAGACAGCTGACCGGGAAGCCCCAGAGATCCTGCTGTCCCCAAAAAGCAGGCACTGGAGTTAAAGGGACTGGCAGTTACTGAGGAGTATCCAGCAAGTACTCTGGCGTGCTAAACCATTGCCCAGTTTTGTGTTTCAGGCTTTCTTTCTCCAAAGTTTTTATTTCACAATTCCTGATAAATCTATCATTCTCTTACTGTTTCTTCTCATTAGTCTTGCCAACATTTGATAGAAACAGAGGTCAAGTAGAATGATTCACATAAATTCATTTACAATGAACATTAAATATAAAAAATATTTCAGAGTTTACATTTGCGTTTTAATATTTAATCCCTCAATAAAAGATATTAACTACACTGGTGAATTTTTGGCATCAGAATCTAATAGAAAACTTAGGACAAATACCTGATAGAATCTCAATATTGCTCATATATTTTAATTTGGAAATCTCATCTCACAAGATTGTACATAAAGGTGATTCCATGTAAATCTCAAAGAAGAACAAATTAAGGTCCAATAAACAACTTCTATGTTGTCTAGTATTTGATTGCAAGTTAATTAGGGAATTTCATTCTTGCTAACAACAGTAAGGTTCATTGTTCTGAATAGACAATCTAACAGCATGTTAGGGACATAGACAAAGGACTGAAGTTACTGCTGCAAACCAGGGTTGGTGTTAGATCCACTAAATCTGCACTTCTAATGAACACTACAGTAAGTTTAAATCAAAATCAGCAATATTTTCATTGTATTAAACTCCAGTGATTATCTTCATCTACAGATTCTGCTGTATAGAAAAGAATGGCCCTCTATATATAGAAATACAGACATCTTATCAAAGTCATTCGCTATCACTAGTGATGTGAAGTGTGAATATAAACTTTTACTGTTGATTCTGTTTTGCAATGATAATCACAACAGTAATTCTCCCAATCCTGCCACACAGGCTGTTTTGACAGTGTTAATGCTTTCACTTAATGCTATTTCCCTAAAATACAACATGGAAAATTATTGTCATTCCAGTTTCGTTCCTTGAATGTGGAAGAATAGCTACATGTATGTGTTTGGGTGGTAGGGGAAATCTTGTAGCAGAGATCCCAATACCCAATTGCCTCTATGGAAAGAGAATGACCTTGAATTTATGTAGAAATTTAAACTATAATTGAGACTGATGGAATCCTCATTGCTATACCTACATAGCCCTGAACTCTACTAACTAGACAAGTAAACCAGGTAACAGTTTTCCTCTAGAATAATGAAAGGAATGTAGACTTTATTTTAATCTGTTGAGACCTGTATCAGATTTCTGACATGTGACACTGTAAAGTATTGAGTGAATATGCTTAAATCATTCTTTACCCTCTCAAGGTGAGAAGGCCTATATTAACTCTAAGGCTATTATATTTAATACACCCGCACAGCAAGTGAAAGGAGAGGGAGAGAGAGGAAGAGAGAGAGAGAAAAAGAAAGATATATATATAGAGAGAGACAGAAGGAAAATCTATCAGTATTATCAGCGAAAGCCTTGCGATATTGAGATGGCAATTAAATTCATGGGTTTATAAAGACTATTGATGGTTTATGTTTGGAGAGGTAACCCATCTGAAGAACTCTTTCAACATGCCTACTCAAACTTTCTACTCATTTTACATAATTTCACATCCTCTTTTCCCTCCAGCCAATCATCATTTTACTTTCTGTCTCCATGAATTTCATGGCTATACGTATTTCACCATATGCTTGTTTCTCTAGACTTTTATCTCACTTTTTACACTGTCAGACCTTTTATATTTTTGTAATTAGCAATATTCTCCTGCATATAGATCAAATTTTACTTGTCCACACATCTGTTAGCAAATTGTTTTTTCCTATTTTCTATTGTTAATAATGTTTGCAAATGTGGCAGCTATCCCAAATATTTGAGTCTTTATTTAGCCTTTGTCTGCACATTTAGTCTGAAGTTACAAGAAAGTTCTGTTCAATTCTTTCTCAGGAATCACATGCAACTTTCACAGACTTTGTCCGACTTTATAATCTTACAATCACTTCACAGTTATAAAATATTCCCTGACATACTGTATGCAATTACTAATTTCAAAGCTTTAAAACACATGTTTTGTTAAATACAACAGAACTCCAGTTTAACACTGATAAATAACAAGAAAGGGGAGTGCCTAACACTTATGTTGTTTAGTGATCTTATTATGTCCCATGGAGATTTTGGAAGAGACTTAGTAGTAAAACATGTAAATGAGATGTATGAAGATACATAGAATATTATTTCCCCTCCTTCTACTCTTCCCAGTTACTCCATACTATGTCTCAAGAAATGGGTCCATTACATTTCTTTCTGCCTTTAGAAAATAACAGGACCTTGGGAGCTCAGTCCAGTGCTCCAGTGTGGGTCTCTGTCTCTATCTCCATCCATCGCCAGACGAAGGTTCTATGGTGATATGCAAGATATTCATCAGTATGGCTATAGGATAGAGTCATTTCAGGTTCCCTCACCTCAGTTGCCCAAGGATCTAGCTGGGAACATCTCCCTGGACACCTGACATGAGCAAAGAAGTCAGGACCGCAAAGGGTGCACCCATCCACTGAGACAGTGGGGCTGATCTATTGGGAGCTCACCAAGGCCAGCTGGTATGGGACTGAATAAGCATGGGATAAAACCGGACTCTTTGAACATGTTGGACAATGAGGGCTGACTGAGAAGCCAAGGACAATGGCACTGGGTTTCGATCCTACTGCATGAACTGGCTTTGTGGGAGCCTAGCCTGTTTGGATGCTCACCTTCCTAGACCTGGATGGAGGGGGAGGACCTAGGACTTCCCACAGTGCAGGGAATCCGAACTGCTCTTCAGACTGGAGAGGGAGGGGGAATGGAGTGGGAGGAGGGGGAGGGAAATGGGAGGCGGGGAGGAGGCAGAAAAAAAGGAAAAAAAAAGAAAGCAGCAGGATTTTAGGAGACAATATCATACAAAACCTAATAAAATAAAATAAAACAAAAACACCATATCGAAGCTGGACAAAATATCCCAACAGAAAAGAAAGAAAGAAAGAAAGAAAGAAAGAAAGAAAGAAAGAAAGAAAGGAAGGAAGGAAGGAAGGAAGGAAGGAAGGAAGGAAGAAAGAAAGAAAGAAAGAAAGAAAGAAAGAAAGAAAGAAAGAAAGAAAGAAAAGAACCCCAAGACAAAGCACAAGAATCAGAGATCCACTCCTTTATACATTTACAAGTCCCATTAAAGTGCAAACTGAAAGTTATGTTAATATATGCAGAGGGCCTAGTGCAGCCCAGTGTTGACCCTGCACATTCTGCTTCAGTCTCTGTGAGTTCATATGAACTTTGCTTAGTTGCTTTGGAGGATCTTGCTCTTCTGGTGTCCTCCATCTCCTGGTTCCTCCCCTCCTGCCTCATTTTGCATGATTTTCCTGTTCTCTGAAGGGAAAGTGTTGATGAAGACAACTCATTTAAAGCTGAGTCTTCCAAGGACTATCTCTCTGTGTGTCATATCTGGCTATGTCTCTGTGTCTGTTCCCATCTGCTGCAGAAGGCAGCATGTCTGATGATGTCTAAACAAGGTACCAATTTGGGGGTATAGCAGAATATCATTAGAAGTCATTTTACCGCTACTTTTTTCAAGACCAGTAGTGTTTTGTTTTCCATAGGTCTCTGGGCTATCTAGAACCTATATTCAGATTATATTGCTTGATAAAAATAAACTTTTAATAAAAGAGAAAATAAATAGTTTTTGTAATTTTACTTGTGTTCAATCTACATTGATGATAATTAAAAGAAAAACTTAAGAAAACACAAAATGCTATAGGTAGCTATTTTTTGGTAATCATTTTGTTGCTGATCTGATGTACTCAATATTATTTGTTGAAAGAAGAAAAAGAAAAGCAACAACGACCCCAAACAATCAAAACAAACAAAAATACATACACATGAATTGGACAGAGTTAATTCCATAGAATTTTTTAAATACTGAATAAATCCTTTGGTAATTTGTGTTGCTTAACTACAAAATAATATTCAAATATTTACTAAGAGAAATTGAATGTTGTTTTAATCTGCTGGGAGCCAGGTAATCCTAAATTTTCTCAGAGGTTCTGATGAAGGAACAAAAGAAAAGCTAGTTTTGTGTCCTTGATTAGAGGCAGTTTTGGCAAGTTGTTTTACAGGGGCTGGAGCCAGGCTTTCACGGAGTTAATGTTTTGGTTCCTGGGAACCTAGATTTTTCTCCTGAAGAAACTGGAATTATGGATTACAAAGATGTTCGGGTTTTGGTGGGTGGTACCCTTGAGACTGCCAGGGTTAGTTCTGAGTAGCATCGCTCTATTAGCTTTCTGACAACTTTGCTTTGTCTTGTGATTTCTTCCTTCATATTCTGTCACATTTTCCTGAAAACTGTGGAACAGTCTTTGCTTCTTAGGAAATGTCCTTGGCAAAAGCTTATCCCAGACTTCTTGTTCCCAGCTTTCCTGTCTTCTTTGTTTCTTCATTCCCAGGCCTACCCTTTCAGGGACCTGTCATTGAAAAATGACCTGTTGGTTTGGGCTAATAATCATTTTGACATTAGGTAATGGAAACATAGAAGACTAAAATGTATCTGTTATAAAGAGAAACAAATAAATGTAAAGAAAAATTGTAAAAGGATAAGAATTGAGTCAAAAGTATTTAAGAAAATTTTAAATATATTTAACTTAAAAGAAGGAATTTGATATGTGGTAGTGTGACAGAAAAGATTGGCTTTCAATTTTTCATATATATTACTCATAAAGTAATAATAGATACATATATACATATACATGCATAAATATGACAATAATTAGTGATAAAAGAAACCATGAATTTAAAAAAAAGAGTGTGAATGAATATATGGCAGGGTTTTGGGGAAGGAAATGTTGTAATTATAATTGTAATATCAAAAATAATAAAAAATATATTTTCTTAAACATAGCAAAACTCTAAGTGGTAATATAGCACAGGAGCCTTCTGAGAATTAAGCACCAGAATAGAATTATATGTGAGATATCTTTTGAGTAAACACTAATATAAAGAAATCAGTAGAAGTAGATAAGTTACGTGCTCAGTGTACTTTCATACAGATTTGAGACCTATGTATAACAAGTGGGGAGGGTCTTGTGAAGACAGCCCATTTGCAAGTAACCATGAGTAAGGTTCAACCAGAGAAATAGGCAGACATGGAGTTAAAGGCCACTCATCCACAGACTCCCAGTGGGTACAGAAGTGCTAGACTCTTTGAGCCTCATTTCACATGTATAACAGTACTGGGACACAATCCCAAATACATACAAACAGAACTCCACAGACACTGTAGAAGGAGAGTTGGACCAAGTCTTTTCCTTTGGTCAGGTGCTATCAACACAAGTTACAAGTTTCACACATTTATCTTGCCACAATGGAAAGAGAGGCAATGGAAAAACCTAGTTTATTTCGCAGAAAAACAACTCAGTTCTCATTTTGATCAATGAGAATTAAGGTAGAGTTTTGTACAGATTTACACTGGAAACTCTACATGTTTGGATTTATACAGATGTTCTTTATTTCACAGAAGAAAAAAATGTGAGATTTATAATAATGATATTTTATATGCACAAAAAATTGTTAAAAAATAAACTGGTGAACACGATTTCATATTAGTGTTAAACAATATATATGATTATATTATTTTCTGTAAGTATTCTGTTAAATTATACAAGATACTGAATTGTAATGAAATATAATATTATAATCTATTATTTTAATATTCTAGAAATCATGAGCCATAGCCATTATCAGTTTCATAATTTTAAATTATATTTTTTTCTTATAATTATAACACAATAAATTGCCTTATGTAATCTAGGCACTAAATATCATGAGTAATTTAAAATCTCCATTTAAAATGCTTATAATTAATTAGAACATGTAAAATTGGAGATGAATAAATTATAGAATTGAGTTAGTGAAAGAAATCATATCAGGCAGAGATGAAACAATCCTTCACAGAGAACATTATGTTACAAAGAGGTTGAAGTAGCATAAATTATAGGTCAAAAATGACAAATGAAGGGAAAATTTCACATAAACAACTGGGAAAGAATAGAGGGTTCAGAAATTAATGCTGAGGTCATAAGGATGTCTGAAAACTCAATAAAAGAAAAGATTCACAATGAACAAAAACAAATATAGAAAACTATTTAGAAATTCAATATATGTCAGAAAAACTTATAGACATATTGAGCATGCAGTGTAGAGAGATAATGAGAAAGCAGAAACACTTCAAGAGGGAAGGAAACACGGTAGCTTTGCTTTCTGGCTTGGTTGACTCTTAAGTAAATAATACCGTTTATCAAATAGAAATTATAAAGGAGGAATGTTCTCAAGGCTCTTATTAAAATTGAATTTTATAAGAACTAATTTTAATTCACTTTTTGTCATTTCAAGTCTTATTTACATTGGCAGATTAAATATCACCCGCCTGTGTGGGTCCAGTATTGCTGGGTTATAACTATTCAAGGCTGTCAGATTTCAAGTAGAGTAACTGGGTTCTACTCTCAGTTGATGCAAAATGTTTCAGAATTCTTTAGTTCCTTTTGGGTTGTTTGTAAATTGTCTAATTACTTTTTGAGTCCTAATTTCATATAGCTGGGAAGGACACAATTCTTGTTTGGGATACATAAAAATGATACTTGGAAACTAAAAGCATTAGTTTATTTTTATTGTATTTAATGAGTATTAGGGTATCTAACAACTGTCAATACCTTAAAACCATTTTAAGAAGTATCTAGTTCTTAATATAAAAAAGAATTGTCTTAGTAACTTTTCTATTCCTCATAGCAGAAGAACAATATAAGTAACTTTTTAAAACTTACTTTTGCCTCACAATTTTGGTGCAAAGTCAAAGGGCTGCCTCTGATTATGGGTTTCCTAATGTCATAGTCACAAGGCAAGATTTTATATCATGAGAGGAAAGAAGCTAGCATGTATATCCCCTGTGGTCACCATTCCTTTCCTACAAATTACATATAAAGCCACAAATATCCAATTATAGATTTTTCAATCTAATGGCTTGTTCCTAACCTCACTCCAAAGACTCCTGCTTTTGGCACATAGACAGTGTGACTACATTTTCACCATTTTAATTTGTTTTTGTTGTTTGTTTCTTTATTTTTCTTTATTTTTTGTCTAATTCTTTGTAACATGATATTAGAATGTCTATCCCCCTGCTACAGCTATCACATCCTGCTTCTATCCTCTTAATAACATAATGAAGATGAAACCTCAATATGAGTTTCATAGGAGAGAAATCACAGTAGGACCCTACTATGGGTATTAATTTCTTAACATTGTGATCCATTGATAATATGTTTCTAAATAACAAGAAAGAGAGAAAGAAAGAAAGAAAGAAAGAAAGAAAGAAAGAAAGAAAGAAAAAAAGAGAGACAGAGAGAGGGAGGGAAGGAAGAAGGAAGGAAGAGGGGGAGAGAGAGGGGAGAGAGAAAGAGAGAGAGAGAGAAAGAGAGAGAGAGAGAGGGAGAGAGAGAGAGAGAGAGAGGGAGAGGGAGGGAGAATTATTGTTCTCTTGTCCTTCTGTTCCAGAGTGCTGGAGATCATTTATAAAAACCAGAATGATTAGTACTGGACAAGTCCATTGTGAATGAATTAACCCACTTATCTATCATGCATGCCTATACTTGTGTTTCCTGATCCTTCACTACAAGGATGTAAATGGATCAAAACTGTTATTCTGAAGTAATACATTTGGGCTTTCTCTGTGTTTTAATTTTTAAATAAAAATAATTAGATCTTTAAAATGTTTAAACAGATGAGAAGCATTTTACCATTAAGTAGCAGCCATAGTAATAAACTCTATTCATGAATCTTAGTGAAGGAAAGTTGACATATTTAATGATTCATCTCCTAGGGTCATTTATGCTAAAGTTCACTCATGATCCACCAGATAGACATAATGTTGAGGCTCATGTTTTACTTTCTTCTTGAAAAATTATGTTATTTTCTTTCTTGGTCCATTTGTTTTAATATAGAATTGATCCTATGTTTGCCATAAATATGTATGTTCAAAAAGCACGGTACTTCTCATCAAAGATCTTATAATATAGTAAACATGACAAGAGAGAGAATAATTAGCCAGTAATGAAGTGCCCATGACTACAGTGAAAGAAAATTAAAAAAGACCAAAAAAGGCCAAGAAATAATTTTGTCTGCACAGGAACTACAATTTAATGAAAATATGAAATTGATATTAAAGCTGAATTAACACAGATTAAAAGGTATTTGCTTATTAGAAAACTAGATGAAAAAATCTGGTAAGGATTGTAGGTTATGAATCACTTGGAAATGTTAGATGGTAGAGGAAAATTCTTAAAATTTCTCCAGTGAATAGGAGCAAGTCTCAATAAGATTAATTTTCACTATATGAAATATTTGTAGCAGTTCTGGGACAGAGTAGAGACAATAACTTCTATGAGCATGGGCAGCAAGGGGCTCATGATGCTCTCTAAAAGGCCATTAACTGTTGTTGGATTCCGGGGTAGGAGAAGTTGTTGATATTTGGGGATTATTGCCAGTAGGAAGTTTCTCATGCTTCCCTAGATTGTCTCACACCCATACACATGGTATCAGAACTAATCAGACTCACTGGGTTACCAAAAATGAAAAAAACAGAATGAAGAGGACATGAAAGTCAAAGGAACATGTTTGACGGCTCTAACATACCAGAGACACAGACGAAATACAATCCTGCTACATTGTACATAAGTGTGAAAAGGTCACAAAAAATAATAAATTTTTAAAAAGATATATATGTACATATAGACTTACTTGAGAAGTGTCCTGGATATAAGATAATGAAAACCAGGAAAAATAACCTTTACAATGGAAAGGAAAAATGACAAGGACTGTATTCAAGGATGAGTACAAAACATTTACTATTAAGGCATCTGAATAGAATTGAATATAAATGAAAATAGAATTGAAATAGCCTAACTGCTAAAGAAGTTTCATTGGCTTAGTTCTATGGGAAGTCCTTCTGTTTATGTGTTGCTTTTATTGGTTAATGAATAGAGCTGTTTTGGCCTACAGCAGAGCAGAACAGAGTAAAGTGGGAATTCCAAGCGGATAGAGGGGAAGAGAAAGTGGAGTCAGAGAGATGACATGTTGCTGAAGAAAGAGACAGATGCTTGCAAACCTTACCAGCAAACAATGAGCTCTGTAGTAAAATAAAAAATAATAAAAATGGGTTAATTTAAGATGTAAAAGTTAGCTAATAAGTAGGCCTAGCAGTGTTTTAATTAATACAGTTTCTGTGTGATTATTCCGGGTCTGGGCTTCTAGGAAACACACAAGCAGTCACTGTCAAGAGCTTAGATTGCAAGGATTTAAACCAAGCTAGAGATTTTGAATGAGTGAATGTTTTAAAATGTTTTTACTGGACGTAATATCTTTCTGTTTGTCTTTTTACTGGTCAGTTTGATCCATGTGGTGGTTTCCATATGACTGATCATTGCACCTTAAATATAATGATTTATTTATTATACAGCAACAATGACCACCACAATTTCATGATTCTAAAGAATTTTAAATTCTAGATGAAGCACAGCATTCAAAAGATATCTGTATTTCATGACTAATGAAAAGATGCTATCAGTAAGCAACTGGAAATATGGATGATTTAAAAACAATGGGCTTAGGTCTCACTCTGTAAGGTTATGACTTAAGCTTGAGTTGTAGCAGAAATGTGAAGAGAAGACAAACTGAAATAATTTTAGTAAATCATCTGAGTAAACCTGGTAGGGTTAAATTCGTGAGATGGGAAAATCAAGGTTGCAATTCTTTCAACATATCATGGCATTAGATCTTCAATTGGCACATATATGCTATATGTCACTACTGAGAACTTCTCATCTGTTTAATATATGTGCTGACCGATACAATAAACATGACTATAAAGTAATTTCCCACATTCCCAGAAGGAAATTAAATATGTACTCTCAGACTTCAGATTAAATATTCAAAAGTCTAATCACAATACTTAATTTACTTACACATACATATTTAAAAACTACACATCATATAAAATAATAAAGAAACCATTTTATTGAAATGTTAATATTTATCATCAGATTCCAACTTTGATAGTGGGACTTTTTTGACAGATACTGCACAGGTTTCTTTACATGCTGCCTTCATGATCATCCAAACTGTGAAAGAAGTATTCAACATGGCATACCTTTGTAACACCACCATAAAAACAATTATTCCTCTCAGAATGTCTTTATGATGAGGGGAACATCAGCATCTTCTCAGCTCCTATAACACATTAGTTAACAAGGTTGTTTGAAATAACATGTTACCTTGGAAAATGTGAATACTCTCAGGAATGATTACTTTTCCTTTATTCAGCTTACACATACACAAACAACATTTCCAATTGGTAACATGTATGTACCACTCACTAACATCAATTCTTTTCAGTTAATGTCTATTCTCTAAACTTCATCTTGATAATCCAAATATTGTAATAGTAAAATAAAAGAAAACTGAGCTATTCATTTTGTGAGGAGATTGGTGTGCTAAAAATTCCTATACAATAGTCTGTTATTAGGGATTATTTTATAGGAGATAAAAATTCTCTTTATTGATGTGACAAGATATTCAAATGCTGTGCATGCTTGTCAGTCTGAGTTTGATCCTCAGAACCTGTGTAAAGGTGAATGGGGAGAAGTGACTCCATGACGTTGGCATCTAAGCTGCAGAAGTACACTGAGGTAAACATGCCCACAACTCACATGATGTTCATATGCAGAATATTTTCTTAAATAATGAGGCAGTTCAAAACAATTGTGCAGATTTTTTTAAGGTTGAATTTTCCAAAGAAAATCATGAGAAAGGTAGAAAAATATATAAAGCTGTGCAGAGAAAATAGAATCAAAGGGCATTGTGAACAGGATATCACTGTGAGAGGAGACTCATGGATTAAAGGAAGAATGTGGTTACTGAAAAAAACATGAGATCCTAAAACTAGACACAAAATTGAACTAAAGTGTGTTGTGACCAGGTCATCACTGCAAGAGGAGACTCATGGACTGAAGGAAGAATTTGGTTATTGAGAAAAAACATGAGATCCTAAAAGTAGACACATTTTTCACAAGATATTTAAATATAATTATTGATGTGTTCAATTCAGGTGCATGATAAGAGTGTGCTCATGGTACATGACACCCTAGAGTGACAGTTGGGACAGGGTATCAAGAAATCAATATGTCATGACACATTGAGCCTCCACAAAGAAAACGTGGTTTTCTAAAATGCTCCAATTGCATAATCCCAACTTCTTTTCAAATTTCTAGGTATTTGCTTGTTTTATAATTAACAGAAATTAGTAGTAGAAAATTTAAAATATCAATAAATGTACATAATCATAACCATACTACCATTAGCTTTATGATTTCTTAACATATGACTATATATATATATATATATATATATATATATATATATATATATATATATCCATGGGTTATTTTTGGCTCATCTACTTAAACTGTATACGACAACACTGTCAGTATTTAAATATCCATGAAGCTTATAATATGATTTTGATCTTGCAAAATATAACCCAGAAAATACTGCATCAAGATTGTCAAATATTTATTTTATTTAACACTTACAGGGCATAATTTTCATTTCTATCTTCTGTCCTATTAATACACTGTATCTATTGAACTAAATTCAATCCACTGTGGAATTCTATTTCGTGTGTATATGTAAGTATAGGTGGATCTACGAGGCTTGATTACAACCAGTCTATCTTCAGGTTCAATGAGACATGTTGTCTGAAAGAAATATGGTAAGAAATAATGGAGCAACACACCAGATGTCTGGTGATAGCAAATGTACAGAGCACTCTCTCTCTCTCTCTCTCTCTCTCTCTCTCTCTCTCTCTCTCTCTCTCTCTCTCTCTGTATATATATATATATATATATATATGTATATATATATGCATATATATTCCACACATTGTCATATATACTGTTTACACTGTTGTATAATTCCCTTACACTTTGGATAGTCTGAATTACACCCATTTTTCTGAGAAGATTAATCTATCAAAATCGCCAGACAGTGGTTCCGCACTCCTTTAATCCCAGCACTCGGGAGGTGGAGGCAGACAGATTTCTGTGTTTTTGAGGCCAGCCTGGTCTACAAGAGCTAATTCCAGGACAGGCCCCAAAGCTGCAGAGAAACCTTGTGTCGAAAAAAAAAAAAAAAAACTATCAGTCTGCACACTATTATATTGCTAACTCTACATACATACCTGCTTCTGAGATCACAGATTTTATTTTCTATTTTGATATTATATTCACAAGCCCCACAATCTATTCAATATAATATAAAGATTCTCTCCCCTCCCTTCATATAATTTTCTTTCTCTACTCTATTCTTTTTTTTTTTTATTCTTTTTTACTTAAAATTTCCAACTGCTCCCCATTTCCCATTTCCCTCCCCCTCCTCCCACATATTGCCCCCTCCCCCTGTTCCCCTCCCCCTATCCCCACTCCACTTCTCCTCCCCCTAGTCCACTCCCCCTCCCTCTCGATACTGAAGAGCAGTCCAAATTCCCTGCTCTACATGAAGACCAAGGTCCTCCCACTTCTATCTAGGTCCAGGAAGGTGAGCATCCAAACAGGCTACGCTCCCACAAAGCCAGTTCATGTATTAGGATCGAAATCTAGTGCCATTGTCCTTGGCTTCTCATCAGCCTTCATTGTCCGCCTTGTTCAGAGAGTCCAGTTTCAACCCATGCTTATTCAGTCCCAGTCCAGCTGGCCTTGGAGAGCTCCCAATAGATCAGTTCCACTGTCACAGTGGGTGGGCGCACCCCTCGTGGTCCTGATTTCCTTGCTCATGTTCTCCCTCCTTCTGCTCCTCATTTGGACCTTAAGAGCTCAGACGGTTGATCCCAATTGGGTCTCTGTCTCTCTCTCGATCCATCGCCAGATGAAAGTTCCTGTGCCATTCTCCTTGGCCTCTCGTCAGCTCTCATTGTCCTCTCTACTCTATTCTTGTAATGGGCATAGAAACATTTTGTTTTTAAAACCACATTAAAAATATTGTATGGAAAAGCATAACATTGTAGCCACCAACATTTTTTATTCCTATTAGGATTTAAATTTTTTTAAAAAAACTTATCTTCTATTATCATTTTCTTTATTCACTTTCTAGCTGCCTTTAAACCTTTTGTATCATTTTGATTGCTCTATTATTATGCTAAAATAACTTTCAAAAGATGATAGATGTTTCATTAATGTTTTATGTTTGTCTGGTTGTTGTTTCATTCATTTGTCTAAGAAATATTATATTTAGCTAAGTCCTTTTACACTTCATGCCCACTTGGTTTTCTTCTTATACCATGGTCACTCTTGCAATCATAGTAGGGTTCAGAGTACCTCTTATCTTCGTTCTCAACGTGTTGCAAAGGTCATGACTTTTAACTGTAATTTTTACATACTCTTCTTCAGTGGTCTTGTCAATATTCTATATATTCATATAATATAGAATTGCTTCGCTACTTAACTAAACTTATCTAGAGCATGGAGAAAATCATCTTTCCTTAATGTAAAACTAGAATGTCTAACTGCACACTCATGAATTTTATGTTTGGAAGGTTAATAGATATTTCAATTGAAATATATCTTAACCAAACTCAGAAAACGTCACTCATGGTTTATTTGCTTTTCAATCTCCACATAGGCACTGCTTGATAGACTGCCTTCACTGAGAAGTCTGTGAGAGCGTGCAGTAGTCACTACCAGGTTTGATTCTCCCTCACTTTTGACTTGTAGCAGACACTTACTGGACAATGACATGAGCCAGAGACAGTACAATTTGCTGCTGTTGTTGTTTCTTTCAATATTCACACAACATCCCTGGTCCATAAGAAACATTCAGTTCAACTAATAATGAAAAGAAACTAACATACTCTTAGCTTTAGCTTTCATTTTACTTAAGTTTTCGATGTTTTTGCTTTGCTACTCTTCCCAATTCTCCCTCCTTTTGCTTACCTTAAAATCCACTTCCCTTCTGTCACTCTTTAGAAAATAACAGGCTTCTAAGAGATAATAACCAAACATGACATAATAAAATACAATAAAGTATACGGCCTCCCATTTGGGCTGGATAAGGTTCCCTGAGCTTTTACGGTAGGAATTTGATGGAGATATCCTAATTAGAGCTGAGAGTTCCAAAGACTCCGTCTGTGTGTAATGTCTGGTTGTGGAACTCTGTATCTTTTCCATCTGCTGCAGAACGAAGCTTCTCTAACGATGACTGAATTAGGCACTGATCTACATCTACAGAAGAATAGTATCAGGAGTCATTTTACTCCCATGCTTTTTCAGTCCCAGTCCAGCTGACCTTGGTGAGCTCCCAATAGATCAGCCCCACCGTCTCAGTGGGTGGGTGCAACCCTCGCGGTCCTGACTTCCTTGTTCATGTTCTCTCTCCTTCTGCTCCTCATTGGGACCTTGGGAGGTCAGTCCAGTGCTGCAATATGGGTCTCTCTCTCTATCTCCATCCATCGCCAGATGAAGGTTCTATGGTGATATGCAAGATATTCATCAGTATGGCTATAGGATCAGGCCATTTCAGGCTCTCTCTCCTCAGCTGCCCAAGGACCTAGCTGGAGACATCTCTCTGGACCCCTGGGAACCCCTCTAGAGTCAAGTCTTTTGCCAACCCTAAAATGGCTCTCTTAATTAAGATATATACTTCCCTGCTCCGATATCCACCCTTCCTCCATTCCAACCATCCCATTCCCCCAAGCTCTCCCCATCCTCCCCTTCTCACTTTTCTCTCCCCATCTCCCCTTACCCCCATCCCACCCCAAACACCAGTTCCCAATTTTTGCCCAGAAATCTTGTCTACTTCCAATATCCAGGAGGATAACTATATGTTTTTCTTTGGGTTCACCTTCTTATTTAGCTTCTCTAGGATCACGAATTATAGGCTCATTGTCCTATATTTATGGCTAAAAACCAATTATGAGTGAGTACTTCCCATGCTCATCTTTTTGGGTCTGGGTTACCTCACTCAGAATAGTGTTTTCTATTTTCATTCATTTGCATGTAAAATTCAAGAAGTCATTGTTTTTTACCGCTGAGTAGTACTCTAATATGTATATATTCCACACTTTCTTCATCCATTCTTCCATTGAAGGGCATCTAGGTTGTTTCCAGGTTCTGGCTATTACAAATAATGCTACTATGAACATAGTTGAACAAATACTTTTGTAGTATGATAGGGCATCTCTTGGGTATATTCTCAAGAGTGGTATTGCTGGGTCCTGGGGTAAGCTGATCCCTAATTTCCTGAGAAACCGCCACACTGCTTTCCATAGTGGTTGCACAAGTTTGCATTCCCACCAGTCCTGAATGAGTGTACCCCTTACTCCACATCCTCTCCAGCAAAGGCTATCATTGGTGTTTTTTATTTTAGCCATTCTGAGAGGTATAAGATGGTATCTCAAAGTTGTTTTGAATTTCATTTCCCTGATGTCTAAGGAGGTGGAACATGACCTTCAGTGTCCTTTGGCCATTTAAATTTCTTCTGTTGAGAATTCTCTGTTCAGTTCAGTGCCCCATTTTTTAATTGGGTTAATTAACATTTTAAAGTCTAGTTTCTTGAGTTCTTTATATATTTTGGAGATCAAACCTTTGTCTGTTGCAGGGTTGGTGAAGATCTTCTCCCATTCAGTGGGTTGCCTTTTTGTCTTAGTGACAGTGTCCTTTGCTTTACAGAAGCTTCTCAGTTTCAGGAGGTACCATTTATTCAATGTTGTCCTTAATGTCTGTGCTGCTGGGGTTATATGTAGGAAGTGGTCACCTGTGCCCATATGTTGTAGTGTACTTCCCACTTTCTCTTCTATCAGGTTCAGTGTGTTCAGACTGATATTGATGTCTTTAATCCATTTGGACTTGAGTTTGTGCATGGTGATAGATATGGATCTATTTTCATTTTGCTACATGTTGACATCCAGTTATGCCTGCACCATTTGTTGAAGATGCTCTCATTCTTCCATTGTATACCTTTAGCTCCTTTATTGAAAATCAGAGCCGGGCGGTGGTGGTGCACACCTTTAATCCCAGCACTTGGGAGGCAGAGGCAGGCGGATCTCTGTGAGTTCGAGACCAGCCTGGTCTACACGAGCTAGTTCCAGGACAGGCTCCAAAACCACAGAGAAACCTTGTCTCGAAAAACCAAAAAAAAAAAAAAAAATCAGGTGTTCATTGTGGGTTAAAATCCGGGTCTTCTATTCAATTCCATTGGTCGACTTCTCTGTTTTTATGCCAATACCAAGCTGTTTTCAATACTGTAGCTCTGTAATAGAGTTTGAAGTCAGGGATGGTAATGCCTCCAGAAGTTCCTTTATTGTATAAGATTGTTTTGGCTATCCTGGGCTTTTTTTGTTTTTCCATATAAAGTTGATTATTGTCCTCTCAAGGTCTGTGAAGAATTTTGATGGGATTTTGATGGGTATTGCATTGAATCTATAGATTGCTTTTGGGAGAATTGTCATTTTTACTATGTTGATACGTTTTTAGACTGGTAGTGTTTGTCTTTACCCTAAATCTCTGGGCTATCTAGTCTCTGATTCTTGTCCACCAAGCAGTGTCGAGTATGAGTTCCACATTCAATTTAAGAAGTGGGCCTTAAGTCAAATCAGTCAATCATTTGTTACTCTCACATGTTCTGCGTTTTGTTGCTCTAGTTACAGGTAGGAAAGATTGTAGGCCAGATTAATTGTGGACGGGTTGGTGTTTATGTTTCTCTTTTGGAAGGCTCCAGAGTATCTTCCTTCACCAAAGACATTAGAAGTAGAGGAGAAGTCTCTATGTAGGCACCGTCTGACTTCCCCATGTTCAGTGAGTTGTTTGGGTGTTGTTCCTGGCAATGGAGAGCAATTCATGGTCTTGCCAACAGGCTGAGATGTTTAAAAATTTCCAGAAGACATCATTGGCCTACAACCCAATTAAATGCAACCCTTGCTCACTACTGGAAGTCTAATTAGGCAAAAGAGATGAGCAGTTGGGACTCTTGATGGCCCATCTGTAGAAGAGCTTATTAGGATCGCTTTGACATATTTTAGGAAGTTCCCCCTGCACTAGCTTTCCATATAATCTCTTTTAATCCCTTTCAATTCCTGTTGTCTCTTTCCACATTCTTTCCCTCCACTGTCTTCCCTCCAACTCTGCAATGCATTCTCCATTCCTTCCCCCTCCCCAAAGCCCATCCATAATCTATCTTATGTTCCCCACCAAGGAAGGTCCATGTGTCTCCCTAGTTCCTTCCTCTACCCTTAACCTACCTAAGTATTTGGACTGCAGGTTGCCTCTCATTTATTTAATGACTAATATATACATATAGGTGAATACATACCATAATTATATTTCTTGTTCTGGGTTGCCTTACTCGGGAGAATTTCTTCTAGTTCCATCAACTTGCCTATAAATAATGAGTAACAATTCATTGAGTAAATTACCACAAATAATTTGTACATTATTCTGTTGAAAAATATCAGGTTGCTCTCAGTTGCTGGCTCTTATGAATGAAGCGACAATAAGCATGATTGAGCAAGTGTCCTTCTGGTAGAACTATCTTTTGGGTATTTGTTCAAAAACAGCTGGATCTTGAGGTATATCAGTTCCAAAATTCCTAAGGAATGACCACATTGATGTCCATAGTGGCTTTACAAATTTGTACTACCATCAACAACAAGACTGTTCTCCTTATCCCACATTTTTTTAAATTTATTTATTTATTTCTTTATTAAAGATTTCTTCCTCATCCTTGCCACTGCCTCCCATTTCCCTCCCCCTCCCCCATCCAAGTCCTCCTCCCTCGTCATCCCTAACAGCAATCAGGGTTCCCTGCCCTATGGGAAGTCCAAGGACCACCCACCTCAATCCAGGTAGGTAAGCCAGACCCAAAAAGAGGAACATGGGATGTACTCATTCATATTTGGTTTCTAATCATAAATAAAGGACATTGAGCCTGTAATTCGTGATCCTAGAGAAGCTAAATAAGAAGGTGAACCCAAAGAAAAACATATAGGCATCCTCCTGAATATTAACCTTCATCAGGCGATGAAAGGAGACAGAGACAGAGACCCACATTGGAGCACTGGACTGAAATCTCAAGTTCCAAATCAGGAGCAGAAGGAGAGGGAGCACGAGCAAGGAACTCAGGACCGCGAGGGGTGCATCCACACACTGAGACAATGGGGATGTTCTATCGGGAAATCACCAAGGCCAGCTGGCCCGGGTCTGAAAAAGCATGGGATAAAACCAGATTCGCCCAACAAAGTGGACAATGAGGACTGCTGAGAAGTCAAGAACAATGGCACTGAGTTTTGATCCTACTGCACGTACTGGCTTTGTGGGAGCCTAGGCAGTTTGGATGCTCACCTTACTAGAACTTATCCCACATTTTTGAAAGCATGAGCTGTCATTCGTGTTATGAACAAGCATAAGATGGAGTCACAAATAGTTTTGCTTTACATTTCCCATATGTCTAAGGATGTTAAACATTTCTTTAAGTGCATCTCAGCCATTTCAGCTTTCTCTATTGAGAATTCTCTGTTAATATGTGTACACAATTTTAAATTAAATTGTTTGGGTTTTTTGATATCTAGTTTCTAGAGTTACTTATATATTTATATCCAAATATTAGTCTTCTCTGAGATGTGAGGCTGACAAAAAAAAACATTTTCTTATTCTGTGGTCTACTTCTTTCTCTGAATTATGGTGCCTTTTGCCTTATAAAAAATTTCAGTTTCATAAGGTACCATTTATTAACCATTAATCTTAGTGCCTGTGCTATTGGTGTTATATTCAGGAAGTAGTCTCCTTTGCCAGTGAGTTTGAGAATGTTTCCCACTTTCTCAGCTATCAGAGCAGCTTCAGTGCAGCTGGCTTTATTTGAGTTCTTTGATCCATTTGGACTTGATTTTTGTTCAGGGTAATAGATATGGATCTACTTGCATTCCTATACAGGCCAATATCCAGTGAGAACACTTAAAAATTGTGACAAAGATGCTGAAGTGTAGCTCTCCACAATAGATTTCTCTCTGCTAGGGTGAGGGTGGGGAAAGACACCATTTTCTTTACGAGGATGGACACTAGGAGTTTGACTATGCTCCAGTGAGTATATGGACCACAGAAATTGGATGTGTTTTTCTTCATTTTTTTCATAGGGAGTTGGCAAGGGTAGGTTGGCAAAGGCAGGAGAAATGGGAAATGAATGTGATTGGAGTGCAAGATGTGAAATTCTCAAATAATCAGTAACAACATTATACTGGGGAAAAAAGAAAGTCAGACTGATTTGTATAATAAAACACCTTAAAGCAAATATCTTAACTAAAAAATTCTATATTCTAAAAAACAGATTTTATACATTCATTAATATTTAATCATTTGTTAGCTGAACACTGATAGGATTTGTTGCAAGAATACCAACCTTAAAAAGATACCAGACAATAATGCAAGCACGCAGAAGAAACGGAGTGCCAGTATGGGTAATTATATAGGAAATTATAAAAAAGCTGTATTTGCATATTTTTTTTTCTTTTCTTAACCTTTTAAAATGCAAGTTTACAAAATAATGTATGTAATTATATTTTCCTATTTAATTCAGAAATGTATTTGATGATAACAACACTAAGAAGCTAAGTGTAAGCAATGCTGTTTTGAAATAAGGAATTGAGAGCAGATAGTAAACATAAGTTTAGAGAAGAAAGTTAATAGAACCAAGGTAAATATAATGAAATGGATTACTTCATATTTGCGAGGGCCTTTCTTTTCTCAATGTCCTTAAAAACCACAAAAAAGTATTAAATAACAATTATAGTAAAATACTGTTAAGAATTTAATATCTAAGGAGTTATCAATTGACATGAACACAATTGCATAAAAACAGAAAAGAAGGAAGTGTCCTGTAGGAAAACATAGTTTCTGAAGCTAATTAGATATGTTATAACCAATCTGAGGTAGATTATTGTACCTTAAGGTTTATAATATAATTCTCAAACAACGTAAGTAAAATAAAAGGATGTTCTTTAAAATCAATAAATAAACTTGCTGAACATAATGGACAATGAGGACTACTGAGAACTCAAGAACAATGGCAATGGGTTTTTGATCCTACTGCACGTACTGGCTTTGTGGGAGCCTAGGCAGTTTGGATGCTCACCTTACTAGACCTGGATGGAGGTGGGTGGTCCTTGGACTTCCCACAGGGCAGGGAACCCGGATTACTCTTGGGGATGATGAGGGAGGGGGACTTGATGGGGGAGGGGGAGGGAAATGGGAGTGGTGGGGGGGAGAAGGCAGAAATCTTTAATAAAAAAATAAACAATAAAAAAATATTATTTACTAAAAAGAATGTAAAAATGATTAAAATTATAACTCTCATATGCACACATAAACAAACTTATATCCATTCATACACATGTATCTCAAAGAGGCCCCTAAATTTTGAATTGATAAAGTATCTACATGAATTTTGCTTATGCCAGAATTCCCTAAAAAATGAAAATAAGGGTACATAGCTTAGCCTGTACATTGCTGCTTATAGGAAAAGGGGACCACCATCAGCATGGATCTCAGTTCTTAGAAAAAAAAGTGTTTAGAGAAGCGGAACAGGGAGGAGTACTTTAGGGAATGGGATAGTCGAGATGGAGAAAGGACAGAGATGATAGCAAGTTTTGATTGGGGGAACCATTATGAGACTAGCAAGAAACATGACACTAGAGAAATTCCCAGGAATCAACAAGGGGGACCCCACCTAAGATACTAAGCAATAAAGGAGAGAGGGGCCGAACTGGCCTTGCCCTGTATTCAGACTGATGAATACCATAAATGTCACCATAGAACCATTAGCAACTGATGAAAACAGAGGCAGAGACCCACAGCAGTACACTGGGCTGAGCTCTCAAAGTCCAGTTGAAGCGTGGGAGGAGTGAGAATACGAACAAAGAGGTCAAGACCATGAGAGCTAACAGGAGCTCAACAACTCCACAAGGACAGAGAAGGAACCAGCATAGGTCTAAACTAGTCACTCAGAGTGTGGGTGACATTAGTATGACTGGGGCAGACTGTGTGGTCACTTGTAGTGGCACCAGGATTTATCCCCACTGCTTGTAGTGGCTTTTTGGAACCTATTCTCTTTAGATGGATACTTTGCATAGCTTAGATATAGTAGGGAGGACCTTGGACCTTCCCCAAAGCAATGTACCTTACCCTCTCTGAGGAGTAAATGAGGGTAGGATAGGGAGTAGGTGGAAGGAATGGAAGCAGGGAGGGAGTGGGAACCTGGGATTGGTATGTAAAATGAAAAAGATAGTTTGATTTCTTTAAAAAAATAAAATATAATATAAAAGCATTTCCTATAAAATCCAGAATGCAACCATGTTTTCTCCTATCTAATTTTAAATCAATATAGTGTTTTTAAAAATATAAATCAACGAAATAAATAAAATTAATGCAAAAAAGAGAAAAACAGAAATAGAATAGTGATTAGCATATCTCTGATGACTAAGGATGTTGAACATTTCCTTAAGTGCCTTTCAGCCATTTTCGATCCCTTTGTTAAGAGTTCTCTGTTTAAGTCTGTACTCCATATTTTAATTGGATTATGTGTTATTTTGGTGACCAATTTCTTGAGTTCTTTGTATATTTTGGAGATCAGAACCTCTCTCTGATATAGGGTTAGTTAAGATATTTTCCCATTCTGTAGGCTGTCATTTTGTCTTGTTGACCATGTCCTTTGCTTTACAGAAACTTTTCAGTTTCAGGAGGTTCCATTTATTAATTGTTTCTCTCAGTGTCTGTGCTGCTGGGGTTAAAAAATAATGACATCTTGAATTTTGAAGAAAAATGGATGGAGCTAGAAAACATTATTTTGAGTGAGGTAATCCAGACACATAAAGACATTTATTACATGTACTCACTCATAGGTGGTTTTTAAACATAAAGCAAAGAAAACCAGCTTACGAACGAACCACAATCCCAGAGAACTTAGACAACAATGAGGACACTAAGAGACACTTACATAGATCTAATTTACGTCAAAACTAGAAAAAGACAAGATCTCCTGAGTAAATTGGGAGCATTGGGATGTTGGGGGAAGGTTAAGGGGGGAGGTGAGAGACAGGGAGGGGAAAAGAGAAAAATGTGGAGCCCTATAAAAATAAATAAAAAAATTAAAAAAAGAAATAGAAAAGTATTTCCATCTCTGAAGACATTCAACAGATTCTAGACCTACATAACATTCTCAACCAAGAGGGAAGATGTTCCAGTTCACACTTCCTGAGAAAGCAAATGTTTTCAGGGAAATGATGATAAAATATCATTTCTACAATGTAAACTTTATTTATTATAATATGATTTAGCTAAAACGATATTATATACCCTTTCCTCTCTGCAGTCCTTCATAGCTACACTCACTCTAACCATGCTCTTTTTCCTGCTCTAAATTGACACCCATTTGTTTGATTAGAGTTTTGACATATTATATATGTGTGTATAACATATACATATATAATATATAATTAATATGCAAAAAATATGTTTCAGTGAAGAGTCCACAATTCTTTGGTAATGCTGGACAATAACACTGTTTAGTATCCATGTGTAAACTGTAAACTACCTTCGTCGTCTCTCAAGAGCACTGTTAGAGGAGAAAGCATGCTCTAAAGAATGATTCCTCCATTCAGTGTCACCCATCAGTGCTCTTCTAGAATATTACAGGGCAAAGTGCACACTCTATTTTTGAAATATTTTCAATTTAAAGAATTTTATTAATTTTGCACTGTGTTCTCTACTTATTTATTTTTGCAAACATGTAGACAGTTGTGTTGGAAATATACTAATATATTTTTAATAAGTAAATTCACTTACTTGTTAAACAACAATTGAAAATCTTGCAGATCTTGTAAGTATTATCCATAAAATCAGAATATAAGAGAAACTAAGTTTTACTAGACGTCAAGAAGCAAGTGGTAAACCACTTAACCTCAAATTCTAAAAGTCGGCTATTTTTTATATTCCTGTAATATATTTTAGTGTGATTTTTTTCCGTACTTATTGCAAGTAGATTTTGAATTGTAAATTTCTAGTGTAAATATTTTGGATAACAGATTTCTCCTTTTATTTGGAAGCCATCTTGAGTTAAGAGGAGAACATGTGGGGACAGAAGAGAGCAGGGAGAAAGAACTGATTTTACCTCATCTCCCTCCTTGCTAAAGGAAATGGCTTCCATTTCTGGCTGTGCAGAACAGAGATTGCTAAAATCAAACTGGCAATTCACAAAGCTTTCTGTAAACAAGAGCTTAACATTTAACTGCTAACATAAGAAATTTAGAGTAAATTGAATTTTCTGAGGCCTCCCAGGTCCAGTGATGGAAATCCACAAGCTGAGGAAGGTGGGTTAGCTGTTGCTAAGCTACAGTGAATACCATTGTAATGTCTGCGATGTACATTAATTCTGAGTACTGTCATTATGTACTGTGGTTACTCGAAGAGAGAAAATAGATTCAAAATGACTTTTAGAACCTTTTAAATTAACCAGCAGCTAAATCCTTTCTGCTCTATTTTACCCTTTGTTTTGAACAGTTTTCTCTCTTTCTTTTTCTTTTATTAAAACCTAACAATAAAAATGGAAGAAAATGTAGCTTTTCAGGTAGAAACATACACATTCTGCATTTCTGCTAATGAGACAATAAATTGGCAAAAAGTTCCAAAGAGAGAACAATGTGTGTCTATATCTGCAACCAGTGTAGAACATGTCTTCAGCCTTTCATTGCTGTCCAGTGACAGCACACAGATGTTGCAAAAGTTCCCCGAGAAGAGAATGAGGATTAGTTTGTGGCAGATATTTACTATTTCTTCCTAAAAATCAATATCCTAGTTTATCTACTGAGTATCTAAATAGAGAATTTATCATTTTGGAGTAGATATTTTTCACAAAATCTATTCAGTCTCTGGCCTGAAATGTTCTTGTACTTCTCATGTCTTTAAAACAATTTTTCAAAAATATTTCATTTTCCTGTTCACAAAGATGAAACTATAAACAAGACTAACCCTTACAATTAAGCAAAGCTCATTACTGATTTTTTTCTGGGTGTGACAACTTGTGTGTTTTTATTGTTACCCATAGCATAAGTACAACAGTCTCTGCAGGTGGAGGAGAGTCTTACATTTTGGAGTCTTCTAAGCTTAGATAACTGGTCATACCTGGTGATCGACAACTTCAAGCAGCAGGGCCTTCCAATAAAGCTTTATCATGCTTAAATAACTCCATTTGCATAATGAACATAAACTCTGAATTATGCATCTCTCTAGGAAGGAGTTTTACAAGACCCTTTATTCAAAAATTCTTATTCTAGATGTAACACATAAATAAAATATGTAGAAGCATAGTAGCAATAATAAAGTAGTGTATTAATCATCTCTTAACTTCCTTATTTCTCAAAATTCCTTAAAAGTATCAGATTTGAGTGTACAAATGTGTCTGAGTAATTAAAAGCATTCCCATGCAAGCCTGAAAACCTGAGTTTGACTCCCAGGGTCAAAATAAAATAACAGGACTCCCTGGGCTCCCTGCAGGGGCTCTACACCCTGCATACTGCCTCTCTCTTCTTGTCACACCCAGCTTGCATCCAGAACCCTTCTTCCTTCTGTCCCCTTTCCTCTTTGGGCACATAACACCATCCAGCTCAGTCTGTCTGGCGCTGGGGGCAAATCCTCAGGGCAAGTAGGCAGGCGAGACTTCCTTTGTTTCACTGGCCTGCCTGCAACAAGCAAGGTAAGGGCTTTGTTTACAAACTACCCAACCTACACGGAGATCTGATCTAGGCACCAGGAGAGACAGCAGCAGGGTGAGTTTGTGACCGGCGGCGAAGCAGCCCTGGACAGGAAACTCTGAAGTTCCTCATCCCCCACCCTATACTCCCTGGGCTCCCTGCAGGAGCTCTACACCCTGCATACTGCCTCTCTCTTCTTGTCCCACCCAGCTTGCATCCAGAACCCTTCTTCCTTCTGCCCCCTTTCCTCTTTGGGCACATAACACCATCCAGCTCAGTCTGTCTGGTGCTGGGGGCAAATCCTCAGGGCAAGTAGGCAGGCGAGACTTCCTTTGTTTCACTGGCCTGCCTGCAACAAGCAAGGTAAGGGCTTTGTTTACGAACTACCCAACCTGCACGGTGATCAGACCTCGGCACCAGGAGAGCCATCAGTGGGAGAGCTAATCTGGGTACCAGGAGAGCCGTCTTTGGGCACGGAGATCTGATATTGGTACCAGGAGAGACATCACTGGAGCACCAGAAGAGCTATCACTGAGGAGTGCCATCACGGGGAAGGTACATCAGTAGGCAAGGAGACCTGATCCGGTAAAAGAAGATCCATAGGGGAGCATTCGGAGAAAGAGATGGGCAGGCGCCAATGCAAGAATTCACCCAACAACCTGAAAAACTATATGAAACCACCAGAACCCAGCGACCTCACAACAGGAGGACATGAACACCTTAATCATGAAGAAGTAGATAAAATTGACTTTATGAAAGTGATTGACGCCATTAAACAGCATGTAAAAAATGCCATTATAGAAATAGATGAGAAGAATAACAGAAAGTTTGAAGAATTGAGTAAATCAGTGAATGATACCCTAGGAAACCAAGGAAAAACAATCAAACAGATAATGGAAAAAGTTCAAGACTTAAAAACTGAAATGGAGGCAAAGAATAAAACACAAACAGAAGGCCAGCTGGACAGGGAAAATCTAGGTAAATGAATAGAGACTACAGAAGCAAGCATAACCAACAGAATACAAGAGATAGAAGAAAGAATCTCAGATTCTGAAGATACCATAGAGAAAATAAACACGCTGATCAAAGAAAACAGCAAGGCCAACAATCTCTCATCACAAAACATTCAGGAAATATGGGACACAATAAAAAGACCAAACCTAAGATTAATAGGAATAGAAGAAGGAGAAGAAGCCCAGCTCAATGGTCCAGAAAATATATTTAATAAAATTATAGAAGAAAACTTTCCCAACCTAAAGAAAGATATACCTATGAAAGTTCAAGAAGCATACAGAACACCGAATAGGCTGGATCAAAAAAAAACATCCTCTCGCCATATAATAATCAAAACACAAAGAATTCCGAATAAAGAAAGAATACTAAGAGCAGCAAAGGAAAAAGGCCAAGTTACTTATAAAGGTAAACCTATCAGACTTACACCTGACTTCTCTATGGAAACCATGAAAGCCAGAAGGTCCTGGATAGATGTACTGCAGAAACTAAGAGACCGTGGATGCAAGCACAGACTACTATACCCAGCCAAGCTTTCGTTCACTATAAATGGAGAAAACAAAATTTTCCAGGATAAAAACAAATTTAAACAATACGTAGCCACAAATCCAGCCTTACAGAAAGTAATAGAAGGAAAATCACTAATCAAGGAGTCCAACAATGACCACAGTAACTCAGACATCTAGAGACCCTTTACCAGCACATCTCAAAGAAGGGAAACACACAAAATCTACTACTAAAAAAAATGACCGGAGTTAACAACCACTGGTCATTAACATCACTTAAGGTCAATGGACTCAACTCACCTATAAAAAGGCACAGACTAAGAGATTGGATACAAAAACAGGATCCAACATTCTGCTGTTTACAAGAAACACACCTCAACCACAAAGACAGGCACCTACTCAGAGTAAAGGGCTGGGATAAGGCTTATCAAGTAAATGGACATAGGAAACAAGCAGGTGTGGCCATACTAATTTCTAACAAAGTTGACTTCAAACTTAAATCAATCAGAAGAGATGGAGAGGGACATTTTCTACTCATAACAGGAACAATTCATCAGGATGAAATCTCAATCCTGAATATCTATGCCCCTAATATAAAAGCACCCACGTACGTAAAAGAAACATTGTTAAAACTCAAGGCAGCTATCAAACCGCAAACATTAATAGTAGGAGACTTTAATACTCCTCTCTCACCAATGGACAGGTCAATTAGACAGAAACCTAACAGAGAAATAAGAGAATTAATGGAGGTAATGAATCAAATGGACTTAACAGACATCTATAGAATATTCTACCCAAATAGGAAAGAATATACCTTCTTCTCTGCAGCTCATGGAACCTTCTCAAAAATCGACCACATACTCGGTAACAAAGCAAACATTCACAGTTACAAAAAAATATTAATAACCACCTGTATCTTATCAGATCACCATGGATTAAAGCTAGAATTCAGCAACAATGCTACCCCCAGAAAGCCTACAAACTCATGGAAACTGAATAGTCAACTACTGAACCATACCTGGATTAAGGAAGAAATAAAGAAAGAAATTAAAGTCTTCCTTGAAGACAATGAAAATAAAGAAACAACATAGTCAAACCTATGGGACACTATGAAAGCAGTCCTGAGAGGAAAGTTCATAGCACTAATTGCCCACTTAAAGAAAACAGAGAAAGCACACATTGGAGACTTAACAGCCCACCTGAAAGCTCTAGAAAAAAAAGAAGCAGACTCACCTAGAAGGGGTAGAAGACTGGAAATAATCAAATTGAGGGCTGAAATCAACAAAATAGAAACACAGAAAATAATTGAAAGAATCAATAAATCAAAAAGCTGGTTCCTGGAGAAAATCAACAAGATTGATAAACCCCTATCCAAACTAATCAAACGGCAGAGAGAGAATTTGCAAATTAATAAGATCAGAAATGAAAAGGGAGACATAACCCACAGACACAGAGGAAATTCAGAGAATCATTAGATCTTACTACAAAAGCCTGTATGCCACAAAACTGGAAAATTTAAAAGAAATGGACACTTTTTTAGATAAATACCATATACCAAAGTTAAACCAGAACCAGGTGAACAACCTAAATAGACCTGTTAGTCGTGAAGAATTAGAGGCGGTTATCAAAAACCTCCCTTCCAAAAAAAGTCCAGGACCAGATGGTTTCAATGCGGAATTCTAACAGAACTTCCAAGAAGACCTAATACCTATACTCCTTAAGGTATTTCACAATATAGAAACAGAAGAGTCATTGCCAAATTCCTTTTATGAAGCTACAGTAACTCTGATACCAAAACCACACAAAGACCCAACCAAGAAAGAAAATTACAGGCCAATCTCACTCATGAACATCGACGCAAAAATCCTCAACAAAATTCTGGCAAACCGAATCCAAGAACACATTAGAAAAATTATCCATTATGATCAAGTAGGCTTCATACCAGAGATGCAGGGCTGGTTTAACATACGCAAATCTATCAATGTAATCCATCATATAAATAAACAGAAAGAAAAAAACCATATGATCGTTTCATTAGACGCTGAAAAAGCATTTGACAAAATGCAACATCCCTTTATGATAAAAGTCTTGGAGAGATTAGGGATACAAGGGTCATACCTAAATTTAATTAAAGCTATATACAGCAAGCCGACAGCTAATATCAAATTAAATGGAGAGAAACTTAAAGCCATTCCACTAAAATCAGGAACACGCCAAGGCTGTCCACTCTCTCCATACCTCTTCAATATAGTTCTCGAAGTTTTAGCAATAGCAATAAGACAACATAAGGGGATAAAGAGGATTCAAATTGGAAAGGAAGAAGTTAAACTTGCATTATTTGCAGATGATATGATAGTGTACATGAGCGACCCCAAAAACTCCACCAAAGAACTCCTACAGCTGAAAAACGCCTTTAGTAATGTGGCAGGATACAAGATCAACTCCAAAAAATCAGTCGCCCTCTTATACACAAAGGATTTGGAAGCAGAGAGGGAAATAAGAGAATCATCACCTTTCACGATAGCCACAAAAAGCATAAAATATCTTGGGGTAACTCTAACCAAGGAAGTGAAAGATCTATTTGACAAGAATTTTAAGGCATTGAAGAAAGAAATTGAAGAGGATACCAGAAAATGGAAGGACCTCCCTTGCTCTTGGATTGGGAGGATCAACTTGGTAAAAATGGCAATTCTACCAAGGGCAATTTATAGATTCAATGCAATCCCCATTAAAATCCCATCAAAATTCTTCACAGATCTTGAAAGGACAATAATCAACTTTATATGCAGAAACAAAAAACCCAGGATAGCCAAAACAATCTTATACAATAAAGGAACTTCTGGAGGCATTACCATCCCTGACTTCAAACTCTATTACAGAGCTACAGTAATGAAAACAGCGTGGTACTGGCATAAAAACAGAGCAGTCGACCAATGGAATCGTATAGAAGACCCGGATTTTAACCCACAAACCTATGAACAACTAATTTTCGATAAAGGAGCTAAAAGTATACAATGGAAGAAAGAAAGCATCTTCAACAAATGGTGCTGGCACAATTGGATGTCAACCTGTAGAAGAATGAAAATAGACCCATATCTATCACCATGCACAAAACTCAAGTCCAAATGGATCAAAGACCTCAATATCAATCTGAACACACTGAACCTGATAGAAGAGAAAATGGGAAGTACCCTACAACATATGGGCACAGGAGATCGCTTCCTATGTATAACCCCAGCAGCACAGACATTAAGGGCAACATTGAATAAATGGGACCTCCTGAAACCGAGAAGCTTCTGTAAAGGAAAGGACACTGTCATTAAGACAAATAGGCAGCCTACTGACTGGGAGAAGATCTTCAACAACCCCGCTACAGACAAAGGTCTGATCTCCAAAATATATAAAGAACTCAAGAAACTAGACTTTAAAAGGATAATTAACCCAATTAAAAAATGGGGCACTGAACTGAACAGAGAATTCTCATCAGAAGAAGTTAAAATGGCCAAAAGATACTTAAGGTCATGCTCAACCTCCTTAGCGATCAGAGAAATGCAAAATCAAAACAACTTTGAGATATCATCTTACACCTGTCAGAATGGCTAAAATAAAAAACACCAAGGATAGCCTTTGCTGGAGAGGTTGTGGAGAAAGGGGTACCCTCATCCATTGCTGGTGGGACTGCAAACTTGTGCAACCACTTTGGAAATCAGTTTGGCGGTTTCTCAGAAAAATTGGGATCAACGTACCCCTGGACCCAGAAATAGCACTCTTGGGAATATACCCAAGAGATGCCCTATCATATGACAAAAGCATTTGTCCAACTATGTTTATAGCAGCATTATTTGTAATAGCCAGAACCTGGAAGCAACCTAGATGCCCTTCAATAGAAGAATGGATGAAGAAAGTGTGGAATATATATACATTAGAGTACTACTCCGTGGTAAAAAACAATGACTTCTCGAATTTTGCATGCAAATGGATTGATATAGAAAATACGATCCTGAGTGAGGTAACCCAGACCCAAAAAGAAGATCATGGGATGTACTCACTCATAATTGGTTTCTAGCCATGGATAGGGGCCACTGAGTCTATAATTTGTGATCCTAAAGAAGCTAAACAAGAGGGTAAACCCAAGGAAAAACATAGAGATATCCTCCCAGCTATGGGAAATAGACAAGATTGATGGGCAAAAAATTGGAATCTTGGGGGGTGGGGTGGGATGGGAATGAGGGGTGATGGGGAGAGAAAAGTGTGAAGGAGAGGATGAGGGGAACTGGTGGAATCGGGGTGATTGGGGTCAAAGGAAGTTTGGATTGGGGTGCAGGGAAACTCATACCTTAGTTAAGGGAGCCACCTAAGGGTTGGCAAGAGACTTGAACCAGGAATGGCTACCAGATGCCCAGGGCAATGTCCCCAGTTAGTTCATTGGGGCACCTGAGGATAGGGAACCTGAAATGAACCTATCCTATAACCATACTGATGAATATCTTGCATATCGCCATAGAACCTTCATCTAGAGATGAATGGAGATAGAGACAGAGACCCACACTGGAGCACTGGACTGAGCTCCCAAGGTTATAATGAGGAGCAGAAGGAGAGAGAACATGAAAAAGGAAGTCAGGACCATGAGGGTGCACCCAACCACTGAGACAGGGGGGCCGATCTATTGGGAGCTCACCAAGGCCAGCTGGACTGCTACTGGAAAAAACATGGGATAAAACCGGACTCTCTGAATGTGGTGGACAATGAGAGCTGATGAGATGCCAAGGAGAATGGCACAGGAACCTTCATCTGGCGATGGATCGAGAGAGAGACAGAGACCCAATTTGGAGCAACGGTCTGAGCTCTTAAGGTCCAAATGAGGAGCAGAAGGAGGGAGAACATGAGCAAGGAAATCAGGACCACGAGGCGTGCACCCACCCACTGTGACAGTGGAACTGATCTATTGGGAGCTCTCCAAGGCCAGCTGGACTGGGACTGAATAAACATGGGTTGAAACTGGACTCTCTGAACAAGGCGGACAATGAAGGCTGATGAGAAGCCAAGGACAATGGCACTAGGTTTCGATCCTAATACATGAACTGGCTTTGTGGGAGCGTAGCCTGTTTGGATGCTCACCTTCCTGGACCTAGATAGAAGTGGGAGGACCTTGGTCTTCCTGTAGAGCAGGGAATTTGGACTGCTCTTCAGTATCGAGAGGGAGGGGGAGTGGACTGGGGGGAGGAGAAGTGGAGTGGGGGTAGGGGGAGGGGAGCGGGGGGAGGGGGTAATATGTGGGAGGAGTGGGAGGGAAATGGGAAACGGGGAGCAGTTGGAAATTTTAATTAAAAAAAATAAAAAAATTCAAAAAAATTCAAAAAAAATAAAATAACAGGTTATTTCTAAATTCTACACTTTGGAGGGTGATGGGACACAGAGGATGAAGAAATCTAGCAAGTCAGTGGCCTAAAGGGGGCAACACCATAGCAAAACAGAGATCCTGCAGCTAGAGTGAACAGACAAAAATCTAATCCCAACTACTGACTGTTGTCCTGTAAATTCCACTTGCATAACACACCATGTGTATGTGAGTACACATACATAAAATAATAAATAAATAAATTTAGTTTTGATCTTGGTTTGTCATTTTTATTTGTTCATTATATACCTTTAGTTTGTTTTTTGTTATTCTAATTAGAGCTGCACTTTAATAATTTTAATTAATATTTACTTTGGTGGTATATATCAATGCAATTATATTATGCTATCAGTAATATTATACAACACAACTCAAGATAAAGAGACAAAACTCTTTTAGTTATAAGTGATTATTTGTCTTGATGCTACTTTGAAAAGGTTCATTTCAAAGAATAATCCAATAATTCTTGAGTTTCTAGAATTTATACTTGAGTATTGTCAATACTTCATTGTAATTTTTTTTATATTTCAAGCTAAAGTCAGAGAACTCAGCACACATATTTATATTGTTCTCACAATATTGTTTCCTTCATGTCCTAAGAGGGACTATGACAGGTTGAACATTTTTAATCCTAAAATCCATATGACAAAATTATCTAAAACTCCAATCCTCAATTACTCTAGAAGACAAGAAACAGAAAATATACCCATTCTGTGTGACAGTTCACAGGTATAACACTCACGCAAAGGATTGATTCAGTGTCTCTGAGGGCAATTAAATCACCATTAACTACAGACCTTTTATCTATGATACACAGACTGTGCTTTTTGAATATACCACTAAATACTAAACTCAGTTATCTTGGGGCTATGTATACAGGTTATATGAAAAAATGAATTTCAAGTTTAGGTTTGAATAACATGACCAAGTTATTCTTATTATATATATTCAAAGATTACAAAATGTCAAAAGGTTAGAAACACTCTGGTTCCTAGCATTTCAGGTAAGTCATGTACTTGTATGTACATTTAGTGTGCATTCTATTCTGTGTTTCTATAAGAATGTAGTGTAGAGAGAGTGATCTGCATTGCTTGAGATTATATCATACTGTGTTTTAATGAATATATATGAATATAAATATACACATATATATGTATATATCATTGTGATTTATTAGAGTGGCTTATAGGCTGTGGTCCTTTTGCTTCAGCAATGACTGTCTAAAATGGAAAGTCCCACGAGTCTGGATGTCTCCACTGATCTTATCATACATCATAATCCAAAAGAAATGGGTTCAACATTGATAAAAGAGTGGCCTTCCCAGTCAAGTGAAGGCAAGCAGATAAAGAGAAAAATGATTCTTTCTTCCATGCTCTTTATATCAACTGGCAGCAGAAGCTGTGGCCCAGAATAAGTTGTATCTTTTCATTCTAAAAGATCCAACTTAAAGGTGGTCTTCCCACTTCATATAATTTAATTACAAAAAAATCCCTCATAGGTGTACCCAGACTCTTGAGTTGTATTTAGTCCAGATATGGTCATGTGGACACTAAGAATAGCCATCATAAAGACATAGCTATGATAATTAATAAAATCTTAATAAATAAATATATAATATAACCACATTTTGATGTAGTATTTCTGGTTTTAATTATCTGCATATGTGTATGAATGACTGCATAAGTGCAGTACATGTAGATTCCAGAAGGGAATATCAAATTCTGGAGCTGGAGTTAATAAGTAATTGTAAGCTTCCCTGTGTGAGTGCTGGGATATGAACTCAGTTTCCCTGTGCATACATTCCATGCTCTTAATCACTGAACCATGGTTCTAGCTCACATAACAGTTTATAGACCATTGGTAGTTAACCTTTCTAGATGCCTTTCATTATGACAAATCATTTTGTAATAAATTCCTTTTTATGGACATGTTTATGAATTTCCTTAAATAGCTATAAATGGAGTTAGTATGGTTTTAGGTTATACATTTTTATAATTAAAGATATTATGAATTTCATGGAAGAAAATTTAACTTGGCTTAGCTTTGAGAATATTAGTATGTATTTTTTCATGTATGATGAGTATGGGTCAGTATTTTTAGAAGATATGTATATCAAGACCAGAGACTTATTAGTCACTATTGACCATTTAGTAACACAACATACCAAGACACTATTCATGGGCTTGATGCCTATGAATATGAAGTCAAAGTGGAAAATTTCTTCATGACTTCAAACTGCTCAAACAATAATAGCCTTTTCCTAGTAACTTTTATATATAATCAAAATTCATATAAATGTCATAATTATTTCCTAAAATTATAGGTATATGCAGTTTATAAGAATCTTGGAGACTATTTTAACAGGAACACAAAATTTAAACAGCAACTAAAATAAAAGTCCAGGTGTACAATTTATTAATACTTTTGAATTACATCAATTTTCATTCTAAAAATATCTTTTCTATTACTTATTTGACTAAATGTTAATATGTGCACATTTATTCTATGATAGCAGATGTTGTTCCTTTGGAGACAAGGCCACGCATGCGCAAAAAATACAGTCTCCAAGTGGACTACAAACCCCAAAATGCCCAGAGCCCTTTAAAAATGGGCGTTCCAACCCGCCCGGCCCTCTCTCCTCTCTCTCTCCTCTCTCGCTCTCCCCTCCCTTTTTCCCTTCCGTCTCTTCACTCCCGCTCCTTGTATGTTACCCTCCCCCATTAAAGTTTACCCACGTGGGACCCCGCGTGTCTCGTCTCTCCTTTCCCAACCCCGCGCGTCTCATGTCTCCCCCTCCCGAACAACACCCCCGCATAAAAAATAATAACAGCAGAGGCTAGAAGAGGGCTTCAGATCCACTAGAGCTGGAGTGAGGATTGAAAGTGAGAAACTCCACATGTTTGTTACAAACCAAACCTCCTTTCTCTACAAGAGCCATAGGCATACTCTTAACTACTGAGCCACTTACCCAGACCTGGATTGTATCACTTTCCCATCTTTTAGAAAGAGAGGAAATGTGAGTGTCTGCTGTGCTCTCCTGGACCTGCTCTGCCTGCCCCCTATTTCCCTTGGCCCCTGGCTCATTGGGGCTACCAGGAGTCCCTGTGTAGGTGCTGAGAAGTCCCATCTGGAGGGGTGAGTGTGTGTTATCCTGGGGCGGACTGTCCTAGTAGAGAGCACAAACGCCCCTCCCCCAGCACCTGCTGCAGGGCTTTCTTTCCTTCACATGTGCCCCCACCCCCAAGCCTGCCTTGTCTGCAAGGTCCTTTGCTGTGGAACACTTTCCTGCTCTTTCACTAAGGCTACCAACCCAGAGCAGTGAGTGCCTGACTAGAGGGCAGGCCTCAAGGTCCCCGCCAGGGACCGCGGGCCCCTGCTGCTGGGGCTGCAGTGTCTGCTGTGCCCTGCTGGACCTGCTCTGCCTGCCTCCTACTTCCCTTGGTCTCTGGATCATTGGGGCTACCAGGAGTCCCTGTGTAGGTGCTGAGAAGTTCCATCTGGACGGGTGAGTGTGTACTATCCTGGGGCGCACTGTCCCGGTAGAGAGCACAAACCCCCCTACACTAAGGCTACCCAACCAGAGCAGTGAGTGCCTGCCCAGCGGGCAGGCCTCAGCAACCCCCAAAAAGGAGCACAGGCACCTCCAGCTTGTACTTCAGTGTCGCCTGTGCTCTACTCGACCCCGCCCTACACCTTGCATTCGGCCTTCTTTCTGTGGGTCATTGGAAAACCAGGCATCCCTGTTTTGGTGTTGAGGAGTTCATCTGCAAGGGAACGGTTCCTGCCCCTACACTGAGGAGATACACCCAGAGAGCTAGTCACAGCAAAGACTGGTCCAAGACACCAGGCCTCTCCTGGCTCCATTTGAAGGAAAAGATGGGCAGGCGCCAATGCAAGAATTCCCCCAACAACTTGAAAAGCAACGTGACATCACCAGAATCCAGGAATCCCGAAATGAGAAGTGTACACCCTAATCCAGAAGAATTAGAAGAATTCGACTCAAAAGTGAATTATATGAAAATAATAGAGGACCTTAAACAGGAGGTGAAAAACTGCCATAATCAATTAGAGATTACAAACAAAAGGTAGAGGAAATGAATAAATGTCTCAAAGATACCCAAGAAAACCAAGAGAAACAAGAAAAAGTAATCAAACAGGTAAGGGAAACAGTTCAAGACTTGAAGAATGAAGTGGAAGTAATAAAGAAAACACAAACCGAGGGAAGGATGGAGATGGAAAATTTGGATAAACGAACAGGAACTACAGAGACAAGTACCACCAACAGATTACAAGAGATAGAAGAAAGAATCTCAGCCACTGAAGATACCATAGAGATAATAAACACTCTGATCAAAGAAAACAGCATAACCAACAAATTCTCATCACAAAACATTCAGGAAATCTGGGACACAATAAAAAGACCAAACCTAAGAATAATCGGGATAGAAGAAGGAGAAGAAGTACAGCTCAATGGTCCAGAAAATATTTTTAATAAAATTATAGAAGAAAACTTTCCCAACCTTAAGAAAGATATTCCTTTGAAGGTCCAAGAAGCATACAGAACACCGAATCGACTGGATCAAAAAAAAAAAATCTCCTTGTCATATAATAATCAAAACACAAAACATACAGAATAAAGAAAGAATAATAAGAGCTGCAAAGGAAAAAGGTCAAGTTACCTATAAAGGTAAACCTATCAGACTTACACCTGATTTCTCTATGGAAACCATGAAAGCCAGAAGATCCTGGATAGATGTACTGCAGAAACTAAGAGACCATGGATGCAAGCCCAGACTACTATACCCAGCCAAGCTTTCGTTCACTATAAATGGAGAAAACAAAATTTTCCAGGATAAAAACAAATTTAAACAATACGTAGCCACAAATCCAGCCCTACAGAAAGTAATAGAAGGAAAATCACAAACCAAGGAGCCCAACAATGCCCACAATAACTCAGACATCTAATGACCCTTCACCGGCACAACATGAAGAAGGAAAACACACAAACTCTACTACCAAAAGAAAGAAAGAGAGATAGGAAAAATGTCCGGAGTTAACAACCACTGGTCATTAATATCACTTAATATCAATGGACTCAACTCACCTATAAAGAGGCACAGGCTAAGAGATTGGATACGAAAACAGGATCCAACATTCTGCTGCTTACAAGAAACACACCTCAACCACAAAGACAGACATCTACTCAGAGTAAAGGGCTGGGAAAAGGTTTATCAAGCAAACGGACCTAAGAAACAAGTAGGTGTGGCCATACTAATTTCTAAGAAAGTTGACATCAAACTAAAATCAATCAAAAGAGATGGAGAGGGACATTTTTTACTCATAACAGGAACAATTCACCAGGATGAAGTCTCAATCCTGAATATATATGCCCCTAATATAAAAGCACCCACTTATGTAAAAGAAACGTTACTAAAACTCAAGGCAGTCATCAAACCACACACACTAATAGTAGGAGATTTCATCATTCCTCTCTCACCAATGGACAGGTCAATCAGACAGAAACCTAACAGAGAAATAAGAGGATTAAGGGAGGTAATGAATCAAATGGACTTAACAGACATCTATAGAACATTCCACTCAAACAAGAAAGAATATACCTTCTTCTCTGCAGCTCATGGAACCTTCTTGAAAATAGACCACATACTCGGTAACAAAGCAAACTTACACAGTTACAAAAAAATATCGGTAACCACCTGTGTCTTATCAGATCACCATGGATTAAATTTAGAATTCAACAACAATGCTATCCCCAGAAAGCCTATGAACTCATGGAAACTGGACAGTCAACTACTGAACCACACCTGGATCAAGGAAGAAATAAAGAAAGAAATTAAAGTCTTTCTTGAATTCAATGAAAACGAAGACTCAACATACTCAAACCTATGGGACACTATGAAAGCAGTCCTGAGAGGAAAGTTCATAGCACTAACTGCCCACTTAAAGAAAAGGGAGAAAACACACATTGGAGACTTAATAGCCCACCTGAAAGCTTTAGAAAAAAAAGAAGCAGACTCACTTAGGAGAAGTAGAAGACTGGAAATAATCAAATTGAGGGCTGAAATCAACAAAATAGAAACACAGAAAACAATCCAAAGAATCAATGAAACAAAGAGCTGGTTCTTGGAGAAAATCAATAAGACTGATAAACCCCTATCCAAACTAATCAAACGGCGAAGAGAGAATACGCAAATTAACAAAATCAGTAACGAAAAGGGAGACATAACCACAGACACAGAGGAAATTCAGTGAATCATTAGATCTTACTACAAAAACCTGTATGCCACAAATTTGGAAAATGTTATAGAAATGGACACTTTTTTAGATAAGTACCATATACCAAAGTTAAACCAGGACCAGGTGAACAATCTAAATAGACCTGTTAGTCGTGAAGAATTAGAAGCGGTTATAAAAAACCTCCCCACCAAAAAAAGCCCAGGTCCAGACGGCTTCAATGCAGAATTCTATCAGAACTTCCAAGAAGACCTAATACCTATACTCCTTAATGTATTTCACAATATTGAAACAGAGAAGTCATTGCCAAACTCCTTTTATGAAGCTGAAGTTACTCTGATACCAAAACGACACAAAGACACAAACAAGAAAGAGAACTACAGGCCAATCTCACTCATGAACATCGACGCAAAAATACTCAATAAAATACTGGCAAACTGAATCCAAGAACACATTAGAAAAATTATCCATTATGATCAAGTAGGCTTCATCCCAGAGATGCAGGGCTGGTTCAACATACGAAAATCTATCAATGTAATCCATCATATAAATAATCTGAAAGAAAAAAAAAACATATGATCATTTCATTAGATGCTGAAAAAGCATTTGACAAAATTCAACATCCGTTTATGATAAAGGTGTGAGAGATTAGGAATATAAGGGTCATTCCTAAGTATAATAAAAGCTATTTATAGCAAGCCGTCAGCTAATATCAAATTAAATGGAGAGAAACTCAAAGCTATTCCACTAAAATCAGGAGCATACAAGGTTGTCCACTCTCTCCATACCTCTTTAATATAGTGCTTGAAATTCTAGCAATAGCAATAAGACAACATAAGGGGATCAAAGTGATTCAAATTGGAAAGGAAGAAGTTAAACTTTCATTATTTGCAGACGATATGATAGTGTACATAAGCGACCCCAAAAACTCCAGCAAAGAACTCCTTCAGCTGATAAACACCTTTAGTAGCGTTGCAGGATACAAGATCAATTCCAAAAAATCAGTTGCCCTCCTATACACAAAGGATAAGGAAGCAGAGATGGAAATCAGAGAAGCATCACCCTTCACGATAGCCACAAATAGCATAAAATATCTTGGGGTAACTCTAACCAAGGAAGTAAAGGATCTATTTGACAAGAACTTTAAGTCTATGAAGAAAGAAATTGAGGAGGATACCAGAAAATGGAAGGATCTCCCTTGCTCTTGGATTGGGAGAATCAACATAGTAAAAATGGCAATTCTACCAAGGGCAATTTATAGATTCAATGCAATCCCCATTAAAATCCCATCAAAATTCTTCACAGATCTTGAGAGGACAATAATCAACTTTATATGGAGAAACAGAAAACCCAGGGTAGCCAAAACAATCTTATATAATAAAGGATCATCTGGAGGCATTACCATCCCTGACCTCAAACTCTATTACAGAGCCTCAGTATTGAAAACAGCTTGGTATTGGCATAAAAACAGAGAAGTCGATCAATGGAACCGACTAGAAGACCCTGATTTTAACCCACCAACATATGAACACCTAATTTTTGATAAAGGAGCTAAAAGTATTCAATGGAAAAACGAGAGCATCTTCAGCAAATGGTGCTGGCAGAAATGGTTGTCAACATGTGGAAGAATGAAAATAGATCCATATCTATCACCATGCACAAAACTCAAGTCCAAATGGATTAAAGACCTCAATATTAATCTGAACACACTGAACCTGATAGAAGAGAAAGTGGGAAGTACTCTACAACATATGGGTACAGGAGATCACTTCCTACGTTTATCCCCAGCAACACAGACATTAAGGACAACATTGAATAAATGGGACCTCCTGAAACTGAGTAGCTTCTGTAAAGCAAAGGACACTGTCACTAAGACAAAAAGGCAACCCACTGACTGGGAGAAGATCTTCACCAACCCTGCAACAGACAAAGGTCTGATCTCCAAAATATATAAAGAACTCAAGAAACTAGACTTTAAAATGCTAATGAACCCAATAAAAAAATGGGGCACTGATCTGAACAGAGAATTCTCAACAGAAGAAATTCAAATGGCCAAAAGACACTTAAGGTCATGCTCAACCTCCTTAGAGATAAGGGAAATGCAAATTAAAACAACTTTGAGATACCATCTTACACCTGTCAGAATGGCTAAAATCAAAAACAGCAATGATAGCCTTTGCTGGAGAGGTTGTGGAGAAAGGGGCACACTCATTCATTGCTGGTGGGAATGCAAACTTGTGCAACCACTTTGGAAATCAGTGTGGCGATTTCTCAGGAAATTTGGGATCAACCTACCCCAAGATCCAGTAATACCACTATTGGGAATATACCCAAGAGATGCCCCATCAAATGACAAAAGTATCTGTTCAACTATGTTCATAGCAGCATTGTTTGTAATTGCCAAAACCCGGAAACAACCTAGATGCCCTTCAATGGAGGAATGGATGAAGAAAGTGTGGAATATATACATATTAGAGTACTACTCAGCGGTAAAAAACAATGACTTCTCGAATTTTGCGTGCAAATGGATGGAAATAGAAAACACTATCCTGAGTGAGGTAAGCCAGACCCAAAAAGAGGAACATGGGATGTACTCACTCATAATCGGTTTTAGCCATAAATAAAGGACATTGAGCATATAATTTGTGATCCTAGAGAAGCTAAATAAGAAAGTGAACCCAAAGAAAATCATATAGTCATCCGCCTGGAGAGGGGAAGTAGACAAGATTGCAGGGCAAAAACTGGGAACTTGCGGGTGAGGTGGCAAGGGGCAAAGGGGAAATGGGATGAGAAACATGAGAATGGGAGGATGGGAGGAGCTCCGGGGATTGGGATGGTTGGGATATCGGAAGGGAGGATACGGGAGCAGCTAAGTATATATCCTAACTAAGAGAGCTATCTTAGGGTTGGCAAGAAACTTGACTCTAGAGGGGTTAGCAGGTGTCCAGGGAGATGTCCCCAGCTGGTACCTTGGGCAACTAAGGAGAGGGAACCTGAAATGACCCTATCCTATACTGATGAATATCTTGCATATCACCTTAGAACCTTCATCTGGCGATGGATCGAGGTAGAGACAGAGTCTCAGTTTGGAGCAACGGTCTGAGCTCTTAAGGTCCAAATGAGGAGCAGAAGGAGGGAGAACATGAGCAAGGAAACCAGGACCACGAGGGATGCACCCACCCACTGTGACAGTGGAACTGATTTATTGTGAGCCCACCAAGGCCAGCTGGTCTGGGACTGAATAAGCATGGGTTGAAACTGGACTCTCTGAGCATGGCGGACAATGAAGGCTGATGAGAAGCCAAGGACAATGGCACTAGGTTTCGATCCTAATACATGAACTGGCTTTGTGGGTGCTTAGCCTGTTTAGACGCTCACCTTCCTGGACATAGATAGAAGACCTTCGTCTTCCCGCAGGGCAGAGAATTTGGACTGCTCTTCAGTATCGAGAGGGAGGGGGAATGGTGTGGGGGGAGGGGAAGAGGAGTGGGGATAGGGAGAGGGGGCTGGGGGGAGGGGGCAATATTTGGGAGGAGGGGAGGGAAATGGGAAACGGGGAGCAGGTGGAAATTTTAATTAAAAAAGAATAAAAATAATAATAAAAATAAATAAATAAAGACTAAAAAAAAGAAAGAGAGGAAATGTATGCACAGTGAAAGAGAATAATGTCTCAGCATGAACAACCATTTTGCATATATTACCTTCTGCTATACTCTATTATTTTTATCTACCTCCATTCTACACATTATCAAAGAGAAGTAATGTAATATTCTGAACTTGTAGTGTGTCTTATAATCAGTAGGATTTCCTTGCAGTGTTGCACATTTCAAGTGAGAGTGATTTCCCTACTGTGAACTTCAGATTTGCACACGATTAACTCTAACAATGCACATAAGTTTCTTGGTTTTTGAAGATAATATTTTATTTGCTAAAAGGTTTTTGTGTGACTTTATCAAGTGGAACACATTACAAATTGAAACTGTTGTTTTTCCTGATCTATCATCTGTTTCTTTCATTTTCATAGATATCACCTTAACTAAGGACAATCAAGTTCTATCTTACTTGTGAAGCTGAATACAGCCTCAATGTTAAGCTGTTCAGTGCCATTTACATAATTAGTTAGGTAACAGTACTTGATCTATGACCCTTTTAATTCAGAGGTGCAGATTTCATGGTTATCCCGTTAGTCAACATGTATGATGACTTGATTATCACTGTTACAATCTCCTGGACACTACTGCAATGTCCACTGGCTCTGTGGTGACATTGGATCCACTAAGACAAGTAAAAGAAATTTTTTTTTCATAACTGTGGCTAGTTGTGCAGTCCCAGAAATTTATTTATGCTGTAAAAATCTCACTTATTAGCGTCTACCACAAAAACAAATAAGATCCTTCGGCCTATTAGCTCTTATAGAAATATGAAAGGAAAAATATATTGCATACCATGCAAAATTGGCATAAAAAGTATTCTACAATACTCTATTAATACCCATGGGACATATTGAGATATATGCTATTACTCATGTTTGATAAAGGGTTCTAGGGGTTTTTGCATATCATAAATGCAGTTTCCCCTCAATTATTACATGGAAGAAGGTAAGGTACTTTTTCATAACTGTCTCAGAAGCAACTGTGTATATGTACATATTCCACATAATTATCATGAGAAGAGCTATTTTGATAAATTATTGTTGTATTTGTTCACTAAATTTCTTATTCATGGCTATTGTAGTCTTTTACAATAATTTTAGAAAGCTCAGGGTAGGACTATTAAAATCCATCTTAGTAGAAATCAGTATACTTTTTCTTCTCTTCTAGGTTTTATATTTTTGTTTGTTTCTTTGTTTTGTTTTGTTTTTCGAGACAGGGTATCTCTGAAGCTTTAGAGCCTGTACTGGGACTAGCTCTTGTAAACCAGGCTGGTCTCAAACTCACAAAGATCCGCCCATCTCTGCCTCCCAAGTGCGGGATTAAAGGCATGAGCCGTCACTGCCCACCTAAGTTTTATATTCTTTCATTGTCCTTTGCATTACACAGGCACATAGACCACAATCTGTTTTTCCTTTTATTGATGGGTATCATCTTTGTTTATTTCTTCTTTCACTTTTTTAGTAATTTTTTGCCACCTAAGATTTCCTTTTTTGGAAGAAGATATTTTGAATTTTTAAGGTATTTTTGCTATATTATTATTCAAACAAGACATTGTTAGTAAAATAACTCTGTGTTGTATCATTAGATCTTTTATGAAGGTTTCCACCTGTTTCTTTCTGACTAAGTTTCATGTCCTTACTTTTTAAAATACATGAACGTTTTTGGAAATCTCTTCCAAAATGAAAATTATTCTTGTCCTGTCATCATTTTATGGCTGGTATTTCATCTTTCCCTAATTTATCATATATAAATATCAGCATATTCTTGCTTCTAAGTTTTGGTAAACAATTATTTATTTCTTTTTCTACTTCTTTATTTCTGTCATTTTTGCTTTCCTGCCTTCCCTCCTTCCTTTTTTTTTTTAAAACTGTTTCTCTGTGTAGTCAAGCTGATCTCAGATTCACTATGTGATCCAAATTGTCCATGAAACTGATGATCATCCTTCCTTAGCCTTAAAACAGGTGATAACATAGGCATGCACATTATAGCCTTCCCCTCACATTGCCTATGCATTTCTTTGGTGAGCACAAACATGCTGAGTAGACTCTTTTTTTTTTAAATTAAAAATTTCCGCCTCCCATTTCCCTCCCCCTCTCCCCACTCCTCTTCCCCTCCCTCTCCAGTACAAAGAGGGTTCCCTGCCCTGTGGGAAGTTCAAGGTCCTCCCCCCTCAATCCAGGTCTAGGACGGTGAGCATCCAAATAGATTAGGCACCCACAAAGCAGTTCATGCAGTAGGATCAAAACCCAGTGCCATTGTCCTTGGCTTCTTAGTCAGCCCTTATTGTCCAACACGTTCAGAGACTCCGGTTTTATCCCGTTTTTTCAGTCCCAGGCCAGCTGGCCTTGGTGAGCTCCCATTAGATCAGCCTGTCCGTCTCAGTGAGTGGGCGCACTCCTCATGGTCCTGACTTCCTTGCTCATGTTCTCCCTCCTTCTGCTCCTCATTTGGACCTTGGGAGCTCAGTCCAGTGCTCCAATGTGGGTCTGTGTCTCTATCTCCATCCATTACCAGATGAAGGTTCTATGGTGATATGCAAGATATTCATCAGTATGGCTATAGGATCAGGCCATTTCAGGCTCCCTCTCCTCAGCTGCTCAAGGAACTAACTGGGGACATCTTCCTGGACACCTTGGAACCCCTCTAGAGTCAAGTCTCTTGCCAATCCTAAAATGGCTCTCTTAATTAAGATATATACTTCCCTGCTCCCATATCCACCCTTCCTCCATTCCAACCATCCCATTCCCCCAAGCTCTCCCCATCCTCCCCTTCTCACTTTTATCTCCCCATCTCCCCTTACCCCCATCCCACCCCACCCCCAAGTTCCCAATTTTTGCCCAGCAATATTGTCTACTTCCAATATCCAGAAGGATAACTATATGTTTTTCTTTGGGTTCACCTTCTTATTTAGCTTTCTAGGATCATGAATTATAGGCTCAATGTCCTTTATTTATGGCTAGAAACCAATTATGAGTGAGTACTTCCCATGATCATTTTTTTGGGGTCTGGGTTAACTTACTCAGGATACTGTTTTCTATTTCCATCCATTTCATGCTTCCTACGTACAAGAGCACCAAATGCACTCTTTTACTCAACAAGCAGTTAAGGCAGCTTGAAATAATGTGCATTTATTCTCCATTTATATGATAGATACTCAAACTATAAATTTTCATGAAAAATTCGTATTTATAAATTTGAAAAGGCTATTTTATTAACATCTTCCTTTGTGAATGTTGTTTAAAACGTCTGATATTATTCAATACCTAGTCCTTTGTCAGTTATCTATAATTTTTTGATAGTCTTAAAATTGATCTTTGTTTGAAATCTTAGCTTTTCTGAAAAACTTGCTGGCTTGTTATATTCTTGTTCTTTTCCTTATTAAAAAAATATCTGATATTTCGCCATTAATGGTACATTTTGTGGCTTTTCAGTACCAAATTGCTTTAATTGAAGATGAATTAAATCATTATTTTTCTTAACTGTTTTCTCCTTTGTGACTTATACAATATATATGCTAACATTTCTGCTATTTCATCCATAATTCTTGTCTCTCTTCTTTATCTAAATTACCTGATTCATGAACTGTTTTGATATTCCAGGAGATGAAGATACCTGCTGCTAAGCTAAGTGGTATAAATTTGATCCCCAGGACTGAAACCAGCAAATTTCCTTCTGACCTCTATGAATGTAGTATCACACAGAGAAAGATGAAATTAATTCATCAATTAATTATTTTTAAATATCTACTTTATATGTATTTTATGAGTAGACAGCTAGACCTTTTCTCTAAGTAAATTGTAGATTCTAGACTTCTTGAACACACATATTTCAAATAGAATCACATTATTCTGTTTGTGAAGCTGAAATGCATGCACAATTATTATTTTCCATAGTGTCCACCTATCAAGTGGCACATGATGTAGAGCTTTGGATTCTGCCTGTGTTTGCAGAAGAGCCTGATGTTGGTGGGTCTTCTATCTATCTGTAGCTTTCATTGGTTAATTAATAAAGAAAACTGCTTGGCCTGATAGGGCAGAATTTAGATAGATGGAGTATACAGAACAGAATTCTGGGAGGAAGAAGGCAATGGGGCAGACGCCATGCTTCTCCTCTCTGAGACAGACATAGGTTAAGATCCTTCCCGGTAAGCCACCTCCTAGTGGTGTTACACAGATTATTAGAAATGGGTTAAGCAAGTTATGAGAGTTAGCCAAGAAGAGGCTAGATATAATGGGCCAAGCAATGTTTAAAAGAATACAATTTGTGTGTTGTTATTTCGTGTGTAAAGCTAGTCATGTGGGAGCTGGGCGATGAAAAGCAGGCCCACTGCTCCATCTACAAGAGCCAATAGATGGAGTTCATTAAAATATGTTCAATGTTGATAATGCTAAATATGTTGGGTTTAATTGACTTTTGGAGGGAATAAATATTAAATAATTTACATTATAATGTGGGCAAAAAGAAAACTTACTTTATTCATAGCAAGGTATGGATTCAATGACATTGAGGTCACACAGATATCAGTGAATCAAGTGCATAACGTTGAAGGAATTAACAATTTTATAATGCTAGCAGGCTACATTTTGGTTTTGGTTTTGTAGATGAATACAAAAACTTGCATACATAAAATGATGTTATTAATTAGCAAAGATTGTGGGTGAACTCTATAGGATGCCTGTACAGAGAGTAAAAGATGCAAAGAGATTTTACATACTTGGTTAGGAGACTGGTAAATCCAGAATTTTCAGAGTTAGTCAGGTTGCTGAAAGGTATTTTTAATGTTTTTATATTCTGATAGAGGACCAGAAAATTAGATAGTTCTTTTGGTACTGGGGAAATACCATTTTTATTTTATTTTATTGAAAATAATTTTTTCCAACAATATGTAATGATTATAGTTACCACTCCCTCAAATGCTCACCACCCCTCAAAATCCATACTTTTCTTCTCTCTCTCTCTCTCTCTCTCTCTCTCTCTAGAAAAAAAAACCTGGCCTCAAAAACAAGATAAAATAAAAACAAAGTAGAATAGGACAAAATATTCATGGAAATGGTAAAATACAATCAAAGAAAAAACAAAATTTACATACAGACACAGGCATACACAGAAAGAGAAAAGGAGAGAGGGGAGATCCTATAAAAACACAAATTCAGAAATCATAATGTATAATTAAAAGACATTCAGAGTAAAATTAAATTACTCAGACAAAACATTATGAGACAAACAGTCCACCAAAACACCATTGGGGTTGCTTTGTGTTGGCTATCTGCTTCTGGGCATGGGTTTTGCCTTTGAGTATGGTTTGCATACCCAGTGAGATTTCATTGATGAAAATTATCTTTTCCTTTGTGAGTAGTTATCAATTAGGAGTAGCTTCTGGTTTAGTGGTGATGGGTTGTGGTCACTTACCTCTCAACCCTGGGACCCCATCTAGCTCAGACCTGAGCAGGCCCTGTGCATGTGGCTACAGTCTCTGTTATTTAATTGCTGCATCCATCCTGCTGTGTCTATAAACCTTGACTTCCATAGTGTCTTAAATTTCTACTATTTCCCACAATATTGCTGCCTCCTTTTCAGAAGAGCACCTTGCCTCCTGAAGTTAAGGAGTGGGGATTTGATGGATATACATCCCATTTGAGACTGAGGGTTCCGAAGTTTCTTATTGTCTGCACCTTTCCCAAACGTGGGTTTCTGTATTTATTCCATCTACTGGCAGATGAAGATTCTTTGATGCAAGACACTTAACTATGAACACAGCAGAATATTATTAAGAGTCATTTTGTTGCTACATTCCTTTAGCAAAACAGTAGTATTTGATTTTATTGTAGATTCCTGGGCTATTAGTCTCCACTTCTTGGCGATCCAAGCAGCATCATATAGAGCATAGGTTCTATCTCATTCAGTAAGCCTGCAATTCAACCAGGTAGTAGTGGTTGCCTCTCACAAATCTGGTGCCAACTTTGTACCAGCATAGCTTGAAGGCATGTATTCACCCTCGCAAATGGAAGGTTTTGTAGCAGCATTTGGTTTACCTTCTCCTCTCCTGTCTGTTATGAACTAGTACTGGTTGGTAAGAGTAAAGGTTTCTGGTGGGCACCACCTTGACTTCTCCATATTCAATGAGTTTATTTTTGGTGGTGTCTTCAACAATATGGCCTTACAATCAGTTTGTTGAGATCAAGCAATAACCTTAGCAATAGCCTGGGTTGCTTGGGAGTTCCTATTGGGCCCCTTTGACCAACCATTTCATTAGAGTTAATCCATTCCTGGAACTAGAGGTTTTGATTTGTGAGAGATGTCTTGTTGGAGTTTTGTCTCCCACATTATTTTGTTATTCCATTTAGATTTTTTTTATATGTGCATATATATATATATATATATATATATATATATATATATATATATTGGTTTTTCGAGACAGGGTTTCTCTGTGGTTTTGGAGCCTGTCCTGGAACTAGCTCTTGTAGACCAGGCTGGTCTCGAACTCAGAGATCCGCCTGCCTCTGCCTCCCGAGTGCTGGGATTAAAGACGTGCGCCACCACCGCCCGGCTTATATATATATATATTTTTGAAAATGTTTAATTGGCCTCTCCGAGTGACTTCAAGCCACCAGAACACAGGCACCTCTGTTGTATGGAGCTGCGGGCTGCATTCCTGCCACCTAGTTCCCAGCCGCCTGACTAGCAACGACACACAAACTGTATTCATATAAACACTGCTTGGCCCATTAGTTCTAGCCTCTTAATGGTTAATTCCCACATCTTGCCTAGCCCATCTTTAATAATCTGTGTAGCACCAGTCTTACGGGGAAAGATTCAGCATGTCTGACCTGGAGATGAGCGGCATGGCATCTGAGCTCACTTCCTCTTCCTCCCAGCATTCTGTTCTGTTTACTCCACCCACCTATGTTCTAACCTATCAAGCCAAGAAGTTTCTTTATTAATTAATCAATGACCTTCCTGCATCACACCTCCAACACCCTTTATCTTCTCTTCAGCTCTTCTGCTGAAAAATTTGGCTTTCACGATGACGGGGTGTTTAGGGAGCTTTCCCTTCCCCAGAACTTTGTAGTAGTCTGATCACACGACATCAACGATGGGAGCAACTCCAGTCTTGTTCTTGACAGTGTTGACCCGGGTCTGCTCACTGACCAGCGTCCACAGTTTATCCAGGTTGACAGTTGGGCAGAAGCTCTGATTCCTCTTTAAGTGGTAATGCCTCATCCCAACTTTCTCAAAGTAACCTGGATGATATTTGTCAAAATTGATCCTGTGATGATGCATGCCTCCACCATTCCAGCATCCTCCTGGATGCTTGAGGTATTTACAGATGTGACCATGGCCGTGGCTCACGTGGCCCCGGAGTTTTCAGGTCTTCCTCAGTCTGGATGGTATGGTGGTGGCAGAAAGGAAAGAGGGATGTGCATATATTTTTAAAATCTTGCAGTGTTTCAGATTTTTCTGAAATCCCTCAAATAGCCCTTAGTTTTAGTTATTGCTCATAGAATGCCCTCCTTAACTCTCCTTCCCTTTCCCTTGAACCACCTGTTTCAGTTCCTGCCTCCAAATCCCAAACCCCAAGCATCCAGAACTATCTATTTTATTTCCCCCTCCTCTTGAGATCCATGCCTTTTCCCAGTTCCTTACTTTATACTTAACCTCTGTGGTTCTATGTGTTGTAGCTTGCTTATTGAAGACCTAATATATAAATTTCACATATAAGATAATATTTAACTTATTGTTCTTTCTGGATCTGAGTTACCTTCCTCAGGATGTTTTTTTTCTTAACTCCATCCATTCACCTGTTAATGTTTTCACTTTGTTTTTAACAACTATGTAATATTCCATTGTGTAAACGTGCTGTTTCCTTTATCCATTCATCAACTGAAGGACATAGTATTTTTAGGCTTCAGGTGGAGCAGAAGTCCTCTTTATCTGGGACCTTGTTCTTTTCTGTTTAGACTTTGGAAAGATTTTGTTGCATACTACATTGTGGAGAGTAATTTGATTTACTTAAAATCTATATTGAGCATAAATGTTTATCACATGTAAAACACATGTTCCACAATATCTAGACAAAAAAGGAACATCAAGGAACAATCAACTTGACAAATAAGATTAACCATTACCGAGGCCAATGTACTTGAAAACACCACAAATTGTTAAATCCCTAAAAACTGATTTAAAAAAACTTCAATGCAATGAAAAGCTGGGATGATAAAATCGGAAATATGTGTTTAACAATGCCTTAAGAAACATGTTACTTCAATGCAGGTCACCAGTGCGTCTTGAAGCATTTGTATATAGGCTGGTGTGTTTACCATTCTCCTCTGGCAGCACACAGTATCCTCAAGTACCAAGAACAGGAGTCAGTAGGGGTGGAAGCCATAGACCGGCATCAATTTAACTTCTTCATGTCCAATGAATTGTGTAGGTGTTATCTTTAGTAAGAGAGCCTTGCTGTCAGTTTTTGGTGAACACAAATAATCTAGATTGTTTAGGGACTAAGCAACCAATTTCTGGTTGAATATGAGGCCAACTCAATGGAATGGAACCTATTCCTGATGCTGCTTGGGTTGTAAAGAACTTGAAACTCAATAGGTAAAGTATCTTCAGGAAAACCAAGTATTACTCTTCCATTGTTCTGCTAAAGGAATGTGCAACGAAATGACTCCTAAGAACTTTCTATTGCTCCTAAGACAATTTTTCCTCAACCGTTATCAGAGAAGCTTTTTCTTGCTGTGGATAGAATACAAATATTGTGGATAAATATAGAGAAACACAATTTTACCAAGAATGGAACATAAAGGTTTTTGAAACATTCAGTATTTAATGAGATATATCCATTAGCAAGAAAATATGTGGATTTGAGTCTGTGGGTGTGATGGAGAGTGTTGGGTAAGAGTTGGGGTAGAAACAGCAAAAACATGGATATAGTATATAAAAAATCTATTTTCAGTAAAAAATAAATAAAAATATTTTGATAAATATAAAAAAACTTCAATTTCAATTATGTTTTTGGTAGCAGCTGGTAGATGAGTATGTCTAGAAACAATTTTAGATTATCAATGAGACCTTAATGTTTTTATTTACATATGCTATGTGACAATATTTTACTAGATGGAGTTTTAATGGGAGAGATGAATTATGAGTAAATTATATCCTAGCTTATATGAAACATGTGTACTGAAAAGTATAATAAAACCTTTAGAAAGTTATCTTTAGATGGCATGCATCACTTTTTATGAAAATGACTATTACATTCAGCAGTTAAAATCAATATCTATTCTTTTCCAATCTCACACTGACATATGTTACACTATCACTTAATTCCAAAAATATTTTTCATAGTTTGTATTCTACTGGGTGTAATACCTTCTTTTATATTCTGTTTCCATTCTGAGATTTTCCAACCACAATAATATTTGTGCCTATAAGGATAAATAGAAAATGTATATTTTAACTTTCACTCTTCCAGGGGAAGAACTGGAGAGAACAGAAGAGGTTAAAACTATAAAGAACATGTCACAGATCTGACAGCATGTGAGACCATGACTGTCCAAACCCTCCTGCTTTCCTCATGCCTGACCAGGGCATGCTGCTCTACAGACTTGTGGAGAGCTCTTCATGGCTGCTGGTGGTTTTTACAGTTACCATTTCTGTGGTGACTAATTATCACACTGAGCTGGAGTTGGAGACAAGATTGGTTTAGCAAACATGAATGACTCATATGCACCTGGGGTACATGGAAGTCGCAGAATTTTAATCAGCACGAAGGAGATGGAGCCAAGAAGGCATATGGCTGGGCAGAAAGAGGAATATTAGGAGATAGAAGACCCTGACATTTAGTCTGAGGATTTGTGGAGACAGAATACCCCATTCAGTCTGATGATTCAGAAGAGGTAAAAGATTTTTCTTGTGCCTGGTTCCTTTGTTTCTCTGATCCTCCAGCATTTACCTTGATCTGACATTGGGTTTTATTATTAAGACCAATTAGAATTCACACTACAAATAGGGTAGAGGTACTTTATTCAAGATTACCATTTCAACTGTTGTTTGTTCTGACTGATCAGCTACAGTGGTTTTCTGGACTGACACTTTCTCATTAAGATTGGAAGAAACACTTGAAATTTTGATGTCCTCACTGGTTATTATGTGTGACCTTACCCAGCAGTACTACAGGATTTCCTCCTGTTGATCTTTAACTGTTATATTATGCCTGTCTCAAAGTATGATTAGGTCAATAGTAATCTTGCTTGATTAATGGGGAAATAGAAAACATCACAATCATTAATCACTCATTCATTCTTAGTATTATTCCGTACTCAGACTTCTTTGGACTCAGAGCGCTTCACAGCATGACCCAGGCCCGAAACACATTCATCTACCTTTCATGGATTCTCTTGTTTCATGTCTGAATTTCCTGGACATAGTTAATGATACCCGTAAGGATACCATGCACTCCTGCTGTACCTAGAGCTAAAGGCTGTCAACCCAGGAAGTTACTCAATTCTCATTTTGACTTCAGACATTTCAAGCAATTATTTACTCCTTGTTTCAAGTATTCTACTTTTCAATTGATAAATGCATATATATATATATATATATATATATATATATATATATATATATATATATATCAGTGAGTTTGAATCCTTAAATGTGATTTTATAGCATTAGTAAGAAAATAAAAATTAAAGTATTTAAAATTTGTATAAATAACATTTTTCAATAGTCTCATTCCTTAATCAGTTTTACTTCTCTGATTTTATAGAAACTATTTACTGACTACATTTTTCTCAAAAATCACTTTGTTAAAATTCAACTCTCTAATTTAATAAATGTATATAAGTAAAATAATACTTTGTGATACATGAAAATAATTGCAATATATTAAAATAAGATTTATAAGTTATTGTTATAACTACATGGGCTGAATAAAAAATTGACTGCCAATTATCTAAGAAAAATATTGAACCTGATGGTAATGACATTTTATGGTGGCATTAAGGGTATGAGAAAAACATTTTGAAATTCTAAATCTAAATAATCTAAATTAGTACCATTAATAATTTCTAGAGATGAGTAGTATATAATGAAAGAAATGTTTATTGGTAACATATACTTCCCTCATTTGTCATTCTTAGATCTCAGTTGGAATTAAATATTTAACTCAAGATACATGCCACTGATAATGAGCATCTCAGGAACCACTTAGCTTGAGCATGACTGTCTGCCATTGGCTAGATTTTCAGTTGCCATGACAACAATATCTAATAAGACAAACTTCAGCCTCAAGATATAATCAAATGAAGATGCATTAAACCCCACCGAATGTGAATGTTAACAACCAGACCAAGTACTTTCCTAAAATGTCTGTTTTCTTTCTTTAAGCACTCTGATAAATATTTGACTTATCTTCAAAATGAAGTGAATCAAAAATATTTTAAAATGCATGCAACACTTTTATATTAAACTTTTATTTGTTCATAATTATTCTCTTTTGAAGTAAATATTTTGAACAGAGAACCATTGCAAATATATGTTTAGTAGTTGTTCATTTCCACAGATATCCTTCCTGTTTACAAATGCTATTTTGAGATAAGCTCACTCTACCAAACTCCTGATTCCTAAATCTCACTTCAAACTTGTTATATCCAGCTGGATTTCTACCAATATCCTAAAATTGACATTTCAAAAACCAAACAACCTTTTCCCTTCTCACTAAACAAACTTTTGCCTCCAGTTTCACTGTCGACTACTCTCATATGTTAGGAATCTGCTCACCAGCTTTCTTCCATTTAATAGCTGGCCTTCCTCTGCACCTTGCTGACTAGGTATGCCTTGAGTCCCCAAACGCATTCTCTTAAATCAACTCTTGAGTATTAATAAAACTTCCATCAATGGGCCAACAAGATATCTTAATTGGTAAAAGATTTGTTGCCAAATCTTAGAACCTGAGTTTGTTTCCTTTGGCATTTATGCTTGTGCACACACACACAAACACACACACAGCAGTGGGAAAAACAGTTGTAGAAGAAAGGGTCACTTGTTTGTCCTGGCCGCCCAGCTAGTTTGTCCTGGCCACCCGGCTAGCTTAGACCTGAAGTAATCACACAAAAACTGTATTAATTAAATCATTGTTTGGCCCATTAACTCTAGTTTCTTATTGACTAACCCTTATATTAATTTAATCCATTTCTATTAATCTGTGTATCACCATGAGGTAGTGGCCTACCAGAAAAGTTTCAGCACATCTATCCCCAGCAGTTGTTCCATGGTGTTTCTCTTACCACTTTCCTTCTCCCAACATTCAGTCCAGTTTTCCCCACCTACCTAAGTTCTGCCCTAACAACATTAACCAATAAAAGCAACACATAGACAGAAGGACCTCTCATGCCAGAGAGTAACTAAAAAATCCTACTGTTTCTTTCTTTTTCCCAATTTTTTGGGGAAGTTATAATGATCTATTTAAAAGTCAAACCCAATTTTGTGTATTTCTCTTTATTATTGCACTTCACTAGTCACCCAATTATAAATATTCAGAAGTCAATAAAACATGGCTCTGTTGAAAATTAGATATATCTAAGGTGGCAAGGTGACACATGCCTTAAATACCCGCATTCCATAGGCAGAGGCAGATGGTTTACTGAGTTCAAGACCAGTCTGATCTACAAAGCAAATTCTAGTACAGCCAGAAACAGAGAAATCTGTCTCAGAAAACTAACTAACTAAATAAATGTTGATCGAGAGAGAGAGAGAGAGAGAGAGAGAGAGAGAGAGAGAGAGAGAGAGAGAGAATGAAAAAGAAAAGAAAAAAATCAGCAGATATTAGAACAGAATTCTTTGCTCAGGATTTGTCAAGTAAGAAGAAAATGCTTCCCATTTATCCTACATTATGATACTTTAGAATTTTGTCCTTTCTAGGGTTCTCTTCTTTTTTGAAAACTCCTTTTCAAATCTCTCTCAGTCTTACCAACTTAGATTGAGCAGAACAAACTAAACTCATATAAATAATTTATAAAAAGATTCCTTATTCATCCTGGGTAAAGAGCTGAGTTTCTCACAATTCAAGTACACAGCTCTATTGTCATACATTTCATATTCAACTATAAATAGATTTTTACTTACTGTCTATTTCGATGGACCTGCTTCCCATTTGTAGATAGCCAACAGTTCAGAGGTAAAGGGTGGTTTCCTGTGAGACTCCACCCACCTCACTGGCTGAGTATTGGTGGAGCTTGTGTTATACTTACCTGGACATGTTCTGCTAATGATAATAATTATAATAAGTTTTATCCCCAGCATCTTATATGGTGGCTGAATGTAATACAGATCAACTCCAAACAGAACTCATTAAAATAATTGCTTATTCTAATTAGGTTGAATAAAGTAGCATAAAATTTTGCTTCAGATGCTTCTAAGACATGTATTTTGACTTGAGATTTAAACAAGTAAGTACTCCAATCTTCAGAAAAGATACATAAAGGAAGAAATGAAGGAAGCATGACAATGTGTGGTCTGTTTGAACAGCTGTGAAATTGCAGGAAAAAGGTAGTTAGTGATGTTCCCAATGGTATGAAGGTTGTTGCTAGATGTTAAAGGCTCTATATTCATGAAGTAGAAAATGCCAGTTGGGAGAAATTTCCATCTTTCCTTCTTACCACAAAAATAATTTCCACAGGAGAAATTTTTCCAAAGATCATATTTGAGAATACATCTGTTTATATATCTGTACTGTTTATATCATCACTTTAAAATAATATAAATGGAAGAATAAAAGGAAGGAAATAAGGAAGGAAGGAAATAAGGAAGGAAGGAAGGAAGGAAGGAAGGAAGGAAGGAAGGATGGGAGGGAGGGAGGGAGGGAAGGAGGGAGGGAGGGAGGGAATGAGAGAGAGAGAAGGAGAGACAGAGAGAGAGAGAGAGAGAGAGAGAGAGAGAGAGAGAGAAAGAAAGAAAGAACAAAGATACCAGGAAAGAGTACCTTCATAGACAAGGCTAACACTTCTATAAGGACTTCAATTTAATTAAAATAGTAGGTTTGATTTTAAGGTGATTTACCTGTTTGTTTTTTTGTGTTTTGTGAGGGTGAATGGGGACTTATGTTGTTTTGAATCATGTTTGTGAATGGAAACTAGAGGTCATAATATTATTACTCAGGTGCTATCCAGGTAACATCTATGCCTTTTTAATTTTGAGTAAAGCCTTTAATAAGTAAGCAATCTTTCGAGCCCCATAGAACAATCTTACACAGGTAATAGGGAATCAACTCAGTACCTCGTAAATAATTTTAATGAGTGAGACATCTTAGTTTCCAGTTGGTTAGGATATTTAAATAGATTACATGAGCATATATTTCAGAAACCTTAAACAGGGAAAAATTTAAACTTAAAAATAAAGTGCAAAGCCGGGCGGTGGTGGCACATGCCTTTAATCCCAGCACTCGGGAGGCAGAGGCAGGCGGATCTCTGTGAGTTCGAGACCAGCCTGGTCTACAAGAGCTAGTTCCAGGACAGGCTCCAAAACCACAGAGAAACCCTATCTCAAAAAAACAAACAAACAAACAAATAAATAAATAAAAAATAAAAAAAATAAAGTGCAATGGGATATTCTATGAGTCATTAACCTAAGAACTAAAAGGGAATTGCACATTTGGAAGTCAGATTTACATCAGTGGAAGGAAAAGAAGAAGAAACTTACTGTGTTGTATTGAATTGGTTAGCTAAACAGAAAATAAAAGTAAAAATATAAACTGATTTTCAATCAACTGTTGAAGACGCAAGTTTAAGTTAGATTCCTGTGAATCCTTAATCTCTCTCTCTCTTCTTCTTCTTCTTCTTCTTCTTCTTCTTCTTCTTCTTCTTCTTCTTCTTCTTCTTCTTCTTCTTCTCTTTCTTCTCCTTCTCCTCCTCCTCCTCCTTCTTCTACTCCTTCTCCTCATCCTCCTCCTTCTTCTTCTCTAATTATTCAAATTCTGGAGGAGCAAATGTGAGCAATCTAGAAAGGTATCAGTTTAAGAATTTACAAGTGAAAATGGTCACAGGCAGCAAAGAGTAAATAGACTGATAAAGTCATAGCCTTAAGCCATTTATGGTCCTAAGAAGCCAGCATCAACAGAGTGTTACTCCAGGTCGCTGTCATTTTTTCGTTGAGAAGTTGTTTTGTTAGATCACTGCCTCTTTGTGTGAAGAAAGCAAGCATTGTAGGAAGAAGACATTCTAACAAGCTATTTGTGACTATGTACATATCTCACCAAGCCAAATTGAGATTTTCAGTAATTCTTTCAGAATTCTAGAAAATAAAAATGTTCCTTCTGAACTCTCATTAATAAGAGGAAAGTAGGGCATGGAAGAACACAGCTTTAATACTAGCACTCAAGCAAAGAAAGAGGGTCAGACGGGCAGAGAGGGAAAATGTGAGAGATGGAGAGAGGGAGGTGGGGCACGGGAGACATCTCTATGATCTGAGGTCAGCCTGGTACACTTGGTGAGCTTCAGATAGCCAAGACTACATAAAGAGACCCTGTATAAAAAGAAGAACAAAACAAATAACAGCAGCATGAACAAACAAAACGAGTTAGGACAAATCCACAGATCCATTGACTTTGCCTTTTAGGTAATGTGAAGTGGAAAAAGTCAATAGTTTTGGAAAATGTCTGTAAATTAACACAGTAATGTCATAGAAATAATTCGTTTTAATGTGACAAATGGAATTTTTCAAATAAAATCATCTTGGAAATTAAATGTGTTTGATTTTAAATAAATATATAGGATCAGGACTATTGTGTTCGCAAACAGGTCATGTTACTTTGCATTGGACTATCTATAATCTTAAACCTAAAAAATAACTTAAGAAATTGAACAACTACAAATTTTAAGTGAAGATATGACTGATACAGATGTTTATAACAAAACTTGCTAATCACTAGGTAAGTATCATGTCTGCACTGTAGGTATCAAGTTTCCACATAAATATTTACAAGTACAAAATAGATCCCATCATTAACAAAGAATAATACATTATAAGAAAGAAAATAATAGGGAGTTGAACACACAAACACACACTCTCATACACATAATCACATACACAGTAACATATACATATTTATGCATCAGTTAAGAAAGGAAATACATTCTTAGAAATGTGTCATTAGAAAATGTAGTCATTGTGTAAATATTGTAGAATACACACTTACACTAACTTATTTGGCAACACATACTCCCTGTTGTAGGAAGCCACTTGTTCATTTCCTGGCTGCCCAGACTCTTGAAATAACCTCACAGAAACTGTATTAATTAAATCTATTAGCTCTATTAGCTCTAACTTCTTATTGTGTAACATGAGCCGGGGGCCTGATTGTTGTTGGGGTTTTTGTCCTGCCTGGTATCCCACAACTGTTTAGCCCCAAAGAAAATCACACATAGGTCTCCATAAATTATAAGCTGATTGGCCCATTAGCTCTACACTCTCACTGGCTAACTCTCACATCTTGATTAACCCATTTTTCTGATCTATGTTAGCCATGTGGCTCAGTACCTTTTTCAGTGGGGCAGATCACATCCTGCTGCTTCCTAGGCAGGAGTGGGAGGAATCAACTTCCTTCTTCCCTGAATTCTCCTGTTTCTCCTGAAGTCTCTTGCATCATTTCTACTTCCTGTCTGGTTTTCCTGCCTATACTTCCTGCCTGGCCAATCAACATTTATTTAAAACATGATTGACAGAATACAGACAATTCTCCTGCACCATTATTGGCTAGCTTTTACATCTTAATTTAACCCATTTCCATTATTTTATATTTTACCACAAGTCTTGTGGCCTATCAGCATGGTTCTGGAGTATTTCCTCCAGCAGCAGCTCCATGGCTTCTCCTCACCCTGCCCTCCTTTCTCCTAGCATTCAGTTTAGTTTTCCCCTCCAAGCTCTGTTCTACCCTATCAGGTCAAGCCAGTTTCTTTATAAACTAATGGTATTCACAGCATACAGAGAGGACTCCCACATCAACTACCCACCTGGTTGTTATAGTATGCACACAGTATAATTACTTCTACAGCCATGATATACAATTAACTTGAGATTAAAACAAATATAAGACCAGATGATGTAATCAAGTCATGTGGTAAATATATGATACATGAGGCTGCCACTGAGGAAACACTGTCAAATAATTTATAAAAAAAAACTCTTCCTTCAAGCAAAAGGTATATATTTTAAAACTGTAAGAAAGCTATATGGAAGACAATAATATTGTTATTTAGTCCCTCTATCAAATAATATGTGGGGTAAATATTTATCATACCCTATGTGTTGTGGGGGTGTTGACACCAAAGTTACCACAATCCCTCAAGTAATATGCTCAGCTGTGTGGACATGAGAGCTCCAGAGTTTGTATGTGATTTAAGGCAACTCCATGTTATGGTACCAGCTGATGTTAGAATAGAATGCTTTGCTCAGAAGTCTTTTAAGTAAGATTCAAATGCTTTCCATTTATCCCACATTTTAATACTTTAGAGTTTTGTCCCTTTTTGGGTTATATCTCCTTATTTTAAAGGCTCTTTTTTAAAATCTCTGTCAGCCTTATCAACTTTGAGAATAACAAACTAAATCCATGCAAATAATTTACTAAAAAATGTTTCTAGTTAGTACTGGATAAGGGAAAAAGATGCATTTCTAACAATTTAAGTTATAACAATTCAAGTAAATAGTTCTATTGTCATACATTTCATACTGAACTTTAAATAGGTTTTTATTTACTGTCTGGTTCAATGGTCCTGGTTTCTGGTTTTAAACTCATGTGTAACCACCAGTGAATCTGTGGTTCATTGCTAAAGGAAATGACACAACATATGATTATATATGTAACCATGCATGGATTGTGGATGCTGGTACACACACATTCAGTCCTTCAAACTTAATACACATAAATTAACACATTGTGCATGGAAACACAGGGTTTGGTCAGGCTTTAAACTCATCAAGATCAGATATAAGCCTGCATGTCAGCACACACGTCTGAGAAGTAAGGCCCAAGCAAGATCAAGCCAATCACTTTGTGTTGAAGAGACATTGTCAGAGTTCATCAACATTTGGACTGACAAGTGCAACTTTCCAAGACAGGATCAGGATTAGCCTCTGCCTTTGTTCTTTGTTCTCTAACTTGCTCTCATTGCATGCTGTTTTATCATGTATGTTTCATAGTGTGTATGCCTCCAGCACCTTGCCCTTCAGACACTCTTCGATTTGTGTTCTGCTTGACCAGATCTCCATTTTCAGAGCCCCTCTGTCAGATAGTCAGGGGAGACTCTGGCTTTATTGCCCATAACAAATAAAAGTTATCTCTACTCTTTAAATCTTATCTTCGACTCCAAGACACTCCAAGTTCAGCAGCACCCTGATGACAGGCAGCTATAGCACCAGTCACTAGATGAAACAATGAGATTGGAGCCATTTGTTTAAAGGATTTAGGACACCTTTGTAGCCATAACAAACCACTATTAATACTTTATTGTCTTTCTTTACAAGGACAGATGAGTCAAATGATAATTTTAAAGTGTTTTATGAGAAGATAATACCAGAGAATCATTGTACAAAGGTTATTTGGAGGTAAGAAATCACAGCATCCCACTCTGTAAATAACATCAAAGGTTTTTTTTTTTTTATTTTTTGAAGCAATTAATTAAAAACAAGCAAAAAATTTATTTAAAATGAAAATTTTTGCCTCACTGAAATTGAAGCAGCTTTAGAATACTTTAGAATCTCTCACTGGATTAGAATACAGGTTAAGCAGCATTTTACATATGATTATATATATAAAATAAAATAATTTTGCAAATAATGTTACTCCCATCTTTATGTGGCATAAGCAGTTTCTAATCCTATAAAAGAAATGTCATAGAGAAAGTGATTTCAAAAGAAAAGGAATTAACTGGATACAATGTGAAACATCCTCTATAATTCTCAACAGCTTGAAATATGAAGAAGTTACAATTTAATATCTTCTTGAAAATTACCAGCTATGACTATAAGTTGGAAATCAAATGTCTCTGTATGATAAGGTGAATGTCTTTGTTTGCTGTCTGCTAGCTTTGAGGGTTATCATTTCACTTGGGCCGTCTGATTTAATTCTCAGAGTAGTTTGTCAGTGGGGAAAAGTTATTATTGTCAACTCTGTTACACAGATTAGGTAAATCAAGATTTGCTATAATACGTATGGTTTGAAGCCAGAGATTCTGAGTCTGGAATACTAATTCATCTTATTGAGAAAAAAAAGGTGCAGTTTTCACTGATCATAATAAATGTGCAAATTTGAAGTCTACAGATATGATGAATATGAGTAAGCTTTATGGTGCTTTAAGTGCACTTTCCAGGAATAACATTGCAAAAAATGAAATACAAATAAAACAACACAATTAATATACTGTTTGGGAAGCCCACTAGAGATGATCACCCGGACATAGATTATATTCTAAAGAAAGTTTTATTCCAGCTGTCTGGGACTACACTCAGAAATTCAGGACCCAAGTGGAACACCCGGTGTTTAGGATAAGGATTTATGAGGGCACAGATACACACCCTGGTATCTTAGCAGCTGCAAGAGGTGGGAGGAGCGTTTCACGCAAATTGTTTAACAGGAGTTAAAATAAGCAGTTATCTGTGGAGGAGAAGTCTGCACAAACAGGAGGTATAGCTGGTTTAAGATAAGCTAGCTGGGGCATCTTGACTTCAGGTTCCTAGAATGGAGCTGAGTAATTTTCTACAGGGATTTCCATCAAGAAGATTGACTTCCAGTGAAACCTAATACAACCTCAGCACGAATATGAGAGGAGCCTGTGCACCATCTTGCCCTGTCACTATACAATTCAAATAATATTGTCAGTGCTAAGAATGACTGGAACACTAGATAACAATGGTTTAGAATGGATGAAGAAAATATAAAACTCAATACTTTTTCCTTAAAGTACAGCTAAGAGGAAATTATGTATTTGTGGATCTTCATGAGTTGTGGAAGGTCTTATCTCTTTTTCCTCTGGATTGTGAAATTACAGATATGCTAAAGCCAACTTGTGTTCATCTGCTGTGTACAATAGTCATAAGTTATATTAAACAATAACTAAAACATTCCTGAGATAGCCCACTGCTATAATACCAAGTATTTAGAATTTATAGACAAGATATAATCCAACAATCATGTATTTACATCTATTCATTGAAAAGCAGATTTCTCTGCAATCAAGAAGTCAGAGGAGCTGTGATTTTTCTCCTCAGGACATATAAAAGATCAAGCCAGTCAGCCTTGCATCATGGAGTTAGGAAAAGCTATCATGTTCCCATACCCCTTTGAGGAATTCTGGACAGGTGATTTCTAGGTGGAAATTATTTTTTAAGGGTGTGACTCCTGGAGAATTGACCATGATCAGTGGATGTCCCAAAAGAAAGTAGATGGATACCACAAATTTGAGTCAATAGTTCAATGCAAACTATTTGTGATCATAAATGGTAGAAATATATTTGTAAAATATCTACCGAATTCATCCTTTTGATTGAGTGTTAGAATAAAGATTATCAAACAAAATCAAACCCTTAACATCAGCCTCTAATAAAGAACAGAAAAGTCAGATGTTGACTCCCTGAGGTAATTCTCTGTTACACCGTGATGCACAAGGTTCTCAATTATAGAATTAGACCAGGAAAGGAAAGAGAAATGAATTCATTCATGGATATCACTCATTCTCACAGTGAAATTTTCAACTGCATTAATTATTCCTTAATGCCTTTATTTACCCAAGTCTATGGTAAAACTACATATACATAACCATTCATTCATTTTAGAGCAAGCATTGTGCATGTCATAGTATATATATAAAGTTTTGTTATATAATAATATGTAACTATTTTCTTCACATTACTATAATATAGAGATAATGTTTTATTTCTGAGTTGAAACTGCCTCAACTTAAATAAACAAGGAAATAATGTATTATGTTTAAAATATAGTGGGACCTGCATTGCTGAACTCATTGATATTGTATACAGATTGCAGCCACATGGTGTTGAAATGCTATCTCCTACTGAAAGTAACCAGGAAAGCAATGTACATAATTCGATTTCACAATTTCAATGATGACATGAAGTATTTTCTTGCTATTGTTAATGTTTGCATTGATATAAAAATTAAATAATCCTTAAGTTTTATGACTCCCTTTATAAACCTAAATGTGGTTGTAGGATATAAAATTATTAAATATTTTTAATTTCCTTTTTACACACCCAGGTGGAACTATTTTGAATATTTTGGCGAACCTCAGAAAAAAAAAAGAAAGAAAGAAAGAAGGAAGGAAGGAAGGAAGGAAGGAAGGAAGGAAGGAAGGAAGGAAGGAAAGGAAAGGCAGAGAAAACTATTGCTAATGGTATTTGAGAGGTAGGGAGTCCCTGTCATCTTTCAAACAAAATATATCAAAGAATTTATGCAAACATTATAATTGAAATAAGTGAATTTTTACCTTTTAAAAAGGCAAAATACTGAAACAAGAACTATATACATAGAAAGCACACATTCAGTGGATGGTGGTGGTGCCTGCCTTTAATCCCAGCACTTGGAAGGCAGAAGCAGGCAGATCATTTTGAGATCAAGGTCAGTCTGGTCTACAGTGCAAGTTCCAGATCAGGCTCCAAAACTACACACAGAATCCCTGTCTCGACAAACGAGAGAGAGAGAGAGAGAGAGAGAGAGAGAGAGAGAGAGAGAGAGAGAGAGAGAGAAGAAAAATAAGATTAAAAAGGGAAACACATTCTCCCACCAACTCTAGTCACATCTTTATTCTCTAAAATATTTTATTTTATCTTATTGCTGAAAACAGATCTCAACTAAATTGAAATACAAAATATCATAAACAAGAAGCCTTAGATGTATATTAGCCTTCAAGTAAGGAGCTGAAGTTTAGAAATGTGTTTTGTGACACAATAAATGTGATCAGAGCTTACAGACCCAACCCAAGCATGTCTGTTTCTAACTTTCACTTCTGTCCTTGGATTTGACTATATAGGATATGGCATCAGCCCAAACCTAAAACACCCTTTGGTTTCACACCCAGGTGCTGAAAAAAGGTTTAATTGTATATGAACGTATTAGAAGATATTTTGGCAATTTGTAATTATCTGTCATTATAGAAATAAATACATGAAAACATTTCAGAAAACTCTGTTGACAGGATCTCGGGAAGACAATTTTATTTCTTAGGACAGTGAACAGTGCTTCTATGGAGAGAGAAAAAATGTAGGCAGAAAAAGAGAATAATACTGCAATAATAGCACTAATATCTTTTCGCACCTCAATACTCTAATTATTGTCTGCTTTCAAAGCAGATGAGACTCCTTTTTAGATGTTTCACTTAAGCAACAAGTCGAAAGTATTCCTGAGATGTTTATGAAACCATTATTTTCCTTCCCAATAATATGCCATTGTGGACTGGCCGTTCGTGCAGAACCACACAAAAGGCAATTAATTTATCCAGCCACACTCTGCACAGAGGTAATTTGTCTGACATGTAGCATTTGATTTTCAATAGTTTCTTATCTGCCAGGGGACTGTACCAAATTCATCCCTTAGAAATGGGATAGTGTGATATGCTGCTGTGATTCCCAAGATGAAAAGAAGCCATTCGTTCAGGACTTTGGTAGATTAGTAAATAAAGAGCAGGTATCTAAACTACATTGTTTAAAGACATGCTGAAATATGAGATTTTACAAAAGGTATAATTCATAACAGGACATGTTTAAGCTTGACACAGTACATGAAAATTGATAAATAGATACATAGCAATGTCTAGTTACCTGAGCAGATATGCCATTGTCACACAAATTCCCTGTGCCTGCCAAGTTCAAACAGTCCTCATTTTATAAGTGAGGTGTAGTTGCAATGAAAGCACATTGAAAAATTACATCTGTGTATGCATGGCTGACATGCTGGTGGAAGAGTGTGCATTGCCACAGTCACATGTAGAGGTCAAATGACAACATGAAGTGTTGCTCCTCACTTTCAAACTTGGTTGAAATATACAAGGGTAGCTGGCCAGGTTCCCTCAGTACACATACCCACCACCATCTCACTGTAGGGGAACTGGGATGACAGAATCCTGCCACTGCATTCTGTTTCGTGTTTGTTCTCTTAATCTGAACTCAGGGCCTAACACTTGCATAGCAAGTGCTTTACATACTGATTCAGATCCAATTCAAATAGGAACTTCTTTATAATATGTCCCCAAATTTTAATGTAAAAGAGTAGTAAAGTACCTCAATCTTTGTTGGTGTTCAGTAAAGTAAGCTCTAACATGTATGTGGTTATTATCTTAATTATGCACAGTAATAGAAAAATCATCTGCAAGTCATACCACAAGCATACAATAATTTGTCTGTTAGGCCCTTTTAAATTGACACTTATGTCAGTGAATACATTGAGGGAAAGGTAGTGTCTCTCTATCAATATATATATGTTCATTTATTAGCTTTATTTCTTATACTACATCTGATTGACTCAATAAGGTTTTTAGATTTGAAATTCTACTTTTTCTCTGGATTTTACTTGCTTGATTTTTCCTTTGGAATCTGTGTGAAGTCTATAATATATGAAACCAGCATTTACTCATCTAGAAGGAATTTGCAACAGTTATTGACCAGTGTTTGTGAATAATTTTTTGACTTTGCTTTTTGGGGACATAAATGTAGCCTAAGTTCATACTACACATATTTGATGATAACCTTCTCAGTTTTTCGCACAGACATTTTCCTGTATAGAGACCAGAGTAAGGTAATAAAAACTCTATCAATCTCTTTGCTAGTGGTAGTTACACCAAGATTATGTTTCTAGAGACATTAGTTCTTTCATAATGTTGGCTTTACAAGAAAAATTCAATGAGGACTGCTGAGAAGTCAAGAACAATTACACTGGGTTTTGATCCTACTGCACATACTGGCTTTGTGGGAGCCTAGGCTGTTTGGATGTTCACCTTAATAGACCTGGAAGGAGGTGGGAGGTCCTTGGACTCCCCACAGGGCAGGGAACCCTGACTGCTCTTAGGGCTGATGAGAGAGGGGGAGTTGATTCGGGGAGGGTGAGGGATATGGGAGGCGGTGGCGGGGAAGAGACAGAAATCTTTAATAAATAAATAAATTAATAAAATAAAGAAAAATTCAAATTTCATTATTGATCTCGAGTGATACAAAATATGTTCTGGTAAATCACACTAAGAATACTGGTCACTAAGCTGGTTGAACACACAAAAGAAGCAGAATGGCAGCTACAAAATTTTAGGGCTCAACTGATTTCAACGTCTATGGATAAGTATGACTTGGAGGAATTTTATTAAAATATCATCGCTCTGTGTGTTTTTGCATATTCATGTGTTCGAAGTGTATATGTATAATTTTTGCATAATACTAGGTATTTTAGAACATATTCATACAAACAGAAAAATAAACTGTCAAAATTATCTCCAGTATTCATATAATATATATGTATATATATATATTTATATGTATGTATTGATGATAACCTTTTCAATTTCTCGCACAGACATTTTCCTGTGTAGAGACCAGAGTAAGGTAATAAAATCTCTATCAATCTCTCTGCTAGTGGTTGTTATACCAAGATATTATATTAGGGTCCTTGGGAGTAACATTTCAAAAGTGAGTAGAAATATAAGCAAAAATGAAAAAAGTTTTGAGAAAAAACTTTATGACAATCTTGAAGTATTTCATCTAAAAACACATTCTTCTTAATAAAACAAATGATTAGGCATGACATTCAAGAGCATATTTAATGTTTGACACTCCATTTTTCTGCTTCTCCTGGCACATTTAAGAACACCAGCACTCGGGAGGCAGAGGCAGGTGGATCTCTGTGAGTTCGAGGCCAGCCTGGTCTAGTTCCAGCTAGTTCCAAGACAGGAACCAAAAGAGCTACGGAGAAACCCTGTGTCAAAAATCCAAAAAAGAAAAAAAAAAAGAAAAAAAAAGAACACGTAATAAACATGAATGTTCACATTCTTATCAACAACCTATGCCAAAGAGAAGGGTATAAGCTTCTGTGCATCATCTTCCCACAATGCTTTTAAAAGACTTTATGGTTAAAGAGTACTTGCTCTCCAAGATTTTAGCCACAATGATTCTCATTTTTTTAAACTGATTTTTTTCTGTTCTTGAAAAAATATCGTGTTAAACTTTCACACACTATGTAAAACTTTGGTTACTCACTGGAGTGACAGAGTAAGACCAATTTCTCAGGATTAAAACTTATGAATTCCTCTAAGAAGAAGTCTGGTAAGAAACTTAGCTGGAATACAAGTCCAACCTCAGAACACAGGAAGCTCTCAGGCTCCAGGGTAGTTGGTGGCTTCTCTCTCAGCTACACAGGGGAACGGAATGGGAGAAGAAGAAAGCTCAGCTGTCATTTGGGTAGCTCACTGGTACTTCTAGGTGCACTGAACCCCGAGTTTACATGCTAGTGACCTGATCCCATGCTTTCTCCAGAAGTGACAGAAATTGATTATTCAGAAGTTGAGTCAGCAGTAAGCAGTAACCTTCTATTGCAGTCACCACGATGTTAATCCTCAGACTGTTTGCTACAAAGTCAGCTATACATTAGTCCAGACCCAATTTAAAATGCATGCATAATTCTAAGACATGAGTAATTGTGTAACAATTATTTGAAAACTGGTGTCATTAATTCAGCTACTGCTAGGAAACACTCTTTCACATAAAAAAAAAAAAAACCCTCAGCTTTAAATAATACAGATTTTTGTACCTAATGAAGCATCTGGGGGTTTGGCCATTTCTTCGAAAGATTAAGCAATACCACAAAGCAAATTTATTTTGTAAAAAAATGCAATAAATTACAGCTTTCTTAACAGTGTGTATTTATCTAATAGAAGATGGTTGGAAAGGTAATTATAACATGTAAATTAGTTTCTATTGGGGTGCATATAAAATTATAATTCAATAGGCATTATCTCAAGTTGCAACCTGTGCATATAGATTCTTCCAGGAATGTTACTTACTGAGAATCTCAGTCCATCTTATGCTACTGTAAACAATTGCCACAGACTAAAAAATTCATAATGAAAATAAACTCATTTGGAGAGTTTATGAGTCTTGGAAACCTACAATTTTTAGGTTGCATTTAGTGAGGACATCTATCTCATTGTATCATTATTTGAAAGAAGAATCATGCATTCCTCGTGAGATAGACAGAAACAGACAGACAGAGACAGAGAGAGTGTTAAACCTTGGCTTTAACAACAAAGCTATGCCTTAGTAATTAAGTCACTCTCATATTGTGCTATCTTTTCCTGAGTGTAGAGCCCTGCTGACCTAAAAAGACCTAGTCACTTCTAACAGTCATTTCTCCCAGTTACCATTTTAGAGACAGTTAAAATTCAATTTGAGTTTTAGAGGGAACTTTACAGCCATAGTGCTGAAGATACGTGCTGTAAATTTGTCTCCTATTCATTATTCTTTTGTGTGCTTTTATTTAAAGTCTTTTATAGCCTTGTTTTAAGAAATAATTCTTTTTTTCACAGCTCTATTTTCTTTTTTTGGGGGGGGGGGTTTCGAGACAGGGTTTCTCTGTGGTTTTGGAGCCTGTCCTGGAACTAGCTCTTGTAGACCAGGCTGGTCTCGAACTCACAGAGATCCGCCTGCCTCTGCCTCCCGAGTGCTGGGATTAAAGGCGTGCGCCACCACCGCCCGGCCTAGCTCTATTTTCTTATTTAGTTTTGGCCACCCCAATTCTGACAGTTATTGCCTTGCTGTGGTATCCTTGTGTTCTTGTTCTTTCTCTCTCTCTTCTTCTTTCTCTTTCTCTCTCTCTCTCTCTCTCTCTCTCTCTCTCTCTCTCTCTCCCTCCTCCCTCCCTCCTCCTCCTTTCCATCTCATTGTCTCTCTCTCTCCCCTTAATTTTCAGAAAAAGAACCTCACTACCTAGCACAAATTGGCCTATAATTTCTGTCATAACCTCCCAAGGACTGGGGATAAAATTGGGATCACCACCTACCTAGAATTTTCTTAAATCAACTTTGTATAGAATACTTCCATTATACAAAATGTAATTAAATTTAGGAACTCTAACATTATAAAATGTTGAATGAAAGACAACATGTTGTAATAGGAGTGGCAGGGCTGCTTCCCACCGCCACCCGGCTAGCTTTACCCCGAAATAATTACACGGAAACTGTATTCTTTTGAACCCTGCCTGGCCCATTAGTTCCAGCCTCTTATTGGCTAGCTCTTACATATTGATCTAACCCATTTCTAATATTCTGTGTAGTACCACGAGCTGGCTTACCAGGAAAGATCTTAACCTGCGTCTGTCTGGAGTGGGAGAATCATGGCAACTCCCTACTCGGCTTCTTTCTCCCAGCATCCTGTCTGTTTACTCCACCCACCTAAAGGCTGGCCTATAAATGGGCCTAGGCAGTTTCTTTATTATTTAGCCAATGACCTTCCTCCATCATTTCCCCTTTTTCTGTTTAAACAAAAAAAGGCTTTCATTTTAACATAGTAAGATTACATATAGCAAAACAGTTATCAAGCAAGAATTACAGTTACAATATTTATATCTATTTTATCTTTTATCATAACTAAGGAAAACTATAACTATAACTAACCATTCTTCAACTCCATCAAAGACTCCAGAAGGATACAATATTACCTAAGTAAACAAGAAATAAGAAACTTCAAACTTTAGAAATGACAGAGACATCTCGCTGCCTGGACAGTCACCCAAAGTTCTTTTGTACCGTTGGGGCATCCATCTTCGGCCTACAGGCCCATAGTATCCAGCAGACATTTTCATCAAGCAGGAAATTCCAAAGACAGTTCAGTCACTTTTTGCTGTGTCCTGTAGAATGTCTCGCAGACTCTTTTATGAGTCAGGAACCCCGAAAAACCATCTCACCTTTAGGCAAGTTCAGCAGTCCTCTTTCTGCGGGTTCTCTGTGTCCAGTTTATGCAACAGTCCAGGCAAGAGCAGTTTCTTGCCCAAATGGCTATCAAACTCCTTAAGGAGCCTCTTCGATGCCCATCTTCCTCTTGAAGTAGATTGGTGCTGCCAGGAGCAGATTTGTCTCATTGTCATAAAAAGCCCTAAATTATTAAAACACTTAAATGCCATATTCTGTAGCCTTTGAAAAATATGAAGAATGCCTATCTGAAATATATCTATGCATATCTAGAAAATCTAACTAACATGACTACAAGCTTTACTATTATCGATGATTATCCATTAACAACCTATATTTACATTACATTTTTAAATGAACTACATAATCACAATACCTTAAGAGCAGAAATACATATACATATAACAAAATTAACCTTAAAATCCATACCAATGTAAATTATTCATGTCTATATCATATCCCCCTTTAAATGTAAAAGAACATTTATAAACCATATTTGGGAACATGGGCGCAGTTTTTTCTCTCCAAACTGCTTCCTGCTGAATGGGGGCGCTGTATTCAGATCTCTCGTGGTGTAACCTGTGTGTCAGGGTCATCTCAGTCGGCAGTTGAATGAAGTAATTTTCTGAAGGTGTTCACAGCAACCTTTCAGGAGGGCGTGGTCTATCATACCACATTGGGATAGATGCAATCCACAGAGTCTCATCCTCTGTGAAAACAAAAGAAGACCCTCTCCAAAGCATCATATCCTTAGACCCATATTCTGAAATCATAATACCCTTGTATCCATTCTGGTTTAGCTTGGCAGCCCATATAATGAAATGTCTCTCTGTACTTAGCTCCTTTACAGTCAAAAATTTTAAAGAAAACACAATAATACAAAGAATCCAGACTCTCTGTGAATTTTCCATTTTTACATGGCTTATTTTTCTTTATTTCTTTTAGTCTATAACTATCTGTACTCTGCCTCTTTAAAGACTTTACCTTTTTTTAAGACATTAACTTTATTGTTTATATATATATTATTTCTCTCTCTCAAGCCTACGTACATTCATCCAACAGTGTCTGAATCAGTTCTATTGTGAATCTGTAATTTTTTTACTATCCAGGAGCATTCCTTAAAATGTTAAGCACTTTTTAAAAACTTAAGTTGCACCATGTATGGGTAATACGGTACTGCCTGTTTACAGCCAGTCTAAATCTTAACTGCGCTGTTATTATGGTAATTATGGTAGTGTAGTTCCTGCCTGAGACCAGCACAGTTCAGCATGGCGGAGTTGAGCCGCTCCTGCCTCAGAGCCATTTGGTGTCCCTGAGCCACACACAGTTCCAGGCACACAGCAGTCCACATTGCCATCAAGCAAGCCATAGCACTTTACTCCAAAAGATCCATTCAAAAGCTCTGTCTCCAGCAGGAGCCAGACAGAGATCGCGATGGCGGCACAGCCCAGAAAGCCGGCATTTTAAAACAGCCAGTTTTTTCCTGCTGTTGAGTCAGGACAATTTCTTTGCGGCACGCAACCCAGAAACAGCAAAAAGCTGTTTTAAATTCTCTCTCTCTCTTTTTTAAGCCCTCTCAGGTTTTACGTGGAGTTCATTAGCACGCTGGGCGCCACTCTGTTGTAATAAAAGCGGCGGGGCTGCGTCCCCGGCACCCGCATGGCTTATGCCCCCAAATAATTACACGGAAACTGTATTCTTTTGAACCCTGCCTGGCCCATTAGTTCCAGCCTCTTATTGGCTAGCTCTTACATATTGATCTAACCCATTTCTAATATTCTGTGTAGTACCACGAGCTGGCTTACCAGGAAAGATCTTAACCTGCGTCTGTCTGGAGTGGGAGAATCATGGCAACTCCCTACTCGGCTTCTTTCTCCCAGCATCCTGTCTGTTTACTCCACCCACCTAAAGGCTGGCCTATAAATGGGCCTAGGCAGTTTCTTTATTATTTAGCCAATGACCTTCCTCCATCAACAACATGTTTTATATAGTCTAAAATTAATCGATTATTTTAGCAGAGCGGTGGTGGCACATGCCTTTAATCCCAGCACTTGTGAGGCAGAGGCAGGCAGTTCAAGGTCAGTTTGGTCTACAAGAGCTATTTCCGGGACAGGTTCCAAAGGCTACAGAGAAACTTTGTCTTGGAATAAAAAATTACACAGTTTTTATGATCTGCTAACTTTTCCCATCTTACTACTTGGCATTCCAATGTAAAGGTTCTCCCTGTGGTTTCATGGGATTCTGATTTCTGTCACTCTACCTTTGATTTCCTCGTTAGCACCTGGCATATTGAGTAAATCTATTTGAAACAACTAGCTAATGCTTATATTCCACACGACACTCTCTGAGGACACTACTAAGATTCACGGGATAGTTGGTTCCCTTGATTTTGCTGGGTGCGCATACAGCCATCCATCTTAGCAGGACAGCACATTGCTGAAAATGTTATTTCAGAACCACTGAGGTTGCTGGTTTATGGTCAGCTTCTTCATACCTCTTTCTACTTACCTACACTGTCTTATTTCTACATTTCCCTTGTTGGAAGCATCTTTTTCTCTGTGATCTCATTTCTCTTCTCACCCTTTTCAATCTTTTTCTGCATATCCTGAATCTTTCTAGGGAAAGAGACGTTTAGCTTTTTGTGTGTGAGTGAAAATGTCCGAATGTATTAAGTATAGAGAACATTATCCTATTTACAACATGTAAAGACTGAAACATAGTAATTTTAAAATATGCATTAAAATATTTAGGAACTGTGAGAGAGACTTTCTTTTTTTTTTTTTTTTTTTTGGTTTTTTCGAGACAGGGTTTCTCTGTGGTTTTGGAGCCTGTCCTGGAACTAGCTCTTGTAGACCAGGCTGGTCTCGAACTCACAGAGATCCGCCTGCCTCTGCCTCCCGAGTGCTGGGATTAAAGGCGTGCGCCACCACCGCCCGGCTGAGAGAGACTTTATAGGAGAGACTGACTCATCTATAGACTATACCTATGTATTTCTGTTTCCATAATAAATTATTCAGATATAACTGTCTTTTTGAGTTTAAAGTCTGTTTAGTTTTAATTCTGTTAGGTCTGTGATTGTCCAGAAACCACAGTATTTTTCCACTGGAGTTTGATAACTTGCAAATGTTGACCTTCTTGGATTATTCAATACCAAATATTTGGCTTTTTATCAACATGGATGCATGCAGATCTCATCACTGACTCAAGTATACTTACAAAATCCCAATAAAGAGATAAAAAATTCTGTTTCTTGCATATGTACATACTTATGTGGCATACTATACTAGTGTTTACAAAAGCTACAATAATATATTTGCTTTTAGAAGTCAATATTAAATAGCTCTGATGACTGAATCTCATCACTAGGATTCTGTTGGCTGTTATGCTATGTTAAATTGGTAATTTTGCCAGTTCTTTGACCAATTTAATAATATTCCAAAAATGCAGAGTTTTGGGTTAGAACTCTTAGGTGTAGATATGTTAACACTTTCAGTGTGCAAATTAGGAACTCTTCCAAATCTACAACTAGCTTTTCCAAATACTTGCTTTGTAAAAGGCCTGATGATAATTATGTAGATTTTCCCCCCAAAAAAGGATTCTCAATTTCTTAATTGTTTTGTTAAAGTATTATCACTTTTTCTTCTTTTTTAAATTTTTATTTATTTAAAATTTCCACCTCCTCCCATCCTCCCATTTCCCTCTCACTCCCCCAACTCCTCCTCCCTCTCGTTCTCCAGTCCTAAGAGAAGACAGGGTTCGCTGCCTTGTGGGAAGTCCAAGCCCCCTCCCCACCCTCCATCCTAGGAAGGTTTGTATCCAAACAGAATAGGCTCCCAAAAAGCCACTACATGCAGTAGAATCAAAATCCAGTGTCATTATCATTGGCTTCTCAGTGCACCCTCATTGTCAGTCACATTCAGAGTCCGGTTTGATCACTTGCTCGTTCAGATCCAGTCCAGCTGGCCTTGGTGAGCTTCCATTAGATCAGTGCCACCATCTCCGTAGGTGGACGCACCCCTCGGGGTCCTGACTTCCTTGCTCATGTTCTCTCTCCTTCTGCTCTTCATCTGGGCTTTGGGAGCTCAGTCCAGTGCTCCAATGTGCGTCTCTGTCTCTATCTCCATCCCTCGCCAGATGAAGGTTCTCTGGTGATATGCAAGATATTCATCAGTGTGTCTATGGGAGAAGACCAGTTCAGGCACCCTCTCCTCTGCTGCCCACGGACCTGGTTGGGGAAATCCCCTTGGACATCTGGGAACCCCTCTAGAGCCAAGACTCTAGCCAACCCTAAAATGGCTCCCTTAGTTAAGATATCTTCTTCCCTGCTCCCATATCCACCCTTCATCCATCTCAATTATCCCATTACACCAAGCTCTCCCAAATCCTCCCCTTCTCCCTTCTCTTTCCCCATCTCTCCTTCCCCAGAGGTCTGATCTCCAAAATATATAAAGAACTCAAGAAACTAACATTAAAACTCTAATTAACCCAATTAAAAAATGGGGCACTGAACTGAATTGAACAGAAAATTCTCAACAGAAGAAGTTTAAATGGCAAAAAAAAAAAAAAAAAAAAAAAAACCTTAAGGTTATGCTCAACCTCCTTAGTCATCAGGGAAATGCAAATCAAAACAACTTTGAGATACCATCTTACACCTGTCAGAATGACTAAAATAAAAAACACCAATGATAGCCTATGCTGGAGATGTTGTGGAGTAAGGAAAACACTCATCCATTGTTGGTGGGAATGCAAACTTGTGCAACAAATTTGGAAATCAGTGTGGCGGTTTCTCAGGAAATTGGGAGTCAACCTCCCTCAGGATCCAGTAATACCACTCTTGGGAATATACCCAAGAGATGCCCAATCATACTACAAAAGCATTTGTTCAACTATGTTCATAGCAGCAATATTTGTAATAGCCAGAATCTGGAAACAACCTAGGTGCCCCTCAATAGAAGAATGGATAAAGAAGGTGTGGCACATATATACTTTAGAGTTCTACTCAGAGGTGAAAAACAATGACATCTTGAATTTTGCATGCAAATGGGTGGAAATAGAAAACACTATCCTGAGTGTGATAACCCAGACCCAAAAAGAAGAATATGGTATGTACTTACTCATAAGTGGATTCTAGCCATAAACAAAGGACATTGAGCCTATAGTTCATGATGCTAGAGAAGCTAAATAAGAAGGTAAACCCAAAGAAATACATATAGTTATCCTCCTGGATATTGGAAGTAGACAGATCACTTTTTCTTCTTTATGAACAGATGGAGAGTATGATTTTATTTATTTGACACCAGACATTTTCTCCCCTATACTTCTTGTTTATGAATCTTCATTCCTGCTGCATTTTTTCTTCACTTGTGAATACAGGATGTATGTATGTATATATATAGTATATATATATATAGTATGTTAATGGTTATGCTTTATCAGTTATACAGATTGCACATATCCTTTCTGGTTAGTGGGATCTTCAAACTTAATTCAGCAACTTGCTAAAAAGATAAAGTTTTTTAAATGTTCTATTGTACCAGATTTGAAATTAATTATGCTATCTGTGCAATCTCTGTCTTCTGGGAGCGAGCATGCCTTTTCTATTTCCTGCCAAACTTTTGTTAACCATTCTTTAAATTTCAACAATTTTTAAAGACAAATGAATGAAGAATTATAGAGACACACATGTATACAGATTTTAGTTGAGATTATATGTCATTTTGCAGTATTTGATATTTCTAAAATATTTATTAGAATTTTAAATTGAAAAACATGTGTACATATTAATTATTTTTTATTGATTAATTTAAATTAATTTTATACATTTTGAAATAATTCTTAAATAGGGGATATATAGATACCTAAATAGTTAAGAGCACTTACTGCTCTTACAGGGGACCAAGGTTCTGATCCAAGCACCCACATAGGGGCTCAGAGATGTTGTTAACTCCAGCTCTAGATACTCTGCTGCTTCTTCTGACATACACAGATTCTTACACGTATGTGGTACACATGTGCACAATCAGATACACATACACATGTTGGAAGATGAGGGCCCTCTTGTTTGTCTCGGCCATCCTGCTTGCTTAGCCCTGAAATAACCACACCAGAAATCGTATTCATTAAAACACTACTTGGCCCATTAGCTCTAGTTACTTATTAGCTACTTCTTACATCATAATTTAACCCATTTCTATGAATCTGTATATAGCCACATGGCAGTGGCTTACTTACTGGGAAAGTTTCTAATCAGCGTCTATCTCAGGTGGAGGATACATGGCTTCTCTGACTCTGCCCTTCTTCCTCCTAGCATTCAGTTCTGTTTTTTCCGCCTACCTAAGTTCCACCCTATCAACTAGGCCAAGTTTCTTTATTCATTAACCAATGAAAGAAACACACAAACAGAAGGAATTCCTACACCATACACACACAGTCTAAAATTATAATAAATATGAGTAATTATTATGTATTTTTATTAAATTCAGGAATATTACAAAATTTACTTTGACAGTAAATATTATTACTTTTTAATGTGAAATAAACTATGAAGGAAAGAATTACAAGAAAACTGAAAAAGGAGCAGAAATTTCTTATATATTATTTATTGCATTGTCTCTTTCAATTCTGTTGCTGAATCTTAAATATTTATGTTTTGAAAGCTGTTGTATTCTTCCATGACACCTCAACCATTTCACAATGCCAGCACAAGCCAGTGAATCCCATCTTCCCCTAAAACAAGAACTGTCAGTCTTCAGTACTATATCCTCATAAAGCATGCAGTGGCACCTTGCTGCTGTTTTTATTTACATGTTTTATTTTATATAAGATCTGTCCTGGTATGTGAGACATAACATCCAAAATAGAAGGTGGTAAAAGACAGAAGAAAAATGACAGACAAATTCAGGAATATTACAAATTGATTCAGGGACAAAGGAGATACATGCTTCAGACAGCAGTAAGACAGAAAAACCTCTGTACCATAAACCGGGGTGTGGGGGAGATGGTTTCCAGCTAAGCGAAAGACATGAAGGTTGTAGTCAGATTGAAAGTATGGTCCTTCTACAAAAATCTCAGATGCCAAAATTAGTGAGGAATTGTCTCAGTAGCTAGTGCATTGAGGTGAATGTATTCTTGGTGCATTTTTCTTCATTTGTGAAATGAAGAAATTTTAATTATTTTAATATTTTTAGGATTATTTTAATAATTTTGCTCAAAGAAAGTACCAGTATCACCTGCTTGGAAAAAATGTTGCTTTCAAGGTTTCTGTAGTTGTGCCATGCTGAATTTCTTCAATGGGGCTATTTGGTTTTCATTCCATATACTTCCTGTGTATTAAACTGGACTTGTTAAGCATAAAATTCTAGAGTATAAACTTTTGTATGTTAGGGAAGGATGGCTAAACTGGAAAAAGAGTGAAGTAAGTATTAATAAGAAGGAAGTTGAAGAATTCAAAAAATTTTAGAAATAACAGTCACCCATTGATATTGAAATAACTGTTATCTCTGAAAGAATATTAACATCTTCATGATTAGAGCTGTTAATGTAGATGTTAGCATTTAACAAAACAAAGAAGGAAATTAGTAAGGAAGTATGATACCATAAAAAGCGCTAAAGACTGGGTGAAAAGCATTATGTTAATGGTAACCAAAGAGAAAAATGAGATGCTAGCATATCTTCTAGTATTATTATCTAAGAAGACACTATATAATAACATGAAGATATATGTAGAATTGTGTACATAGTAGGACAAGAAATGTACAAAAACCTTTAACGCTTCAGCTTCAGAAACATAAAGTTAAACGGTTGAACATTTTGATCACTACTTGGAAGAAGGATGTATATTGGATTTTATTTTAGCTTCTTTTAAGAACTGGGATCCCACAGATTATGTTATAAGGCAGCAAATACCTGTGAAGCAGACTCACAAGAAATACCTGGTGGTTGTGTTGTACTAGAAGTCCAAACATCAGGGAGGAGTTGCTCCAGACACCACTCTCATAACCACAATTGATGCAAAAGCAAGAGGATTTTTATTCTGTCATGACAGGGCCCTTCAGGTTTGGGATATGAAGGACAACTGACAGTTGTTACAGTCCATCTTTTAAAGCAAAAAACCACAGACACAAGGTGGGGACCTGTAGGTTGTTTTCCAACTTATTGGATTGGCTTATTAAAAGGGTTACTAGCAGTGATTGATCTATTCCTGGGCAGGAGAATAGCTGCGTGATAAGGGAAGCATCTGTGGGTCATTCTGACCTTGGTCCAGTGACTAAATCAATACATCAGGAACTGAGTCAACATCTGTGAGTTGTCTTTGACTCAATTCCCAGAATGGAGTTATATTTGAAAATTATTCACAAGGATAATGGAGGATAAGCAATCCAGCGTGTGGGGGGGGGGCAACTGTTTCTTTCGTGAACTGCTGACATTCTAAGTTTGGCACATGTGCCAACCACAGATATTCTGTTCTCCTAAGCAAATGGGATGTTCTCATGAGAGCAGGCCAGTGCAGGTCCTGAGGGTCTTTCAAACAAACGGGATGTTCTCATGAGAAAAGGCCAGCTGTGGGTTCTGAGGGGGTCCTGAGGGTCTTTCAGTTGTTGGCATCCACTTTACTCTGCCAACGATGACATTTGAACAAGGAGGGAGGGCAAGACCAGGACCATGAAATGTTCTGTGTATCCCACAAATACCTGTTGCTAATAATGTCATTAGGACCATCTTGGTAACAAAAAGGCACAGTGTGGAGAATAATATCAGCATACTAATAAGCTAATGAAGAAACTGGAAATGATCACTTCAACAGAGGCAGAAAACCACTTCGCAATACATGTTTTTTGTTTTTTTGTTTTGTTTTGTTTTGTATTGTTTTGTTTTTTTCATTTGGCCAGATACCAGGAGTTCAGGGTACTTAGGATACTATTGTGGCAATCTGTGAATAAATACAGTCACTACTTGTACGTGAACCATAGCCGTTCATGTATTTAAAAATAAAAAAAAAGCATGTCAAAATCTGACTACAGAAAAAGGTACATGGATGAATCAAAAAGACAAAAAATATTCATTAATATTGTGAATGTTTTAAAAATGTGTGCATGTCTGAGGCTTTCCCTCTAAAAAACATGTAGGCATACAATGCTCAGAATCAAACAGCTACAAACTGAGAATGTTAGCACCATTAGGGAAGGAACAGGGAAAGTTTAGAGAGGATCACACAGATATCTTTCAAAGTATCATTATGGATTTATGAACATTTTAAAAAATCCAAATAACATATTACAAAATTTGATATGTGTAAAATACGGCAATTCATTTGTAGTGGTTTGATAGGAAATTTTCCCCATAAGGTGATATGTTTGAATGTTTGATCCACAGTTGATGAATTTTTGGAAGAATTGGGATGTATGTGCATCCTTACTGGAGTAGGTGTGTCCTTGTTAGAGGAGGCATGTAAATAGGAGTTGGCTTTGAAGTTTCAAAAGCCTTTGTCAGGATGTGTTTCTCTTTCTGGCCTCCTGCCAGCAGATCAGGATGTAAGCTCTGAACTACTGCTCCAGTACCATGGGTTTGTCTATTTTCGACCGCAATAGTCACAGACCATCTGAGACTGTAAGCAAGCCCTCAAGCAAATGCTCTCTTCTATATGAGTTGCCTTAGTCATGGCTTCTCTTCACAGAAATAGAATAGTAAAAAAGACAACTGTCATCCTTCTATTAAAGTTAAGCCCATATACATATATATTTGTATATGAACTATATATATAAACAGACATACAATATATAAACATTACTTTTTTCATTATTAACAAACACTTTGTTTTGTAACTTTAAAATTTGGGGATTAATGTAAATACTACATGTATATCTTCCCTTTCCTCCCTTTCAACCTTCACAAATAATTATTCCCACTACTCTTTAATTTTATGGCCCCTTTTTTCACTTTTATTGCATATATTATATTTTATATAATAACATGTTCAGCTCATATAATGTCACTTGCATGTTTTTTCAGGTCTGACTCTTTGGCACTCAACAACCAATTTGTGCACTCTTCCTTAGGAAAGACGGTCTCTTCTGCTCCCATGTGTCCTCTGTTGCCCATAGTTCTTTACATAGGATTGAGGCCTTGTAGTCTTTCTGTATCCACCTTGAAATGCCCACTGATGTCATTCTTGTTCAAGTCATTGGCAGTCAAACTGTTGAAGCTTTATGGATATAGCTTTTAATATCACTAAGAGATACATTCTCACAGAAAAAAAAAAACAAAAAAACTTTGATTCTCTATTTCCTAAAACTTCTTCTGCAATGTTCTTTAGCCTTGGGTGAAGGGGTGCTTTGCAGATGCATCTACTGGGAGTTGGCTTTAAAATTATGTGTTTTTATTTGTTTTGCTTTTCAGTAATAGCTGTGGTTTATTGCAAAAACATATTTTTGATGAAGGACGAACAAATTTCTTAATATAAGTAACCATAATACTCCTCATATAACTACACCATGAGAATGCTTCCTGGATAAAATAATGTCATCCATATGTGCTTAAACTGTTCAATGTTAATCAATATTCAGCATAGGTGTCAAGCCTTCCACCAACTCAACCCTGACCAACATGTTTACATGCAGAGTTTACCTCTAGTACACACTGCTTTCCAGGGCTTCTGACATTTTTATTCTATTTATAGGAGGAATCTGTCATTTATCTTTTGCAACCAGTTTCTAGATATGCAATAACACACACTGAGGAGTAATTAGCCTTTGAATGAATAGAGAATGAGTCGAAGTAAAAATCCATATTTCCTTAATCCCAAATAAGTACTGACATTGATATTATTGAAAAAAGAAACACAACTGTGTTCAGACTGTCTAATAACTTTGAAGCAAAGTTACTTTGTCTTCAAAAAAAGCCAAGTCTCATTTCCAAATGCTGGCCCTTTCTCTCCAGTTCACAGCAACAGAATGTGTTGAAAACAGTCAAAGTCGTTACAATCTTTGTGTTTTTACTTTGAACGTGTACCATGCAAGGACTCATTGACCTGCATTCATTGATAAAACAAACAGCAAAAACATTTTTATATAACTTCTGTCTTACACTCTCTACATAATTTAACTTCTGTGTTATACTTTAAGGCGCTACCTGCAGTGAAAAATGGTTCCATGATGTTATAGTTTTCATAGCTGTGTTTTACTTATTGAAATGTGTAATGTTTTTTTTTTTAAAAAAAAAAGCTTCAATTTTTCTACCTTTATCCTCAGAAGAATTGAAGTAACTTAAAGCTTAATAAAAATATAACTGCTTCAGTGACCCGAAACTATCTACTATTCCTGATACTTCTAAAATGAGTAACTACTTAAACTCTTTACTCTTTTATTATTTAAAACATCCAGAAGAGTCCACATGGCTAAGCTCAATTCTGAAGTCATGCAACTTTAATTCAGGATTTGACATTTTCCACTCTACTTTTCAGATATTTCTTGGCCTGCTACAAAACCTTAGTACAAAATGAGAGTCTGACTATGAATCGCCAGTGACCATGAGGCCAGAGCTTTATAACCCAAGTATTATTTAACCTACCAAGCTAAAAAGTTGGACTTGATCATTAGCAATCCACCATATAATGGAAGCCAAATTGGCCTGAAGCAGTCATGAGAGCATACTATGAATTAATCTCCCAATTGCCTATGATGTCTATATTTTTAAATTGCCTTCTGTTTCCAAGGATGCACCGTCTGCCTCATGAGGAGTGTCCTATGATATGGTGACTGAGGAACTAAAAACAGGGGCCAGTTTATTTATATGCAGATACCATCCAAAATGGGCTCCTGTTAAACTGCTTTGCCTTACCAGGACAACCCTGAAGGACAATGGCAAAGGAAAATCCACAGTATGGATATAACTTTGGTAGTACACATGTTTGTATTTTAATTGGAATAAGAGGTGGCCCGAAGTATGTCTGCACAGTAATTCATGAGTATAGTCAATGGCTTGGATGAGTAGTCAGAGACTTCAAAGGAGTGCAATTGGAAAAACTGTTAAAAGAAAAAATGCATGTGGACAAATTTTTCCAAATAGGCAAAGAACATGAAGATACTGTGTCTTACATAAAAATTTATCAAAATATGACTTGAGCAAAGGAGTTAGGGGTTAGTATACTTGAAGAAAGACAAATAGAAGTCATTGGAGTTGCCTCTACTAGGTAACTAATAGTTAACCAAATCGAATACATCATGTTGAAGGGATTACAGAAAATAGTGAAATTATCAAGAATTTAAGAAATGCAAAAGTGGTGGTTACTATCACATCTTTTCCTCTACTCTTCTACTTGGTCTACTTGAGAAGACAGAAAGACCATGGAGGAGAAGGGCAATTTTATATCACAGAATTACATAATGAGTCTGAGTGTAGTTCCTCTACCAGATATGCTGCCTTAACTTGTGTAGATCAGCATATATTTTTCTGGATGTCTGTTCTGCAGTTACTAATTTACCAAATGCTCTTTACTTGATCTTTGCCAGTGAAGACCACAAGAAGCTATTTGCTCTCAGCCTGCAAACTATCTAGGTTCTTTACAAAGGTATCACAAGAATGGCCTATAACTCAGCCGCTGATAGTCCATCTTTAACAGCTTTCCACAGAATACACTTCACTCAGCATACTGTCTTCCAGCTCCTGCTAAAACAGCACCATAAGCTCCACTCGCATCATTCAACTTCTTTTCCAGTCTAAAGTTCCAGCCGGAAGTATAGTTTTGACTCATTACCTCAAGGGTATATTACAATGCTATTCTGTGGCATCATTTAGTTTCTAGAGCTCTTGATTGTCTGCTGCTTCCACAAAATATCAAATGGTTCTGCTCTATTAATAGCATGCTTACTTGCCCAAATGTGCTGCATGCATTGAATACCTTAAATGTGTTGATAAAGCATAAGGGCACCAGAGGATAAGAAATAAATCTAACCAAAATCCAAAGACCTCAGGAAAATTTCTAGAACTCTATTATGGTATCAAAAACCAGGAGCTAATGCTGAGATTTTGTAAGGTAAAATTTAATTTATGGCTGAACCAAACTTTCAGTCTCCCATGGTCAGAGATGAATGAAGCAGCAGAGACTAAAGGCAGAATAGCCTCTTTATAGCACGTGAGCAAATAATTACGAAAGTGGAAATTTTGCAGGTTTTTTATGATCATATTACGGGTTTATGGTCAGATAGTTGTCAGAATATCCCATGAAACTCTTTAAGTTTCTTGGAACATGTCTTGAAACAATAGAAACAATTTACAATGTGTAAATCATTCAGTTACAGAGAAATAAAGCAAGTTAAAAGAAGCATGTTGGCTTTCAACTTGGGACACAATTGGAGACTAACATTATGCTGAACTAAGAAAAGGAAGAAAAGTGGAGTTGGCTAGCCCTTAACTATTCTAGTTGTATGGAGCATGAAAACAAAACATTTACTGCTGTGAAGAACCTGGCCATGTTGATTTTTTGGAGAAGTGAAAGACTTTGAAAGTTTTGGCCAGAAAAAAAAAAAAAAAACATAGATTTTGGAGAGAAAAATGAGCAATAGGAGGCTTTATAACGAAGCTAAGCTGGTGCTGGAAGAGAGGCTGTAATTGGTATGGAGATGACTGCCATTAGGAGAAGCCTCACCTTACCAGAACAAGGCCCCACCCAGTTAAGCTTTCAACTCTTAGAGTAAGATGTTTTCTTCGACTAGAAAGACACTGAAGAAAAGTCTTGCAGCTAGTGAAATTCAGGACTGCCAGGGTCCACCCTGAACTAGGAGCTGAATTCGGCAGTGTTGCCCAGCTGATGTTTTATTTAAAGGCTTGGAGCTTTCAGAAGTGAAGGACCACTGATTCTTCCTTTGACATTTCAGAGTGCCATACAGTCTGTGGCATGAGTATCACAGTGTGAAGACCTTCAGACCCACAGGGTTGTGACAGACCATTTCCAGGTACTGTGAATTTGAAACCTGGTTTGCAATGGAGAACCCAAGATGTTAGAGACAGTAGGACTAGGAAAAATCTGCCAAGGAGATCTGCACACATAGAATAAAAACAGTCCAAAGGAGAGATAAATATTGCACACTGGGAGAGAGTCATCTGAAACATTTGAAACTAAAGTTCCAGATACAATATATGGAGAACAGGAATTAATGTTTGTCTGGCTTATTCTGGTCTTGCCTTGGTCCAGTACTTTTTCACTATGGCCTCATTAACCACTTTGAGAGGTGATGTATATATTTTGTCACTAACTGGATAAAATTTGCTTTTTTGTTTTAAAGAGTGTTACAATTAAAAGATGACCTTGAGTATCAAAAAAGTCATTAGACTCTGGATTTTGGAACACTATTAAGACTGGGAAAGACTATGGGAATATTGGAAATTAAATCAAATTCATTTTGCATTATGATATGATCATGAGGTATATGGGATCTGGAGTGGAATTTAAGTGAGAAATCTCCCCCATAGGTGTTTGTATACTAGGTTTTTAGTTAGTAATTCTCTTGTACAGGTTTAGGATGTGAGACGTTGCTGGAGAAAGTATATACCTGGACTTTGAGAGGTTAAAGCCTTACCCCAATTCTTGTATACTTCTCTGTTGTAGTTTAAGATGCTAGCTTACAATGTCCTGTTCCTGCTGTCATGCCTGCCAGCTGCTGCCACTCATCCATCTCGAACTTGAAGTCAAAATAGACTATATTTTTCTGTAAGTTGTCTTGGTCACCACATATTATTATAGCAGTAGGAAAGTGACTAATTGTTTTAAATTCTAAATGAAACCTTTAGGGTGCCACAAGCTTTCATCATAGGATTCTGGTACATATGAACATAATATGGTATTATCGATACTCCTTGACTCCAGTTCTTTGTGTATGAATATACATATGTGCAGGTCCATGAGTATATGGAATACACAGGAATCCCTTGAGTGTTGTTCCTTCAAACACAGCCACATTAGTGTTTGAGATATGGTCACTCCTTGGCCTACAGTGTTTCTATTTAGACGAACTGGGCAGAGAGCCATGGGAATCTACTTGTGTCTGGCATTATATGTACTTACTATCATGCCCATGTTTTTTCACATGGGTTCTAGGGATCAAATTGGGTTCTATATGGTTACAAAGCAAACACTTTACCACTTTAGCTGTCTTCTTAGTCTTGTAATTATTTGTTGGTGCTTATGAAGTGCATCCTTATGATACGTGCCCAAGTCAATACGGTTTCCATTTCTTAATTCGTACATTTAACCTATCAAAGTCTACAAGAAAATAATGATTAGAGAGCAGTGTCATGGGCCTATCACCATACAGCAAGCATTTATTTTTTTTTCACCACTGATTTTACTATGCAAATGAAAAGTCTGAAAAGGGAAAATAATAATCTAATGAAAAATAATATGATGATGAAATATTAGAAAGCTGTAGTATTAATAATAAGTCAAACAAATTATTTTAAAATTATTGGTGTTGCCAGGCGGTGGTGGCGCATGCCTTTAATCCCAGCACTAGGGAGGTAGAGGCAGGCGGATCTCTGTGAGTTCGAGGCCAATCTGGTCTACAAGAGTTAGTTCCAGGAAACCAAAAGCTACAGAGAAACCCTGTCTCGAAAAATCCAAAAATAAATAAATAAATAAATAAAATAAAATTATTGGTGTCAAAGGATAGCCTAGTGATTTTAGAAATTTTCAATGAATTTTAATTAATTTAAAATAAACAAAGCATTGTTTTATTCACCTGTTAGGGGTGGAAAATGAATACTGATTTAATTATTAGAATTCCAATACTCATTTGAAAGAGCTGACTGGTATAAAAAATACCTATAATTATTAAATGATTAATACTTAGAAAAAAATTGGTAACAATGCGAGTTAAATTTGAATAACCAATACAGGTTTATTTGATCATTCACTTGGCTAAGTCTATTTTGTAGTCCAAACCATACATTTGCAAGAAAATTACCTAAGAAGTTAAATAGAAATCTATTACATCAAAAGGATCAATGTGAGACAAAATTGATTGTTCACCAAATTAATACTTGGGTTTAATCAAATGAGTTGATGAGCCTAATGTAATCATGTACCAAATCACTGTCTTGTGGAATACTTTTATCCAGCAATGGACATTGTTTTCAAACAATGTCTCTATAAAAATACCAGAAGGTTATGTTCATATAGAATTCCAAACATCTAAGCATTTCAATTTTTTTAACAATTCTATTGAAATGCTTGATAATTTCAGTAAGCAATAGTAACTAAAATAAAACTGATTTCTTGCATGGATTTCCACAGTTGATTAGTGACTTTCAATATTCTCCACTTTTATTTGAAAACCATGATGCAGACTCATCTTTAAGAGATATAACATAATTTAAAATGCATTAGATATCTAACTCGATACATATATTCACATTATTTTTTCAAGTGGTTGAATATTACAAAATTTAAATTAAAACTTATCAAACACTTGAAGACATCCATAGGAATAGGAAATAAAATATGAACTGAAAATCCCAGTTATAAAATAGCAAAACTCTCAAATGTAGGCAAGGTTCTCTGTCTCACTATCCCACTCCTAAATAACCACACATTTATAATTATCAATTATAAATGCATCACCAGTAGTTTATGCTTGTCAATAACTAGTTCTTTCAATTTAACCCATATTTCTTATCTATGCTCTAACACTCAGTGGAATCCTTTTTCAGCATGGCATGTTCAGCTGCTGCTTCCTCTGCTGGCAACTCTGCCCTTCATCCCCGTATTATCTCAGTCTGGCCTTCATGCCTAACCTCTTTCTGCCTAGCTATTGACCAATGAAAGCAAAACATCTTCACAGTGTACAAAAGGATTATTCCACAGCACTCAAATATAGCAATTTGTTTCCTGAAAGTAACTTTGAAAACTGTGATAAAACTAGACTGCAAGGTAAGGAAAAGTTGCTTCTCATTAAAACAATAAGACAGAGCTGGGAAGGACAGAAGTTGGCAAGGGATTGAGGTAACAGAGTCAGTGTGTAAAGGTAATCTTTAAACGTACAGTTGTAGTAAAGGGAGAATGAAAGTTGTATAATATCTCCACATTGATGGAGAGGGAAAAGAATGAAATTTAAGGCCATCAAAATCATCAAATAAAAATGAAACAATAGGGCCTAGAGAGATTATTCCAGGGTCAAGATTGTCTGATGTTCAGCATCAACCAAAGTTTGTATCCAGCACTCACATCACAATGCACATTTACAACACATGAACACACAGGTGTAAAGTCAGAAAATAACAGACTTATTTAACTATACATGATAACTTAAAGGGAATAAAGAGAAAATTAAAATGATCTTTAAAGAGAATCATACTTAAGTTTGTATTTTCTATTTTGTGATTATGGATTTGGATAACAAGGTTAGAAAGCATACTTTCTTTAAAAAGTATATTGGTGGAGTTGGCTCTTGAATTTGTTACCATCTGACAATATTGCCAAGCAGAAGAGAGCAGCATGGCTGCTGATCAAGTATCAAAAGGGGTAATACTCAACCTCAAAAGAAAAATAAAAACTACATTAAAACCTATAAAACAAGTCTAAAGGCAAACTGAACAGCTAGATCATGTCCTAAGAATTCCCCCTGAGTGTGCTGCAATGCTGCAGGGCACAATAATGCCACTGAAGAGAACGCAGAAAAATCAGGTACCATATCAAGAACGTTGTGAGTTTGAGGAGTTGTGAATTTTAGGAATTCTTGACTTTAAGAGGGCAAATAAATGATTCAGAACCAGAGAGGGACTTAGTCAAACTTACTATAAAAGATTAATCGGTAAATGTATGAAAGAAGAATGAGTTATGGATATATTAAATTCAGGGACATTATAAAAAGATAATTGAAACATTACAGGTAAGAAATTATAAAAGCCTTTACAGCGACAGTGGTAATGAACTATGTAAGGAGGAGATAAATATTTAAGATACTGATTTAACTGGACTTAATGATTTTAATTCTTTTATAGTTATAGGTTTCAGGTATGCCCAATATATCCTACCCTTAGCCAATCCTAGCTGTTGTGTGCAGTTACTTTAAGGTTTCATATAATTATCATTTCTTTGTTGAACACACAGGAAAGATAATTTGAGAAATACTGATAACTCATACGAATTTCTGACAACTTTTGGTTCTCAAAACTTTGCTTTCCATTGAGAAAAATCTACTTTTTTTTTTTTTATAAAGAGAACATTTCTATATGCCAAGAACTCTGTTATGAGAAGAAACATTAATCTGGTCCCTTCTGTCTCAAAGACGTTTTAAGAACTCATGATATTCCATAATGCCATGAATGGCTACTGACAAATAGTATCCTGATTTTAACATTAAGGGAAAAATAATGGCAAAAGGGTCCTTTCAGATATGGAGCTTAAACAGTGATGGACACAAATATGAGGGAAACAATCACCACTATATTTGACAACTAGAGCATTACGCCATGTGCCATATGGCAGTTTAGTAGAAAGACGTTAGTTTCAGATTGGTGAGTGAGAAACTGAACAGCAGTGATGAGAACCAGAAAGAAGAAAATAAAATGTGAAATCTCCCTGAAGTACCTAAGATGATAACAAAACCCAACAGGCCTGTAAGAAAGAATGACAGCAACCCATTGCATAGGCCTAAGGAGGAGGCAGAGCAAAGATGAGGAAGATTGTGTCTGCCTAAGAGCAATCTACATTTGTACATGGATGATAGTAGAACCATGACAGTATTGAACACAGGTAAAGAGAAAATCATAATACTTTAAAGGCTTCGTTCACCATGTGGTGGTTTGGATGAGAATGGCCGTCACAATGGCTGTCAAGGGCTCATATGTTCGAGCAGTACTCCCTAGCTAATAGAACTGTTTGGGAAAGGTGAGGAAATGTCACTTTGTTGGAGTAATTGTGACACTGGAGGTGGGCTTTGAGGTTTCAAAAGCCTATGCCAGACCCAATCTCCCTCTGTCTCTGCCTTCTGACCAGGGTGTAACTCTTGGCTACTGTTTGCTGCACTGTGCCTGATTTCTTAATTGTTGCTACATTTAATGTCACGATGGTCATGGACTAATATTCTGAACCTGTAAGCCAACTCCCCTTTAAATGCTTCTTCTATGATTTGTCTTGGTCATGAAACTGTGTCATGGGTTTGAACCATGTACTAACACACAGAAACACTACATTACATTACAAGTATTTAACTTTTCCAGCACTATCTTATTTTATATAAACCTAGCATACACTGTCCAAAGGCGTAGGTCTCCAGAACCATCTGGTTTTGCTTTTATAGCCAGCAAATCCAATGAAAAGGCTGCAGAGGCATGAAACTATTGTGAAATACATCATCTCCATTTGTCCTGTTTCAGTCTGTTATGCTTCATCCGCTCAATTAGAGAGCAGGGACAGACAACTCTCTCTCCAGAGGTCTTTAGCAACAGTCCTGCAAGTTCTGTATAACCTGAATTTCCCTTCACAGCGCAGTGCCTCTGACTCCTAGAGTGAGACAGGCCAACTGTCTTGAGATCTCCTATACACTTTCTCTACACTTGGTCAAGGGGTGAGACACTGAAAGGGCACCATGAAAAGTTCTCCTCGAGAGATACACTGGTTCCTAGTCTTTGCGTCTGAAGTACTTGGATTCTCATACATTGTATGTCAGCTGATATTTCCCATATATTTAAACAATGGCTAGTAATCAAGGTGTGTGTGTGTGTGTTTGTGTGTGTGTGTATGCTTTAACAAAAATATGCAATTGAAAATGCCTTGACTTCAAAATTTAAGTCAAAATATATGTTACTTTAGAGAAGAGGTTATGCCTTTGTTTCCTCAGAAAATGAGAACTTGTGAATTCATCCTGGGTTGAGAAAAACCAGGAAGATGCCCTGTAAAATCTCTAATGGAAGAAGATGGACTAAATGACTCAGCATTTCAGAGGGACTTTGATGCAGTTTCCTCTGAGTTCTACATCCATAACGGCTTCAGGGAGGCTGGCTGAGATGATCCAACCTCACAGAATTCTCCAGTCAGGTCTTGATTGTAATTCATAATCTTAAATTTTCTCAGGGTCCCCCTATGATTACCAGTGCCTCCAGTCAGAGGAAGTAGTTTAGAAAGCTCTGCCCACATTCCCAAAAGATGGATCATGGATATTTCTTATCACTTAAGGTGGTGGGTACAAGTTGTTATGGGTAATGGTCAAGAAAAAAGCTGAACACAGGAGATTAGATTCAGGGATCTCATTGTAAAAAAAGGGGGAGGATATAGAAATGTGGTACTGCAAGTTAGAAGAGAAAATGAATTAGGTATAACCTTCTGAAGTCACCAAAGTAGCATAGATAATGGAGTATTTTCTCTGTATTTGCTAAATGCTAATGGACTGGACATTGTTAATGTAATTATGGCCTGTATATATTTTATATAGTATTTGTACTTATTGTATATAATTTTTCTTATATTAGTTGTAAACTTCTTTTTTATTTTAGACAAAAAAAAGAAGAAATGTGGTGATATTTTGCTTGTACTGTAATAAATAAAGCTTTCCAGAAGATCAGAGTATAGTGAAGTTATAGTAGTTAGCCATAAAGGCCAGGCAGTGGTGGCACACACCTTTAATCCCAGCACTTGGGAGACAGAAGCAGAGGGATCTCTGTAAATTCAAGGCCACACTAGGCTACACTACATTGAATCAGTCTAAAAGAAAAGCAGAGCCTAAAGGATGACAGCTCACATCTTTAATACCAGAACTAGGAGGTGGGGACAGGAGGTGATCTGGCTGGACGGTGAAAGGAATGTAAAGTGAGAGGAAACAGGAGTTCAAGATATAGTCTGAAGTTTCACTGAGGTGGCGTACAGTCTGAATACTCACAGAGACAAGATACCCCATTCAGTCTGAAGATTTTGTAGAGATAAGAACTAGTGGCTGACTGCTCTGCTTCTCTGACCTTTTAACATTAACCCCTATATCTGACTCTGGATTTTAAAATCAATTAGAAATCTTCTGTGCACACACACACACACACGAGAGGGAGAGGGGTTATAGATATACTATAGATATATTTTTCCACTTGAGACAGAGTTTCTTTTCATTCGTGGCTGGTCTTGAACTCACTGTGTGCTTAAAATCAATCTTGCCCTTATGATTCTCTTGCTTGACCTCTGGAATATGGAATCACAAACATTTTAAATTATTCTGAGTTACTGTTTAATATTTGAGTTCTTTATACATTATGAATACCAATTTCTTGTCTACCTTTTATAGTCTCTAAAGCCTTTAGGGTTTCCTCTACAAGGAATAAATCAAACAAGACCTAGGAGAAAGGAGGCCAATCCTTAATCTTATTTGTCAAACAGTATTCTTTGCTGACTGTTTTCTCACGTGTGCATAAATGACCAATAAATTCTCCACACCCAACTTTACTGAGGGGCAGTCAGGTAGGTACTGGGTGGCATCCAACTCTCTTTGACAGTCCATCTGAATAAGATTTGGCAGAGCATGACAGAAACATCAGAAAGCAACAGTGGTAGCAGTGAAATAGCTCACATGCTCAACCGTGGAAGCAGGAGAGCTTGCAGCTATTTTTAAATTTTGCAGTAGTGGCACGGATAAGACTGGATGTTGAAGAGGAGAGAGCCATATGCACTTGACTAATGACAGAGGTGAAACCATGAGAATAATGTAGCCCCACAAGTGACTGAGAATGGGCCATGGAATCCACAGTGCCTTGAAATGTGGCAGAGGCAGTGGTTCAAGAACTGCAGGCAGGCTTGACAAACAACGAGTAGCATTGACAGCTACAACCAGAAGACCAGTGGCCAGCAGCAGCACCACAATCATCAAGAGCAAAAGGCATGGTGGTAGCTGAGTACCAGTGGAAAAAGTCTTTAGAGTGTCTATATAAAGCTTAAATACCAGCCTCCTATACCAGCTACCATCAAAATCTAAACAGTTCAGTGTGAACACCTGGAATCTTCAATATCAGCTCCTGCAAGGGAATAAAGAATATGTACCTTCTAGGCCTCTCTACAAGACTATAACATAAAAAGATGCCTCCTGATATTGCTCCTGCTGACTTCTGTTTGGTGTTTCCATTTCTTGTTTTCAATACTACAAGATATGAAGGCAGCCAAGACCATAACTTGAAAAACTTCTTGTGGCCTATCCATAATTTCTATATGGGTGAAACATAAGGAACCTAAGAATCTAATTGATAACAAGACCAAATGTATTTCATGGAAATCCATTCTACTCTCTGTAATGCATACTACCCACCACTTATATCTTACATTTGTGTCCATGATTGTATGTATGTATGCATGTATGTATGTATATATATATATATATATATATATATATATATATATATATATATGACCTTAGTTAAGATTAGTTTTCTAGGATAAAGCTGATTACGGGTGGATGAGGAACAGATGGCTGAATTGGTGAAAGGATGAATGTTCTAGCTTGGAGACAGGTAGCTACAAGAGGCTTCTGCTCCCACAGCACTACAGGAGATGGTAGGAACTGTCCATTAGTTCTTTTACTTTAATATAGCTATTTAGAATTTCATACGAGCATTGTATTTATAAAACTTCACTCTCTTTCTTAACAAAACCAACTTCTCCTGTGCCCCCATACCCTTTCAAACTCATGACTGCTTCTTCTTTAATTATTATTTTAACACACACACACATATATATATGCACACATGGATATAAAAATTTACTAAGATGAGTCCATTTCATGTTCCTCATGTATATGTGCGTACTTGTGTGCATGTGTGTATGTGTGTGTGCATACTTGTGTGTGTAAATACAATGATTGCTGTTGAAAAGAATAAGCTTCTATGATGATAGGTGAGAGCTATACTTATCTGTGTGTATAAGGACAATGACATACAATTCAGTAAGAATTATATCTGTTGTGGAAAGTGGCAATAGTGGCTTCTTCTCTAGGGCCCACGACCTCATAGACACAAGTTGTTTGTATTACCCTAAGTACTTGGCATAGAAGCCTTCTTTCTAATTGTTGTTCAGGGACATCAAAACAGTATAAACTGTTTTCATTGCACATTTGTCACCAGAAGTTTGAAAATATGTCTGATTGCTGAAGAAATCACAAATTTCAAATACAGGACTTGGCAGCATTGAACTGGGGTTGATCAAGGAGCCTCATCCCTGTGGACTAGCTCTCATAGTTTCATTTTCTTTTTTATTCTTTTCTGTTGTTGTTGTTGTTGTTGGTTTTTTGAAACCAGGTTTCTCTGTAGAACTAGCTCTTGTAGACCAGGCTGCCCTCAAACTCACAGAGATCAGCCTACCTCTACCTTTGGAGTGCTGGGAATAAAAGCATGTGCCACTACCACCCAGGTCCTGCTTAGATTTCATGTAGAATTATTGATTGCATTTCTCTTCTAGTAGCTTGCATATCCTACCCATAAAGCCTTCAAGTCACATCAAAATCCAGTATAGCATGATCAGCCTGTAATAGTGGTGCTTACGTATTGGTCATAACCAACAGTTTTGTAATTGAACTTAAGTTATTCAGTAAGATTGAATTTATATACCTCATATTAGATAATTAACCAATTACCTACATATGAGCCCCTCTTAACAGAACTTTCATTATAGTATTCATCATTAACTTGCAAAGTCCAGAACATTACTTCTGTAAAACCAATTCGCTAAATTGAGTCAAGTAATTGTAGGCAGAGACTGCTCATTTGTTTCCCAGCCACCAAAACCCTAAATAATCACATAGAAACTGTATTAAAACACTATTTGGCCTATTAGCTTATGCACTTTTCTAGCTAGCTTGTATACCTTAAATTAATACATTTCTTTTAATCTGGGCAGAACCATAAGGTCAGCCTACTGGCAAGGTTCCAGCAGACTCTTGCAAGCATCTTTCCTCCTTTGGTGTTTACATGGCATCTCCTTGACTCTGTCTACTCTCTTTCTACATCTCTATTTGGAATTTCTGTCTGGCATTACTCTGTTAAGCCATTGGCCAAAGGCAGCTTCTTTATTAACCAAATGGCAATAAAACATAACCATAGACTGCATAACCCAGTTTAAGGATATATAATTCTTTGTCTACATATCCACACTTTTCCTTTGCCTGTACTCTTGGTGAGGAGGATCTTGTTCATCTCCCTCCACAGCACTCTCAGATGGTAGATAGTAGGGCAAACTGTCCATGCCCAGTATTTTTTGGGTTTACCTATTTTCTGACTGCCGTTTCACTTCAGGGCCTTTCCATTATATCCACTATATATTACCCCTCTCTGTAGCCATACACATATTGTTTTTGCATCTGTCCTTTAGGATGGATTAAAGTGCCAGTTGTCTCTAATAGGGACCTTATATACACTTGGGGTGTAAGAGAGTTTTAATTTCTTTATTTTTCAACAATAATGTCTTATAATAGATTTCATAATGTGTGTGTGTGTGTGTGTATAACCACAAAGAAACAAATTAGGCAAATGGATGAAAGTAGAAAAAAATCATCCTGAGTGAGGTATCTCAGACCCAAAAAGACAGATATGGTATGTATTCATTTATAAGTGGATATTAATTTTTAAGTACATGAGAATCATACTGCAACCCACAGACCAAGAAAGGTTAAATAACAAGGAGGGCTCTAGGATGTAGTGTGGAGCTGCAGGCTGCTTCCCTGCCGCCCCAGCTCCCGGCCACCCAGCTAGCTTTACACCCAAAACAATTACATGGAAACTGTATTCTTTTAAACATTGCCTGGCCCATTAGTTCCTGCCTCTTATTGACTAGCTCTTACATATTGATCTAACCCATTTCTAATAATCTGTGTAACACCACAAGGTGGCTTAGCAGGAAAGATCTTAACCTGCGTTTGTCTGGAGTGGGAGAATCATGGCAACTCACTGACTTGGCTTCTTTCTCCCAGTATTCTGTTCAGTCTACTCTGCCTACCTAATTTTCTGTCCTATCAGGGGCAAGCAGTTTTCTTTATTAATTAACCAATGAAAGCAACAGATAAATACAAGACCCACCTCCATCATTTCCCCTTTTTCTGTTTAAACAAAATGAAAGGCTTTCACTTTAACATAGTAAGGTTACATATAACAAAACAGTTATCAAGCAAGAATTACAGTTGCAATATTTATATCTATTTTATCCTTTATCATAACTAAGGAAAACTATAACTATAACTAACCATTCTTCAACTCCATCAGACTCCAGAAGGATATAATATTACCTAACCAAACAAGAAATCCAAAACTCTAGAAATGACAGAGACATCTCACTGCCTGTACAGTCACCCAAAGTTCCTCTGTACCATTGGGGCATCCATCCTCGGCCTTCAGGCCAGTAGTATCCAGGAGACATTTCCATGAAGCAGGAAATTTCAAAGACAGTTCAGTCATTATCTGCTGTGTCCTGCAGAATGTCTCGTAGACTCTTTCATGAATCAGGAACCCCGAAAGACCATCTCACCTTTAGGCAAGTTCAGCAGTCCTCTCTCTGTGGGTTCTCTGTGTCCAGTTTATGCAACAGTCCAGGCAAGAACAGTTTCTTGCCCAAATGGCTATCAAACTCCATAAGGAGCCTCTTCAATGCCCATCGTCCTCTTGAAGTAGCTGGTGCTGCCAGGAGCAGACGTGTCTAATTGTCATGAAAAGCCCTAAGTTATTATAACATTTAAATGCCATATTCTGCAGTCTTTGAAAGATATGAAGAATGCCTATCTGAAATATATCTATGCACATCTAGAAAATCTAACTAACATGACTACAAGCTTGACCATTATTGATGATTATCCATTAACAACCTATGTTTCCTAATTATACATTTTTAAAATGAACTACACAATCACAATACCTTAATCAATATCAGAAATACATATACATATAACAAAACTGACCTTAAAATCCACACCAATGCAAATTATTCATATCTATATCATATCCCCCTTTAAATGTAAAAGAACATTTATAAACAATATTTGGGAACATTGGCATAGTTTTTTCTCTCCAAACTGCTTCCTGCTGAATGGGGGCGCTGTTATTCATATCTTTTATGGTATAACCTATGTGCTAGGTTCATCTCATTCACCAGTTGAGCAAAGTAATTTTTTTGAGGGTGTTCACAGCAATCTTTCGGGAGGGCGTGGTCTATCATACCATATTGGGATAGAAGCAATCCACAGGGTCTCATCCTCTGTGAAAACAAAAGAAGACCCTCTTCAAAGCATCATATCCTTAGGCCCAAATTCTGAAATCATAATACCCTTATATCCATTTTGGTTTAGCTTGGCAACCCATGTAATGAAATATATCTCTGTTCTTAGCTTCTTCACAATCAAAAATTTTAAAGAAAACACAGTGTACATAATCCAGACTCTCTGTGAATTTTTCATTTTTACATGGCTTATTTTTCTTTATTTTTTTTAATCTATAACTATCTGTACTCCGTCTCTTTAAAGACTTTATCCTCTTTTTTAAGACATTAACTTTATTCTCTCTATATATATATTTTTTTCTCTCTCAAGCCTATGTACACTCATCCAATATTGTGATCCATTTAGTGGTCTGAATCTGTCCTATTGTGAATCTGTAAATTTTTTACTATCCAGGAGCACATCTTAAAATGGTAAGCACTTCTTAAAAACTTTAGCTTGCACCACATAGGGAGGGGTAATACGGTACCGCCTATTTCCTTGTCAGTCTAAATTTTAACTGCGCTGTTATTATGGTAATTATGGTAGTTCCTGCCTGAGACCAGCACAGTTCAGCATGTCCGAGCTGAGCCACTCCTGCCTCAGAGCTATTTGGTGCCCCTGAGCCACACACAGTTCCAGGTACACAGAAGTCCACATTGTCATCAAGCAAGCCGTAGCACTTTACTCCAAATGCTCCAATTAAAAGCTCGGTCTCGGGGCTGGAGAGATGGCTCAGAGGTTAAGAGCATTGCCTGCTCTTCCAAAGGTCCTGAGTTCAATTCCCAGCAACCACATGGTGGCTCACAACCATCTGTAATGGGGTCTGGTGCTCTCTTCTGGCCTGCAGGAATACAGAATATTGTATACGTAATAAATAAATATTTAAAAAAAAAAAAAAAAAAAAAAAAAAAAAAGCTCGGTCTCCCACAGGAGCCAGACAGAGCTCGCAATGCCGGCACAGCCCAGAAAGCCGGCATTTTAAAACAGCTAGTTTTTTCCTTCTGCTGAGTCAGGAAAACTTCTTTGCTGCACGTAACCCAGAAACAGCAAAAAGCTGTCTTAAATTCTCTCTCTCTCCTTTATATGCCCTCTCAGGTATTACGTGGCATTAGTTAATCACGTTGGGCACCACTGTGTTCTAATATTAGGTACAGAGGGCCACTTCCCTGCCACCCCAGCTCCCGCATGGCTTCCCGCCACCAGGCTAGCTTTCTCTGAAATAATTACACGGAAACTGTATTCTTTTAAACACTGCCTGGTCCATTAGTTTCAGCCTCTTATTGGCTAGCTTTTACATATTGGTCTAACCCATTTCTAATAATCTGTGTAACACCACAAGGTGGCTTAGCAGGAAAGATCTTAACCTGCGTCTGTCTGGAGTGGGAGAATCATGGCAACTCACTGACTTGGCTTCTTTCTCCCAGCATTCTGTACAGTCTACTCTGCCTACCTAATTTTCTGTCCTATCAGGGGCAAGCAGTTTTCTTTATTAATTAACCAATGAAAGCAACAGATAAATACAAGACCCACCTCCATCACTAGGAGGCACATACAAATCTCCCTAGGAAGAGAAAATAAAAATATTTTGGGGTGGTGGATAGTGAGCAGCTGGTAAGGAAACAGAAGGGGTCAGGTGGTTCTGTTGACAGGGTGAAGGGAAAGAGAATCAGGAGAGACTACTGAAATTGGGAACATTTAAGGGGTGATGTGAAAACCTAGTACAGTGGAAACTTCCTGAAACCTATGAGGGTAACCCTAGAGAGGACTTATGATACTGAATTGGCCATCTTTTGTAGCCAGACAAGAGTTCCAGTGGTGGTACTGGGCCATCGACCCAATCACCAAACCTTCAACCTACAACCTATTCTGTCTCTAAGATGAGCTGAATAAATGGTGACTCTAAGATTGTGGGAGTGGCCAGTGACTGATCTAACTTAAAGCCCAGACCAGAGCAAGTCCATTGATGGCATTGCCTGGATGTCTAGGAACTGGAAACTTGATAGCCCGAGTCCTAGAGTCGAAGAAAACAAGACTGGAGGGGAAAGGGTAATGAAATAATTCCTAGTTATATTTTGTTATATTCATAGATTGGTGTCTTGTCCAATCACTATCAGAGAGGCTTCCTCTCTGACAGCTGATGGAGGAACTTCAGAGAACCACAAACAAATATTTGTCAAAGCCCAGAGAACCCTGCAGAAATGGAGGAGGAGGAGGAATTAAAGTGACAGAGATATGTAGGACACCAGGAGAACATGGCTTATGGAATCAACTAAGCAGAGCTCATAGGGGCTCACAGGGACTGAAGAAGTAATTGAGGAGCCTGTGTGGGTCAGAAGTCCTCTACAAAAACATTATGGTTGTTAACTTGGTGGTCTTGTGGAATTCCTGATAGGGGGTATATGTGTTCTTGACTCTTGTCTATTCTTGGGAGACATTTCCTCCTAATGGGTTGCTTCATCCAGCCTCATTATGAGAGTTTGTGTCTTAGAGCATCTTATCCATCTGTGTTCACTGGATATCCCTGGGAGGTCTACGGTTTTCTAGGGAAATCGTGGAGCAGTAGTTCTGCAGGAGAGCAGCAGTGATGGGGCCATAACTGGGAGGAGTGGTGGGAACGGGGCTGTGGTCAGGATGTATTTTATGAGAGAAGAACAAATAAAAAGAAAAGTGGAATTAAAAAAAGAAACAAATGAATAGTTATCACTGTAATCCAATTCTATCTCTAGACTAAGGAAGAAGTCACAGTACAATCCCTATTTTTTTTTATTCCTAGCTGCAGTTATATGATTGCTCTCATCACCCTGTAAGGATAGAGTTTAACCCATCTGTGTTGATGTGTTACATGGAATGAGGAGAAAAACCTTGCAGTTCATACTGACAGATTGGATCCCTGGACTATCCTTGAGTATGAAGATATTACACTTTAATTTGAGAAATAAGGCACTCCGGAGGCAGAGGCAGGTGGATTTCTGTGAGTTTGAGGCCAGCCTGGTCTACAAGAGCTAGTTCCAGGACAGGAACCAAAAGCTACGGAGAAACCCTGTCTCAAAAAATCCAAAAAAAAAAAAAAAAAAAAAAAAGAAGAAGAAAAAAAAAAGAAAAAAGAGAAATAAGGGCAGCTGATGAACTCCTGGTGTTTAGATGTATGTCACATTCTTATTCATATCCTGCGGCTCCTGTCTGACTTGTAGAATCAAATACTAAGTATGGTGATGCACATTTTATTTTTTTAAAATACTCTGTAGTGTTTATTGTCCAATCAAAACTGGATGAGGTGACATTCAGATTGGCTGTCATTTTAGTTTGTGGGAACTCTTACCAAGATTTCTCCAGGAAATTTTCTGAAAGAAACAATGAATCACTATAGACTTTGGGTGGTTAGCTAAATAATAGTGATGCAAATTCTTTGTAAAGAATCAGAAGCAAGAAGAAATAATTAGCAAAGATTGCATGCTTATACTTAATGGAAATAATAAAAATAAATAATTATTAAAGTCTAAACATAATCTGTAATGCTTTCTTACTAAAATAAAAAGTTGATGATGTGGGAGCTTTTAAATGTATCAAGATTGAAAAAATTAGAAAAATGAATGAAGAGATAACAAAATCATGAATAAACCTAGTAGCCTATGATGTCATCACCACCATCACTAACATTTCTACTTTTCATTGGATCCTCTATATGGCATCTAAACTTCTTAGCCAATTTTTAAAATACTTCAATAAAAAATCTCTCCTTTGATTTGAAATGACATTCTATTTCCCACATTCATGACATTAGAGGTTCCCCATCTATCTCCTACGTCTTTCTCTATTTCTATCCATACTCAGATAACACTGTGGTTTTTGTTCAAGAGATACACAAATTTTTCCATGGAGATATTTCAGTATGAACAACAGGACTTTGCTTAAACAGAGGAGCCATATTATGAACATTGTTCTTTGGGACAGGATAGATTTTGTTTTGTACTCTAAAGGAATACAATATTGTGTGCTAATATTATTTAGCATTTCTGAATGTACACATTATCCTCAGTAATTTTACTTCTATTAGTTCCAAGTTCCTTTATAAGGCAGCCATGCATGAAATCTCCAAAAGCTACTAGAAATCAGTGCTTCTCATTTCTCCATATGCACCAAATGAATATTAAGAAGTACCATTGTTATCAGGTTATTTGGGCTCTGTTTCTCTCTGTCATTATCTGTTTTTTCTGGGTGTTCATGTCATCACCCAATTCAGTGTCATTTGTGATTTGAATTAATGTGCTGCTGATTTCTATGTCTACATCTTAAATGAAGGTGTTAACATTCTTCTGGGATACTTGCTATCAAATGCAATTTAATACCAATAGAATACTGCACAATGCTGTTCAGAAATATATTGAAAGAATATTTTTAGTGAATGAGCGTGCTATAGCATATTGATCACAGAAGAAGATTTAGAACTTCCTTTAAAAAAATCTCTTAAAGTCTTAAGTTAATCTACTGCAGTAAAGAAAGATAACAGTACAGTGGATCAAATTATCTTTTTAAAAGAACTTAAATTGAAAAAGAAATGACAAAGATAGATAATATTCTATTTTATCACCATGAGACATTGGAGACAATGAAGAATAAAGCAAGTGTGAAATGCCCTTAGCATATTAACCTAAGAAGCACCACAGGGCACAGAGTTCTATTCTAGGTTTATACAATCAAAGAAAGTGTTATTCCTACCAAAGCAATAGACTGGAAACTATCTGATTTTATTATTCTACACATGAGTAGACAGATTGTGGGTTTTGATAAGCATGCCCTATATGCACTGCCACATCCAGAGACTCTTATGCCATCTCGAAGATTCTATCCAGAATATGGCCACAGAAGCAGTCGCACCTACCTATGTGGCTGGGTATCCAGCATTGATGCTTTCAACTGTAGCATACAGGAGATTCTTCCAGAAAATTCTCATTGCATTTCTGGGTTTTGTGGGTATTGCTACGATATGCTTTTCAGTACTTTGTTCTCACTTTGGAAGCAATGAAAGGGTAGAAGATGGAGAATGAGAAGCTAAGGCAGCATGGACTTGAGTCATCACCTTCTGAAGTACAGTTACCAGCCCCTATGATCAACTATAGCTCAGTGAACTTTAAGTCTGGAAACACTCTGAACTTACTAGGGCATTATCTAAGAAATTTTACAAAACAAAAATTGTTCAACTTTTTTATTTCCATGTACATATGCACATACAAACACACACACACACTCTCTCACACACACACACTACACACTTCCAGGTGATTATTAAGTTTATATATAATGCTGTTCTCTTATTGGGTTAAAACTTTATCTGTTTGTTTATCTATTTATTTCAGAAAATATTGGCTATATCTTGTCGCCAACTAAAGATTCCATTCCAGAGAATAGGTTGCATCCAATTGAGTCATTAGCCAAAAGAGTCTCATAGGAATATCCAAACAACCCAGACTTCTGTCAAGACTATAAGCTGCTTTCCACAAACTGACAGCCAGGAGTCATTGCTACAAAAAAAAAAAAAAAAAAAAAAAAAAAAAAAAAAAAAAAAAAACTACATACATAATTTATTATAATTTATTATAATTTATTGGACATTGAAAATTCCAGCTGGCACCTACCTAGAGACTTTTTTTGCTTCCTTCTCTCGTCTTTGGTACAAGAAGGGACTCTGCACACTACCAAAAGAGAAACATAAATATCAAGCCATTCATAAACTCTAGGACCTATGCAGAAACAACAACAACAAAAAAAACTAAAACAGAAATAAAATAAAACATCAATAAAATGACTTCTAATAGCATTCTTCTATACTTGTAGATTAGTACCTTGCTCAGCCACCATCAGAGAAGATTCCTCCTGCAGCAGATGAGAACAAATGCTAAGACCAAATGCTAACATTATTCAGACAATGAGAGACCTTGGAACATTCAAGGCTAAATGGAATGTCTCAGTCAAATCCCTCTCCTAAGGGTTCGGGGAATCCCTGGTGCAGAAAGACTGTAAGAGTTAGAGGCATGAGGGACACCAAGACACCATACATCAATGTGATCAAAGACCTTGTGAGCTCACAGAGCCTGGGGCAGCATGCACATAGGTTTGTACTAGGTTCTCTGTGTGTATGGTATGCCTTCCAGGTTAGTGTTTTCATGGTATTCTTGAGTATGCAAGGACAAGCGAGTCTCTGATTATTGGGCTTCCTCTTGGTTTTGCTTTCCTCTTTTTGCTTGTTTTGTCCGATTTTGATGTGCTAGTTTTGTTTTATCTTATATACTTTATTTCATTATTGTATTTTAGAATTCTGATTTTTTTCATAATAGACAAAGGGAAGCAGATTTTTTAATGAACAGCTTTTTTGTAACTCTTAAGTTTATATAATGAAGATATACATTTTGCTTGTGATCTTGCATACACTATCACAGAAGTATTGTAAATCAGAAGAACATATTATGAGAAAACTGGGTATGAATATCTATTCTAGAGCCCACTGGTATTTTTTTTAATTTGGTTTTTGTTTGTTTGTTTTCAATACATCCCCTCCACTTTTTGCCACCCTTCCACTTCTCCCAGTTCCCATCCTCTCAGATCCACTAAACCGTTAAAGGCCAGGCTCACAACTAGAATATAACAAAGTGGACCTTAAGGCTAGCAGAAAGGAACTGGAGGAGTAGACAGAGCAGAGACCATAATCAGGATATATTATGTGAGAAAAATGCTATGTTCAATAAAAGGGAAAAACAGAAAAAATAAGAGAAAAATATGCAAAGAAGTAGAAGCAGAATTAAAACAAATAAGAAAGAAAGAATATATGCCTCCTGCTTTTTGCTGAGTCAAAAAGTAAAAAGTCTTTTTTTTTTTTTTTTTTTTTTAGTTTTTCGAGACAAGGTTTCTCTGTAGCTTTGGAGCCTGTCCTGGCACTAGCTCTTGTAGACCAGGCTGGCCTCGAACTCACAGAGATCCACCTGCCTCTGCCTCCCGAGTGCTGGGATTAAAGGCGTGCGCCACCACCGCCCGGCAGTAAAAAGTCTTAATATATTAATTAGAATGTATCTGAAATACTACTGCCAATAGTTATACAATAGAAGCTATCAGGGCCAGAAGAGCCTAATAAGCGAGGTTTAGGAACAGAAAAGCCTACAGTGCAGTTTCACCAAGGAATCTCTTTTATTAAAGCAACGGACCCAAATGATAGCACGTAAGTCTGGGTGAACTCAGAAAACATCATGTGACAAAGAAAAAAAGTGAGTTTTCAATTCTGTATCCCTAAATTTTAGCATATAAATTTGTTCCAAATAATGAATATATTAACTCATGTAAATCTTGATGAAAGGTAGCTCTATAGGAAGATTGATCTAAGTGATTGTAAACTAAAAGTTTTTAAACTGAATAATTCAAAGAGGAATGTGTCTGTACAGTGGTCTTCAGAATGAATACTGGCCCATTGGACATGAAGTAGGTGATTCAAAAACTCTAGTGTTTGAATGAAGATATACAGACAAAGTGGTCTGTTTATGGGGCTCCTAGCAGTGGGATCAGGATGTGTCCCTAGTGCTTAGCTGACTTTTGGGAACTCAATTCCCATTCAGGGTTGTCTCACCCAGGCTTGATGCAAGGGGAGGAGCTTGGCCTTGTCTCAACTTGATGTGTCATGATTTGTTGACTCCCATGGGAAACCTGCCCTTTCTGAAAGAAGATGGAGGTGAAGTGTAGGTGTGTGGGGGTGGATAGGAAGAAAGAGGGAGGGGAAATTGTGGTCAGTAAGTAAAATATATAAAAAAAATTATTAAAAAATATTTTTAACTGCTCCATGGTCCCCAGGAGACTCAGGAAAGGGAAGAAATGTGTGTGTCAAAGAAGTCATAAACAATACACCAATATTTCTTTTTCATTTTCCAACAAAATTAAATAGAAGATCTAAAATTATCCAGAGGAATTTCAAAGAATAACCTTCAGTATTGAAAAATAGTAAAGAGAAATCCAGATTACATAAGGCAGTGCAAAGTGTGCACAATGGATAACAGTACCATATAAGATTTCCTAACTCCACAAGTGATTTGTTCTCCCATAAAAACCAAGATTTCTAAAATAACAAGAGAGAACAGAAAAGAAATATTCTTTTACAAATATTCACTTGGATTACCAAGGTACATTAAGCCCATTATTTATCCTTACTAATCTTAAGCAAATGCTTTTACTACAATAGGGTAAAACATAGAAAACATCTAAATTGGTTTTGTTAATAAACAAAAGGAAAAGAAGAGTGGTTCCATCTCAGAACTTCTAACTTTAGATTCTACTCTGCCATGCTTAGATAACTGTACCATTAAATAACATGAAGTATTTCAAGACATGGAAAAATATAACTCACTATCTTCAAAGATTTTTTTTTACGATAGTAATTTTCCAAATAATCTGATCATTTCTAGCCCATAAAATACAAAATGTTGGCTATTATTATGTATGTGTTTATTGCTTAGCATACCTAGATCACTTCTATAGATTATCCAGATTTATTAAACACTTAAATGAAGGTAATTGTCAGTTTGATGAAATTTAGCATCACCATGCAAACAATTCTTTGAGCATGAAAATTTGGGATTACCTATCTTCATGTTAAATGAAGTAAAAAAAAAATCTCTTTTCAATGTAGACAAGACAATTCCATTATCTGGGGTTCTAAAACCTGGGTGGGAGGGGTTGACAGGGACCACATGGCAACCATTGGTGTTTGACAAAGTTCTAGCATTTCAATTTTGTGGATCATAGTACTCCAAGCCTCTTTTAGTTTCATTTTTAATGATTCTCACATCATGCCTTTGCAATCCCTTTGGGAGATTTTGTGTGGGCTTTGGTGAAGGATAAAAAATTGTATAATGGACCTTAAGAGCTCAGACCGTTGCTCCAAATTGAGACTCTGTCTCTACCTCGATCCATCGCCAGATGAAGGTTCTAAGGTGATATGCAAGAAGGTCCAAATGAGGAGCAGAAGGAGGGAGAACATGAGCAAGGAAATCAGGACCACGAGGGATGCACCCACCCACTGTGACAGTGGAACTGATTTATTGGGAGCCCACCAAGGCCAGCTGATCTGGGACTGAATAAGCATGGGCTGATTCTGGACTCTCTGAGCATGGCAGACAATGAAGGCAGATGAGAAGCCAAGGACAATGGCACTAGGTTTCGATCCTAATACATGAACTGGCTTTGTGGGAGCTTAGCCTGTTTAGATGCTCACCTTCCTGGACATAGATAGAAGACCTTCGTCTTCCCGCAGGGCAGAGAATTTGGACTGCTCTTCAGTATCGAGAAGGAGGGGGAATGGGGTGGGGGGAGGAGAAGAGGAGTGGGGATAGGGGGAGGGGAGTGGGGGGAGGGGGCAATATTTGGGAGGAGGGGAGGGAAATGGGAAACGGGGAGCAGGTGGAAATTTTAATTAAAAAAGAATAAAAAATAAAAAAAAAAATTGTATAATGGCAACCTTTGTAAATAAAATAATTTGTTGTAAAAAGCTCCCTGTCATTGTGGAATCATATAGTATGATAACTCTGCCTACTCCCACACAACTTAATACCGAAGTGCTAGAAAATCTAGATAAGTAATATATGCTTGACCTTTTTGTTAGATATTTTCTCTTAGACACCAAACATCTACATTGACAAAAATAATACGAATCAGATCGAACAATCAGAACAAATTAAAGGTGTCCATGTTTAATGCAATATTCCCAAGTAGCCCTGGGGAAAAGATGGAGAAGAAAGAGAGAGGAGAGACCACTTAAAACTCAGAGACCACATGTTTATTTTCTGAGGGGCAGTTTAAATAGCCTGAGATGAGTGGTTTTAACCTTCCCTGGTGAGGGGGTCACCATTTGGCAGGCTTCCTCAGAGGTGGGGTTTGGGAGAGGGGAGAGGGCTTACGCCAGGAGCTGGGATGAAGCCCCTAGCAAATAATCCAGACTTTTTGTATAAAGGGTTATTAGGGAACTGGGGTGATGCTTCCAGCCAAATATTCCAGGCTTTTCGAATAAAGGGGTGCCAGTAAACTGAGGTGAAGCCCCTAAACCAAACATTTTAGACTCCTTGGATAAAGAGTCACCAGTTCAAGTCTGGCTTCCTGCAAGCATAGGGCAATGTGGGAGAAGGGAGAGCTGGGAGTTGGTGGGCTCATGCTCAGCGAGAGGTGTGACTTGGAGAGGCATCCAGTTTTCTGTCATCCTAGAGACCTCAAGCAGCTGCTTTTTGAGGGAGATGAGAAGGCAGGTGGCTAGGAAAAAATATATTGTTATTATTGGCCATATGAATGGGGCTAGTCATGGAAAGAGTCATTAACTGCCAGACAGAATGGGACAGAGAAGTGACCTGGTTGTATAGGGGAGGCTCTGGTTACAAGTAGAACACAATAACAGATAAAACCAAATTTTAGTTGGTAGGTATCCTTGATCCAGGAGAGTTGTACCAATGGTGAAGTCCCAGGAGCTGGTGCAGATGTTGGCATTGTCTGGGGAGTGCTTTTAACATTGGTGGGCTTAAAATAGGCTCTGGAGACTTAGTTTTTACCAGACCTGATTTTTGATGCAGCAGCAGAACTTTTTCCAGGAATTTACGTCTTGTCATAGCAAAAGATTATTGCTTTAGGTTAAAAGGTATAAACATTTTAGAACACAATTAAAGGGAATTGAAAACTCTGAACACTGAAGTTACAACTGAAACCTGTTAGTCCCAGACTAAGAAGCCTGTTAAAGAGGAACACCTGTCTGTATTTTAATAGGAAACTTGAAAAATGAATAAGTTACCAGTACCTTAATCCATCAAATGCCATTAGACAGATCTAAGAAGGATAAATGAACAGAAATGAGACAGCTTTTTTAGCTGCTCAGGCAATCTTAAGTCCCTACTTAGTCCTTGAAGAACACCAGTCTTAGAAACAGTGGATTTCATTAGCTGCTGAGTTCAAGAGGCACATAGATTTTCCTGTGGGGGGAAGATTTAGTCTATGTGTCTTGGCAGTATGAGATGATCGATTCCCCAGTTGTAACATTTAGGAAGCTGAAGAGGTGGAAGTCTGGTCTTTGCTGAATGGGTGGCTTTGCCAAACTCATAGGCAAGCCTCAAGGTGGAAGGTCTTATGCATCTTCTTAGAGGAGTTATAGCATGCTGCAGGAGCTTGCATGTCTCTGTGTTGGAAGCTCCTTTGTTAAATGCCATACTCTCAGATCTTTAAGGGCACTTGAGAATTATGTACCATTAGATATTAGTTAAATTTAGATGTCTATTTTACCCAATAGCTACAGCTTACCAATGCTAATAGATGTAAGATTAAAAGGAATATTTTAATAAGTCAAAGAATACTATCACATGTTGGTACCCCTACCCCAAATGGTGGTGGGTCAATAAAGGCTCTTTCCTTTTACATACAGGTCTCAGTCTCCCTGTGGTTTTTGGTGGAGTTCACGGATCTGGACATTACAGACACCATATATGGGCTGTCCCCATAAATATAAGGAAAAGATGATTTATTGTTTCTGTAGTGAAAAACTTCACTTTTATCACAAATTTTAAGTATATATTGATTATAGAAGACAAAAGCAAGAGGTATTGGTTCCTCTATTTTCTTTTTAAAATTCTATCAACAGAATATATTACTATTGTCATTAGGTATTCACTTTGTAAATCTGAAAGCCTTCTCTAGTCTTCTCTTTTCCAAAATCATAATTCCTATAAATGTCCTTCTAGAAAGAACATAGGAAAACCAACTTGTTCTTGAGTTAGAAACTTCTAATGTCCTATGGGTTCCAATACATAATTGATATTTTATTTATATCTGTTAGTTTCAATGTGCCAACCATTCTTTTAAAATAAATAAATAGATAAATAAATAAATAAATAAGATAAGATAAGTTAAAAAAAAGAAAGAATAAGAAGTAAATTCTTAAGTAGATGTCAGGGTCCCAGTACTCATGGGGTGAATTCATGCAGGAAAATTATTGTATGTTGTCATTCAGCCTGAGCTACACAGTGAGACCCTATTTCAAAATAAAATAGAACATTTTAAATATGTATTTAAAGTGTTTTAAGCTAATTGTTTATCTTTAAATTTCTATGGATAAGTCTACTGTGTAATAGGAAGAGCTGGCTGCTTGTCATCCCGGCTACCCAGCTAGCTTACACCCAAAATAATCACACAGAAACTGTATTCATTAAATTACTGCTTGGCTCATTATCTTTAATCTCTTATTGGCTATCTTTCACATCTTGATTTAACCCATTTCTAATAATCTGTTGTATCACCATGAGGTGGTGGCTTACTGGGAAAGATTCAGCATGTCTGACCTGGTGGCTCCATGGCAGCTCTCTCTTTCTTATTTCTTCCTCCCAGAATTCATTTCTGTCACCCTGCCTACCTAAGTTCTTCCCTATAACCGGGCCCAAAGCAGTTTCTTTATTAACTAATGAAAGCAACACAAATACAGAAGGACCCCCTATGCCATTTCCCCTTTTCTGTTTAAACAAAAAGGAAGGCTTTAACTTTAACATAGTAAAATTACATATAACAAAAAAGTTATCGAGCAAGGATTACAGTTACATTATTTATACCTATTTATCTTTTAGCATAACAAAGGAAAACTGTAACTATCTTTCTATTCTCTAACTCCATCAACGACTCCAGAAGGATATATTACCTAACTAAATGAGATGTAAACAACTTCCAAAACTCTAGAAATGACAGAGACATCTCACTGTCTAAACAGTCACCCAAAGTTCTTCTGTACCTTTGGGGCATCCATCTTCAGCCTACAGGCCCAAAGTATCCAGCAGACATTTCCACGAAGCAGGATATTTTAAAGGCAGTTTAGTCACTTTCTTCTATGTCCTGCAGAATGTCTCAAGACTCTTTCATGAAGCAGGAACCCTGAAGGACCATCTCACCTTTAAGCAAGTTCAGCAGACATCTCTCTATGGGTACTGCATGTCCAGTGAAGCAGTCCAGGCAAGAGCAGTATCTTGTCCAAATGGCTAGCAAACTCCATAAGGAACCTCTTTGATGCCCATCTTCCTCTTGAAGTAGCAGATGCTGCAGGAGCAGAAATTTCTCATTGCCATGAAAAGCCCTAAGGTATTAAAAGATTATAAATACCATATCCTGTAGTCTTTGAAAGATATGAAGAATGCCTATCTAACTGAAATATATCTCTATATATCTAGAAAATCTAACATGATTACAAACTTGACTATTATTGATGATTATCCATTAACAACCTATATTTCCTAATTATACATTTGTAAATGAACTACACAATCACAATACCTTAATCAAGAGCAGAAATATACATATAACACAGATTAACCTTAAATTCATATCAATAAATCAAAATCCATACAAATGCAAATTATTCATATTTATATCATATCCCCCTTTAAATGTAAGCAAACAGTTATAAACAATATTTCAGAATTGGACGTAGTTATTTCTCTCCAAACTTCATTGTGCAGTATGGGGGTGCTGTTAATATCTTGTGTGCTAGGTTCATCTCAGTCAGCAGTTGAGTGAATTAATTTTTGGAGGGTGTTCATGGCAACCATTCCAGAGGCCTTGGTCTATGAAACCATATTGGTGTAGAAGCAATCCACAGATTCTCATCTTCTGTGAAAACAAAAGAAGAACCTCTTTTCCAAAGCATCATATTTTTAGACCCAAATTTTGAAGTCTTAATACATTTATCATATACATGCTGGTTTAGCTTAGCAGCCCACACAATGAAATGTCTCTCTGCACTTAACTCCTTCACAGTAAAAAAATTCAAAGAAAACACAATATTATGCAGAATCCAGACTCTTTGTGAATTTTCCATTTTTATGTGGCTTATTTCTTTTTACTCCTTTAATCTATGATTATCTGTACTCTGTCTCTTCAAAGACTTTACCCTTTTTTTAAATCAGTAACTTTATTTAATGACTCTGTATACTCTTTATCTTTTCTCTCCCAAGCCTATGTACATTTATTTAACACTGTGACCCATTTAGAGGTCTGTTATGTCTGAATCTGTCCTATTGTAATCTGTAATTCTTTACTGTCCAGGAACACTTTTGTTTTGTGCTTTTAAAATGCTAAGCTCTTAAGAATTTAAGTTGCTACAATCCTAGGTCAAATATGGGTACTGGGGTCTTGCCCTGCCCAGTCCAGTATAGCAGAGCCACTTTTGCCTCTGAGAGCCAAGCACAGGGCCCTGTGTCCAGGCACCAAGCTGGTCCACATTGACATCAAGCAAGCTGTAGTACTTTACTCACAAACCCCATCTAAAGGCTCTGTCTCCTGCAAGAGACAAAGGTCATGCTAGGAGCATATCCTAGAAAGCCAGCATTCTAGAATTGTGTGCCTTTTTTTTTTGCTACAGCTGAATCAGGGAAATCTCTCTTAAAGCAGCTGCAGCAAGTCTCCAGCAAACAGTAAGAAGCTGTGTTAAACTCTGTATTTTTTTTGTTGCGTATATATTTATTTGGTTACATAATACAATTATTATTTTCATTATTTTTGAAATTTTTTTGTGATAGTTTTGCAATTAGAGATTTTTTTTATTCTTTTTTACTTAAAATTTCCAACTGCTCCCCGTTTCCCATTTCCCTCCCCCTCCTCCCACATATTGCCCCCTCCCCCCGCTCCCCTCCCCCTATCCCCACTCCACTTCTCCTCCCCCTAGTCCACTCCCCCTCCCTCTCGATACTGAAGAGCAGTCCAAATTCCCTGCTCTACATGAAGACCAAGGTCCTCCCACTTCTATCTAGGTCCAGGAAGGTGAGCATCCAAACAGGCTACGCTCCCACGAAGCCAGTTCATGTATTAGGATCGAAACCTAGTGCCATTGTCCTTGGCTTCTCATCAGCCTTCATTGTCCGCCTTGTTCAGAGAGTCCAGTTTCAACCCATGCTTATTCAGTCCCAGTCCAGCTGGCCTTGGAGAGCTCCCAATAGATCAGTTCCACTGTCACAGTGGGTGGGTGCACCCCTCGTGGTCCTGATTTCCTTGCTCATGTTCTCCCTCCTTCTGCTCCTCATTTGGACCTTAAGAGCTCAGACGGTTGGGAATATACCCAAGAGATGCCCTAGCATATGACAAAAGCATTTGTCCAACTATGTTCATAGCAGCATTATTTGTAATAGCCAGAACCTGGAAGAAACCTAGATGCCCTTCAATAGAAGAATGGATGAAGAAAGTGTGGAATATATATACATTAGAGTACTACTCTGCGGTAAAAAACAATGACTTCTCGAATTTTGCATGCAAATGGATGGAAATAGAAAATACGATCCTGAGTGAGGTAACCCAGACCCAAAAAGAAGATCATGGGATGTACTCACTCATAATTGGTTTCTAGCCATGGATAGGGGCCACTGAGTCTATAATTTGTGATCGTAAAGAAGCTAAACAAGAGGGTAAACCCAAGGAAAAACATATAGATAACCTCCCAGCTATGGGAAATAGACAAGATTGATGGGCAAAAAATGGGAATCTTGGGGGGTGGGGTGGGATGGGGATGAGGGGAGATGGGGAGAGAAAAGTGTGAAGGAGAGGATGAGGGGAACTGGGGGAATCGGGGTGATTGGGGGTAAAGGAAGGTTGGATGGGGGAGCAGGGAAACTCATACCTTAGTTAAGGGAGCCACATAAGGGTTGGCAAGAGACTTGAACCTGTAATGGCTACCAGAAGCCCAGGGCAATGTCCCCAGTTAGTTCATTGGGGCACCTGAGGATAGGGAACCTGAAATGAACATATCCTATAATCATACTGATGCATATCTTGCATATCGCCATAGAACCGTCATCTAGCGATGGATGGAAATAGAGACAGAGACCCACACTGGAGCACCGGACTGAGCTCCCAAGGTTATAATGAGGAGCAGAAGGAGAGAGAACATGAACAAGGAAGTCAGGACCATGAGGGGTGCACCCAACCACTGAGACAGGGGGGCCGATCTATTGGGAGCTCACCAAGGCCAGCTGGACTGCTACTGAAAAAAACATGGGATAAAACCGGACTCTCTTAATGTGGTGGACAATGAGAGCTGACGAGAGGCCAAGGAGAATGGCACAGGAACTTTCATCTGGCGATGGATCGAGAGAGAGACAGAGACCCAATTTGGATCAACCGTCTAAACTCTGTATTTTTATTTAAGTTCTCTCTGATTTTATGTGGATTTAGTTGACCATGTGGGCACCATTCTGTAATAGGAGGAGCAGGCTGCTTGTTGTCCTGACCACCAGGATAGCTTACACCCAAAATAATCACATAGAAACTGTATTCATTAAATTACTGCTTAGCTCATTATCTCTAGCCTCTTAATACTATAGGAAGATAAACATTTAAATCCTATACTTAGCTTGGAAATTTATTTAGTTGATGCTTAAAATCTGCTGTGCCACGGGTAGGGTAACTGTAGATCTTCACTTCTTCCTCCTTTCCTCCAAATCAATTCCCCTATCTCATTCACAGATTTGTAGAAAACCACCTCACCTGCTGCAGTCTCCTCCAACCTCTAGTGGATCAATATTTCTTCCCATCTAAAATTCCTTCTTTCTACTCATCCCTAAATCTCCAGTAGGCATTTCTTGGGAAACCACCATACGGACCTGCCAGATTCCTTTTATGTAGACAATAATCATTTAGTTTACAATTCATGTTGAGTCTAGTATATTATCTTTCCTAATAATATCCTCAGAAATGATTTCAAAATCAGTCTAAACTCTGAAGTTGGGGGCATGAAGTTTGGGGAAACACTAATCAATGCACTATAATGTATAGTTTGTGACTTATCCAAACAAGCAGAAATTCATGAGGATGATGCCTTGATTATATATTAAGTTAAAAAATTAATTGAATATATAGAGTGTTGTAATATAGAGCATGTTTTAAGTAAATAATAACTTGATATTTACTATTTACATATGATGATATATGTGATGATTAAAATAGATGTGGAGTTATGAATTAATTGATAAACTTGAAGTTGAGTTTAAAACCAAGCATCAAATAGATAATTGTATAAAACTAATTTTTATTAGTGTTGATAAGTGGAATATGATAGAAGAAGAAAGCCTTATGAGCATAAATGTTCAGTTCATATATTAGGTAGACTTGACACAGCCTTGGGAACTGTATTCTTTGAGGAAATAATTTCATAGCCTTGGGAATTGTATTCTTTGAGGAAATAATTTCTAAATTGAAATTGAGAGATGAGTAAGAATTAACTAATTACAGAAAGCTTATCTCTGTTGTATTTTCTGAACAATGTGTAGTATAGAACCAGCAATTCCAGTTTGCTCAGAAGAAGGTTAGTTTTTCCTCCTGTTGCTCACTTCACAGTAGAAGCTCACATTCCTATGAGAAATGCAGGTGTTTCACCTTGTACATAACCCATAATCTCACTTTACATTTTTCTTCCATATCTGAGAATAGCTATATAAAATCACAGCAAATGTTCATTTAGAAAAGGCATTATTTGACCACATCTCCTAGGTTTTTAAATGTCTTATTTGTGTTTATTTGTTTGCATAAATGGTGAGCTGTAAGTAAACCATATTTAGATTACTTTTAAGCTCTTATGCACACTAGAATACAGAAAACTACTGTTTATTGGGAGAAGTGTGTTTTATTTTGCGCATTTTATATAAGATAATGGATTCTTATTAAATAGTAGATATAATATACTTTATATTAAATAGTAGATATATATATCTTTTTAAATGAGTACACAGTATGTTATAGAATATGTTTTCTCGTGAGTGACTTTTGGCAATATTATATAGCAGGATTCCCAGGACATTGGCATCTCTGCATTTTCTTCTGTCTTCTCCAACATGTCTCATTATCTGTGGAAAACCAATATGTCCTCTATACAGCTGGGTCTAGAAGCTTGCTTCTAAATTAAAAGAAAAGAATTGAACCAGAAGTCTTACTGGCCATAACATTAAGGTTAATTACCCTCATTAAAAATAAGTCAAAATATCTCTGTGAAATTATCCCATGTGTATCTATTTCCTGATAACATGGTTGATTGCTTTCTTTGCGTATGAATTGCCATCAATATATCCTAAGAACCCAGGGATGAAAAAGAGAATTAATGAATAAGCCTCACTCATAAACAAACAAGTTCATAAGAGACAAAGAAGCTTAGGATAGCAAGGTAGCAATTTAATTAAATTAAATGTAATGTAAATTAATCAAGCTAATCATATTCATCTCTGCTGTACCAGATAAAATTTTCCCATTGCTAGATGTTATTTGTGTTTTCTTTGGCCTCATATCAATTAGTCAATTGAAGCCAAATTCCAGCAATATTCAATTGTAACACTTATTTAAAATGCTCTAGAGGCTCTCTTGTGAGGAAGTAGAAGAACTTTTCATATGTCAGGTAGGAAATATTTTTATTATTCTGGTGAATGCAAGAGGATATGTATACTCAGCACTGAGAAGCATTTCAGTTACAGAACTAGAGAGGTGGCTCAGAACAGAAGAGCGGTGTCTGTACAAACAAGAAGACCAGAACTGAAATTTTCAAATGGCACCTTGATACAGTAGATCTGCACCATCTTGTTGCTCTTCTGCTGAGAAATGCGGGGTGGGGACAGGAGGATGGCTGGTGTTTTAAGGCTGTCAACATTTCTTCAAGTCCAGTGCAAGTCCCCGTCTCAAGGAATATGACAGACAGTGACAAGGCAAAATACTCCATTTCCTCTTCTGGCCTCCACTCATGTCCCTGAAATGACTATATTCACATGAGCACATGTATACCAAATACACACACATGCACGCACGCACACACACACACACACACATACACACACTATTTGAATACATCACCCACCTTTTTTAATGATAACATGCTTTTATTGTTTAAAAATTTAATATCAAGTCTTTCCCCCCACTTTTCTCTACCAATTTTATGTGTTCTTTTTTAATTCACTTAGGGCTAATTGTATAAGTAGCACCACCTACTTGAATATGGGTAACTTGTCCGGGACCACACTACTAAAGGAAATTCTTTCTCTCTCATCTAGCAGCCAACAACTGTGAATTACTCCTCTTTTGTGGTTGGGACTTCACAAGCCTCTACCCTATCCAGACTGGTATTTTGTTTGGCTGAATCTTGTGCAGATCTCGTATATGCAGACAGATACTGAGTCAATATGTGCCACAACCCTGACCTGTTCTGAAATACAGAATACTGTATAATAATAATAATAAATACAATTTACTGCAGATATATTCTACCTCTGAATCTTAGCAATTGTCCTGCCTTTTCTTCCATGATGATTTCTAAGAACTAGGGAAATGGTATATAAATGTCCCATTTAAAGTTGAACATGCCATGGTCTTTGAATTTCCATACCTTGATCAGTTTTAGGTCTTTGTTTGAATCCCCAGGTGGGGGTAAAGATGAGAACTTACAGAGCTCTCTCCTATTTTGCTTCTCTGCTGCTCTAGTAAACACATGACCAAGACTAACTTGGGAGAGAAAAGCTTGAATTAACATACAGGTCACAGTTCATCATGATGTAAAGTCATGATGAGAATCTGGAGTAAGGAAGCAGAACAGAAACCTTGGTTGGAGCTCTGCATACTGGTATGCTTACTCTGGCTTGCCTAACTACCTTCATTAAACAACCCAGGACCCACTGCCCAAAGATGATGCCACCAACAGTGGACTAGGACCTCACACATCAAATCAACAATCAGTAAAATGTCCTATAGGCATGCCACAGAACACTATGATGGAGGCAGTTCCTTAACTGAATTTCTTTTTTCTCAAGTGACTCTAGTTTGTGTTTAGCTGACAAAATCTATGCCATCTAACCTGCCCATTTACTATCTTCCCTCTCTTAAAGCATCAACATACGATGGGCCATTACTAATTTCCTGGCTTCAGTTTGTGCTTCAGCTTAAATATTCAGAACAAAGATTTAGAGCTAGAGTACACATGATTAAAAGAATGGTACATTTGTCTTTCTGAACCTGGGTGACACTACTCGGCATAATTTTTGTTTTACTTCTATCCATTAACTAACCAATTTCATAATTACAGCTTTTCTTATTCCTGAGTAATATTTTATTGTGTACAGGTTCCATGTTATCCTTCTCTCCTCATCAGTTGAAGAACATTTAGGTCAATTCTATATTCTACCTATTGTGAGAGAATAGAGCAGGAATGAACACAAATGTTGAAGTATCTCTGTAAGATGTAAAGTTCTTCAGTTATATGCCCAGGAGTGGTACAGCTGGGTCATATGGTAGTTTTATTTCTAGTTTCTGTTTGTTTGTTTGTTTGTTTGTTTTATAAAGAAAATTCCAGAGTGATTTCCAAAGTTGTTGCACTAATTCACACTGCAGCCAGTGTGAACAAGACTACTTTCCCCACACCCACGTTTGCTCATACTTCTATTTATGATGGTGGCAATCTGGCGTGCAATGGGCTGTTGAGGTCACTCTAATCTACATATTCATGACAGCCAAGGGTGGGGAGAGGTTTTAGAGTGTTTACTAGCAATGTAAATTTTCTTTTCAAGATACTTTCTCTTCGGTTCCACTGCCTGTTTTCCATTGGTTTGTATGCTTTTCTTCAGTTTTTTTAAAAAAATATTTGAACTATTTGTATATTCCAGGCATTAATTCTCTATATTGTGTTTGTCAGGCAAAGTGTTTCTTCAATTTTGGTCCATAACACTTAACTAGAAAACATTTAATCTTTTATTTGAAACTATAATACCCCATGTCCTGAATATACATCTACACACTATATATCTTACCAAAATAAAAAGACAAACTATATTCTAACTATAATTCTATACTGAAAGCTTTGCTGATAGCACAAAGCACAACAACACAGACTCATGCATGGGACTTTCTGTTTTTCTTATAGCCATTTAATTCTGGAACAAGGAACTCTGTAAGAGTAAATCATGTTAAAATTGTCCCAAAATAACTATCATACCTTGGGTTCTTACTTTCTTCCTGGGATTGTTCTGATTTTTTTTGTAGACAAACTCATTTAATTCTTACAACAGAAATATGAGTTATACACTGATATCAGAATAGAAAGTAAAATTTGAGGCAACAAATCTGTTTTGTTCTTCTGACATATCACTAATAATTTTATAAGCAGACAGATTAAAGTACATTGATTATTCTGTTGTTTTGAGTCCTAATCCTTTCTTCTAAAGGGCCTTTTGATTATTCTTAATTTTTTCCATGTTAAATCTCACTTTTAGTTGTCTCATTTCCCATTAACACCTAAATATTATGATAGCTTTTACAATACAACACAAATACTAACATAGGAATACAATAGTTATAATCCTGTTTTATGATAGTTTGTTTTTCTACATATCTCATGTTTTCCCAGGGTAGCCATTAGCAGTGATTGATTACTATTCCAAATATCCACCCACATAGAGCCAACTGCAATGAATGACATTTTTATCCATCTATTTTTAAGCCAATGACCTAGAATTTGCCCTACTTCTAAATCTCATTTTTAAATCCATGAATTAAATTAACCTACAATTTTATCCTTATATTTTCAGAGATAATTATTTATCTTTATCTCAAACTACAGATCACAGACAATCTATGTTTCTCTTTATCACCTGCAAGAAATAACCTTTTATAGTTTTCTTATCCCATGTTAAACGGTATTCCTCATTTTGTATCCAGTGTGATAGAACTGGAGTGACTACAGTGAATAATCCTGAAATCAACAAGTTCAGTTTCATTAGCCCACAGGGACAGTAATGAGCTCTCAGAATAAAATCGACCCATTTTACATTGTTTCGAAGACTAGCGCACAAAGTATGTATAATACTTATGGACATTTAGATGCATTTGCATATATTAATATAATTAATATGTCTCTCAAACTGGAAATGATGTTCCAATAAGTCAGTAGAAGAATGACATCCCAAATGCTCAGTATGTGAACATCACCTGGTAAACAATTATACATATTTTCTTTATAAATAACAGGGATGAAGATGCTACAAATTTTTGTTTTCCAGTCTTTGATTAAAAATAATTTAAGAATTGTTTGCACTTTATGTAAATTTCTATCATGGATGAATAAGAAATGAATAGCTATTCTGAATAAAGTAGGAAAAATAACTCTGATAAAATGAGAAGAAATTTCCAGAAAATGTATTCATTGTGCCTTTACTTTCTGGACTGAAAAGCAAAATTATTTTTACTTGAAACTTGTTTGCAATGATATTTAATGGGCATAATACGTGTGACATTCACTCTTGGAAAGAGAAAACACATAAAATAACAAAGATTGATTGATAAGAACAAAAATACCAGGGAGCAGAGAATCAACTTTGAAAGCATATGTCTAGGTAGCTATGTGACACTAAAAGCTATTAAAGGTGACAATACGTTCATCACTTGTCTACACTGACTTTCAGACAAAACATACTCAACCTAGACCTGTAGTGACCTCTCCCCAAGTAGCACAGCTGGAGGTTTTGAAAGCAAGTTGGATAGTCATTATCTCTTACCAATTTTCACACTTGTGGTAGCAGGTGTATATAATAACATAAAAAAAATAGACACGTCCTATATAATATTCAGGTCACTTTGAACACATCTTTGTTACCCTACACAACAGAGATATTTTCAGTCTAGAAACAGCAGCTAAGGACAAGAGGATAGACATTGGGTGAAGAATGTTATTTCTTTTTACACTCAATGTTTATAATTTCTTTTCGGTAAAAATGAGAAATTGCAATAATCATACAAGGAGAAAATACAACTGTACAACACTTTTTAGATCATTCAAACTAAGAGCTTGAACTTTAAAAGAAAATTCAATATTCTTTTCAATGTATGTTCCCTTTTTCACCTTTTATGTGTTTTTTTTTTCAAAGTTTGTGACTGTACATTTTCACCTTCCTGTTTCCATTGTGTAGTTGCTACCACCACAAACCATGTTCAGAGTTTTTGAAAGACCCTACAGACTCACTCCTCAGAACCCGCAGCTAGCAGGCTCCCGGGAGAACGTCCTGTTTGCTTGAAAGATTCTCAGGATCAGCAGCTAGCCTGCTCTCGTGAGAGGAAAACGGGATATCTATAAGATAGGACATCTACAAAGCAGGATGACTGCAAAGTAGGATATCTATAAGATAAGAACAGGATGTCTGCTGCCAGACATCCATGCTGGGAGAGGAAAAAACATTCATGCCCCCCGCTTCATCCCTATAACCACGCTTCTGCTTCTGTAAAACTTGCTTTTGCTGCCCTCTTTCCTATAAAAAGACCTCCTCCCAGACTGCAGGCGCAAGTCCTCCGAAAGACTTTGCTGCCCGCAGGTACCTGTGTCTACCTAATAAACCTCTTGCAGTTTGCATCCGACTCGTGGTCTCGGCCTAGTCTTTGGGTCCGGGGGTCTCCACATGAGGGAAGGTCCCTACCGGGGTCTTTCATTTTCAGTCCTGTTCTCTGTCTGTCTCTGTCTTTCTCTTTCTCTGTGTGTGTGTGTCTATCTGTCCCCCTTCCCTTCTCTTCTTTTGTCTATCTACATGTTCATGAAAAATAATTGCATTCTTTCTTATCTTGTAGACATAAGGTACCAATGGTCAGAGTTACACAAAGCTTTGCCATAAAAACAACATAGTGATGAAAATCCACCAGCACTATTGTAGACTTTGAGAACTTCCCACTTCTCAGTCAGCCATTAGATGTGGAACATTCAACTAGTTGTCTAAGAAGCTGATAGTACAACATTTTTAAGGATGGCAAGTTGCAGCAACTTTACATGAGATTTCTGCATGATTCACAGTTGGTTAATCACAAATTAAACAAAGCATGATCAAGTAGTTGTACAAAGATCCCTTATGGGTGTAATATCTCTTGAGTCCAAATGTGATTAAACATTTCCTTGCATATTTAATGCAAACAAAGAACAAGCAAAATGGGAACAAATGAATTTATTAAAATAAAAGTATTACAATGGAAAAGTGCGAATGAACTGTGTAATCAGAACCATTGGAACTGTGATCTGAATCACAGGTGTGAACAACAAAACAAGTGTGCTTTAGTTGCTTGAATTAAGAAGAGAGCTGGGAGATTTGCAAAGTGAAAGGTGTCTTAGGAGTCAAAACAGAAAACAAATGCAAAGTGTGAGCCAGCCATTGTGTTACTGGTCTCACCAGTGAGGATTGAGGAGTTTGGAGGAACACAGGATTACACAGAGTGGAAACAGTGCCTGCAGGATCAGCAAAAGAAAATCAATAACAAACTTGATGTGTGGACTATGAGAGAAAACATCTCTTCCTCATGTCATTAAAATGAGAATAGCTGAAGGTGGAAGATTGGAACTTTGTTTTAGACATGACAAATGGCATACTCTGAGTGAGTTTATTCAGGCTTCAAGATTAAACTCATCTGCAGTTCTTGTGAAAATGGAACAGTTAAGATTTTTCAGTGTTCTTAAAGTTTTCTCTTTCTATTAGGGTATTTTTTCCCTCTAAAACACTTAGTAAAGTATAACCAAAGATGAAATCTTTATACAAATTGTTGGGTGCATTTAACTAAGCATAGTAATAACTGAAAATGCCTCATAGACATTAATCTTGGAGATCATTATACCCAATTCAGGTAAGTACATGATATTTGGGTCAAAGGGCTATATTCTCAAACTAAATTAGCGTAATTAATTGGGTGATATGGTGAAGTGGAGATGCTGAACAATCACCATCTGAAGCAATAATAAACCCTCTAAGATACAGCCCTCATCATTGACAGGGAGTACATCATGATGCTTGGTCACCTATGAATCACCAGAAAGAAATGAGGGTGGTGGAGCACAGAAGACATTTTATATTTGCATTACAAGCCTAAGTATCCCATTATAAACAGAAAGTTCAAACAGATTTTCCTGAAGAGTCACTTTTTATTTTACTTTAGACAGACAACATTATGCAACTCATAAATTCCTGTACCATCAGAGTTCAGTGCCAACTAATTAAATAGTGTAAGTTGAACACAGGATCACTTAGAATTCATTGAATAATTCAGTCTTACTAATTCATCATGATCAAAGAAGGTGAGTTAGACATGTGTAGAAGCTAATGTGTGTAATTCGTTTGTGCTCTTAATCATTCACCTTACATTTTCATGTAACAAAGTATACAGAAGCAATTAAACTTGTACTTCAAGTTGAACATACAAAGCAAAAGATTAGAAGCTGGGACCCACATATGGGATCCACAGGTAGCATTGTTTTCCTAGGTTTAGGTTCCATTACTTTTTGCTTTCCAGAAATAGGCTTTAGAACCATAGCAACGGAGGGGTAATAGCAGAGTAAGGGTAATAGATGAGTTACTTGGGTTAGAAAGGCTTTACTAGGTATGGGCATGGGAGTATAAGGAAAATAGGCTGTGAAGGGAAGAGATACTACAATGAAGAGGGATATGAAAAGTCATATGGAACTGTGCTGGGTCACAACCCAATTTAAAAATAAAAGTTATACAAATAGAAGCATAATTTAGAAATAGAAATCAAAGAGGAATTGGCATGATCAGGGTTAAAAATGAAGGGGGAAGTGGAGTGGTGGTTGGCAGAGAGGAGTGGTTGGTGGCTGGGGTAATAAATATAAAAATTATGAAAATGTCTTAATAATACCTACTAGCTATCAAACTAGTTAAAAAAAACATAAAGCTGTTCAAAAATATCCTTGCTTACATGGGCAATATTGATCCAAGAAAACATAGATTATTAAGTGGACATCACAGTAAACATCGTGAAATAAATTCCTATGACTTATTTCGGAGAAGCTCTAAGGTTCCAAAAGGACACAGGCTATTGATCTTAGCCATATACCATAACTACATGTTAAGACTTCATTGCTAAAGACACTATGTACTTTTGCTGTAGGACATCCACAAATCAATCACAAATGTACTGGGAACTTCCTTCCTGATGATTAACATCCATATTGCTAGAAGGGTTTAGTAGGTTGCTGGGGAAAAAGGAAATCAGTGATATTACCAAACCCTGGACCTTGGATACTGCAATATCAGATTGTAAAGCAAAGCAAGATGAGCCCACTGATACAAGGGTGACATGGTTGGTATGGGGTAACTAACTGCTTTCTGACTGACCTGCTCCACAGAAAATAATTATTTGTCTATTGCTGCATTTTTTTTCTAAAGCCCGTGTCTAGGGCAACCATAAACCCTAGAACTTGCTATTGTTGTTTTACAAAATGGTCATAAATTCAAAATCATTATATTCTGATAAGTTCTCAGCCTTGGTCAGAGGAGCTTCTTTACTTTGTGAACAACAATCAATAGAGAGGTACATAATATGTCACAGTGTTGAGAATTAGAAACTGAGTCCTCAGCTCTAAATGGACATCTGCATTAATCTCAGTATCAAGGCTTATTGGGGAAAAGTGGCAGAAAGAATGTAAGCCCTGAGAATAGAGTGAACTACAATCAAATGTTGTCCTCCTGGCATGGCATGGCATGGCTATTACAGTCATGAAATCAAAACAACTGTGGTTAGCAGGACAAGTGCTATGTAGTTCCAAACCTGGCAAAATCTTGCTATAAGTGGAGCAGATGCTTTACAAGACCTGTCAGTTATTTAGGAGCTATTAGTAGTGAATAATTTCTAGGGAAGGAAGAATCATGTTCATATCAAGGATGTTGCCACCAGTGGGTTTCCCATTTTCCCACGTTCCATTAGAAAGTCCCATACTCGCATACATAAGGGTAGAACAAACTGGATTTAGTGGGTTATCAAAAAAAGTCATGAATTTGTGAGTATCTTACATAAAACTTGCAACATGTTGCAGGAAGGATATACATCATCATGATTAATTGTATACATGTATGAAATCAAAATTTAAAAAAATTAAATTGATAAAAATAAAATAAATGCAAGATGTTACCTGTTAGTGGTACCAGCCTATGTTATAATAGAGGGGTCAACATGTCATGAAAATTAAATACTGGAATGGATGATAATGTATAACACGTGGAGAAAGGAAAAATATCTTTATTTTGGTTTTATTTATTTATGTTTTATGAAATCCGATTATTAGCTTTATTAGCTTAAGTCTATTAAAATCCAAATCAATAATAAACCAATAATCAAAAATATGGGAAGGTTTGAAGGTAAGAAAGGGAATGGAGAAATAAAGTAATTATATTATAATCTCAGAAACTTAAAAAAATATTAAAAAAACTAGGAAAAACAAATTATCTGCAATATCCTGTAATCTAGTAGAACACCTGGACCTAATAAATCTGGTCTGCAATCTATGTTACTAGGCAATCTAAGACAGTGGTTTTAGAGTCCAAATCCTGTCTGGTGAGCTTAGAGAGACCTTGCCTCGATATAAAAGGTAAAATAAGGGATGACACAATACTTCAGGGGTAGATAAAAGTCATGAGAAACCTAGAATTAATTTGCAATATTACAAACCAAGAGAGGAATCCAATAGAAGAGGCACCTATAAAAATAGGTACTGATAACAGATATTTCATTTGATGCAAAAATAATGGATCATAGGAGCAGTTAAGATATCTCAAATATGAATTGTCAATTTAATTATAGTCACTGGATCACAAGATATCAGACATCTTCTGGTAGTAGATGTTTGTAATAGATGAGACTAGGGGTTCCAAGAGCAAAACAATCAATGGATAGTTTTTTTAATGTCAAAATAAATAGGTTTTTCCTATAAATGCTGAGAGCCAATTACATCATAAGATTGATATATGAGGAAATACATTTTGGCAAGTGTACAAAGAAGATGTTAAACAGTAATAAATAAGTAGGAGTCAGGAAGAAAGCTGTTTAGATGTTCACAGAAAATGATGGCTGAATATGGAGCATTTTTAATACTGGAGAATGAGATGGTACCAAGAGTTATATGAGATATCATCAACTGGAAGGATAAATAAAGCATGATGAATTATGGGCATAATTCTAACTTTGACTGTTGAATCTTATGTCCTGAAAGGGAGTGGCACTTTTAGGAGGTTGGTCTTCTTGGAGGAAGTGTGTTAATATGAGAGAGAGCTTTAAGGTCTCTTTTGCTCAAGGTTCCTTCAGTATGACAGTCAGTTGACTTCTTGTTGTATGCAAGACGTAGGATTCTCAGCTATGCACCAGCACCATATCAGCCTGCATGCTGCTATGCTCCCCACCATGATGATAATTGAATGAACCTCATTGATAATGCGACCCACACCAATTGTTTTCTTTATAAGAATTGCTGTGGTCATGGTGTCTTTTCACAAAACCAAAAACCTTAACTGACACAAAAGTTGGTACCAGGAGAGGGGTATTGTTGTGATAGACATGACTATGTGTTTCTTTGGAGAAATTTGGGATTTAGTTATTTGGGTTTGGATAAGAGCAGAATGCTTTAAGCATATTTAGTGATACTCTTCAAATTGTTCCACACAATATAAGCAGAAGGAACATTGCCAAACACTTTTCACTAGGCAACAGTTACCCTGATACCCAAACAACACAAAGATGCAACTAAGAAAGAGAATTACAGACCAATCTCCCTCTTGAGCATTGAAGAAAAAAACTAAATAAAATATTAGCAAGCCAAATCCAAGAACATATCAGAAACATCATCCACCATGATCAAGTAGGCTTCATCCCAGAGATTCAGGGATGGTTCAACATATGAAAATCCATCAACATAATACACTATATGAAGAAACTGAAAAGACAAACCACATTATCATCTTATTAGGTACTGAAAAAGCTGTTGACAATATCCAATACCCCTTCATGATAAAGGTTGTGGAAAGGCCAGGGGTATAAGAAACAAAATAAAGGTAATGTACAGCAAGCCAACAATCAACATTAAACTAAATGGAGAGAAATTTAAAGCAATTCAACTCAAATCAGGAACAAAACAAGGCTGTACACTCTCTTCATATCTACTCAATATATTACTCAAAGTCCTAGCTAAAAAAATAAGACAATAAAAGGAGATCAAGGAGACATAAATTAGAAAGAAAAAAGTAAACCTTTGCTATTTGCTGATATATGTATAAGTGCCCCAAAATTCTGCCAGGGAACTCCTATGGTTGATAAACAGCTTCAGTAACATGGCAAGGTACAAGATTAACAAAAATAAAAAAAGAAAGAAAAAAAAACCCAGTAACCCTCCTATATACAGATGATAAATAGGCTAAGAATGAAAGCAGAGAAATGTCACCCTTCACAATAGCCAGAAACTACATAAAATATTTTGTGGTAACTCTAATCAAACAAGTGAAAAACTGTATGACAAGAACTTTAAGTCTTTGAAGAATGAAATTGAAGAAGACATCAGAAAATGGAAAGATCTCCCCTGAATAGGTAGGATTATCATAATAAAATTGGCAATCTTACCAAAAGTAATCTAGAGATTCAATACAAACGCCATTCAAACCCAAGCACAATTTTTCACAGACCTCGAAAGAACAATACAAATTTCATATGGAGAAACAAAAATCCCAGAATAGCCAAAACAATCCTATAAACATCTGAAGACATCACCCTCCCTGACTTCAAGCTCTATTACAGAGCTACAGTAATGAAAACAGCTTGGTATTGGCACAAAATTGAATTGACCAATAGAATTGAATCAACAATCTTGATATTAACCCATACACCATTGAAAACCAGATTTTTGACAAAGAAGCTAAAAATATAAAATGGCAAAAGAAAGTACCTTCAACAAATGGTGCTGGTAAAACTGGAAGTCAACATGATGATTAATGCAAATATATTCATATCTATTGTTCTGCACAAAACTCAAGTCCAAATGGATCAAAAACCTCAACATATTATATCCAGTCATGCTGAACCTAATAGAAGAGAAAGTCATAAATACCTTAAAATGCATTGACACAGGAGACCATTTCCTAAATATAAATCCAATAACACAGACACTGAGAGCAACAATTAACAAATGGGACCTTCTGAAACTGTAAACTTCTGTAAAGCAAAGACATTGTCAACAAGACAAAATGGCTACCTACAGAGTGGTAAAAGATCTTCATCAACCCCACATCTGACAGAGGGCTTATCTCAAAAATATACAAAGCACTCAGGAGACTGAATATCAAACTACCAAATAAAACAACTGAAAAAATGGGATACAGATCTAGACAGAGAATTCTCAACAGAAGAATCTCAAATGACTGAAAGACACAGAAAAGTTCAACAACTTTAGTCATCATGGAAATGCAAATCAAAATAATTCTGAGATACTATTTTATACCAATCAGAGTGGCTAAGATCTAAAACACTGATGACAATTTATGCTGAAGAGGATGCAGAGTAAGGAGAACACTCTTCCATTCCTGGTGGGAGTGCAAACTTGCACAGCTGCTGTGAAAATCAGTATGGCAATTTTTCAGAAAATTAGGAATCATCTACTTCATGACCCAGCAATACCACTTTTGGGCATATAGCCAAAGGATTCACTTTCATACCACAATAACCTTTGCTCAACAGTGTTCATAGCAGCATTATTGATAATAGTGAGAACCTGGAAACAACCAAAATACCCCTCAAGCAAAGAATGGATAAAGAAAATGTCGTACATTTACACAATGGAGTATTATTTGGAGGTAAAAAACAAGGACATCTTAAATTTGCAGGCAAATGGATGGAACTAGAAAAATAAACCATCCTGAATAAAGTAACTCAGACCCAGAAAGACAAATAGTATGTACTTACTCATAAGTGGATATCAGACATAAAGCCCAGGATAATGGCTACAGTCCACAACCCTGGAGAAGCTAGAATCCTCTTCCAGAAACAGATGAAAGCAGCTGCAGAGATCCACAACTAATCACTGGGCCAAGTTCTAGGAAAAGAGAGATAGAGTGATAATATGAATAAAGGGGTCAAGAGAATGATGGGGAAACCCACAGAATCAGTTGTCCTGAACATCACTGACTCTAGATTGACAACTGGGGAGCCTGCATAGGATCAAACTAGGCCCCCTGAATACAGGTGACTATGGCTTGGCCTAGGCAGTATATGGGCTCACTGGCAGTGAGTCCAGGATCTAACTCAAATGGATGAAATGACTTAGTATATCCCATTCTCTATGGAGAAATACCTTTCTCAGCCTAGGCATTGGGGTGGGGGACTTTGATTCTACCTCAATGAATGATGAAACAGATTTAATTGACTTCCCAGGGAAGGCCTTAATCTCTCTGAGGAAAGGGTGGGGAAAGAGGGAGGAGAGGGAGGAGAGAGATAGAATAGGGATTGGTACATAATAAATAAATAAAATTAATTTACAAAAGAACATTCTTTGCCATTATATGTAACATGTATTATAATCTGTTTTTTGATTTTGATTTTTCCAAAGGTATTAGTTTTAAGAGATTGCCATGTGTCACATAAGAGACTTGAACTTTATCCTTGCAAACAAACTGAGACTGTAATAGACTGTGTAAACCTTTGAATTTGGTTATTATGCATTGTTTTGCATTATAACTTGGCTCAAAGCATTTGGGGGCCAGGGAGTAGGATGTGGCGGTTTGCAAGAAAATGGCACCTAAGAGAGTGGTATATTGGAAACTGTGGCTTTCTTGGAGAAAGTGTGCTACTGCGGGTCAGCTGTGGGATCTCTTTTGCTCAGGCTTCCCTCAGTGTGACAATTGGTTGACATCCTGTTGCCCAAAAGATGTTGAATTATCAGCTGATCTTCCAGTATCACATCTGCCTGCATGCCACCATCCTCCCTGCCGCAAAGAAAAGGGAACAAATCTCTGAAACTGTAAGGGAGCCATCCCAATTAAATGCTTTCCTTCTGAGAGTCATGGTGTCTTGTAAAAGCAATACAAAACCTAAGACAGGTACATAGTTACATTATTTGAAAACATAGACACACCAGAGCATTTATGACTCTGGAAATATAAAATACTAAAATCCACCTGAGGGCATATTGTTATGACATATATGTGAGCTGTTCAAGTTTAAATAATGAACACATAGTTCAAAATATGAACCTACTGCTTAGGAATAAATCCTTCTCTTAAATGCACATTTGAAACTTATCAACACATATTTATTGTCTTATACCATATTAACACAAGGTCATTATGAAAAAATTGTGTAGCATAGGGGAAAAAAGCTGACTCATAGTGAGCAATTGTGGAATTCTGATTTTGCAAAGTGTAAAATTAACACACAGGTATCATGGCAGATGAAAAGGAAATGAACAGAACAATTAAAGTGGTCATTAAGAGAATTGAAGGAACAGAGATTAGTAATAATCTCAAAAAGCATTAGTCTGTAAGAAAGTCCAGTTCCTCAAGCAACTCTTAGTGTAGTGAGACATGTGAATATATGCCTAAAATACACACACATGTGCACACACACATGCACATGATTAATAATGATAATTTAAGTAAAGGATATATTTTTTGAGGGAGCCTGGAGGTATAGAAGAAATTATAGTAAGGAGGATAAATAATGCAATTGCAATTTAACAAAAATAAAATATATCCGTTAGAAATCTAGGTAATAATTTGTTGGGATTTTGATGGGGATTGCATTGAATCTATAGATTGGCTTTGGTAGGATTGCCATTTTTCCTATGTTGATCCTACCAATCTAAGAGCATGGGAGATATTTCCATTTTCTGGTATCCTCTTTGATTTCTTTCTTCAAACACTTAAAGTTCTTGTCAAATAGGTCTTTCACCTCCTTGGTTAGTGTTACCCCAAGATATTTTATACTATTTGTAGCTATTGTGAAAGGTGATGTTTCTCTGATTTCCCTCTCAGCTTCTTTATCCTTTGTGTATAGGAGAGCTACTGACTTTTTTGAGTTGGTCTTGTATCCTGCCACATCACTGTAGGTATTAGCTGTGGGAGTTCTCTGGTAGAGTTTTTGGGGTCATTTATGTACACTATCATATTATCTGCAAATAATGAAAGTTTGACTTTTTTCCAATTCGAATCCTCTTCATCCTCTTATGTTTTCTTATTGATATTGTTAGAACTTCAAGCACTATGTTGAAGAGATATGGAGAGAGAGAGTGGACAGCCTTATCTTGTTCTTGATTTTAGTGGAATCGCTTTTAAATTTCTTTCCATTTAATTTTATGTCAGCTATTGGCTTGTTATATATTGCTTTTATTATATTTAGATATGACCCTTGTATCCCTAATCTCTCCAATACCTTTATTATAAAGGAGTGTTGAATTTTGTCAAATGCTTTTTTGGCATCTAATGAAATGATCACATGGTTTTTTTTCTTTCAACAAAATTCTTCACAGACCTTGAGAGAACAATAATCAACTTTATATGAAAAAAAAAAAACCCAGGGTAGCCAAAACAATCCTATACAATAAAGAAACTTCCAGAGGCATTACCACTCCTGACATAAAACTCTATTACAGAGCTACAGTAATGAAAAAAGCTTGGTATTGGCATAAAAATAGAGATGTTGACTAATGGAATCAAATTGAAGACCCAGACATTAATCCACACATATATGAACACCTGATTTTTGACAAAGAAGCTAAAATCAGACAATGGAAGAAAGAAAGCATCTTTAACAAATGGTGCTAGCATAACTGGATGTCAACTGGTAGAAAAATGAAAATAGCTCCATATCTATCACCATGCACAAAACTCAAGTACAAATGTGTTAAAGACCTCAATATAAACCTGACCACACTGAACCTGATAGAAGAGAAAGAAGGAAGTAGCCTACAATGCATCAGCGCAGAAGACCACTTTCTCCATATAGCCCCAGTAGCAATAATGAATAATGAATAAATGAAACCTCCTAAAACTGAGAAGCTTCTGTAAAGCAAAGGACACAGTCATTAAGACAAAAAGGCAATCTACTGAGTGGGAGAAGATCTTCACCAACTGCACATCAGACAAAGGTCTGATCTCTAAAATATATACAGAATTCAAGAAATTAGACATTAAAATTCTAAATAACCCAATTAAAAATGGTGTACTGAACTAAACAGAGAATTCTCAATAGAAGAATTTCAAATGGCCAAAAGATATTTAAGAACATGTTCAACTTCCTTAGCTATCAGGGAAATGCAAATCAAAACAACTTTGAGATCCCATCTTACACCTGTCAGAATGGCTAAAATCAAATCCACCAGTGATAGCTTATGCTGGAGAGGATGTGGAGTAAGGGGAACACTCATCCATTGCTGATGGGAATGCAAACTTCTGAAATCACTTTGGAAATCAGTGTTGTGATTTCTCAGAAAATTGGGAATCAACCTACCTCACGATCTAGCAATTCCACTCTTGGGAATATACCCAAGAGATGCCCATTCATACTACAAAAGCATTTGTTCAACTATGTTCATAGGAACATTTTTTGTATAGCCAGAACCTGGAAACAACCTAGATGCCCCTCAATGGAAGAATGAATAAAGTGTAGCACATCTACACATTAGAGTACTACTAAGCTGTAAAAAAAACAATGAAACCTTGATTTTTGCATTCGAATGGATGGAACTAGAAAACACTATCCTGAGATAACCCAGACCCAAAAATATGAATATGGTATGTACTCACTCATTAGTGAATTCTAGCCATAATCAAAGGACATTGAGCCTATAGTTTGTGATCCTAGAGAAGCTAAGTAATAAGGTGAACCCAATGAAAATATATAGAGAGATTCTCCTGTAAATTGGAAGCAGAACAGATCACCAGGCAAAAGTTGGTTGCATGGGGGTAGGGAGTGTGGGAAAGGGGAGAGGGGAGGAGGGGTGGGTTGGGGAGAGCTTGGGGGAGTGGGATGGTTGAGATGGAAGAAGGACGGATATGGGAGCAGGGAAGAAGATATCTTAATTGAGTGAGCCATTTTGAGTTGGCAAGAGGCTTGGTTCTGGAGAGGTTCCCAGGAGTCCATGGGGGTGATCCCAGCTAGGACCCTGGGCAGTGGAGGAGAGGGTGACTGAACTGGCCTTGTCCCGTAGTCAGACTGAAGACTGTCTTGAATATCACCATAGAACCTTCCAGCAACAGATGGAAATAGAAACAGAGACCCACGGTCCTGTTGAAGAGCAAAAGGAGGGAGAAGATGAGCAAGGAAGTCAGGATCGCGAGGGCTTGGTCCACCCACTGAAACAGTGTGCCTGATCTAATGAGAGCTCACCAAATCCAGCTGAACTGGGTCTGAATGAGCATGTGATCAAACTGGACCCTCTAAGTGTGGCTTACAATTGGGGCAGACTGAGAAGCCAATGATAATGGTAGTGGGATTTGCCTCTACTGCATGTACTGGCTTTTGGGTATCCTATTCTCTTTTGATGCATACCTTGCTAAGCCTGGCTGTAGGGAGGGGGCTTGAATTTCCTACAGGTCAGGGTACCTTGCCCTCTCTTAGGACTGGAGGGGGGGGGTGGGAAGTGTGTGTGAGGGAGCAGATGGGAAGTGGGAGGAAGGGAGGAAGTAGAAATTTTGATTGGTATTATTTATAAAGTAACAAAAAATTTAAAAAATAAAATAAAATTTTATTTAAGTAAAAAAGAAAGCTAGGTTATACCTTTAATGGTACTTTAGGTCCATTCTGACTTGGAACTCATTCTTGACACTACAAAAGTAGGCAGAACCTTGAGACTGGGTGAGTCATGGGCCTAGGGTTCATTTAGTCTTTTAATGGAATATAGCATTAAAATGTCTTCTAATGGCATATTGTTGTATCTATAAATCAGGGAATCAGTCCTGGTGAGAGAAACTTCTCTTAGTGAATGGGAATTAATATAGAGACAAGGGACTGAACAATGGAAATAGAATTGAATATCTTGGCACACTTAGTTATTGACAGGGTTTCTTCCTAAAAGCCTTCCCCTCAAGGTTCTAGTCTATATAAAAAAAGGAAGGAGAAAGATTCTAAGAGGCAGAGATAGGAGATGACTTCAGAGAAACAGTGCTCTCCAGACAAAACAGAGCTGATGCTCTGATGACCCACAGAGAGTGTGGCAGACTGTGCAGAACAGTACAGGTTCAAGCTAGTTGAGATCCGAGTACTGAAAAGAGGAAGTATAGAAGATTCCAAGAGGTGCTAAGAAGAATGCACATTCCTTTGTGTTTGGCTGGGATATTTTATAGATGTCTGGTAAGTCCATTTGAATCATAAAATCTGTTAGTTTCTCTGTTAAGTTTCTGACCTGTCCATTTGTGAGAGAGAGGGATATTGAAGTCTGTCACTATTGGTGTGTGGGATTTGATGTGTGATTTAAGCATTAGTTATGTTTCTTTTACAAATGTAGGTGCCCTTTTATTGGGGCATAAATGTTCAGAATGAGACTTCATCTTGGTAGAATTTTTTCTGTGATAAATATGAAATGTCCTTCTCCATCTCTCTTGATTAATTTTAGTGTGAAGTCTATCTGGTTGTATATTATGATAGCTACACCAGCTTATTTATTAGATCCATATGATTAGAAAAATTTTTCTAACCCTTTACTCTGAGGTAATGTCTGTCTTTAGGTTTAGGTGTGCTTCTTTGTATGCAGCTGAAGGATGGGTTCTATTTTCATATCCATTCTGTCAGCTTGTATCTTTTTATAGGCAAGTTGAAGCCATTGATATTAAGGGATATTAGTGACCAGTGATTGTTAATTCCTCTTAATTTCTGGTTTTGTTGTTTGTGGTGATTGTAGTGGAATTTCATTTGTATTTTAATAAGCAAAGCTTTCCTGAAGATCAGAACAGTAAAACAGCCACAGAGGACAGGTTTTCACACCAGGCAACAATGACACACACCTTTAATCCCAGTAGCCACAATAGCTTTCCATTAGAACCAGACAACAGTGGTGCATATCCTTAATCCCAGAACTAGAGAAGACTATAAAATGGGAAGGAACAGCTCTCAATCTTAGTTTCATTCTGAGATTCCTGTACGCAGGATCGCCATTTTGGACTGAGGTAGATGAGCCAGTGACTGGCTGTTTTGCTTTTTTGTCCCTTCATGTTGAACCCCAATTTCTGTTTCTCTGAGTTTTTATTAATAAAGTTTCAGGTGTTAGTGTGTTTCTGTTTCCTGTGTTTGAGATTTTCTGGTGTGAGATTAACTTTTGTCTGTGATTTCCTGGGTGGAGCTAACTTCCTTGGGTTGGGGTTTTCTTTTTAATAATTTTTATACAGCTTGGTTTGGGGTGCAAAATTGTTTAAACCTATTTTATAATGGAACATCTTGTTTTCTCCATCTGTGTGATTGAAATCTTCACTGGGTATAATAGTGTGGGCTGGTATCTGTGTTTTCTTAGTGTCTTCAGAATGTCTGTCCAGGACTTTCTCCCCTTCAGAGTCTACATTGAAAAGTTGGACACAAGTGATAGGTCTGCCAATATTTGTTACCTGGCCTTTTTCTTTTGCAGCTCTTAACAGTCTTTTTCTTTTTCTTTTTTTTTTTTTTGGTTTTTCGAGACAGGGTTTCTCTGTGGCTTTGGAGCCCATCCTGGAACTACAGTCTTTTTCTTTTTATTCTGTATATTCAGTGTTTTGATTATTATGTTGCCAGGAGTCTTTTTTTTTTTTTTTTGGTCCAGTCGATTTGGCAGTCTGTAAGCTTCTTGTACCTTCATATGCATGTTCTTCATAGGGTAGGAAAATTTTCCTCTATGATTTTGTTGAATGTATTTTCTGTGCCTTTGAACTGGAATTCTCCTCCTTATTATTATTAGATTTGGTCTTTCATTATGTCCAAGATTTCCTGGATATTTTGTGGATTGGACATTTTCTTTGACCCATGTATCTCTTTCCTCTATTGTATTTTCAACACCAGAAATTCTCTCTTCCAGCTCTTGTATTCTGTTGGTTATGATTGCTTCTGTGGATCCTGCTCATTTACCCAAATTTCTTGTTTTTACAGTTTTTGTTTTCTTTTTTGCCTCTACTTTAGTTTTCAATTCTTCAACTGTCTCCTTCACATGCTTGATTGTTTTTCCTTGGATTTCTTTAAAGGATTTATTGATTTTCCCCATTGTTTCTTTCTCCCATTTCTTTAAAGAATTTTTTCATGTCCTCTTTAAGGGTCTCTATCATCTTTATAAAGTTATTTTGAAGGCTGTTTTCTTCTGTTTCATCTGCATTGGAATATTCAGTTCTTGTAGAACCACTAGTTTCTGGGGCTACCATATTGTTCTTTATGTTGTTGAATGTATTCTTACACTGTCTTCTACCCATCTGGTACAGGAATTGGTTCTTCCTCTAATTAGTGCAGGTGGTGTTTGTGCCTCGGGAGGAATGCTTTTCCTCCAGTGGTTGCTGGTGAAGCCTGTGCATCTGGGTGGCCTCTGATGCCACTGTGACTGGTGGTAGAGTGGTCTGCTTCAGTAGTCTTGCCTACTGACTGGCAGTTGGGGCTCCTCATGCAATTGGTGCAGCTGGGGTCTGTGTCTCTGGGGGTCTCTTATACTGCTCTTGTTCCAATAGGTGCCAGTGGGGGCTGTGCCTTTTGGGTCCTCTGATGCAGCTGGGGATGGTGAAGGTGTAGCCTCCTCCTCCAGTCAGTGCAGGTGAAGGGGCTGTGTCTTGCAGCCATATGATGTGGTTGGGGTGGTGTTGGAGCTGCTGGCTGCAGGAGGCTTGCCTGGTGACTCAATGCTGGGGCTATGATCAGTGGGGAAGGGGCATGGAAAGTACTCCCAACCTAAGGCATAGAGAACAGGACTATCCAACCCAACATGGAGAACACTCACCTCTTCCTCGAGTAGGTGCAGGAGGGCAGGGGCTGTGCCTCTGGTACCTTGTGATTCAGTTGGGGTGGTGGTGGAGTGACCTGGCCACAGGAGAATTTCCTGCTGGCCTGCTGCTGAAGCTGGCAGGATATGCTATTTTATAATTTAACATGAACAGTAGTGATGGGAAATTTAGAAATTCAGGAGCATTGGTAAATGTGGCTAGAAGATTTAAAGGACTCCTTATAAAGCTTTTCAAAGTTCTTTAAATTCAGAACGGTTCCCAAATGAAAAGTTTTAAAAATTATCTGTCATAACTTACAAGTTAGTTTCTATTATCAGTGGAGTAAGAAATAACTTATGTAGTATCAGTACATTCGCGAAGTCTGTCTTTATTGAAAATAGATGGGGGAGGGACAAGCGATAGCGGAGGCATGGAGACAGATAAGGACATTATTATAGGAAACAAAAGAGAAAATGACAAGGAAAAGATTTATATCACTGAATGGAATGGAGAAAGGTGGGTCAATAGAAAAACAGTGCATAATGGTTGCTTGGCAGAGTCATGTCCAAGTTACTGGGTCATTGTTAGGTGAGAAAAGTTTGTCTGAAAAGGCTCGAAGGTAATGACAACATTGCTGTTTGTCCACTGATTGTTATGTAGGGTTTACCTGATCTTTACTGTTTTTGGTCATTTAAACTACCCAATCTGTTATAGAATCTGGAAAGCTAGAAATAGCAAAATTCTTTGCCCTCCTGGCTCCAGATTAAATTTCAAAATAAAAGTAATGCATTGTGCCGGGCGGTGGTGGCGCATGCCTTTAATCCCAGCACTCGGGAGGCAGAGGCAGGCGGATCTCTGTGAGTTCGAGGCCAGCCTGGTCTACAAGAGCTAGTTCCAGGACAGGAACCAAAAGCTACGGAGAAACCCTTTCTCGGAAAAAAAAAAAAAAAAAAAAAAAAAAAAAAAAAAAAAAAAAAAAAAAAAAAAAAAAGTAAAGTAATGCATTGTGACTTAAAAGCCAGGAAAGGAGAAGAAAAGTTTTGCTTCTATTAAGAGGGCCAAAGAAGAGGGCATCTGTGTATAAGAAGTGTTCTTTAGGTATCTCCGTAATACCTTCAGCCTTCACGTTTGGTCCTCTTGTAGCAATTTGTCCCAGCACATGTACCTCCTGGTTGCATAAAATCCAGGAAGATCTCTCCCTATCCAGTGTTCTGCAAGCCCTCACTTTCTCAGCATCTCAGTCACTGTATTAAAAATTTTCATGATGAGGTGCCTAGAAATATTTCTGGAGTCCATTTCTAGCCAAATTCTTGAAAGATAGGAAATCTTATAATTTAAATGGGTCAGAGGTAGGGAACTTGAATTGGTTGTCTGACCTAGTTTACTTGGAAGTGGTGATAACACCACTGCCATGCTAAATGGAATGCCAGTACACAAGTACTTTCCTGCAGAGTAGTTTCCTAAGCCACAGCATCAGGAGACCCCGATGGTTAAGAAGTAGAACTTAGAACAAATAAGAACAGTAAGCACTATGTGAAGTTTACTACTGAACACTTAGCTCAAAAAGTACAAACTCGGGACTTGGGGACAAAGCAAATTTTATTAAAAAGCTGCTATTATTGCTGTCATTGAATATTTATTCTTCTGTAACCTAAGGCTAAACCTCAAAAATATAATAAGCTGGTATCTTATGCTACATATAGAATATTGAGTAAAGCAAAAAATGTGTTAGAGAAAGTTGGAATTATGTTATATCTTTAAGACAATGATTCTGGTCACCTTACACCTCTACATTCTGCAGTCCCTGCCAAGCAGATCTGTAGTTATTTTTCATTTGTATTTTAATAGATAAAGGCAACCTGAAGATTAGACAAGCGAAGCAGGAAAGCTATTAGAGAGCTGTTATCTCTAAGAAGTCCTCAGATGGAAAGAGTGAGCCTCCATCTCTGATCTTCAGGCAAGCTTTATTTACTAAAAAAACAAATGAAATATCACTATACAAATCAGTTTCTCCTTTTCAGAGAAAATGTATTCCGTACAGTTCTGGAGGTAACAAAGTCAAAAAAGAAGGCATAAGCAGATAGGGTCTGATGGGAACCATATTCATGCATAATAATTCCTTCTTTCTGTATGATCAAATGCTTTGAGAATTTGAGAATTCCTTCTGTGTCTCTTTAAAAGTAGACTACTTCTATTCATGGATATTCTACCTTCATATCCTCATCATCTTACAAGAACATCCACCCAGATAACCTCTCTGGAGTATTAGGTAAAAAGGCATGAACTTCTATAATCAAATAGAAATTTGTCTCAATGGCCTAACTGGGAGAAGAGAGGACTAAATTATACCATTTGTTGGAGGATGTTTTTTTTTAAAAAAACAGAATTATCATTATTCTAAACTTACCCTCTACCAAACGTATTTCAAACCTTAAAACTTGTATGTTCAAGGTTCTGGTGGGCATAATTCCAACATAGAATTCTATAATATTGTCTACTTCCCCTATCCAGGCGGATAACTATACGATTTTCTTTGGGTTCACTTTCTTATTTAGCTTCTCTAGGATCACAAATTATATGCTCAATGTCCTTTATTTATGGCTAGAAACCAATTATGAGTGAGTACATCCCAAGTTCCTCTCTTTGGGTCTAGGATACCTCACTCAGGAGAGTATTTTCTATTTCCATCCATTTGCATGCAAAATTCGAGAAGTCATTGTTTTTTTTACCGCTGAGTAGTACTCTAATATGTATATATTCCACACTTTCTTCATCCATTCCTCCATTGAAGGGCTTGGGGCTAAGGGGAAATGGGTTGAGAAAAGTGAGAAGGGGAGGATGGGGGGAGCTTGAGGGATTGGGATGGTTAGGATATAGGAAGGATAGATACGGGAGCAGCGAAGTATATATCCTAACTAAGGGAGCCATCTTAGGGTTGGCAAGAGACTTGACTCTAGAGGGGCTTGCAGGTGTCCAGGGAGATGTCCCCAGCTGGTACCTTGGGCAACTGAGGAGAGGGAACCTGAAATGATCCTATCCTATACTGATGAATATCTTACATATCACCTTAGAACCTGCATCTGGCGATGGATTGAGATAGAGACAGAGACTCTATTTGGAGCAACGGTCTGAGCTCTTAAGGTCCAAATGAGGAGCAGAAGGTGGGAGAACATGAGCAAGGAAGTCAGGACCACGAGGGGTGCACCCACCCACTGTGACAGTGGAACTGATTTATTGGGAGCCCACCAAGGCCAGCTGGACTGGGACTGAATAAGCATGGGTTGAAACTGGACTCTCTGAACATGGCGGACACTGAAGGCTGATGAGAAGCCAAGGACAATGGCACTAGGTTTCCACCCTAATACATGAACTGGCTTTGTGGGAGCTTAGCCTGCTTCGACGATCACCTTCCTGGACCTAGATAGAAGTGGGAGGACCTTGGTCTTCCCGCAGGGCAGGGAATTTGTACTGCTCTTCAGTATCGAGAGGGAGGGGGAATGGAGTGGGGGGAGGAGAAGAGGAGTGGGGATAGGGAAAGGGGAGTGGGGGAGGGGCAATATTTGGGAGGAGGGGGAGGGAAATGGGGACAGGTGAAATTTTAATTAAAAAAGAATAAAAATAATTTAAAAAATAAATAAAAAAAGAATTCTATAATAATAAGATTTACATGAAGCTGCATAAACCAAAAGCAGAAGCTATTTTACCCCATGAGTAGTTGATATATGGGTAGCCAGCTGCAGATTCCCCTTCCAAAAATACCTGAAAACTGTTTCATATCAGTTTTAATCAGCAGATATGAATTCAAATAGTTTGATCTGTCTGGTTCTCTGACCTTTATTCTCCCAGACCTTCTTTCCATTGGCTTGGTGAGAATAAGTTGAATGTGTTAAAATTCTCAAAAAGATCTGATCCAGCAAATATAATAAATTAAACATAACTAGAATGAAGACATGGATTGAGATTCACTGTGGTGTTATGTTTCACCAGCTCTTCTGTAGTAATGACAATGTGACCATTTAAGGAAAAAAATACAACTTAGGGTTATCTAATTCAGTTTTGAATTACATGATAATTTTCTCATGTAACATGCCCCGAATACATTTCTCCAAATACGTAAATTCATATACATGTACATACATATATAACTGAAGCATATAAAATAATGCTACCGTTGTCGTGAAGTTAATTGAAATGATGTTTAGGCAAAATAGTTTGATCAACTGATGTTGAATCTTGAGAGAGTATTTTTCAGGTAGTATCTAGAAGATGCACAATGACTGACACAAATAACTCAGCATAGATTTTCTGAAATTCAGTTTTCACAAGAAAATGTATCACTGGAAAGTGACAACAAACACAGACAAGGAAAATAATCTCTTTTCCTTGCTAGAGGGGGTACAGACCAGTACAGCCATGATGGAAGGACTTATGGAGAGTTCTCCATATCACTCTTAAGCATCTGTGCAAATGGCTTTATATTCTACCACAGATATATTTACCCATGTATCTCATTGCTGTTCTATTCACAATAACAAAGAGCTGAAAGTACCCTGTATATCCACCAACACTTGAATGGGTAAGAAAATGTGAATATATATATATATATATATATATATATGAGTGTGTACTTCAAAAATATAATTTATTCACTTAAAAAGAAAAATGAAATTATGAAACTTACAAAGAATTGAAGCATTTGGAAAGAATTATATTAAATGAGGCCATCCACCTCAAAACATACAGCTGCATGTTCTCTCCCGTATGTGTATCCTAGCTTATAGTGTTTTCATACATGTACATAAAATGGTGTGAATGTAGATAAAGCTTTAAAAACACATAGACGAGTAGGTGATGATGAAGATTCCTAGGGAAGGGTAGGGGGCAAAGGGCTAAGGGTGACATGAAGGAGAAAAGGAGACCAGCGAGGAGCTTGTAACACAGACTGGGAAGGGAATGAAGAGGAATGCATTCAACCCCAAAATGATTTGCTTGGAAATGCTTTAATGTTTTAGTACTTCAATATTAATTTAATAAAGTAAGGATCAGGAAACACAGCTGATGTGTTAAGAGCATACAGTCCTCTTGTGGAGGCCTCTGAGTTCAGTTCCTGGCACTCACTACCAGTGACTCTCAAATGCTTGCATCTTCTGTTCCAGAAGATCTGATGACTCTGGCTTAGAGTGGCACCTGAACTCACTTGAAGACACACACACACACACACACACATGAGAGAGAGAGAGAACAAACAAGCATATGTTCATATAGTTGAACATAATAAAAAATGTATCTTTAATGTAAGAAGAAAAAAACAAGAAAAAATGGTAAAAGTTAACTCAAAGGTAAAGCGTGAAGAAATAAATGGAAATACGTATGCACCAAGTCACGCTGCTGATGGTAATTTGTAAAACAATTTCTGGTTGCTGTTTATGTGACTACTATAATGTGAATTTATAATATCTTCATAACATTTTAATCATTATTTAAACAGATGTTCTTTATTATGCAGTGATTTCTTCACTATAAATCTGCCTTAATTAAAGAGCTAAGATGAATACGATGTAGTTAGCATTCTTTCTAGAAAGACACTTATTAAGTAATTCTCCTAGCGCCATTGTTGGTAAATCAGAGGATTCTGAAACATAATCTAGGTTTGCTCCCATTGCTCATGACTTACCAGACTCCACTGGCCAATGTAGCCCTTTACTCTCTTCATCCCACCTCTCATGAAGCCCAACTAAATGAATGAAGCAGATTTAGCAGGATTGAAATGAAGAGTTTTAACTAATTTCTTACCATTCCATTAGCAGCCACTAACTCAAGGGGGTGTCCTTCTATGGTTGAACTTTCTGTTGCACCTTCCCATTGTCTTTATGTTCCCTGGCTGCTTTCTTTGCACACCTACACTCTCCTGGAAACATGTCACAATATAGTTCAATTCTGAAAGAGTATGTACGATTTATCTTCAATAATTCATAAATAAAGTATTGCAAACATATATACATCTTTGTATTAAGTATTGGAGAAAACAGCCCAGAGATTAGGTGATCATATCTTATGTCTTGTCCTCTTAGAAAGAGCATTTTGTAACCCCACTTGTTACAGTTTCATGAGGGAATGCAAGTAAATAATTGGGTAATATAGGATAAACCAAGGAACATGATGACCGTCACCAGAATAGCAAAATCTAGAAGAGATGGGTAGATCTACCCTCATGGTTCCCAGTAAGAACCCAATATGTAACATCATGACATAAAGATGTCTAGCCACTAGACTTGGATATATGCCAGAATTCCCATACAAGCAAATATTCTTATAAAATGAAGCCTTATGTAATAAATGTCAGTACAGTAACATAGAAATATTGAGTACTAATACAACCATCTTTCTCCATAAGATGTAATCAAATAAACATTAACTGCATCAACATTTCTTAAAAACTATAAATGCATAAAATATACAATTTAGTAGTAACAAGAAACAAGTTTACAAAAGTTACTCAGCAATACTTATCATAAAAATATATTTCGGGACATTTATATGTGTACAAGGGAATAACTTGAGGAAAGCAAAATAAATAAACTAAATGCACAAGTAGCAAAAAGTGTGAAGTTTAGTAAATTGTATTAAGTGTACAGCATAGAAAACAACAGTAAAAAATAAACTAGAAAAACTAATACTTTGAAAATATTAAAACTGAAAAATCTATGTCAGATTAAAAATTACCTTATATAAATAGATTAACACAGTATCAATTAGTACTTAATCAGAAATAAAATACTAGTGCAACTACAAAAATTAGCAAGTATAATGAGTTATAAAAATATGATGAACAATTTCAGACATTTTATTGTGTATTCAGTTTGCACATTTTTTAGCATTACAAATACATACTAATCTCAAGACAGAAAAAAATTAAATCATATGAAGACAGCAATGACATTTAAAGGTAACAAGTCAGTAATCCAACATCTTTTAGTGAAGGAAAAACCAATTGTTTCTACTATTAAAGATGAATTAATATCAACTCTCTAAAAATCCTATTTTTATTCTAGTATCTTATATTTCCATTTGTGTGGATGTGTTTGTTGTTGTTCTTTGCTTGCATATATGGCTGATTATCACATGCAAGCCTTGTGCCCTCTGAGCTGGAAGAAAAGATTGGATCATCTAGAACTGGAGTCACAATGTGAGTTATCACATGAGTGCTAGGAGTCAAGCCCAGGTTCTATAAAAGAGTAGCCAGTGTTTTTAATGGCTGAGTCATCTCAATAGCTACTGCTCTCCTCTTTCTTTTCTTTATTTTTTTTTTGAAAGAATTAGAGAATAGAAAACCTCGTTGCTTAGCAATACAGAGTTTCCTTTAGAGCTGATGGCTAAGATGTGTTGAAGGTAAATTTACAGGTAAATAATGCCATTGAAGTAGACATATGCTTAAAACAGTAAACATATGGTAGGCATAGTTTATTAAAATAATGATGCTTTATATCATTAAGATTCAGCTGATTATATTTTTAATGTATATATAGAGAAATTTGTGAACTCTAATCAGTTCCATACTTTTAAAGTCATCTTTAGAATCCTATTATTTAATCTACTGAATGAGATTATTTTATTCTGTTATTTATTAATAGTTTTATTTTATTTTTCTTTGTGTTATTTTAGCTATCTTTTATATCACCTTGCTGTTTTACTCGTTCTGTGACTACTATTGCTACAAATGTATTAAATGTTTTATATCTAGATCAATTATATACTTAATAAACTGATTAAGTAAAATAAATCAATTACATTAATGAGTAAGATCGAATGTTTTTTTCCTTCTGGGAATATTCCCAGTGTTTCTAAAACACAGAGAAGGTATGTTAAGCTCATGGAACATTGCACAGCATTTTCTCCTGAGTTTCTAGAACCCGTGTGTCGTGAGAAGTTGGGCTAAGAGGAACATAAATATCAGTTTACAGTTAAGAATTCTGAAATCCAGTATGTTAAGGATACTGAAAACTTTATCGCATTACCTAGTCACAAATGATTGCTTTTCTGTTTTGTTTTTCGAGCTACACTCTCTTCTCCCTGTGAAGGCTGCCTTATATCTCAGCCTCATTTGTGGCCCGTGGGCTGATCTTTCTCTACCTTTGCGCACTAGGTACATATGTGTTAATAAAATGAAAGTTCTATATTAAGAGATCTACCAGTCTTTCCAGGAAAGTCATGGACGTTATCTCACTCATTTCTGTAGATTTATGCTATTTCCCTTCCGTCTCTAAGGATTGCTCTTACTTTATCGCCAGCTGATACATAAATTTTCAACTCTTAAAAATTATATTGAGTATTTTTGAGCATGTTTTAGCAATGGGATGATCCTGGTAGCTGTTTTTCCATGTTGATGGAGATAATACACTCTCTTATTTCTGTCAGGGAGTTAGGAAATCTTGGGACATGATACTGTTTTCTCTGTAACTTAATAATGACTGAATTCCACTCTTTTGGTCAGTCCGGGTGTGATGATCATTTGTGTTCTTCCCAAATAATTCCAGCTCTTTAATTTCATACCAGGTTAGGATAGTTTGCTACCAATTTCATATTAGAGTTAGCTGTGAGTCAAAATGGAACATTGTTCATTCTCTCCGGAAAATTTAGAAGACCAGAATAGGTTAGGAACCTGCTGCTCAAGCACTTGCTAGTTCTTGTACTTAGGGATTGACTAGAGCCCTCCCACCCAAACTGTGATGAATGCCTTGCACCAGACACATGTAAAAGAAATAATGTTTCATTATTTTCAGCCAAAGGTTTGAGAGTGTTGTTTGTCATCATATTGTGTTCTCTCCCAAGCTATTGGGATGACAATGCCCACAACTTCATGGCATCTTCCCTTTGGTAATACAATGGCCATTCACTTTCTATATTATATAGTTAAGAAAACAATAAAAACAATTACTTAAGTAGCATATAATCATTTCACGTAATATACATTAGCTCAATAAAAATAAAAATAATATTGCCTATTTATCCCCTTATTCAGACAGTTGATGTCAAATTTTAAACTTTTTCAAGCATAAGAAAGTACTCAGCAAATTTATAAATAAACAAAGTATAAGTAGCAGAATAGTATCCTTAAAACCTACAACTGTAAGAAGATACTAATGAGAATTTTAGGATTTTTTTTCGGTTTTCCTGTCTGTGTATTGCGATATTATTAGCATGTTATTCTTTGTTTAAACTTGTAGATTGAAGTATGCACTTAAGTTAATAAAATAAGCACTTCTGTGTGCTCTTAATATGTTTAATGATAAAGTAAAATGTAATTACTTTAGATTGCTCATGATTGATAGTACTCATTTTGCAAGTTATTTAAGATATATAATGAGTTCTTTTTATATGCCATCCATTCTTCTAGACTATGCAAGAATACTGAGAAAATGAGAGGGTTTAAAAGTTTCTGTTCTGTGGAATTTGTTTTCTAGTGAGATGAAGCAATCAATTGGTAGTGACTTAATCTATGCACTGGGAAGAAAACTAAAGTTAGATAAATAGATAATGAATGTTGACTCATTCCATTTTTTGGAAGCATGATCAGAGAGATATTTGGTCACGTTCTTGTTTGAAAAGAGGTTTGAATATAATTGGGAATCATGTTTTCTGGATCTTTGAAAGTAAAACATTCTGAATCTCAAAGCACCAATCAGTCAGGAAGGCTGGGGAAACACTGGGAGTTAGGGGACTGCTGGAGAGCAGATAGCATTGAAGGAAGTTATAGACTCCATTGCAATAAGTTTTGGCTTTGTAGAGCAGAAATTAAAAGATGTGGTGATTACAAATGATGTGATGAAATGTGTTTGAAAGGATTTCTCTTTCTTTATGGAATGAATGCAGAATGTAGTCAATTTGGAGAAAGTTTTATGCTTCCTAAAATATGTACATATATAAAAGGAATTGAAATGGTATCACAATATAATGGGGGAGAGAACGCCCCAACTTGACATACCTAATGTCACCAAACAAACCTCCAATGATAGGAGTGGGCTCCATTTTGTTGAGTTTGTCCAAAGGATCTTATGGACACTCTCACACTTTACAAGGTTATTTGTTGCTCTCTATTACTTGATAGTATGGCTCTATTGTTTAAGACCATATTTCTATAATCCAACATGGAGAAGTAAAACTCGTGCCCAACTCAGAGATTCATACCTACTGACTACCATTTATCATGCTGGAAGGCACTCTGCATGCTACCAGAGGGGAAAGTTAATCTTCAATATCACCCAGCTACAATCCATGAGACACACAACAGAGACCAGCCTGCAACATACACAGATACAATCGTGTCATAAATATTAAGAGAGTGACCAAACAAGTCTCTCTTAGATTTGAGACCTACTACATGAAGTAGAACTTATACCCAAAATGTCTATAATAGCTAAAAATCTGAGCCTAGATAAGTCACAAACCCAGGGAAAACCAAATACTATTGTTCTGCTTAAGGAACAGAGTGATAAAATGCTAAATGATCCTTAACAACTTTTTGCCATACCCATAGATAGTGCCTTGCTTGAGCCTCACCAGAGAAGCTTCTTCTTGCTATAGATGGGATTTAACTCAGAGACCCACAGCTGTATGATAAGAAGAGAGATGGAGACCTTGGAGTACTCAGTCTTAAATTGGATGTCTTCATCAAACTCTCCTCTTCTCAGAATCTGTGCTAAAGAGGAAGCAGAATTATAAAACCCAAGATAGTGGATAATTCCTGAGAAGCAGTGTCTTCATACTTGTATGCTCATATGAACAGATATTGTAGCAGCATGCACTTGTTCAAGGTAAACAGCATCCTTGCACAGAGAGGTGGGATCTAACCAAGATGCTATTTGTGAATGATCAGTTGTTTACATTGCTACATCAGTGCATATATTAACCACATGACACAGAAGGCCCTATGGTCAGGAGGAGCTGACCAACACAAAAGAAACTCTGGTATATATATGGGCTTTTGTTACATTTTGTTTAGCCTTGACATCTTTTTCACCTTATTTGATTTTGCATATTTGCTTAAATTTTTAGTTTTTGTATGTTTGGTTTGGGTTATTCTTAGGAAGAGAGAAAGACAACCTGAAACTGAGTAAGTAGGAAGGTGAGGGAGGACATAGAAGGAGTTGCAGAAAAACACAATCAAAATGCAGTGTATAAAAATAAAATTAAATAGAAATAAATAAATGAGGCCGGGCGGTGGTGGCGCACGCCTTTAATCCCAGCACTTGGGAGGCAGAGGCAGGCGGATCTCTGTGAGTTCGAGACCAACCTGGTCTACAAGAGCAAGTTCCAGGACAGGCTCTAAAACCACAGAGAAACCCTGTCTCGAAAAAAAAATAAATAAATAAAATAAATAAATAAATAAATGACTGAAGGTAACCTTGGGAAGGACTATAGAATATTTAGGGAATATATATTAAAGACCATTTCTGAGTCTCAGAAAAATATGGTAGAGCATGAAATTTGAGGATGCTATGCAGAGTGCCTCATGTTTGGTGAACATGCTGAAAGCAGAGTCACTCCGAAATACTGAGGACATAAATATCAGGTATGAGAGAAAGAGTCAAATAAGACCCAGTGAAAGCTTTGATTTGACTTGTATTTGAGCAGGTAAAAATAATTCCCCAGTGGACATTTTATACAATTTTTTAAAAAATTTTGTTTGATATATCACCTTTGCTGACCATGGTTCCCTAGAAGATGAACTGCCTATCAAAGAAGATACCTGGAGAGACTTGCAAGTCTAATAACACACTTTTTCTGTTGAAACTATTTGTGCAGAGGATTAAGTTTTGTTTAATATTTGTTTGACTTGATGTCCTTTCCTCTTTCTAGATGTCTCCAATTACATATAATTCAATTATGAAATTTTTCCTTACAGTTGATACACTTGAATTTGTTTTCCTAGAATATATTAAACTCATTTACATATAGTGTTTCACTGACTTCTACATATATAACCAAACTTCATTTGTTGTTCCTAATTTTCACATCTTATTTTTCCTTTAGAAGAGCTAAAGAATATCTTTCCATCACCAACCCCATTAAACATTTTTAAAATGATATATTTTGCTTTTAAACTAAATTTTAAAATCTTTTTGGATTGTGTTTTAGATGTCCAAGTTGAGTATGTCATTCCTTATACATTTATTTTCACACACACAAACACACACACACACACATATATTTAGATGTGAATGTAAATACACATGTATAATTCTGAAGCTTATGACTGTACATCTATTTAAATTACAAAGACATTTTCAAATACAGAAATAGATTCTTGCTCCTCTTGAATCACACGTTATAGTGTACCAATTTTCCTGCTGATTCATTCAATTAGAATACTATTTATGAATTTCATAATTTGTTTTATAGTATTGTGACTGCTGACTTTTCTGTATTTTATTAGATGAGACCTATACTCTCTCAGGTACATTCTCTAGGTCAATTTTGTCTACTACCCAAGTACTCTGCCAACTGCAGTCTCTAAAAATAGTCTAACTGTAGGATTCACTAATAAACTATTAAACTGACAGATTTAACTGTTTTCTCCAGGAGTTTATAAATTACGCGCGCACGTGTGTGTGTGTGTGTGTGTGTGTGTGTGTGTGAGCGCATGCACGCACATGTTGGGCATGAGTATATGTTTGCATATACTTTTAGTGAAAGGACAAACTTATAGTTAGGTCTTTCCTTCTTTCATGGGCTCAGCAATTAAGCTTGTTGAGATATCTTGCAGTTTTTTTAAAGACTACTAAAAATATCTTCCTTAGATAATTGGATAAGATACAAAAATAAATGAATACCATGAAAGCAAAGGTTGAGGGGTTGAGGGTTAACTGAGTCGGTCATGGAATTTCCTTGCTCTCTTGAAATTTTAAGTTTAATCCCCATTATTATGTAAACGGATGTGTGCTTCTGCTTTTAGTGCCAGGAGAGCAGAAACAAGAAGATCCTGAAGCTTGTTTAACAGCTACCAAAACCTAGTAGACAGGTTACAGAACAGTGAGGAACATGGTCTAAAACAGAGGTCAATGGATCCTGAGGAATGATATTTGAAACTCTCCACAGACGAAAGTATAGAAGTGCACATGCACAAACACACAAATGAAGCAGAAACACAATACCTCAGTTGTTAATAAATTTCTGTGCACAATGAAGGTCCTGTGTGTAAACCTCACTACCAAAACTAAAATGAAAAACATAGAAACAACAAAAACCTATAACAGAAACTATGAGATTTTAACACAAAGATTTTCTACATATGGAAACATTTCCTCTTTCCCTTTTCCCATGAAGTTTATACCATCCAAAGCTAATACATAATAACTTGCTCATAGTAGAAATTTGCCTTTCTAAGTGCTGAAATGAGTATTTCAGGGATGGTCTTATTCCACTTAGTAGGTCATTCCAACATAATACATGGGCTATGTAATTTTATGTAGGATTGAAATTCATTTTCTCATAGACGTGGAACATAGGATGACATGATCAAGTAACCATTTGTACTGCATCCTCACATGGAAGAAAAGGCAATTTCTAGGTACCAGATGCTAGGTGAAGATGGTTTGACAATGGCCTTAATTATGTTTACAAACAAAAATGATGAATAGTGTAAGAAATCATGATGGCCCCATTTGTTCATAGTAATCCAGATATATTTACATCCTACCTACTGTAATCAAGGAGGCTGAGAAACTGTAGATGTCTTAGGCTTTGATGTAATAGAAAATCTTTCCCAAATATAATTCTATCTCTATCCTCTTCTTTGAGATTTATGAAGTATATAAGGTGGTATTTCTACACTATTTTTGAGAGGACATTATTTAATAATTCATAATACTACTTCAAATGGTGACAGATAGTATTGTGGGTTACCATATTCATGAGCAACTCTAATCATGGAAGAATATCCACCATAGATTATGTATGCTCTGTCATATTTGTCTTGGGAGAAGGCCCAGGAGTGAAGAATGCCCACTTTGTATTCTTGCTGTTTCTGGCAGGAGTCTGCTATGTTGGCTTGTTTTTTTGCAGAAGGCTTCCAATGCTAGACAACATTCTGCAGTGATGTTGGCATTCTCCTCCTGGTGTCCACTTTCTTCTGGGATTAAAGCTTGATCTTCTGCACTTGCAGTGAGAAGGATGACTAATTATGCCTGCAAAATTAGAGAAAGGGTTTTAAGAACAAATTGCACTTTAACTGTTCCTTTTTTTCTTTTTACTATTTTTATTAAGTATTCAAGTTATAAAAAATGCATTAGTAAACTCAGGTTGTTTTCCAAAACAAAGCCAAATATGTAATGCTGGCCTTTAAATGTTGTGTTTATAGGACTCTCCAAATAAGGATTTATATGCTATATCTATGAGTTCTTACCGATGGTTGCATGTTGTTTCCTGGATTTGGGAATGATAACCATGGTACTCTGACCTTTGGGATAATTCTCAAGCTCTCTGCCAACTTTCCCGTTTCTTCAAAATCAATAGAATCCACTCCGAATCAGACACTTTTTACTTACTACAGGTGCACTTCGTACATGGTTTTAGGCATTCTTTAAGAAAGCAAGCTAAATGATTGAGTAATGAAAATAACCACACACTCTGGAATACTCTGGCATTTGTGGCACAATGCCCATTGGTACACTAGGGCCTAATGCTTACTCAGGAAAATAAAGATGTTTCCAACTAGGGTCTTCTCAGTATTTATATAATATTCATTGACCACATTCTGTTTGCAAATGTCATAGCCTTTACATTGCATGTCCTCATGTTCAACATCCAGTTTTCTCCAGCAACTTGCAAATTCTAGACATTTTAGACCTAATAAGCCATGAGGTATTTGACATAGTCAACTCTTCCATTAAAATGCAAAAGTAGTCAGTGATAGTAATTAAAAAATTGAGACAGACTGTGTTAAAATAAACTTTATTTTAAAATGCTAGTTTTAGCACACTGAACATGATTTGCTGATATTCGCACAATACTATTTAGCTTGACTTTTGGGATTTGGTAGCATCAACTATGCTTTGGGACTAGATTCACGTCTGTTGTGTGTCTATGCGTGTGTGTGCATGCACATGTGTGCGTGTGTGTGTGTGTGTGTGTGTGTGTGTATGACCATAGCACATGCGAAGAGATCAAAGGACAATATATACAGGAAAGGTTTCTCCCTTTCCACCTTGTGGAAAACTCTAGTGGTTGTGCTTGGCACACTGGGACCTCTTTCTAGCCTTATTTGACTCTTACATTCTTTCATCCTTGAGACTATAGATCTACATTGTAGCAGACAATATATCCTTTTTGCTACTTTTGTATTGCATTACATGGCTATCTAATTCCTATGCCCTACAAAGATCCATCAATGCTGCAAAAGCTCAGAATACTGACTATATAAAGAAATCCAGAAGAATTATAAAGGTGATGGGAATTGAAAGCTACTAGTGTTTCTAGCACTTATAAGTATTTGCCATGTGCCAGATATTGTTAAATATATAAACACTTTAATCCTCAGAATGAGACGAGTTATTATTCTCTCTAGCAGAAGGCACAGAAACAGATGATTAATTAAATAACCTTCCCAAGATCAAACAGCTGGTGAATGGTAGAGCCAGAAAACTAGCCCAAGTGGTTCAGTTTCAGAGTCAATATTCTTAACCATCTCAATCTACAGGAGAGCACTGCTAGACTGGGGAAATTTCCTCAGAGGAATGAACTACGTTCTGCAGCCAAATAAATGCAAAGAGACTTAAAAAGAAACTAAAACTGAACTGAAAATAATTTGATAAAGAGATTAAGGAATGCAGATTTTTTATGAACTGATTTATGAACAGATTTTTTTATGTACAATTTTTTTGCAAGAATCTCAAAGTTTATATTTCAAAAAGGATTAACGGTTCCTTGGTACAGAGTTCTTAGCCAATATCACAATGTCAAAGTTGTATCTGCTCTCAAACCTTTTAAAAATCTATGTGCATTTGAATCTTCAAAGAATCTTATTGAAATGCTGATGATGATAGGTCAAGGGTAAGATTCTAGTTTATTAATTTTTAGAAGTTTCTAGGCAAGGCTAGGTGCATAGATATTTGACTTGTACATAATGTTGTGGTGTTAGCAATTTAATATTCTTTATGATTTATGAACAGAAGGTCCTACATTTCTCACCATTGGATTTTATAGTTTATGGTTTCTTCTCAGCTAATATCATTGCAGGTGATATAGAATTTAATTTGAAAGGACCTACTATGGGACTTTGTAGACTATGGTTCACTAAACTAGTTTTTATTCCTTATGTAAATAATGGTTTATTAGAAATAACTATCCTCACTAAATTTTCATAATATCTATAGACTGTTACTGTTCTTCAACCTGAGTTGAATAGGTGTAATGATCATGATATAGTCTTCAAAGTCAATTGTTTTACTATGTTGCCTTTTATAGAAAAATTTATGCAGACCTCTGATGAAGTAAATGGCATTAGCAGTCATAAGAAGATACTAAATAGCTTCCTAAATACATGGTATAACACTATCTAACATGTTTTAGGTATAATGCCTCTTTTATAAAGAATTTCAAACTATCTTTACTTAACATCCCTCATAAATCTTTCTGAAGTAGTTATTACATGTTTAATTGTCCGTGGTTGGAAGCAGAATACAGGTATGCAGCCTATTGCTCAGGATCCTGTAATAGCAAGCTAAACAGATAAAGCTATTATTATTCACACTTTATGTACATGTTCTTGCCCCATGACTATAGGACCCTTCTTAGAGAATGTTGTATCTAAGTAAATGCTACAGATATATCAATCTTTTTCTTACAGACTTTTCCTATTAGATCAGACTTTTTCTTTCCACTGGAGTCCAGTGACTGTTGAACTGTGTTCCACACAGCATAAGATTTCAGAGCTATTTGAGAAAATAACAAACACTAGATAGGCAGTCCAAAGTACCTTAGTAACTGTTGATCCTTGCTCCTCTATTACAACTGATCTGAGTATTTCTCCCTTAAACTGTCTTTAAGTACTTCTTCTTATTGCTTCATTGTCCCCAATTCCTTGAAAACATTTATTTTTCTACAGTCTCTCCCACACCAAAGAATATAACACAGCACTCACTATAAATTAGGATACTATTATCTTTAACAAAGTTGATTATCTGTGAATCATGTTATTCTGCATGACTACGTTAAAGCATTATGCAAATTGGATCTTTTGTTTCTTCCTTTTTTATCATAAAAGGAGGATTGTTTAGAAATAAGTAACGCTGAAGCTTGATTAGACATTACAACTCATTATGCCACAATAATAATCATGACAATAATTGAAACTCTCATAGGTAGAAGACATTGGGTGTATACTAAAAAATGGTACAATAAAAATTTTAAACACTAAAAAAATAAATTGAAAAAAATACTAGAAAATGAAAGGACCTCACATAAACATGAATTAATAAAATTAATATTATGAAAATGTCCATCCAATAAAAAGCAATTTACAGATTCACTGCAATCAAAGTCAAATTTTCAAATATAATTCTTCAAAAAATGAAGACAACTCTTACAATTCACATAGAAACACAAAAAAATCACGATGATGAAATAGTTCTAGAGGTATTACCAATTCTGGTTTCACGTTATGCCTCAAATTGTACATCAATAGTTTTCTAGCATAAAAACATGCACGTTGACCGATAAAATAGATAGGATGACATATGTAGAAGACCATGCTCTTTCACTCACCTGAGTTTTGATGAAGAGATTAAAAAAGTACACAGTGAACCAAAGAGGGCATCTTCAACCAATGGTTCTAGTCAAATTGAATAGCTACTTGTAGAAGAATAAAATTAGATCGTTCTTTCTCACCCTACACAAGACTCAACTTCAAATGCATCAAGGACTTTAGCCTAATACCCAAAAATTTATGGAGCACAAGGTAGGGAATATAATTTTAAGACACAGACACAGAAAATGATTTTCTAAATGAGACTCCAGTAGTACTAAGAGTAACAATTGATTAATGTGAGTGTAAGAACCTGAAAGCTTCATTATAGCAAAGTCTTTAGTTAATAGATAGCCTACAGGAATGGGGAAAATATTTACTAATTATGTATCTGACAAGGGTTCAATGCCTAGAATATGCAAAGAACTCAAAAAGCTAAATACCAAACAGAAAAACCAAACTAATTAAAGCTTGGAGCTTATAACTAAAGAAAATAAGAAAAAACAAATGTCTTAAGCATTTTTTAATACGTTCAACATCCTTAGCTTCCAGTGAAATGTAATTAAAATTACTTTCAGATTTCAGCTTGCACCAGTCAGAATATCTAACATTTAAAGAAAAATGATGGCATGGGTATGGGACAAAGGAAACATCTCTTCCCTGTTGATGAGAGCGAAAACTGGTGCAGCCACTATAGACACCAATATGGAAGTTCCTCAAAAAACTAGAAATAAAGATAGCATATAATCTCTATATATTATTCTTTAGAAGAGTCTCACTGTAGTAACAATACTACAGTAATATTTTCTAATCTATATTCATGACTGCTTAATTTACAGTGTAAAGAAATGGAAAAAGTCTAGATGTTTGTCAAGTGATGAGTGGATAATGAGAACCTGATACATATACACAAAGGGATTTTAGTCATCTATAAAGAGAAATAAAATTATGAAATTCGGATACAACTGCATCGACCTCGAAATAAATAATTTTTTCCTTCTTATACTTAGATGCTAGATTTCACTCCTTAGCTTTGTACTTTATATTGGAGCACCGAGAGAAGTCAGGAAAGTCGTCAGGTAAAATGCAGGAATAATTAAAGGAGGGTGAAAGAGAATGTCAAAGAAGGAAAGGTGGGGAATAAAAGAACAAGAAGGATTGCTGGATGGTGAATAAGAGGACGTGGTAGAGACAGAGGTGGAGAGAGATATTTATCATTAAATACCATTGAAGATGCATATGATATGCAAACCTACTGGAGAAGTTTTCTAAAATAAACATATTTATAAAAGTAGTTTAAAATGAATTACCCTATAATGGAGGAACAATGTTTTTAATGGACATCAGTTAGCAATCAAATAACAAGCCCAGGGCCAGGAATAAGGATTTAAAGTATATTCTCCAAGATAGAATTCATATTATGTACCCAAAAACTCATGTCCAGCCAGGTCATAGCCCTATTAGAGAACCTAGTGTTGTTATCCTCATAAAAGGTTTAATAATAAACTGACTCCCTTTAAATTCTTCTCCTTTCAATCACAGATTAGTGCATCTCTCAGTACTCATCAGAAAAAATACTTGTTCAGTAGATGGTGCTTCTAACAGTGATTCACAACTGGTCAGTATAAAAAGAATACATGAATGTGGCATGCTTAGATCTAAATGGAATATCTATATCACATTATCTCTCAAGGTGCTTGGAGTATCATGGAAGCGGAAATAGAAAGACCACTAAATTCAGAAGTAGCAGATATCTCCGAAGAAACAGTATTTGCCCAATATGACAAGGCTATTGCGTACATGAACTGATAGTGGCTGTGACTACCTGCCCAAGATCAAGACAGACAAAAATCCTAGAATAGACTTGGAGAGAAACATCAAGTCCCACCATTAGCTGAGGGGCTCTTAGCAATTAATGACTGATGGAGAACAGAGGGGCAGTTTTTCAGGGATGTATGTGCTATATGATCCTCTCACTATATTTGAATGGACAGAAGTGTAGTTGTCAAAAACAATAAACTAAAGACATTTATGAAAGGAATTGTAAGTCAAGATGAATTAAGTAAATAAGTTCTGAGAGTCAACCAACAAATTATTTTTTTTTCTGTGTATATGTGTAACTAGATGTTCCTTATTCTGACTTCTCTGGAAAAAGTTTGAAGCTATTAAAGAGCATGTAAAGACTGTTTAAGTCCAGTGCGATGGCTTAGCCAGAAAAAAACATTTGCTACCAAGCCTGAAAACCAAAGTTTGATCCTTGGAGCCCACAGGGTGGGAGGAAAGAAGACACTCCTGAAAGTCATTCTATAACCTTTACAGCTGCAGATAAACAAGTCCAAAGCATAAAAATAAATAGATGAATAATTAAATAAATAAACAAACAAGTGGGTAAAAGCTAAATAGCTAATAAATAAAATTAGTAGGAAAATATTACTAAAAAGAACGTTTTCTTAAAGAGTGCACAATAAAGCAAATAAATATTTAAGATATTCATAGTTTGGTTTGCAAAATAATAAGTTACCTATTTTTTATGGAAATCTAAATAAATTGACTCTTTAATTTACAATCTTAAGTATTTAACCAATAAAGAACTCATGTGCTGAGTGTGCTATAAACGACAAGTCAAGAAGGAAAGCCAATTCACTTTACAAACTGACTGAAGTTCTACATATTACCCAAAGAGAAACGGAAACCCCAAGTAAACCACAAATCCTTTTATCTACAGTGGTGTTCTATGTGCAAGTTATACTAGGGCAGTGGTGGAAAAAGCTCGTGGGAATAGCCAATGAATAACTGATTTCTCTTAAAAACCCACTCCGCAAGATGGAACCATAATTACCATTGCGTGGGTGACTAAGAACAGGGAATATACAGCAAAGGGATCTAGGGTAAACCCAAATACTACTGGGCTAAAAAAGGAAATGAGAAATAAAGTAGTGATAAAATAACTCTTAATGACATTCTACTGGTCTCATAAATCAGTGTCTTCTTCGGCCATTAGCTCCCTCTGGTTGCAGAAACTCCCTCCTAAAGCAGATAGGAACAACTCCAGGACCCACAGCCAGACCTTATGCAGAGAGAGAGAGAGAGAAACCTTGAAACATACTGCCATAAATGAGATGTCTCCATTAAATTGTTTCTATCTGAGTTCAGGAAACTTAACACGAAGTGCTAGAGCCAGAGGGGATAGAGGACACCAGAAGAATAAGACCCTCTAGATAAACATAAACAAAGCTCATAATGAACTCAGACTGAGACAGCATGCACTGGAACTTCCCTGGTCTACATCAGGTCCTCTGTGGAGATATTATGACTTTCAGTTTACGTCATTAAACGATTCCTGAGTATACGAGTTGATCTCTTATTCTTGGGCCTTCTCTTGGATTAGTTTTCTTCTGTTGGTTTGTCTTGTACAGCTTCAATGTAATAGTTTATTTTATCCTATTTTATTCTGTTATGTTTTGTTTCTATCTCTTAGAAGCCTGTTCTTTCCTAATGAGAGGCAGAAAGGGAGTAGATTTTGAGGCAAGGGGTGGAGAGGAAATGGAAGTACTAGAGAGAGGAGAAAATGTAGTCAGGATATATTATGTGAGAAAGAATCTTTTTTTCAACAAGAGTAAAAATGAATAAGGAACTCTAACAGGGCTGTCACAAGTCGATGTTTTTAGGCAGACAATAAACATAGCATTGTATCAATATTTTCCATGAAAATTGCAATCAAAATCAAGGCAAGCCTCTATCCCAGTGGAAATTTACCTCAGAAATGCCTTGAAGGGACAAATCCTCAAAGCCACTATCTGTGCTGGGAATTCCCCCACAGAAAATGTCGATACTGTGTACTAGTTAATAATAAAACACACTGGGCTGCCTTTTGAAGCAAACACAGGAGCCATCACAGCAACATTACCTATAATTACCCAAAATCGAAAAAAAAAATGTGATTATTCAGGTTTTCATTTTGCGATAGCTAATTTAGCTCCACATTTGTGTTTTATTCACTTTGATGTGTGTCATATCTCTCTTTACATAGTGGTGAAGGTTACAATGATAAGATATAATCTTATAGTGAAAAATTACTTTTCTTATTAATTCATTTCAGATGAATGCAAAATTTCAAAAGTGTTAATCTTGTCACAGTTCAGTAGAGGTGATTATTTTTTCTCCCACTGTGGGAATATATAAATGTCCAAAACTAATTTGATTGAGCTAATAATGCTACAAATAGCCTGCAACTAAATTATTATGATATAAGATAATTAAAACACTTGTAGAATGTACTGTACTATCCATAGAACAGATATTCAGGCTAATAAACTCTTAAATAATTTCAACTTATAGTGAGTGATCACTTGATTTAGTGTCTACTGTGTACATCTTAAACAGTTAAGAGCTAAAGTCAGCCTCATTTCTCTCAGAAAATATTTTTAATACAGTCTTGAATCAGTTCCAATAACAAAGTAGATTTAATAAGCACTATGCAAAAAAAAAAAACAAGGATGAGTAGAAATTCTGCCTAATAATGTTTCTAAATTCAAACAAGAAAGAGGGAAAAACTGTAATTGTTGGAAGACTATATATAAAATGAATTAGCTTAAAGTTTATATCAAACAGTGGTTTCCAGAATCTATCACATCAACCGGCAACATTCTATATCATTCTTTTTCCAAGGAACAAAATTCAAGTCATCTTTAAAGCAATAGACAATAAAAGTTTAATATTTATCATTTATTTTAAACTCCTGTCAATCAGAAGAATAAGAAAATACAATAACAAGAATGACAGGAGACTAGAGCAGACCAATCTAAGGGAAGGTGCCAAAGGGACAATAAAGAGCAGCTACCTCATCAGCCATTGTGAAAGTTACAATTCAAAACCCAATGGCATACCTAATGAGGACAAGAGAGAATTCATAACCTCCAAGTAGTGCATATGATAAAGTAATTAATGAGCTGAAGAGTCAAAAATTGAAAGGGTCAAGAAATTGAAATTTAGAACAAGGAAGTACTAAAAGTTTTGGTCCCACCAAGCTACTGTTTACAAAATATAAATGGATAAATTTAGCAAAGAATAGTATCCAAGAAAGTGGAATAATTAAGTAATTGCTTTTTATATAAGTAGATTTATATTTTCATTAGGGTAGTCAGACTTCTAAAGATTCTAAAAGACCTTGTACACCGGAAACTAAACAATTTCTTCAAGGAACTCCACGGGAAATAATGTTAGGAGAGATGAAAGATGTAGAAAAAATAGAGAATAACAGGTCAGTTTTGTAGATATTGTTATCAAAACATATATATAATAGAATATAACTCACCCTGCAATTTTCAGGAAAGAAAATGCTGGTCTTTTGCCTGATCATCTTATGTGACTATTATCTTTAGAATCACTTATTCTCCCTGAGTGAAAAACAGGCGGCACAGACCAGGTGGATTTTTACCTCCTACCCTCAGCCTACAAATAAAGAATCCCACACAACCCTTAGGAAATACTCAAAAAACAATAACACAGCTAAGGAAAGGTTATTTTTTGTTTGTACATTGAAAATTTCTAAATGAAGATACTAGTGTTTGACCACAACAAATAAAATTAGCATGCATTAAAATTTAGAAAGATTTGTTAGCTTCCATATTTTCAATCACACAGACCTAAATAAAGGCACCCCAGAAATTTAGAGAGAAATTCTGAAGTATTACCTATGTGCAATAAATCTAGTGAACTTCCATTACTGAACATGTGTTATCAGCTTTCTGGAAGAACCTACTAAAACAGTGTGCTACGTACATGTCAATGAGATAACTGAGACTCATGAAGGCTAAATTGAGAGGAGTCATGTAATATTAAATGTAGTGATAAGAAAGTCATGATAATTGTGGGAGATTTGCACACTCATTTTGACTCTTCTATTAAAGAGCTAGCATCTCCAAAATGAGCAAAACTAAGAAACTCCTTATAGTACAGGATTTGGCAGTCATGCATGAGATACAAAATGTTCTTTCTATGGTCAGCATGTTTACAGCTCCTACTGTTCTGCTTTCTATTCAGCCTCAAAGTCATCAGTTAAAGTGCAAACATCTTTAGATAAAATGATCATCATAATAATGTTACTGAATGGAGTCTTTGAGAGTCTAGGTATCTATTGAGAAAAGCCAAGGAACTGGCTAAACAGGCTATTCCACTTTTTTTTTTAATTTCCTACAGATTTTTTTTTCAGTTTCTAGATAGCTGCAAAGTATGAACATTATCAAGGCCATTTATCTCTCAATAATGACAATAATAATAATATACGATAAAATACTTTTTCAAACACTGATTTGACTTATTAGACATAAGTCTACACTACGAGAATTTTTGTATAGATTTCAATACATTATTATGAACATTAATTTGACAAATACACATGTTCCTACTTTATATCAACAATATGGCATATTTTAGGCTTACTGAATAAAAAGAAACTTAATCTCCCAAGTATGAAATTAAGAAAGGTAAAACCACAAGAGAGATCCAATGTTTTTCCTAAGCATTATTTTTTGTTGCCTGTCTTTTGACTCTCATGATTATAAAGATATAATCCTAAAAACTATTATGTGTTGTGTCTCACCCATATTTCCTTTCCCTAGAGAAGTCAACTTACTCAACTTTGAGCCATAATTCATCTTTTGGACTAAGTCATGGGAAGGCAGAATTTCTGTTATTTCCTTAATGATGATTGGTTATAACTAACAAATGAGTGAAGCTTGAGGCTCAGGTAGAGAAGACTTTGGAATGATAAATCATATTGTGCATATCTGGACCAGCCTTTGTCCAGATGTGTACTGAAAGCTCTGTGTTCTTCAGGTATTCATGAAAGTCACAGGGATTCATATCACAACTGTGTGTCCAAAAATACCTAAACATTTTGAATTTTTCACCAAAATACAAAAGATAGATTTCACTATGACTTTAGGACACAGCGTCCTGAAATGTGCCTCTGAGTCAGTTAGAATCCATGACTCCCACACCATTAAGTTAAAAGGAGAATTGACTTATATCTGCTCAAAGTTTAGTTGTTTGAGGTTTTTTGTTTGTTTTGGTTTGGTTTTATCGAAAATATTTTTGTTTTACATACTATATCCTGATTATGGTTTCCTTTTCCGCTGCTCCTCTTAATTCCTCTCCACCATCCTACAAATTTGGGTACCCTTCTGTTTAGTGCACAGTTGTCAAGATTCGCAATGTCCTATTGATGTATTTTCCCTATGATGGGTATGTAATACTTCTTCTTCTGATTAATTTTGGTTAATTTAATTAATTTTCACTACTTCTTCTGATTCATTTTGGTTTGATGTCGATTTTATTAGATATTAAGTGGCTACTGCAGCTTGCTTCTTAGTTCTATTTGCTTGAATATCTTTTTTTCCACCTTTTTTCTAGGAGGTGATGTCTATCCTGATAGTAAAGCCCATGTTGTGGGCTCAGGAAATTGCAGATATTGTTTTCACACCCATTCTGTTAAACTGTACCTTTTTTAAAAAAAAAAATTGGGAATTGAGACCATTGATGTTGCTAGATATTCACAGATTCACAGGAGAGAGGAAAGTAGAATGTTTCAGTAGGATCTGCTTGGTCTTCTGGGAATGGAGGCAGAAGACAGGCCACAGCAAAAGTTCATATACAGAGCTGGGGACTTGGGGTTGGACTTGCAGGATAAGAGGGAGTAGTGAAGATCTGTTGTCAATCTCCCTGTTCATAATGAGTTGTGCATTCCCAGATCCACAACATGCTAGTATATTGACTTTAGGCAAACAGCAGAAAATTCAAATACCTCTTTCCATTCCATTGCTCTGTTTCTTTTCCAAAGAGAACCACAAAACCTAATTGGGCATAGGCCTGTATTATAGCCTCTCATTTTAGGAGTTTTTTTTTTTTGTTTTTTTGTTTTTTTTTTTTTTGTCAGAGGAAGAATGCATTAGCATATAAAGGGAAGAAATGAAACCACAAGTTTTCCTATGGCTCTACAATTTTAGTTCCCCCGAATCATACAATTTTAAACTCCATATACACTTCTTCCACGCAACAGTACATAAAATGATACAATATTCTCTTCCTTCTATTCTCCTTTGTAAAGACTCCTGTGTCGTGTTAAGCTTATATTAAGAAATGTTTGTGCGTTTCTTTGGATTAATCTGAATTGATATGCATCAAAGCCATAATAGGCATCAACCTCGAGCATGGAAATGGTTAGAAAATCAGGTCCTTTTTCCTCTGTAGCAGTAAGAAATGGTGATTTTGAATTCATTCACTGCATCATCTCCCAGATCCTTCGTTCACCCCTAAATCCTTTATCATAAAAAATAAACTTATAAGCTCACATATATTTTTGTACAGATCAGTTTTATATCCACACTACTTATAACAATACCCAGAAGAGTTACTCAATAAACAGTTGGTTGAGAAAATATTCCATATAATTCCCTGTGGTACTTATCTTAGATCTGTTCATATGGGTCAAAGACTTATGTACAAACTTCTCTCCTTTAACTAGGAGTTATCTAAGATTGCAAGCAGTGTATCCCATCCGAATTCACATTGGCATGCTGTTTAATCTAACTATTAGATATGTTCAAAGTCCATAGTAGGAGATGCACATTTTGCATTCATTTACATTTTAGAAAAACTTACAATTTGGGAAATAAGCAAAAAATAATATAAAAGAGATAATTCTAGTTTGCATAAAAGACATGTAAAATTGATTAATTGGTAATTAAAATTAAAAAATTTGACACAGAGGCTTGTTATATCCTAAGGGATTATAAAATTTATTATTTTGTGATCTAAAATAACCTTATAATCTTTTTAGAATGTTCAAGAAAAGTAGGTCTAGTGTTAAAATATAGGCTTTTAAAATACCATTGATAATTTATCAAGTTATTTATATAACATACTGCTATGTTATGCAGAAGAAATTCTTACATATTTTATTAGATATTTTTAGGGTGTAATAAACCACCATGACCAAGGCAACTTATAGAGGAAAGAAAGTTCATTTTGGGCTTACAATCACAGAATCAGAGGCTGTCATGGCAGGTAGGCATGCAGGCAGTCAGCAGGCAGAGTCAGGAGCAGAAAGCTACAAGACCCACACCTTCAATCACAGCAGGAGTAAAACTTGAAATAGGTTGAGGCTCTAAATTCTCAAAACTTACTTCACAATGGTGCAACAAGATTATCCCTCTCTGTAACCTTGTAAATAATGCCACCAGCTGGAAATCAGGTATTCAAATGCCCGAGCCTATGGCAATATTCTCATTCAAAGCACGCCCCCCCCCCATAGCATGTCAATATGAAGAGACTAAACTTGAAAAGTGTTTTGAGGGACTTTTTTAAGTGAGAGGGTCCATTTTTTACTAATTATATTTTTTATTTTCTTTTTTTTTAAAATCAATTTTATTGAGCTCCACATTTTTCTCTGCTCCCCTCCCTGCCTCTCCCCTCCCCTTCAATCCTCTCCCATGGTCACCATGCTCCCAATTTACTCAGGAGACCTTGCCTTTTTCTACTTCCCATGTAGATTAGATCCATGTATGTCTCTCTTAGGGTCCTCATTGCTGTCTAGGTTCTCTGGAATTGTGATTTATAGGCTGATTTTCTTTGCTTTATGTCTGAAAACCACTTATAAGTGAGTACATATGATAATTGTTCTTCTGGGTCTTGGTTACTTCACTCAATATGATGTTTTCTAGCTCCATCCACTTGCCTGCAAAATATGAGAAGGTTCATTTTTAAACTGTATAGTACAACCTTGACAAATTAGTGACTGAATACATATAGGAAAACCCAAGACTCCATTTCTACTTCTGTTTTCAGTGATATAAGATTAAGAAAATACACCAGACGGTGGTGGCATACAACTTTAATCCCAGCACTCAAGAGGCAGAGGCAGGAAGATCTCTGTGAGTTCGAGGCCAGCCTGGGATAAATGAGCTTGGGACAGGCTCCAAAGTTTTAGAGAAACCCTGTCTCCAAAAAAAAGTGAAGATGTATAACTAATATTAGAAGATATCCTATATATATATATTATATATATGCTACATACAGGCTATATGTTATATAAAAGATATACATCCTAATGTATTTTCCATTTCAAAAGTAGAAATATTATTAGAAATCTGTTGCTATTAACAAATAATATTTAATATATAATTGTTATATATGTATATAATGTGAACAATAGCTGAAACTTTTAAGGTTGAAGCTTTGCTTGTTTTGTAAAGCAAGCCATTAACAGACTGAACCTTAGCACCCACCGCAATGCTGTATCTATAAACCTTGTCACACAACTCTACTGCTCGAAGACACATACATTCATATTCACTAAAGATATTCTCACAAACATTCATTAGTGGAGGTGCTAGTCGTTGTATCCAAATGCTAAGGAGAATTCTAATAACTAACACCAAATTGATAGAGAAACAGTTCCATATTTGTACTATGGAATACAAAACATCTGTAATAAATAAACTGCAATGTATAAATGATTGAACCTAGAAAGTGTTTGCTAAGTGACAGAAAAATAAGGCATTTAGACTACAAAATGAATTTCTGTGTTCAAAATTCAGCACAGAATATTGGGAAAGGGAGCCAATATTAATCAGGTCAGGATATTAGATACTGTTAGCAGGGGTAGCAGCTGATACCTCAGAGGGTCTTCTGGGCTGCTCGTCAGCTTCTGCATTATGTCATTGGAACTCTTTACCTTGCATCATGTTCAGAAATTCCATCAGACTGTCCATTTTATTGCCATCTCTCAGATACATGTTCTTTTCTGAAGAGGAAAGAGAGAAGCGTTGGCTCTGGGGGAGAGGATTTGAGGGGATCTAGGAGTGCAGAGAGAGAAAACTGTTATTGGGATGTAGTCCATGAAAGGAGAATGGGGGAGGGAAATGGGAGGAGGGGAGGAAGTGGAAATTTTTAAGTAAAAGTAAAAATAATAAAAACAAAAATTTAGAAATGAAAACTTTCAGTAAAAAAAATAGAAAAAAGCAAGATGCATGCACTTATTCTCATAAACTTTTAAATGGAATGTTTCTTTAAAAATGACACACTAGGCCTGTGATATGGCATAGGACTGGGTGGTTAATGAAGATCCATAATCATAACTGGGCCACTTTCCCTGGGCTGAGAGAAGAACATACTGGCCTGCCCAGCACCTTGTTGAGCATTTGGATACCACTATGAAGAGCAGATATATGGTGGGATACGGGATAGGAAAATGCAGAATGGTTCATGTTCTGTGGAGAGAGGCAGATCCGAACAGGTGAAGCTAGTGAGGAAAGGGTTGATTTGGGTGGTCCTCTTGCCACCCCAGCCATGGTACCTTCTAGGCCTGGGCTGGTGCCAAGGACCATGTCTGTGTCCATGACCCTGCCACAGCCATAGTCTGCATTGATGTCCAAGGCTCCTGCTACCAGCACATGCTATGAGGATGCCTGGCTCATAGAGATTGGATGTACTACTCTACTACCCAGGAACATAGTGATATCCAGCCCAAGCTGCAGCCTTGGGCACTGCCAGGGTCTGTGTTAATCCATGGCTCCTGTAACCAGTGAAGGCCATGAGAATACCTGGGGTCTAGGCCATCACGTGGTGCCATATGTATTGTTCAAGGGCCATCGTACAACCAACGTGATGCCAATCTGAGTGATTTGCACTGTCATCTAGGGCCATGGTGACATACAAGGACCATGTCTGGGTCTGCTCCAACACAGCCAGTGTCTGTGTTGATGACGACCCCAGTTGTCCCCAAAGGCCACAAGTGGCCTTGTTGGGATCTAAGGTGCACTGCTACCAGGGCCGTGTGAATCTGAGTGACCTGCACTGCCACCAGGGGCCATGGTGTTGTCAGGGCCTGATCTACTGCTGTAGGTGATATCTGGGTCAGTGAACCTACCACAGTCAGGGTACACATTGATGTCCATGGCTCCTGTCACCACTGAAGGCCATAAAGAGGTCTGCAACCTGGGCTGACATCAGATGCCTTGTTGGTGCCCAAGGGCCATCCTCCTACAAGGGTCATGCAGGTCAGGGTGGCCTATGCTGCCACTTGGGCCCATGGTGATACCTGGAAAAGAATTGTGACAGGGGCCATGTCTGGGGCCCATGGCCCTGCTGTATCCAGGGTCTTCGTTGATGTCATTACTCCTGTTACCATTGAAGCACACGCAACTGCCCATCATCTGGGCTGCCACCTGAAGTCATATTAGGGTCCATATTAGCTGCTGCTGAGGCCATGCTGATCTGAGTCCTGTGCTTCCACCAAGGGCAATGGTGACAACAATCCCAAACTGCTGTTGATGGTCATGTCTACGTTGTGGTGCTGCTGCTGTTGGGGTTTGTGTCCATTTCTGTTGCCCGTGTTACCACAGGAGTCTGTGTGAAACATGAGTTGAACCATGTGTTGTAGTATGAGGGCCTTGCTGAGCTTGACCCTCATAAGAGAGCTGCCTGCCTAAAGCACTTGGGAAAGCTGGCCCCATTCCTCACCTGAGGGATGTGGTCCCAGTGACCCAAATTGACCTACAATCTAGGCACACATCCAGAGCTTTTAGCACTCCCCAGAAACTACCCCATCTTTGAAGTGTTGGAGCTCACATGAAGATACTGGTCCTGCAGAACAATAGTTGAGAATCTCCATGACTCATGGCAACAGCAGAATATCCTAGAATCGGCCAGGCGGTGGTGGCACATGCCTTTAATCCCAGCACTCGGGAGGCAGAGGCAGGCGGATCTCTGGGAGTTCGAGGCCAGCCTGGTCTACAAGAGCTAGTTCCGGGACTGGCACCAAATCTACAGAGAAACCCTGTCTCGAAAAAAAAAAAAAAAAAGGAATATCCTAGAATCGGTGATGTTCCAGTATTGATGGTGTACCAGAAGTGAGAGGCCTTGAACCTGACCAACAATTACACAATGGCTTTTGAAAGTAAAGCTGTGTGGATGAAAGGGAACACTGCACGACACACAGCAGCTCCCAGGGCCACTGAGACCAATGGAGAGGTGATGGAGAAGTGGGAAAGAAGGAGAAGCCAAGGTTTATTTATTTATTTATTTGCTTTGTTTGTTTGCTTTGTTTTGGGGGGATGTTGTTTTTGTTTGTTTGCTTTTGATTTTTTGTTTTTTGGGGGTGAGGGAGATTTGTTTTTGTTTGTTGATTAATATTCTCATTTGTGTTTTTATTTCTTATTTTCATTTCATTTTTATTATTTCTTTTTAAATATTCCTTTTGGAGGGGACAAAAAGGGGTAAAGGGCAGATATAGAGGATCTAGCAAATGAGTAGAATTAAATTGGGGTGCCTGATGATAAATTAGCAAAGAATAGAAAAAACATCATGTTTAACAAATAAAATGACCTATTTCAGTATTTACAAAAAAACGGAGCTATAGTGCCAGAGAATCCTCACAGAGAATCCTGGTTCTAATTTAAATGCACACAAGCTCAATTATGGCATGAACCAATCTTCACCATCAGTGTGCTCTGGGGTTTGGGGTAATATCAACAATGGTCTACAAATTTATTCAATATTGTCATACGGTTTTCATATCATTTATATGCCTTACCCAAGCTAATAGTTGTAAAGACAGCATTTAGTATAGAAATAAGTTTAGGTGTTTTGAAGAACAGGTTATAAATTCAGACAAAGCTACTAAGGGATTTATTCCCAGTTCCCTTTAACGTAAAAACCAGGGTTGCTTTGTTGTTGTTTTTAACCTATCTAGAAATAGAATTCATTTTATTTATTCCTTTTCATTTTTCTCAGATACATATTGTCAATAAAACATCAATTCTAAATTTATTTAGTTTACATGAATATTCTTCTGTGAGAGGACTGGAAATATTTCACTTAGAAAAGGGACTACAAAATTATGTCTGTTGTGAATAAATAATACCATGTTTTTAATATTTAAAATGTGAATATAGCAAACTATAAACTGAAAAACCAGTTTGCTTAGTGGGAGGTGCCATATGGAGGTAGTGAATCAGTCAAGCTGTCCACAGACATTTGCTGAGCGCCTACTTTAGGTCATCTTCCACCCTAGCACCAAGAATATATGCCAAAGGTAGTGTGCCTGCTGCTTGGCCTCATGAGGCTTTCTGTAAAACTATGCTCAGCTGTTCAAAAGTATTAGCTATGATATAGGAACTTTAAGATGTCCTGAACACAATATTGATAATTCATTGTACCCTTCATGCACACAGAACATTTTTTTTGCTAGTATGGGTCTAAAGTCAACTATTTTTATTTAGTACTCCTTATTGGAGTTTTGCCTTTTGTTAAATCTCATTCAACACAAGCATCAGGTATTGGTCAGTGGGTAAAATGAATTCTCGGAAAGCATATGAATCTCATTTTACTCTCAGCATCAATGCAAAAGTCAGATGTTGCAATGTCATCCATAATAAGAGCATTTGGGTGATAAGGATGGAGGTATGCAAATGCCAGGGTCTCATTAGCCAACAGTACAGCCATCATGGTGAGCTTCAGATAGATAAGAAAGATCCTTAAACAAAAGAGACTAGAGAAAGATGTTGGCGTTTGATGTCTTGTTCTGCAAAGTAAACAATAAATAAATAGGCATCACTGGTGGAACTCAGAATTGTTAGTGTGTGAAAATTGTTGACTGTAATGAAATTAATCATTTTTAAAGGAGAAATGATAGTCACTATGTGATTAATGACATCAGATTAAAATAATTAATTGAAAATAAAATTATACATATTTGGATCTATAGCTACATGTCAGTAAAAACTTTTGCATGTTTCAACATTTAATTTAATGAAGCGATAAGATATTTATCCATTGATGTAGTACTATGTGTAAGGATCTGCATTTTGCAATTTTAAAAGTGCATCTATGAATCAGTTTAAACACAATGCATTCTAGTAAAAGTTCTTAAGATATGACAGCACTCTGAATTCTGAGCTAAACTTCAAGCAGTCCAAAGCGATCTACAGAATTCTTTCTCAAAATTATGTGCAAGGGAAATTCTTTGATTTCTGTAAGAAAAAAAATCCCTTCGTTATAGCAACTTACAATTAATTATTATTGTAGGCTTATTATAATTATTATTAGCATTTTTATCCCTTAATAACTTCACTTATAAACATGAAGTAGCAAAATATATTTGTAATATACTTGTAATTATGCTTAAACTTTTCTACCCAATTAGATGTTGATGCATTCCTCTTCGGTAATCATAAATTAGTTCATTTATCATTAAAATTGATTATATATGTTTGAGGTCACCCAGTACCACATCCAAAGCATTTAGAGATACCTTTAGACCTTTCTTGTGAATCCCATGTGGAATTATTGTCCACACTTTTCAACTAAAAACTCTCTGCAAATATTTTTGCTTTGAGGAAGTGGTTTGAACTTTCTAAAAGGAAGCTTCCTTGACTTCTTCCTACATGTTCCGTTTACTTGACACCCAACTGAGAAACAAGCATCCCACAAACTTGATGAAAAACTATTTTACCCATTTCTGGAGCTGGGAAGAAGTTACGGTCCCATCACATTTTTCCATATTTGTTCTATAGTAACTATCAAACCTAACAAAACTGCTCTCAGTTTTATACTGATTGTACATCTTAAGATATTTCAAGACAATAATTTATTTTATTTGTTACATCTCTTATTAATCACATATTTTATTTTTGTGTCATCAATAGTTGTGAATGAAACAAACTCTGAGGCACTGTCAAGAAAAATGGACATTTGTTGTAAATACAAAAACTGATTAACTGATCAAACAAGCATAAAGATAAAATAAATCCAAGATGGCACAAAGAAAAATGGATGTAACTCAGCCAAGGACTCTTCAATAAGTAACAAAATTATTTTTTATATATAATATGATTAATTACAATAAATTCTGAAAATGTTACAGCTCAATAATAGCATGCCTTATTCAATATTTGTGTCAAAGTGAGATTTTTTGTGTGTGCAATTTGCTTTTGTTCTGTCACAATGTAAAAATGTTGGACATGTCACTTATAATCACAAATATTTACTGAATGTCTTATTTATTTTTGAGGTAAGTTTTGCTGTTAGAAAGACTCATTTATCAGGTCCACTTTTCAAATAAGAGCAATGGGATATTTTCTCTTGTGGTTATATTCGTTTCATTGTGTTTTTAATGCCTCTTCTCATTATTTATATTGCACTTCCACAGTGAAGGACTGAGGCATCACTGTTCCAAAGACATGTAGTCAAGCTGACACCCCCAGAAATTAAGTTCAATCTTTGATAATGTCATTTGTGCAGGCAATGCATTCTGATGCCTTCATGTCCCACTCTTGTCTTATCTCCTTTGTACCTCAGTTATACATAGGATTCCCCACATATTCCATAAGTCAGAAATAAGTTTACATTCTAAGTTTGGGAACTATTTTTTATATTCAAACTATCTAAAGAACAATGTATTTCTTTTTGTAAGACCTTAGTATTTGGATCACGAAGGCTACCTGCTAAAGGTCATATTTTCCAGCTTTGACACTACCAAGGGTGAGATGGAGGAAAGTGGAGGGCCTGAATTGCTGGGCAGTGTGTCTTTGAAGAGTATGCAGAGGGTCTAGACCTTTTCTTTTAGATCACTGCTAAATATATGAATGACATCAGCAGTTTCCTCTACCCTGTAATTCTATGGACTGCCATAGGTTCAAAACAAAGGAGCCAAACAACCTCTGAAACTGTGGGCCAAAATATTAATTTTGATCTTTAAGTTTATTCTCTTGAACATTTGGAGAAATGAATACATATGCGTGTGAATGCGTGCAAGCGAACACACACACACACACACACACACACACAAAATCCTCCAAATGCTATTATCAAACATTGTACACTCAGCAAAACATACAAGGCTCTGAAAAGAGGCAGTAACTCGGTTCTTAATGTGTTCATTCAACTCCTGATTCATTTGGCTTAAACTGTTTTGAAATAGGTCAGAGCCAGGGTTAAATTGCTGATGATAAAAGGTAACTTAAAATAAGTATGTAAGTATGTTTCCTTTGCCTATTAGGAATGGTCTGAAAGTAGATTAAAAGTGTATAATTTTCTGGAATGTTCACAAGGAAACAAAAAATTGTTATTTGTTTCACTAAAAGATATATTTGTATAATTTATCTACTTTCGTGAAGCCACAAAGTTCTTGAGCTGAGACTTATGCTATTGTTATTTCGGATTTCTTTGGTTAGGACCAGGACTACAGTAAAAAGGACAAGGGAGGCTTTACTTCCTCTTTGCAGTGGATGAGTGATCAAATAGGCAAGGTCAGTGTGCAGAGTTACTGTTCCTCCGCCAAACACAAATGGGCATTTCTATAGCATACAGAAGAACCATCTTGGTTGAGTAATAATGTTAGTAAGGTTTTATTAAGATTTAATTTGACAATATTTTGTCCAGAAATCTCATAAATATCTAATTTTTACCAATAATCTGCAACGTCCCCACGGAGAAGGAAAATAACTTTCTTTCTGCCTTTGCCATAAATTCTGAAAGAAAATTGCAAGAACAACATGAAAATTAAGTTAAAGCATGCAAAAACCTATTTGCTTATATATCATATTCATTGATATTTTATGATCAATCGTCAAAAATATCTCAACCTAAAGCCCCAGAAACCAAATCTCAGACTTTCATATTGTGCAATCTTGTGATTAACGATTTGTAATTTAGTAGGTATTCCTTATACAAAGATACGCATGTGTCTGTTTTGCCTAATTTTATTTATTATACACAATCTTAAAATCCCTTAAAATCTGCTGTATTTCTAGTAAATAAAATTAATAAGAATATTGATTATGTTCATTATAAAAATTTAATAACATGGACACGGTGATGGTATATATATATATATATATATATATATATATATATATATATATAAAGAGCAAAGAGCTAAGAGGAGCATATGTGAGACTCTGGAGGGAGAAAAGGGAAATGGTTTAATAATAATATCAAAAATATAAAAGAAATAGTTTTTAAAACCATAATATAGTTTTAGGTCATATGAAATGACATGGGGATATGTTGAAATTAATTTCCTCCATCATCATTGCTGCTGTTAACTTTACTTACATGTTTGTGATAGACATATCAGAGAACTCCCAGTTTATTCAGTAATCAATTCTGCCTACACACTCCTGCAACCTGTGTGTAAGACTGCTGCATGCTGCTACATAGAAGTTGACAGAAATGAAGACCAGAGCTACAATTGAACTCAGAGTCAATCATTAAAACAAGCTGGGAAAGGGGGATAAGACTAGAGAGAACCCAATATGAATCCAGAAACACACATTTGTTTTCTGAAACCCTATTGGAGCAAGGGAGGGGAGTATTCTAAGCCTGATTCACAGTTGGCTCAGATGCTATAATAGGAATGAGGCAAAATCTGCAAGTCCTCAACTCAGCATTCCCCTCTGACTCTGCTTCATGTAGCCATCTGGTCACTCAGAGTGCAGCGATTTTAGGAAGCTCCACATCTACAGCTTACTCTAAGTGTAATGAGGAGCAGTTATCTCCTTCACAATCCAAACTTGTTTCATTCCATAATTCTACCAATTCTGTATGTCTACGATATTGCATAGAAAAAGCTTATCAAGGTAAACATGAAATCCGGTTGACAAAATGCACATCATTGTAACTAAAATTGTAGTACTCTCATCTTTGTCCTTACTAAGTGACTTTTCCAACTTACATTTCTAACAATTAAGTCAATGTATTTTTTTTAATTTTGTGAAACTAAATAAAAAAACATAAAAGTATGGAACTAATTATCAAAGTCTTTTTTATTTTCTGTTTTTATTATATTAAACAGTTTTAATTTTAATATTTAAAAGTTTTTTATTATTTTTCCTTTTACTAAAAATAGGTTATTTTCTTGATGGCTAAAAATGTTGAGCAAATCCTTATGTGTCTTTCAGCCATCTGAGAGGTTTCCTTTGACAATTCTCTATTTAGATCTGTACCCCCATTTTAAGTGGATTATTTGTTATTTTGATGTCTAATTTCTTTAAAAATTATTTATTTATTGAGTGTACAGTGTTCTGTCAATATGTATGTGCAAGACCTCACTATAGGCTCAATGTCCTTTATTTATGGCTAGAAACCCATTATGAGTGGATACATCCCATGTTCCTCTTTTTGGGTCTGGCTTACCTCACTCAGGATAGTGTTTTCTATTTCCATCCATTTGCATGCAAAATTCAAGAAGTCATTGTTTTTTACTGCTGAGTAGTACTCTAATAAGTATATATTCCATACTTTCTTCATCCATTCTTCCATTGAAGGGCATCTAGGTTGTGATGCTAAATAAGAAGGTGAACCCAAAGAAAAACATATAGTTATCCTCCTGGATATTAACCTTCATTAGGCGATGAAAGGAGACAGAGACAGAGACCCACATTGGAGCACCGGACTGAAATCTCAAGGTCCAGATCAAGAGCAGAAGGAGAGATAGCACCAGCAAGGAACTCAGGACCGCGAGGGGTGCACCCATACACTGAGACAATGGGGATGCTCTATCGGGAACTCACCAAGGCCAGCTGGACTGGGTCTAAAAAAAGCATGGGACAAAACCGAACTCACTGAACACAGCGAACAATGAGGGCTGCTGAGAAGTCAAGAATAATGGCACTGGGTTTTGATCCTACTGCACGTACTGGCTTTGTGAGAGCCTAGGCTGTTTGGATGCTCACCTTACTAGACCTGGAAGGAGGTGGGGGGTCCTTGGACCTCCCACAGGGCAGGGATCCCTGACTGCTCTTCAGGCTGCTGAGGGAGGGGGAGTTGATTGGGGGAGGGGAGAAAATGGGAGGCGGTGGCGGGGAGGAGGCAGAAATATTAAATAAATAAATAAATAAATAAATAAGAACAAAAAAAGAAAAAAAAGAAAAAGACCTCACTGTAGGTGGTTGGGAGCCACCATGTGGTTGCTGAGAATTGAGCTCAGGACCTCTGGAAGAACCGTTAGCAGCCAGTGCTCCTAGCCTCTAAGTCATCTCTCCAGTCCTGATGTCTAGTTTCTTCAGTTCTTTTGTATATTTTGTTGATAAGTCCTTTGTCTGATGTGGGATTGGAGAAGATCTTTTCCTATTCAGTTGACTGACATTTTATCTTACTGACTGTGTCTCTTGTCTTACAGAAGCTTCTCAGTATCAGGAGGTCCCATTTATTAATTGTTGCTCTTAGTGTCTGTGCTATTGGTGCCGTATTTAGAAAGTGAGTTCCTGTGCCAGTGTGTTTGAAGGTACTTCCCCTTTTCTTCTAGTAGGTTTAGTGTGGTTGGCTTTATGTTGAGGTCTTTGATCGGAGTTTTGTGCATGGGGATAGATATGGATCTATTTGCATGTTTCTACATTTAGCCATCATGGAAATGCAAATCAAAATGACTTTGAGATAGATGCTTATCTTACAACTGTAAGAATTGCTAAGATCAAAAACACCGGTTATAGTTTATGCTGGAGAGGATACAGAGTAAGGGGATGCCTTCTCCATTGCTGGGAGGAGTACATTCTTTTACACTCATTTTGGAAATCAGTGTGGTTGTTTCTCAGAAAATTGGCAATCAATCTACCTCAAGACAAGCAATACCATTCTTGGACATATACCCAAAGTATGCATATTCATACCACAAGGACATTTGTGCAACTATGTTCATAGCAGCATTATTTGTAATAATCACAACCTGGAAACAATCTAGATGCCCCTCAACTGAAGAATGGATAAAGAAAATGTGGCACATTTACACAATGGAGTACTACTCAGCAGTAAAACATCAATGACAACTTGAAATTCACAGACAGAAGGATGGAACTAGAAAAAACAATTCTGAGTGAGGTAACACAGACACAGGAAGATGAACTCACTCAAAAGTAGATATTAGATGAAAAACAAAGGATAATCCATGATCTCAAAGAAGCTAGGTAACAAAGAGGACATTAAGAGATACATACATGGATTCTCTTGTTAAAGGAAAAGAGACAAAAACTCCTGAGAAAATCAGGAGAGTAAGGGAAACAGGGAGTGAAAAGGGAGTGGGAAGGTGAGATGATAAGGGGAAGGAGAACATGAGAGGACTGGATGACTGAGATGGGGGAAAGACAGAGAGGGAGAGCAAAAAAAAATATATCTTGGTTGAGAGAGCCATTAAAAAACTTTCAAGAAATCTGGCACTAGGGATATTCCCAGTAATCCACAAGGATGACCCTAGCTAACACCATAAGCAATAGTGAAGAGGGCACCGGAACTGTTCTTCCTCTGTAATCAGATTGATGACTACCTTAATTGTCATCATAGAAACTTCACCCAGGAGCTTATTGATGTAGACAGAAATTTATGTCCCACCTGGTCTCACAGCCATTCGGTCCCCCCAAAACACAGGGGTTTATATTAATTACAAACTGTTTGGCCTATTAGCTCAGGCGTATTATAAACTAGCTCTTACTACTTAAATTAACCCATAATTCTTGTCTATGTTTAACCATGTGACATGGTATCTTTTCTCAAAGAGGCATTTTCATCTTGCTTCCTCTGAATCTGGCTGCTGACTGCATCTTTGCTTTTCCTCTTCCCAGAATTCTCCTAATCAGGTCACCCCACATATACTTCCTGCCTGGTTACTGGTCAATCAGTGTTTTATTAAACTAATATGAATAACAGATCATTACAGTTTACAAGAGCATTATCTTGTAGTGAATGGAAGCAAATGCAGAGATCCACAGCTAGCACCAGGCTGAGCTCCCAGTGTACAGTCAAAGAGAAGGAAGAAGCGAAAATATGAGTAAAAGTTTAAAAATGTAATGGATAAACTCACAGAAACAGCTGACCCAAGCTAGTGGGATTTTGTTGACTTGAGGGTGACAGTGGGGGAACCTGAATAGGCTCAAACTAGGCACTCTGAATGTGGGTGACAGGTATGTGGCTGGGGCAGTCTGCAGGGCAACGGGCAGTGGAACCAGAATTAGTTCCTGAACTGGCTTTTGGGAGCCCATTCTCATATGAGGGATACCATGATCAGTCTAGATATATGGGTGAGGGCCTTGGTCCTGCATCAAAGTGATATGCCAAACTTTGATTACTCCCCATGCGAACCCTTGCCCTCTCTGAGAAGTGGATAGGTGTGTGGAAAGTGAGGAAAGTGGGAGGAGGGAAGGGAACAAGGATTGGTATATAAAATGGGAAAGGATTGTTTTAAAAAATAAGTTAAAAAAGAAAATAGATTATTTTTTCACATATTATAACTTGATTATAGTTTTCCCTGTATGTGTTCCTTTCAGTTCCTCCACTAGTCCAGAGCTCTAGGGAACACCAAATACTACTGCTCTAAATTTTTTTTAAAAATTAATAAAATGACTTTGAATGATATTCTAAAATACTCATAGATTAATACCTTATCCAGTCATCATAAGTAAGGCTTCCTCTAGCAGTAGATAGGAACAGATGCGGAGACACACAATCAGACATTCAATCATGAGAATATGAATTTCTTTATGTTTAGCTTATTTGTAAAAATTAAGTTGATATTATGTGGTTGTCTCCATATTTAAATGTAGACAAGGAATTTTGGAAAACACTCAAATTTATCCTTGTGAGTTATCAGCATAACCAGGTGTTAGAAGACAATTTTAAAAACTTTTCTAAAGTAAAGATTTGGAATGAATAGAGCTGTTTTTATTTCACAGTATTCAAACAAATAAATAGACACAAAATGCTCTTATAACCTCAAGGCAAAGTCATTTTAGCTAGTATCTAGGGCATCTCTTGCTTTCTGGCTCTGATTTTTTCCCAAACAAATGCTTCTTTCCAACTCCTCATTGACCATTAAAGCCTAGCGCTGCTCTTTGAATGTGATTTCTTAAATTGTTTTCCATCAGTGAAGTCTTGAAAATTTCACAATGGAGACTTTAGAGTGGACTTGAACTGAATAAAGACAGTTCTGAGAGCAAGTGTGGGCCTGTACAGAGGAGGACCGTCTGCAGTGCTATGCTGCCACACTCTTTTCAGACACAAGTGAAGCAGGCAGTCACTGCTCAGTGCGTTTGAAGAAACTTCAAGCACTTTCTGTCAAAATTTTCCTTATTAATCTGTTTTGATTCCTTCTTCTCCACTTCCTGGCTTGATACTTTTGTTTTTGTCCTTTTGTCAATTATTTATTTATTTACTTATAGAATCTTGGCCATAAAATAAAATCATAATAATAGTTTTATGTGAATCTTTGGTACAGCACAGAGAACATAAATACTTGGTGCAATCAATTGCTTTTCTGAATCTTGACTACTGAACGTTGGTCTATGTGGAAGATGGAGAGAAAAAGAGAGAAGTGGAGAGAAAGAAATGACAGAGAGAGAACACATCGGCATATTTATTTCTATATTCGTGATGTATAGAGTATTGATACTAATTGTACATAAGTAAATGATTCACAAAACTGACAGTTCTGCATAGACATAAGATAGCGTTAAGCAATGCTAATAACAAAGTAAAGACTTCTCTATCTGTAGCACCCTACATATCTAGTTGCACATTTTATTTAATTGCCACCATAGAAAATATGGTGGTATCACCCCCCAAAAAATAACATGAGAAGGCTAGAAGGAGAGTTTTATGATTTTATCCATAGGGTAACTACTAACTATTGAACCTACTGGTCAGAAAAACAAACTCCTACTTATTTTATTTCAGATATAGAAGACTGGGGTAGAAATGCACACGTCAGCACTTCTGTGAGGTACTACCTGCACATAGACATCATCTGAAATTACCCTTCTTTTGGCTTCTCCCTTTTCCTGACCTGCTTTTATCCCCTCAATCAGGTGGTTTCTCTTGGGACTATGTCATTTGCAACTCAGTACTCTGGTTTATAAGCATCTTGGCTAAACCAACTGAAAAGAACTAACGTTTTTATTAAAAAGATTTCTTTATGTTCACTGTGTGTGTGTGTGTATGTGCGTGTGTGTGTGTCTGTAGTGTAAGTGTAGCTCATGCCTGCAGTTGCCACAGTGACAAGAAGAGGGGGTCAGATGCCCTGGCACTGAAGTAACAGGCATATGCGAGCTGCCTGATTTGAGTGCTACATTCAAATCTGAGGATTCCACAAGAGCAGCATGTACTCTTAATTACCCACAACTAGCCCCAAACTCAACAAATATTTAGGGTCTATTTACTGCCTGTACCGTTCTCTTTCAAATGCAGTGAGGAACTCAAAATTCCATTTTCTCTGTAAAACAGATCTTATTAGAAACACTAAAAAAAAGGAAAAAAAAAAAACCCTAGAAGCACTGCAATAAAATTTCTAGTAAGCAATAAAAATGTCATGATAAATTATGAACCAGAATAATTTAGGAAAAGATAAAAAGGGTGTGTAGCATCTTATACAAGAAAGTGTATGAAAAACACAGCTATGAAGAGTCACCAATAAATACAAACAAAAAACACTGCTCACAAAATATTACTTGATGTCATATTTCAAAATCGGAACTCATGATCGCTTAAGTCTGTGAAAGAGCTTAAAATGGGCAAAAGTAGCCTGAACTGTTCTGAGAAGATACTTCCACCTGCATGAGAGAAATAGGAGAGGGAAGGATGAAAACTACTCCATGTGCCTCAGCTTTATGGCAATTTACCACATGTGTGAAAGGGGCAAAGACACCTGGTATTAGTTTCCAAAGGTTATACTGAAGCCGTTGAGACTTCCTGGAATCGTGTGTGTGTGTGTGTGTGTGTGTATCTTATATATGTGTGTGTATGTATGTGTATACATATATACATATATGCCTTCTCTTTGAGAATACACATATCTCTTTCTATGCTGCATAGTTATTTGAATGCTTTCCTATGCATAAGCATTATTTTTTAACTTTCCACTGACTACAAGTCTGTGTGTGTCTGCATATATTCCCTGAATAATTTACACACAGAGTGGTTAACTGCAGTCCTTCTCTTGTAAGCTATAAGGATAAATGTTTTGTAAATTTGTTGTTTAAATAGGTGATTGTGATCAAGATCACAAGAATATACAATTAGAATGTTCATATCTTCATATTCAGTATTGCATGTTAATATTATATGTATAAGTTCATTTTGTCAAAACTGTGAATTTTTTGGTTTTTATTATATAGCAACTCTCTATTCTAGCACGACAATTTTTCTTTCAGAAGCATTTGGCTCTGCAATTTCAAGTAAGCTATAAAGTAGCTAATCGTTCGTATATCGTAGTCTCCAATGTATTTCATTCCTTGGAGAAAAAAATCATACTTGAAATGCAATCTATGATTCATTCCACAAAATTCAAATTTCCCATAATCTTAATAAAATATCCTGAAGCTTAGCATCCAAAAATGGCTGTTCAATAATCGAGTAGGGCTGGCTTTGTTTCCTGGGTGGAAAGGCTAAATGGAATATTTTAAACAAAATTGTGGATGCAAATCTGATGCATTGCCTCAGAGCTTCTGTCTGATTCCAGGAATATTGGTTCACTGGGCTGTACAAGTATCCAGCCTAAGATGAATGAGCCTTGCAGACTTAGAGTTGATCTGTATGGCAGCAATTCAACACAAGTTACTTCTATCCTACAAGATTAAAGCTCCTTTTTTCTGTTTTTGTAAAGAAAAAAGAAATGAGTAAGCCAAGCATTGCAATTCCTTCTTCTATTGATCAGACTTTTGCCATTAAAAACGACTGCTCTTTAACCTTTGCTTTTCAGAAATCATCAGTGTCTCAGACGTGCATGACACAAATATGTTCCCCAGAAGACACCATAAGCAATACTTCTTTTATTACTGGCAATGTAAAAAATGGACATACTTTAAGCTTTTTACAATTACTTTTTAAAGATACAGGATATGATTGATGATCAGATGGAGCAGTAAAAATGAAAACCAGGTGATAAAGATGGAATACAAATATTTCATCATAAATGGGAAAACAATGAAAATCTGAGGATCACTACATTCTACTTGCAGATAATAACCTTTCATCTGAAATAGTGTCACATAGAGAGTCTACCTTAGGAATACAAATGCAGTTGCATTATATACACAAATTTTGGGCTGACACACTTGCTATAACTGAAAGTATTTTATCTATTTTAATTTGGAAAGGTCTGATAAATTTGAATTTTTAAAGAATACCCATCAAAGACTATCACATCTTTCATCAAAAAAAATTGCTGTTTTTTTCCTCTATATTTTGAATTCAGGTCTAATGAAGTGGATTATATTTAATTATAGTTAGTAATTAATAACATGCTTCATACTTATGAAATTGGAACATTTTGAATCACTTACACATGCATATAACATGCTATGTAAAATTATATCAAAATTCAATTACTTGAAGCATATGATGTCATTATATAGTACATTCTACAATGATAAATAAGTCATGTGGTTAAATTTTCTAACATTCTGCAAAATATAACTAAATTATTTTTAAAAATTAGAAATTGTATTATAATTTCTAAGACTCAGACCAAGAACAAAAATTTAGTTTAATTGTACCTTGACAATACAATTGAAATAATTAAATTAAATGTAATTAAAACATCTTACGTCAACCAGTTGCTTACACTAAAACTCCCTGTCCATCCCTTTCATTCTCAGAAACGAACCTCTGTGCACTCTAACCTCCATCGACCCGCATATTACCACAGTTTTAAAGTCCTAGCCTCTTGAAAATTTATAATTGACATCTGCCTGAGCCCTGAAATAAGTCAGTATATTGAAGCACGATTAATAAAAATTCAGAATCAGAAATTTGTGTTCAATTTTAAGGTTAGAGAAGCAATGCAGTCTGCAGTTGGCTCTTACTTCAACCTTAGTCGAAAATGATGATCCTGCTTCCAGGAATCTCAGAATGAGACTGGGAGTCAGAGTTGTCTCCTTTTCTTTTATAATCTGCTTTGGGACTCAAATTAAAGGTATGGACCACTGTCATTAAAGGCACGCACCACCCGGTTTCTATGGCAAACAAGTGTGGCTACTGGGATTAAAGGTTTGTGTCACACTGCCTGGTCTGTAAGGCTAATCAGTGGGATTGTTTTACTCTCTGATTTTCAGGCAAGCTTTATTTATTAAAATGCAAATGAAATGCCACAATAGTATATGCACTATAGTGACATACAAGTTATTTTAATATGCATTTTGAATTTCTAGAATGCCTGGAATCAGGTTTGACTTACAATTTATCCTTATTCTATAAGACTAATCTTTATGAATTTACTTTACATGCCATGATTCATTGGCATTGAAGAGACTAGGAAAGGAGGACAGGGGCTTCTTTTATACTTAATAAAGAAGTCAAAGAGTTCCCTTAATAAGGATGTTTATCTGGAAGGAATTAGTGACTTGACTCCTTTTTTTTCTTTTTTATTGATTTTATTTAGCTACATATTTTTCTCTACTCCCTTCCCTTCCTCTCCCCTTCTTTTCAACCCTCTTTCATGGTCTCCATGCTCCCAATTAACTCAGGAGATCTTGTCCTTTTTCTACTTCCCTTGTAGATTAGATCTATGTATGTCTCTCTTAGGGTCCTCATTGTTGTCTAAGTTCTCTGGGATTGTGTTTTGTGAGCTGGTTTTCTTTGCTTTATGTTCAAAAAACACTTATGAGTGAGTACATGTGATAATTGTCTTTCTGTGTCTGGGTTACCTAATTAATATGATGTTTTCTAGATCTATCCATTCAAGATATCATTTTTCCCACAGTGCATTATTCCATTGTATAAATGTACCAAGTTTTCCTTATTCATTCCTTAGTCGAGGGGCATTTAGGTTGTTTCCAGATTCTGGCTATGACAAACAATGCTGCTTTGAACATAGTTGAGCACATGTCCTTTTATGATTGAGCATCCTTTGGGTAAATACCCAAAAGTGGTATTGCTAGGTCTTGAGGAAGGTTGTTTCCCATTTTCTGAGAAATCACCACACTGACATCCAAAGGGACTGTACCAGCTTGCATTCCCACCAGCAATGCAGAAGTGTTCCCTTTAACCCCACAACCTCTCTAGCATAAGTTGTCATCAGTGTTTTTGATCTTGGTCATTTTTACAGGTGTAAGATGGAATTTCAGAGTTGTTTTATTTGCATTTCTCTGATGGCTAAGGATGTTGAACATTTCCTTAAGTGTCTTTCATCCATTTTAAATTCTTATGTTGAGAGTTCTCTGTTTAGGTCTGTACTCCATTTTTTAAATTGAATTACTTGTTCTTTTGATGACCAATTTTTTGATTGTCTCTTAAGAATAGTCATTCTCTTCCTTAGTTCCATGGTCAATGTGGGCCCTGAGAAGAACAGCACATTAATGTAAATTCAAAGGACAGAAGACAAACCAATTCCCTTATTTTCATCATCTTAAGAAATTGAAACATGCCATATAAAACAATTTTTTAATAAGTGTATGATATCCAGTAAAAAGAATTTCCCAGTCAGCATAACAGCTGTTTCTTAGAGTCATCTGCTTATCAACACCCTTGTAGCCATTATTCATTGAATTTTTGATTGTTCTGTGACGAGTTTCTCACATCCACAAAATGTAACAGTTCTGAAGAAGTTAATACCTTCAAAACACCATAATAACTTCACCAATTTTGGATTTTTTTCCTATCAAAAAAATAAAAAAAAAGCCAATGTTATACATATTCTCAGGACTGAAGAAGCAGGGCTTTCTCATTTACTCAGTGTCTCTCTCATCTGCTAATGACTTCATATTAGTCTGCCAGTAGCCCACTGCTTTTGAAGTATCAAAATTATAGGTCAGGCTTAAGGATGCAGACTTTTCAGGTTTATAGTGATTCACTCAGGAATGCAGTTCCTTCTGCTATATTTAGCGGCTTAGTCAGTGATCCATAATAACCTTCACTAAGGGTACTTTTCTGCTACTGCAGGGTAGGAACAAGGAGTGCTACTTACCTAATGGGAGACCCTTCACCCTATTAAAATCCAGCTTCTTAGATTTCCAATCCTTTGTAATTTCTTGTCATGTGACTGCTACCTTCCTAAGGTGTATGTGTGTGTGTGTGTGTGTGTGTGTGTCGGGGTGGGGGTGGGGGATAGAAGAGAAAAAAAGAAAGCTGCATCTAAACAACCAAGTGCTACCTGGATGAGGATGACTCAGCCAAGGTGGGGCCTGACCTATCCATGCCTGGATATTCTTCTGAAGTCATTGTTAGGCACCTGAAGGTTACTATAATTAGATCAATGAAAAAAAGAGCAACTGACTTGGAAAACAAAACAAAACAAAAAAACCCAACTGTGTCATATAAATAAAGAATTTTCTAATAAAAGACTCTGAATAACTTTACTTCCTGATTTTTCTGTTTTCCTGGGTGGCACAAACAAAACAAAACAAAACAAAAAAACCCAACTGTGTCATATAAATAAAGAATTTTCTAATAAAAGACTCTGAATAACTTTACTTCCTTATTTTTCTGTTTTCCTGGGTGACTGTTGAGCTGCTAAAAATGTTGCAATGAAGTATGGTGGGGGACCTTAACCCTGAAGTGGGGTGGGGGTACTTAACTCTCATGTAGATCTAATTGCAGAATGTTTTACTTGTATGAAATAAAATCTGGATATTAAATGAAACACATGCCAAATGTCTAAGGCAATGAAGCTGATATGAAAATACTCAACAAATATCCACTCATATTACTGTTATTAGGGTACATGCAATTGTCCATAATGCCATTAAAGGTGAAAATCCATGTTCTGTATTCAAACTGCAAAGGCAGCTTAATAAAGTGGGCTAATAGAAAACAAACTGAAGATAAATGATAAATCCTCATCAATTGTAGATGACAACATAATACACATGATACATTTGCTGCTTTCATCTTAGAAAGCCATCAAGCAAAAAGAAATATTGTAACTGTAATCTTACTCAGTACAGAACCATCAGGATACAGTGTCCTATGGTTCTTTGGGAAAATCATTTAGGAAAACCAAAACCAAACAACAATAAGCAAACAAACCAACTTAAATGTGGGACTTAAATGTGAGGCTGATGATTCAGAGTTACAGACACAAGCATCTCCTGGGAAGAAAAGTTCACAAAGTGCTGAGTGCATACCAACATTACAGTAATGCCTGCTATGTCTACGATGTCTGGGATTGAGAGCAGATATCAATAATAGAGTCTTTGATCAGTCATCTACAGACAGTTTTGAAACAAGCCCAGTGACTCTCAGTCTTTATTCCACTTACCATTGCTTCTATTATTCTCAAATCAACCAAAGTAAAATCAAGTTAACAAAAAGAAGTTGAATATTTAAGGCAGAGAGGACTCTGTAACACCACTCAATTTTAGATTTTATCTTTCAAACTCTGCAACTTTGTAATGAACATCAAGTAATTGGAAATATTTTTTTCTAAGATATTCTATTGACAATTTGAAATAAGAGTCAAACTCTAGTTTTATAGAATGAATCTCTCTGATATCTAACACCAGAAAGTATGGTTAAGTGTTGGAAAAGAATGAAATAGTTTACCTGGTTCACAATGAATAACATTTTTCCAGCAGACAGCTACACATGCATGCTGTGCCTTACAAAAGTCCACAGCATGCAAAGAAAGAAAGAGAAGGGTATTTTGTCATGTTGTGGTTGCCTGTTAGGCAGTATTTCTTTTATTTTTTTCTTTACTTGGAAACAAGGTTCTTGCTGTGTTTCTTAGACTTGCTCAGAAATCTGAGGTTCCTGGCTGGTAATGCAGCTCACCAAATGACTGAGGCCACCAGTTCCATTCCCTGAATCCACAATGTAGAAGGAGAGAACAAATTCTCCCAATTTGTCCTTGGACTTCTATATAGTGTATCATTTTCCTTCCAAGTAAATTAAAAATAATAGACTAAAAAAAAAAAAAGCATGTGAAAAGCTTTAAGTAAAAAGAAATCCTGAATCTGAGCTATCCTTTGACTTAACCTCCAAGCACTCAGGAGTGCAGGTAATTTAATATAATAGATTTTTAAGACTGCTTTCACTAAGCAGGCTATATAGCCTTCCCTGCCTTCAGTTTCCACCTGATGCCTTTATTCTGGGCTACATGCTTACCAAGAGGCATGGACATGCTAATCTTTCAAGGACTACCTATAAAAACACCTAACATAGCATCACCACCCTTTGTGGCTGAAGCCACAAAGATTAGAGTAATTAAAGGAATTACACAGCTCATGCTTCTTCCTAAATGTATAATCATTTTAGCTTCAGATCATCCAATTAACAAGATCTTCCAAAGCAGGAGCAACCATCTCATGGCAGCCAGATTATATCCTCAAGCAACAAAGAACACAAACTCAATGATGAACCTGTCTACAAGCTGAGGAAGACTGTTTATGGGTAAACTTTGGTTCTGTCCCATTTATTTTGTTTCAAAGTAACTTGATGGAGGAAGATCATTGGTTAATTAAAAAAGAAACTGCTTGGCCTCATAGGTTAGAACATAGGTGGGTGGAGCAAACAGAATAGAATGCTGGGAAGAAGGGAAGTGAGGTCAGAGATGCGATGAAGCAAGCCGCCAGGTCAGACATGCTGAATCTTTCCCGGTAAGACTGGTGATACACAGATTGTTAGAGATGGCTTGATCAGGATATGAGAATTAGGCAGTAAGGGCTAGAGCTAATGGGCCAAGCAGTGATTAAAAGAATAGAGTTTGTGTGTTGTTATTTTGGGGCATAAGCTAGCCAGGTGGCCGGGAGCCAGGTGGCAGGAAAGCAGCCCTCAGCTCCTACTACAGTAACTCTAATCATAAATATAGGACATTGAGCCTATAATTCTAGGTCCTAGAGAAGCTAAATAAGAAGGTGAACCCAAAGAAAAACATATAGTTATCCCCCTGGATATTGGAAGTAGACGAGATTGCTGAGCAAAAATTTGGAAACTGGGAGGTGGGATGGGAAGAGGGGAAGGGGAGATGGGGAGAGACAAGTGAGAAGGGGAGGATGGGGAGAGCTTGGGCGTATGGGATGGTTGGGATAATGGAAGGATGGATATGGGAGCAGGGAAGTATATATCTTAATTAAGGGAGCCATTTTAGGGTTGGCAAGAGCTTTGACTCTAGAGGGGTTTCCAGGGGTCCAGAGAGATGTCCCCAACTAGGTCCTTGGGCAGCTGAGGAAAGAGAGCCTGAAATGGCCCAATCCTATAGCCATACTAATGAATATCTTGCATATCACCATAGAACCTTCATCTGGCAATGGATGGAGATAGAGACAGAGACCCATATTGGAGCAATGGACTGAGCTCCCAAGGTTTAAATGAGGAACAAAAGGAGGAAGAACATGAGCAAGGAAGTCAAGACCACGAGGGGTGCACCCACCCACTGAGACGGTGGGGCTGATCTATTGGGAGATCACCAAGGCCAGCTGGACTGGGACTGAAAAAGCAGGGGATAAAACCGGACTCTGTGAATATGGTGGACAATGAGGGCTGCTGAGAAGCCAAGGGCAATGGCACTGGGTTTTGATTCTACTGCATGTACTGGCTTTGTGGGAGCCTAGGCTGGTTGGATGGTCACCTTCCTAGACCTGGGTGGAGTGGGGAGGACCTTGGACTGCCCACAGGGCAGGGAACCCTGACTGCTCTTTGGACTGGAGAGGGAGGGGGAAGGGAGTGTGATGTGGGGAGTGGGGGGAGGGGGAGGGGAAAGGGAGGCGAAGAGGAGGTGGAAATTTTTAATAAAAAAAAATAAAATAAAAATTAAAAAAAAGAACAGGAAATGCATTTTGAAGTTCATTAGTTTTGAAAAAACTTTTGTACTGTCAGGTGATTGATCTTCCTTGACTACACTTTTGGTTTAGAATAAGTAAGCTTGTTACTTTATACTGAGCAGAAGCAAGACTACTAGCAATAATAGATAAATACCAAACACCATCAAGCAAGGTGCTCACATCATTCATCCGCCAGCTGAAACCCTAGTGGAGTGGGTTCCTGGTGCAGCAGAACGTCTCTATAGGTGAGACTTTCAAGTTAAAAATAAATAAATAAAAATTAAAAAAGCCAATAAAACAGGGACAATATCATCATCAAATCAGACTTCTCAAATAGCCCAGCAGGAACCAGATAAAAAAGCAGACACAATTAACTAGAGTCCCCTGCCAAAGGGGATTTTCCAAATTTTCCATGGATGAGGTTTAGTGTCTTTTTCCCACTATAGCTATATTTTACACCATGGGATAAACAAGAGTGACCTCTGTAGAAAAAACTTCCCACTACTCAAAGATACAACTTTTTAACTGCCTTAGCCATTTGCTATGTACGCTTCTTCTTGTAGTCAGCCAGAGGGATAGCCAGAAACGGGACATGGGATTTGGAGAACACGTCATAAACAAACATTCCTGGATTCTGGACGCCATCCCATTCAAACAGCCAGCATGCAATATAAGATACCAGTACAATGCTCATTACAATATTATAGAGTGTTAATTTAATGCTGCTTCAATAATATCATTGCTTTTATGAAATTTCATACAGGTGAGTGTATCTTTTGAAGAAAATCCCCAAAGTGGAATCATTACGTCAAAGAGTATATACATTTATGATTTAGTTTTGTCTATCATTAATAAGGCTTAAATCTCTTCACTATTTTTGCAAATAAAAAGATTTTTAAAAAACCAATTAAGATTGTATTTTTGTGCTAATTATTGTGCTAAGTATTTTATTAATGTTTAAGAGCCATCATATTTGCTCTGTGTAAACAGGCATTTGTTTATTCATATCGTTTTCTGTCACTGTGTGGGTTTTTTTAAATCTGTTCTTAAGACATTTTTATATATAAAAGAAATGTTAGTCTTTTGACTGTCACATAATTAATGGATGACTTTGTTGATTCCTTTAATTTTAGGTTACATTTATTTATTTATTTATTTATTTATTTACTATCTAGGCACTTTAATCTTTATGGTATTAAATTTAACAATTCCTATTTTTAAAATTGGGAACTGGAGATTTGGCTCCATTATGATGATCTGGGTTTGGGACTAGAATTTTCTTAACAAAAAAACAAAAAAAAGAGTTAGGCTAAGGCGTGTTATTTTTAAAACAAGTGGTGGAAGGCAGAGATAGTGGGACCCTTGGCTCTTACTAGCCAGTCAGTTTAGCCAAATGAATGAATGACAGATGAAGTGAGGATCTCTACTTTAAAAAACAAGTTTAACAGAAATTGAGGAAGAATGTGGAAATAACTTCTGGTCCCAGACCTGAGGCTCAGCACAGATGTGAACACACACACACACACACACACACTAAGAGATAGCTTATATCTGCCAAATATGAAGTAAGAAAAACAAAGTCATCTCCAATCTAATATTTCAAAATTATTTTATTCCTTCCTCAGGAAAGTGGATTCCTTCTGATGTTTGAGTACGGTGGTTCATTGGAACAGATCCTGAGTTGTAATATGATGTATTAATTCCGTTCGCATTCTCACAAGGAACTTGCTCACAAATTATTTGTTGCCCGGCCATGGATAGAGTTGTTTTCTTCCTAGACTCTCTTCTTTGTCAATTATACTTTTCTTCATTGGTATGTTATATAGTTTCAATTTTCAATAGCCTTTAAATTCCTTTTTAAATTATTCTTGCATACAATATATCCTGGCCACAGTTTCCCCCTCCCTCCACCCTTCCCACCTCCCCTCTTATGTCCCAGATCCACCCTAAAAGAGAATCAGCCCTTCCCCCAGGGATAGCAAGTGAACAAGGCATAACAAGATGCAATAAGACTGGATACAAACCCTTATAACAAGGCTGGAAGAGGCGATTCACTAAGATAAAAAAGACTCCACAAACAGACAAAAGAGTCAGAGACACTCCCACTTCTGCTCCTAGGAGCCCTATGGAAACACAAAGCTAACAACCATTTAGAGGAGCTAGCACAGAACCATGCTGACTCCATGATTACCTTTTCAGTCTCAGTGAGCGCCTATGAGCCCTGCCTAGTTCATTATGTGGTCCTGTTCTCCTCTTATCCTCTGACCCCTCTGGCTCTTAGGATATTTCTACCTCTCTTCCATGGGATTCCCCAAGCACTGATGAGAGGGACCTGGTGGAGATCTCAAATTTGGTCTCTCTTTTGCACTTGGCTATTATTTGTCTGTGAGTCTCTGCATCTGTTCACATCAGCTGCTGCAAAAAACCTCTCTCATAACGATCGCTCTAGGCACCAATATATAAGCATACCAGAATATCATTAGGAATTATTTTGAAATTTTTTTTTTAATCATAGATCTCTGGACTATCCAGTCACAGATTCCCGGTCATACAGGCAATCTCACACATGGGATTTCTTTTATGGCATAAGCCTCAAATTAGACTAATCGTTTGTTGGCCATTCCCACGAGTTCTGTGTCTCTATTAACCCAACAAATCTGGCAGGGTGGATCTGTTGGTGTCGCAGTGCCACCACTGAAAATAACCTGAATACAGAAGATGGTTGATTTAGGCTTGTAATGTCCATTACTAAGATTTCTTGTTAGGGCCAACCTGCCATAATCCTGGTAGCTTCTGCCGCATTAGGTTTCCACCTTGTCTCCCAAACACCCTCCAATTCCATTTGTCTCTTCCTGTTCTCTCTCTCTCTCTCTCTCTCTCTCTCTCTCTCTCTTTCTCTCTCTCTAATTCTGAAACTATTCCTCCTGTTTCCAATCCTACCAGTCCCCAGTCAACCCTCAAAATCTATAGCTAGAAACTGGACACAATCTAGATGTCCCTCCACCGAAGAATGGATAAAGAGAATGTAATTTACACAAAGGAGTATTTTTCAGCCATTAAAAAATATGACATCAGGCGAATGCATGGAAATAGAAAAAAGTTATCCTGAGTGTGATGACCTAGACCCAGGAAGATAAACATGCTATGTACTCACTTATAAGAGTACATAAGGTGTTAAGTGAATGATAATGATGATATAACCCACAGACCCAGAAAGGCTAAGCAGCAAAGAGAACCCTAAGGGGGATGCAATGTTCTCTGGGAAAGGGAAGTAGATAGCCTTTAAATTCTTAAAGACTAGTTTCATTTGAGCACTTTAAAAAGAAATTTCTTGCTATTTTTATCCATAATTTTCCTTAGAAAATTATGCTGATACTACTTATAAAATACCCTAGTCTTCTGGGCAAAAAGCTATTTTTGCATTAGATGTTTATTTAAAATTCACTTATCTGAACATCCTCATCATCCATCCATTTCCTCTGGAATCTGCTCACATTCCTACTAGCTGTCAGTCAGTAGTAGTAAGCATTTGTAATTAATCTCAACCACAAGTTTAGGTGTGCCTTTACCTTAATTAATCAGAGTTTGATTTTAAAGTCATTTTTATTATTTTGACAAAGGGTCTAATGTATACTATGCTAACTTTCACTCATGCATAGCTGAAGATGGCTATATGTCTAATATTTCTGCCTCCACCTCTTGAAGGTGGGTGTTACAGGTATGTATTATTTCATTGTGTTTGAGATGTTCTGGGTCTTGAACCCAGGGCCTTGCATATCATAGAAAAACATTCTAACAACTGAATTACATCCTAAGTGAAAAATTTATTCTTAAATATTTTTTATTTTCACGTTTGTACATACAGAAACAATGCAAACGATACTTATATCTGTCATTTTTTATTAAAATCTCAGTGTTCTTCTCTTCTATGTGTGCTCAGAAATTCAGCATGATTATCTCAGACTCTTATACTGTAAATAGTGTATTAAATATTTACTGTTCTCTGATAAGCAGACAGCTTTTTCCTTACAGAGAAGGACAATATCCACACCCTGTCATTTTGTCCTCTCTTCAGATTTTAGTCACTGACAGAAGTTTCTTTCTCCATCTCTGCTGCCAAGAATTTATAGGCTCCTGGGAAAGAACCTATGGTAAGAAATGGATTTGTCCAGATATGGCAGCTCACTCGGTGGTCTCTGGTAATGCTGGCCAGCAGATACACCAGATGGCAAAAATGTGTTTTGTGTATTTTCTAATGTGGGCTTGCATCCCCCCTGTCAGGTGTTTAAAGATAAAAATACCTCCTTTAAGAGGCACTGAAAATCTAAATTAAGAACATCTGGCACCCTGTTTTATTTACCCTTTGTTAAGCATCATAAAGTAGCCTTTCAAGGCAGAAAGGGAATGATTTACATTTGCAAAGCCTTTGCTGATTTATTCCAAACCGATTTTGCTCACCCAGATGATTTGTGCTCCACCTTCCAAGATCTTTTAAACTAGTTTTCCAGGTGCAGAGGTGAGAGTTGCCAGGGTATAATTTTTGGATTACCCTTAACTCACTTCTTCAAGATGTTCAACATGTTGGCTGTGCTCCAATCTCCAGCTATAGTCTCTGCTTGAAGGGGGAAATTACATATTTCATAATTATATCATTATAAAAACACATTTTGCCAGCAATGATGCTATATTTGCCAGCAATCTTAAAGCATCTTTATTTTCCTGTACAAAATCTAAAAATAAGCTCTGTTTTGAATGATATCTATTTTTCAGCTTACAATAATTCTTAAAAACAAGTGTCTTAAGTTGAATTTCATAGAATTTGATAATTAATGATAATTCAAGGAAAGATAAAAGTAATTGTGTTAGATACAAAGCAAGCCTCACATGAAGTCAGCATTTTGTGAAGAAATTCTGTTATCTTTAATCTTTAATTTACAAAGTCCCTTAAATAAGCCTCACATCTATCTGTTTCCTCAACTGTAAACTAAATGTTTTCTAAAAGGTTTTGCCAATGCTTAAAATATTAATATAATGTAAGCACCAAACATGCTGATCTGGTGTCTGAAACATGAATTGCTCAGCTAGAAGTAAACATCACCACTGTGAAGTGAAGTTTCTAGAAAACTGCCTTGCCCATGGTCAAGTTTGTGCAAGGTCAATTGGTTTAATAGATCTCTATGACTGGAGAGAGCAGGAATATTGAAGATCCAGAGGCAAATTATGTAGACAATCTTCAATCCCTTTAAAAGCACCATCGCCTGAGTCTGACCTGTTTGTTTAGGTATAATTAAAAGTTTACAGTTAGCAATAGCTTCCACTTGCCTGGAAGCCAACCCTGTTATCGGAATGGATCTGAGAAGACCCTGCTTGGCTGTAATACCTAGTGTTCCCACCAATGTACTACAAATGACTTGATGGCTGTCTTCTATGCAACTGTGAAATCTTCACAAAACTGTTTTCACATAAAAATATGCTCTTGGGGCAACCTGCATCTCCGCTACTCACCCATCCCCCATTCTTATTCCTACTTGGCTCAAGAACAAATTTTATTATATTTGGCTTGACATGCAAACTGTGTTCTACTTCAATACTCTATTAATTGACAAGTAGGAACTGTTGGGAACCATGTCTACAAATTTGCAGTTTCTCTACATAGATCTCACGGGCAGCAAATGTTTGATTAGGTAACATCAATACCTCATTGTGAGTGATCAATAAAATGAGACAGCACAATCTCAGAAGTGCTTGAGCAAACATGGGCCACATGTTCAAAATGCATCCCCAGAGACAAATTTCATTAAAATTTGAATATTTCCTCGACTTTATTTATAAAAACACTCTTACCATTTATCCAATCCAAGTTCTAACCATATGCAATACTGCTTGGCTTCCAAGTTAGAATCAAAGAAGGCTGATATGGACATAGATATTCTCCTTCCTCCTGTCTTTAGGAAATATATAAGGGAATTAATACTAAAAATTAAATTAAACCCACCAAATTATTAAAACCATCTAAGTTTTAATAAATGCTAATACAACTAACCCACAGTAGGATAAACAAATTATCATAAGAGAAGAAGATTAACATTAAGCCTTATTAACTTTCATTGAACAATGCACAAATACTGAGACCTAATGTACTTGAAACATACATTAACCTCTCTCAGACTAATATGCCAAATCCATGACCTTGCATTTTAAGTGGCTAATTACACTTGATATAAGGAGAATAATTTAAATTGGATATAATTGTCTGAATGTAGTTTGATGAACCCTAGCATGACTATATCTACCCTCTCACTTTTCATATTGCAAACATTAATTTTGTTTGGTTTTTGTGAAAGTAATACTTTTCTTTAACATCAAATAACTGAGCAATATACAACATTAACTTTGTATCATTATCCTTCAAACCTAATTCACCTCCTGACAAAGAAATTGCATTTAAATTTCTACATTAATTCATCAGATGTCTCCCCACAAAGTAGAATAAATACCACAAATCTTAACTTTATGATTCATCAGATTTATAAAATTACTGTCACTATCTCATTAAAAAATGCGAAGGTTTTAACTGACTGCTCAAATATCCAAACTGTTTCTGCTCCTTAGTTACCCCACAGTTCTAGGTTTTTCTCTCTTTTGTGTTTCTAACTGCTGACTTGAGTAACTGTTTACATCCCATTAGCCTTAATCATTACATCTAAAAGGCATTGTATAAGATAGGAGCACTGCTGGATCCCTCCCTCCAACACACCTTTACTTTCTCCTTTTACTTATACATTCATTTTACAAGTATAACATAAATATAAATCAGAGTATAGGATAGGGCTAAGTTTAATAGTTGCTGCATTATATGCAAATACGTGTATCATATCCAAGATAAAGAGACTGGCTGCCTCCTTTCTCAGAGGAGCCAGTTTTGAGTCCCAGAGAACACATCTGACGATCACTTAGTTCCAAAGGACCCAACACTCCCTCTGGCCTCCCTGGACATTGCGTGCATGTGTTTATAATTATATTTGCTTCCCTGTTCCATGAAAAGTTTGGTAGCTATTTTGGATGACTTTACTTCTGCATGCTTCATTCTCATTGCTAACAAATTACTGCTAGTCAAACGCTAGCAATCCTCTATTGATCTTTCCTCCTCTGTGTACCTTTGTTTTCACCATCAATGTATTAAATGAATAAATGTCTCACGTTTATCTTCTACCCATCTTATTGAATATACTGCTGGATAGTGGCTGAATTTTTAAGATTTAATTTTTCTTGTACCTTGTTATCGATTTGGCATCCTATCCATTTCTCTCATGCTGTTTAGAATACTTACAAGTTCAGTCACATCAATGGTTTATCACTAGAATTTTCTATTTATCACTCTAGCCTATGGGTATTTGAAATATCTTTGAAAACTTGCCTGAATATTCTCATTAAAAACATCAAAAATTATTTTCTTTTCTAAATTAAGAAAGTCTTGGCAGCAATACTTCAGATTGGCTTCATTTTATTATGTATGTTTCAGTGGTTTCTTCAGCTGAGAAATATTTAATGGTAAAGACTAAGAGGAGTGAGTTTACAAGTAGAAGTGATGGCTTCCAGTGAGAAATCTTGGGATGACTTGTGCTCATGGACACATTCATCACATCACAAAAAAGATTTCACTCCTAGTCTCTCCTACTTATAATGGACATCTGATTTTACAACAACTTTACATAATTTGGAATGACATTTTCCAGTGTTGAATGCTACCAACAATGAGTTTATAGGAAGAGATATTAGCTATTTATTATCTCTTACAAACATCTCACTTATCATCTTGTTCTCGAACCCATGTATGTCTCTGGTCCTCCAAAACTCTACCATTTCTTGTTTGCTACCCCTTGGGATTTGACAGGGAAAATATAGCCTTCATCAGCTAAACTCCCTTTTCACATATTCTAGATTTGTATCTGTATGATCTGTGATTAATTATGTACTCATTCATCTATTTTGATCTTCCAGAAGTTCATTAAAAATCTGTCTTTACTGTTTTTTTTCCTTCTCTTGGTTGAAAATCTCTCTTTAATTTTCTGCTATGCACGTTGAGACCTGAAAACACAAAAGTACTGTAGTCTCCATTTAGCTGCGCTCTTGCTCTTTTTATGTTGTTAGTTACCACTGTGAACTATGATTCCAAAACTATTATGAAAAATTTTTCAGAAATAAACAATTTACATAGCTGATCTCTTGCATTGCTCTGAGTGGACTCATGAATGCTTATGCTACGTTGCTATATCCCATGTAGTTTCCACACTCAATACACTTTAGACCATTCTATACCTAGAAACCAGCTCAGCTATTGGGTTTACTGACATGACGTCTTTAAATCTCAAAGGGCAAGAGTGGCGATGATGATCAATTTTATATGCCAAAATGAGATCTACTGTTCTTTCCCCTGAGTTTATAGGATCTACAATAAAAATGCATTTTCTATGGATTGTAAAAAAGAAAACTAGGGCCTCAGTATTTAGTTGCATTTTGAACAGTGAGGATTATTGTCATGATATAAGTGCTTAATTATATGAAAAAACAGTAATTTGTGGGTAGAACACATAAACAGAGAATGTATTCTGATTTACAGGAACGTGTTTTATTGGAAAAGAATGAGAAACTCATCTCTACAAATTATCTTATCATCATAGCAAGGATATGCATAGTAAAATAATGCAAATTTTAGAGAAAGAATCATTAATGTATTTTACCTTTACCATGTTGCTTTATCTGTCTTATTTTATTATTCATTACTGATACTTTTTCAATAAGGTTAACATAGAGATTAAACTTTATGATAGTTAAGGCATTCATATGAGTAAACATGTATCTCTAAGGTTTGTGTTATCCATAGTTTCTACCATCAGCTTAGTTTCTGGGATATCCTCCACATACAGAAGGATCATCTGTCAAAAGATGCTACTACCTTGTTCTAAACAGTCTCCTTATGACATGGGAAAAAAATGCAAAAGGCACTAACTATTTTTCACTCTGTTTTTCTTGTTGACCAAAGTACAAGGACTATGTTACTGATTTTTTAAAAAATAATACAAAGGAAGAAATTAGAGAGTGAATGGAAACATCCCAGCAAACAATTATGACGAAACACATCCTATCAGAAGCCCTAGGACACAATCAATGAAAAAGAACTTAAGAGTAAAGTTTATAACAGTAATTGTCCATATCTAAGAATCTGAGCAATGATAAGTAAGCATAATAACAACAGGTCTCAAGACTCTTGAAACGTAACAAGTAGCCAGTAACATTCACAGAAAATTTAAAAAATTAATAAAGATTAGGGAAAAAATTGGGTGAAAGGAGATTAAAAGAAAAACACACAAAATCAAAGAGCTGGTTCTGTGAAAAAGTTAATTAGATAGGAAAAACTAGAATTAATGTGAGAGAAAAAAATGAGGAGGAGAAAAATCAATGTAATTAGAGAGCAAGGGCATTATCATTACAACTCTAAGAGACCAGGGGAAATCACAAAAAAATGACTCTGAAAATTTATACTCTGAAAAGCTGAATAACCTGAATGAATAAAGAGTATCTAAATGTATATCATCTAACAAAATTAGACCCTAATTATATAAGTAGACTTACTGCAAGAATGAGATTATAACTGTCGTTAAAATCCTCCCCTTCAAGAAAATCTCAGGGCCAGATGGATCAACCACTGAATTCTACAAAGTTTCAAGGAGACCAAATCTTCCTAATTTGACCACAAAACAGAAAATGATATACTACTGAGCTCAATTTATAAAGTCCATGATACAATTTTCTTCTTCTTAATTTTCTTCATGTATTATTCATCCCCACCACAGTTTCTTCTCCATCCTCTCCTCCCATTCCCTTCCTCCACCTCCCTTCTGTTTCCTCATTGACTTCTCTATTTCTTTTGAGAACGGATCAGGCTCCCATACATATCAACAAAGCATGGCATATCAAGCTGAGGAAGAACTAAGCTCCTCCCTTTGTATTAAGAAGTCAGTAATATATTAATACTAAAACCAAGTAAAGAATTTACATCAAATTAAAACTATAGAGCAATTTCTTTGATGAAAATACTTGTAAAATTATTAACAAATATTTGCTTTCAGCATTCCTTAGTTGTTTACAGTTTCCTGTTTATATCTCATACCTCATGGTCTTTCCCCCATCTACTACCACATGTCTGTTGCTGTACTTGCTCAGTTCTTGCTTAAACATACAGGTTGGGAGACTTTGTGGGTATAACTTCTGAAATTTCTAGGAGACAAAATCTCACAGCACTATCACTCTTGGTCACTTGATTTTTTTTTTTGTGATAAAGAAACTAAAATATACATTGGAAAAAGTTAGACCATTTAGAGAATGGTAATGGAAAAACTATGTTCAACTAGCAGAAGAATGAAATTATACTCTTATCTTTCATCTTATACTGAATAAATTTAAAATGGATCCAAAACTGTAATGCCTGATAAGCTGAAATTTCTAGGAAAAAACTGAGGGGATATTCTTCACAATGCTGAGGTAGGCAAGAACATTGTGAACAGAACACCAGTGGCCAGGAACTAACCTCAAGTATCAGCAAATGGGACTATATAAAAATAAAAATGTTTCTGTGCAGCAAAGGAAACCATCAACAAAGCAAACAGTTCACAGAATGGGAGAAAATATTCTCAGCTACACTTCAGATAATGAGCTAATATCTAAAGTTTACAAATAATTGCAATGAACATAGTTGAACAAATACTTTTGTAGTATGATAGGGCATCTCTTGGGTATATTCCCAAGAGTGGTATTGCTGGGTCCTGGAGTAGGTTGATCCCAAATTTCCTGAGAAACCGCCACACTGCTTTCCATAGTGGTTGCACAAGTTTGCATTCCCACCAGCAATGGATGAGTGTACCCCTTACTCCACATCCTCTTCAGCAAAGGCTATATTTGGTGTTTTTGATTTTAGCCATTCTGACAGGTGTAAGATGGTATCTCAAAGTTGTTTTGATTTGCATTTCCCTGATTGCTAAGAAGGCTGAGCATGACTGTAAGTGTCCTTTGGCCATTTAAACTTCTTCTGTTGAGAATTCTCTGTTCAGTTCAGTGCCCCATTTTTTAATTGAGTTAATTAGCATTTTATATTTATAGCAGCATTATTTGTAATAGCCTGAACCTGGAAACAACCTAGATGCCCTTCAATGGAAGAATGGATGAAGAAAGTGTGGAATATATACACAATAGAGTACTACTCAGCGGTAAAAAACAATGACTTCTTGAATTTTGCATGCAAATGGATGGAAATAGAAAACATTATCCTGAGTGAGGTAACCGAGACCCAAAAAGATGAACATGGGATGTACTCACTCATAATTGATTTTTAGCCATAAATATAGGACAGTGAGCCTATAATTCACAATCCTAGAGAAGCTAAATAAGAAGGTGAACCCAAAGAAAAACATATAGTTATCCCCCTGGATATTGGAAGTAGTTAAGATTGTTGGGCAAAAATTTGGAAACTGGGGGATGGCGTGGGATGGGGGAAAGGGGAGATGGGGAGAGAAAAGTGAGAAGGGGATGATAGGAAGAACTTCGGGGAATGGGATGGTTTGGATAATGGAAGGTTGGCTATGGGAGCAGGGAAGTATATATCTTAATTAAGGGAGACATTTTAGGGTTGGCAAAAGCCTTGACTCTAGAGGTTTCCCAGGGGTTCAGAGAGATGTACTCAACTAGGTCCTTGGGCAGCTAAGGAGAAAGAGTCTGAAATGGCCCGATCTTATAACCATACTAACGAATATCTTGCATATCACCATAGAACCTTCATCTGGCGATGGATGGAGAGACCCACATTGGAGCAATGGACTGAGCTCCCAAGGTCCAAATGAGGAACAGGAGGAGGGAGAACATGAGCAAGGAAATCAAGACCGCGAGGGGAGCACCCACCCACTGAGACGGTTGGGCTGATCTATTAGGAGATCACCAAGGCCAGCTGGACTGGGACTGAAAATGCATGGGATAAAACCGACTCTGTGAATATGGTGGACAATGAGGGATGCTGAGAAGCCAAGGACAATGGCACTGGGTTTTGACCCTACTACATGTACTGGCTTTGTGGGAGCCTAGGCTGTTTGGATGGTCACCTTCCTAGACCTGGGTGGAGTGGGGAGGACCTTGGACTGCCCACAGGGCAGGGAGCCCTGACTGCTCTTTGGACTGGAGAGGGAGGTAGAGGGAAGTGGGGAATGGGAAGTGGGGGAGGGGGAGGGAAAAGGGAGGCGGGGAGGAGGCAGAAATTTTTAATTAAAAAGTTAATTTAAAAAAAACAAGTAATTGCAAAAGTTCAATACTAAAAAATTAAAATTGCCTATCAATAAATTTACAAATGAACTAAAGAGACTCCCAATCAGAATGGCTATCATCAATAAATCTTAAAGCATAGGTTAAAGAGGGTGCTGTGAGAAAGGAACCCTCATTCACTCTTAGTGAGAATAGAAATTCATACAGTTAGTGTGGAAACCAGTTTGGAGATTTTCTATGACCAGACTATTCTATGACCAATCTCATTACTTGGCAAGGCCCAAGAGTTCATGTTGAACCACAGCAAGATTTGCAACCCTATGTTTATTGATTTATTGTTTTATTGCTTTTTTCACTATACACAGAATTACAATCAATCTAATTGTCAATTAACAAATAAACAGATAAGAAAATGTGTGTGAATACTATTCAGTTCTAAAGAACAAGAAAATTACAATATTTTCAGGTAAATGTGTGATTCAGAGAGTATTGTATCACACGAGGTTGTTGAATCTAAAAAAGAAAAGTACCACATGATCTCCCTTACGCGTGGAATCTAGTTCATAATGCATGCACATACAAAAACAAATGTGCACATGCATGCAGTATAACATGTAAGGAAGACAAAATGAAAGTTTCAGTATTATGGAGGAAGGACTGAGTGCAGGAAACACACAAGAGTTGTGGAAAAGCATAGAAAATTGGTTGTCTTTCCAGTTTGTCACTGATTTTTGTTTGTTTGTGGTGATATAAGCATCAAAAATGTGTTGAATAGTGAAAGTGTAAAATCCAGTGTACAGCTCCACAGACTGTGTTCTTAGTGGCGGCTTAAACTGTACAGAAGTTTACTGAGTTGGGTTGTGGTCTTTCTAGTCTTTTAATTTCAGTGTGACATTTTATTAAAAGTTGTGATTGTTAAATAATAAAGTTTAAAATTCAAAAAGAAATAAAACAAAATAATAAATTATATCTTGGCAAAAAGTGAGTAATCTAAAGTTCATTGAATCTATACCACATAATTTGCCCAGAAATTAAAATTTCCCAAGAATGTCTGCTACCACTACAAACCCAATATAGAAGAAGAAGCCAATTAATGTTATTATAATGAATAAATGGTTAATTCTAATTTCCTTATTAAGGAAAATAGTAAAACCACAGACCTGTAAAATTAGCAAGACTTTTTACAAGTGAAACATATTTACAACATGAAGCTCACTCAAAGGACATAGTTAATTTACATGACTATTTGGACAGCATGGCATTTGCAAATAAATTTGTATTTAATGATGTGTATTCATCAAATATTCATCTGTGTGCATCCTACAAACAGTTATGTACAATTATATTTGTCACCAATGCAGATTGAGGATGGCTCAATATCTTTTTCTACATTATTACTTCAGAACAGTGATGTTTCAATTCACCCACACCACCACAGCTCTTGAAGGGTTTTCAATAAATAACATTATTACAACTTCTAGGGTGTTTATGGAGAACATATAAGACATCATTGTGAAATACTGTCTTTTTGAATGACAAAGTAAAAAGAAAACAATGAGTTCTCTTTTTAAAACTCATAGAACATTTCCTCCAAATGTCATTTCATGTCTTACTTACATGAGAAAAGATTAATTCTACTTTAAAAGTCAACTGACACCCCAACATTATATAATCATCATGTGTTACACTAGTTATCCAGACGAAATAAAACTCTTTGGACAGTTAAATACACAGTCAATATCACATTCTTTGCAGTGTTAGAGTTAGAAATTAGGTCTATGCAGTTCTATTTGCTGTACTCTTCTTTACATTACAGTTTGTAACGTGACACGCATTCATACATGGAAAAATGCGAAAACAGTTTGAAGGACTTTGGCATATGCTAAACTGTTCTTTAAAATGGTGGGATTTTGTTCCCCCCAAGAACCTAAGCATTGTTATTCTTCATAAAACAACTTTCACAATGAAAGCCAAGGAATCAAGCAATTCAAAAGAATCTGTAAGTGGCTGAACATTGTTTGATATCTCGCTCACTACTACTGAAATAACTAGCTATATCACTGCCAGGGAGGACAGTTGTTATCTTCACAGAGATATGCCAATGCAGACTTTTCCACATTATCACTCCTACTGAGATGAATATCAACTAAGACTTGCAGTTCTCTGGGTCAAGGGATGAAAGAGTGGAAACAGAAAGAGTGTTGTCATCGATGCATCTTCCCATGAGTACTAGCCTGGGAAATGCTTATATGTGAGCAACGGACAAGCAGATGGTTTCAATCAACAGTTTCTTGACTCCTGGATCAGAGAATTGCATGACAAAATTATGAGCTCATAGCTGGGGGTGGAGTTCATTGCATGGTTATAGGAAAAATTTATGTTACCAGGACCTGGAGGACCTGCTCAAGTTAGTTTGTAGCTAAATATAGACAGTGAATGGAGGAAGAAAAATGTAATAAATGTCAGGCAGTGAAAAGCAAATGAAGGAAGTACAAAGAAAAGGCAGAAAGAAAGGTTAAGGTGATGTCACACATCATCACAAAGTGTGTTTCTAAGGTTATCTGCTGTGCTCTCTGGCCACTTGCTCAGAAATGCACCTTTATAACTGTTCATTCATTTCAGTCTGGGTAAAAAAAATCTAATACAGTTAATTAAAAACTGCAACAGAATTAATAAATGATTAATAACCACTGACTTCAATATGACTTACAGGCAGAGTATTCTTTTAACAGGATGGTTACTCGGAGTATGTATGCAAGCATTTTCTTTCTTTCTTTCTTTTTTTTTTTTTTTTTGAGGCTTATTCTGAAGAGATACATGCCGCACTAAATATAAATCACAGGATTTTTCTAAATATTTGCTTTTGCGGGTACATAATCATCAGATTCAGTGCAGAATTGAGATGTGAGGACTCACATTCTCTCTTTTTAAATATTGATCGATCCTATAGAACATAAGACATTGCCATCTTTCTTGTTTCAAAAACAATCTACCCTTTGGATAACTATGACATGTAATAACCATTTTGAGTCTGATACCCTGATCTCATTACCTTTTACCAGATTTACCTTTCTGCCAGAGCTGTGTCTACTTATAATGCTTAGACAACCACGTACATTCATATGACTTTACAGACTCTGAGTTTTGAAACATGTTATGGTTAATACTATCCTGGAAAAAAAAAATCTCAGTTGGAATAAAACACACTTTCAGATGCTCTCTCTCATACACACAAACACATACACACACCATACACATACACCACACACCATACACACACACCACACACACACATCACACACAAACACATACACACCACACACATACCACATACCACAACCACACACACCGCAACCACACAACACACATACACTGCACCACACACACACACATCACACAACACAATAAAAACACACCACACACACATGTATACACCAAGCTATATAAATAAACAATGTGAGCGAGACTGGAAGAAGTGGGTGAAGGTAAGATGACTTGATGAGGGAATACTCAGCTTATTCCAGAGATTCGAAATTCTTTAATGAACTGTGAAATAATGCCTTTCTTTTCTTGTGAAAAATACGTGAAGAATATTTATTTAATTCTTAGGTGCAATACATTGATGAGAGATATAAATATATTGCAATATATCATTTAAAAAGAATACAGGAATGGATGGATTAGGGCTATCACCCTAAATTTGATAGTAATGCCTACTTTGAAGGAGTTAGTGAGAGCAGACATTTAATACGTATATGTGTCATAGTTTTATAGGACAATTGACCAAGCCATTTTGTCCAATGTTTTGTTAAACTATATTGTTAATGTGTTGTGTTTGTGTGCCTATAATTCTCTAAGAGATACATGTATATGTGTATATTGTGATGTTTATGAGTATGTGTGTTTGTGGGCATATGTGTCTGTATGTTTGGAAGTAATGCAAGTGTCTATGTCTGTGAGATATATGGATGGATATGGTATGTGTCTACCTATAAGATACCACTGTTAAGTGTGTGCATGTACCCAAGTTCCTGTTCTTTCACTTGTATGATAGTGCTCTTAACCACTGATCTCTTTCTCCAGCCATATTTGCCCGGGAGATCAAGAGGAGATTTAATAGATTTTTAGTGTGTTGGCTTCTCCAATCGTTTGAGACATTCAGAAGACAAATAATAGAAAACTAAGGTCATTAACAAGAAGAGAAATTCTACTCCCAGCTTAATTTTAGGCTGAAATGCCCACCCTACTTCAGTCTCCAGTGGACAAGTCTTCCATCTCTTTCTGTTCTTCAATCTTTCTTTTTTTCCTTCTCTCTTTGTCTGTCTTACACAGCTGGTTTTGTTATTCTGGAGGTTCTTTGACTCAGGCATCATTTTAGAATTATATTCAAGTGTTTGTTATACATTTACTTTATACAATTGTGAAAATGAACCATTTAAGTATTTTTAGAACTAACTTTTTAGACTTCCTTGTGAAAAAAGAGAAAAATAATATGTTTCTCAGCTTATCATTAACAATAATTTCTTAGATTATTAAGAAATTCAATTACATTTTAAAACAAAATTATAAGATAAAAAGACTTCATTTTTATCTATATCAGCCCATTTCTGAAGGTCCATGATTTCCTTAGATTCCAATGCTTAAGTCTTTTTATTGAAAAAGTCACCAATATCACTTTTGATCAACAAAATATATCATCTAGCCTGAAGTAGGTCAATGAGGGAAAATCTATAGTTTAAAAGCTATAAATTAAAGCAACATCATTGAAAAAGTATCTCTCTCCAATACATATGTGTCAGGGCCAGGTCTGCCCACATTCCCACAGTACTGAAGTACAAACATATTTTTTAGAAGAAAGTTTCTTATTACTAACAGCCACTGTAACAGGGCACTTTAATGCAGGCCTAGAAGCAAAAATTAAAAAACATTTTTTTTTTTTTTTTTTACAAACACAATGTTGAATGTGTCAAACAGCTGCCATTAGGAAAAAGACGTATTTTCCCAGAGAGGTCTGTTTTGACAATTTAGTTTCATTATTTATATAAGATATTCCAGTGCACTTCAGTTTGAAGTAGTATAAAGGAAGCATCATATGACTGAGTGCTATTTAACACCAACATCCCCACTTCCTTTCCTGTCTTTATAGCACAAACATCTGGAAAAAGCAACACTGACAACTTGTTTATTTTGTTGCTTGCTGTAGCAGACTGAAAATTTCCCAGAGCATCTGCTGTTTAACTTACAAACTTTGAATATCTTCACAACATCACACATATTATCACATACTTAAGTGCAGAACAGAATACAAACCATTTCAAATGCTTGAGAAATACATATTTCATCTTGCCGGTCTGACCTTTTCTGTTGAGTCAGTGTCTACATATGAGTTTGATAGATGTGTGGTGGCCTCTTTAGACACATACATCACAGAATTCCACTCTTACAATGTTATTAATGCAGCTAACATTTCAATTCTCCCCATTACAAGCACCCAGGGCACCATAAATAATAAAAGACCAAGGGTGGCTGCCTCTATTCTAACCTATTACAATTACTTTTGATCATAAGGATTGTCAAAATATATCTGTTAGTGCTAATGATATCCCAAGAATATTTTAAAGGGACAGAATAATGTACAGAAAGTGCATATGTTTTCTTGAAATCTCACAATGACTTTTGATAGGGGAATAATTAAAGGCAAGGTAGCAGTTGGTTTGGTTACAAATCAGTATAAAATTACATACTGAATGATTATTGATAGATTATTGATTTCAAAACAGAATAGTGAATCCAGAATACTTTTGGATGATAAGGAAAAATATTTATCTGGTTAATGTTTGACAGACATTAGAATGTTTTGAAAAAAAATGTGAAGTCAATAGGAAAAACCTACAGTTATACATTTGAATTTAAAATACACCTTTGATGTGGGAGGTCCTTCTGTCTATGTGTTGCTTTAATTGGTTAATGAATAAAGAAGTGGTTTTGGCCTGTGTAATAGGGCAGAGTAGAGCTAGGCAGGGAAAACTAAACTGAATGCTGAGAGAAAGAAGGTGGAGTGAGGAAAAGCTATATAGATCCACGGGAGACAGACACCAGAAAGTAACCCAGTAAGTCACAGCCTAATGGCAATACACAGATTAAGGGAAATGGATAAATTTAAAATATGAGTTAGCCAAGAATACACTTAAGCTATTGGCCAAAGAGTAATGCAAATAATATGGTTTCTGAGTGATTATTTCAGGGCTGAGCAGCCAAGAACAAACAAGCGGCCTCCTACAAAACACCTTTAAGAAACTATAGCTATGGATGAGTTTTCTAAAACATTTCAAAGGACATTGGAGTACACAAGTGAGCAGGGTAGGTTCCAGAAAGAAGTGGGATAGGAAGAAAGATGTGTGTTCCATTCCTCCATCTATTGTGGGAAGCAGGGCCACACTGGCCCAAGGGAGTCAATATTAAATTGTTTAGAAAAGAGAAATTACAATACAGGATATTTTCATGGAAAACTCACTAGTTTTAGTTGTGATGGCCAAGATTTGTCCCCCTCCCATTTCCCTCCCCCTCCCCCCACTCCCTTCCCCTTCTCTCTCCAGTCCAAAGAGCAGTCAGGGTTCCCTGCCTTTTGGGAAGTCCAAGGTCCTCCCCGCTCCATCCAGGTCTAGGAAGGTGAGTATCCAAACAGGCTAGGCTCCCACAAAGCCAGTACATGCAGTAGGATCAAAACCCAGTGTCATTGTCCTTGGTTTCTCAGCAGCCCTCATTGTCCGCCATGTTCAGAGAGTCCGGTTTTATCCCCTGCTTTTTCAGTCCCAGTCCAGCTGGCCTTGGTGATCTCCTAATAAATAGATCAGCCCCACCGTCTCAGTGGGTGGGCGCAGCCCTGCCGGTCCTGACGTCCTTGCTCATGTTCTCCCTCCTTCTGCTCCTCAAAAACAACAATGATAGCCTTTGTTGGAGAGGATGTGGAGTAAAGGGTACACTCATCCATTGCTGGTAAGAATACAAACTTGTACAACCACTTTGGAAAACAGTGTGGCGGTTTCTCGGGAAATTCGGGATCAACCTACCCCAGGACCCAGCAATACCACTCTTGGGAATATACCCAAGACATGCCCTATCATACTAAATTTATTTTTTTAAAGAAAGAAAAAAACTAACTTTTTTTCATTGTATATACTCAATCCAAGTTCCCACTCCCTTCCCTCCTCCCATTCCTTCCACTTACCCTCCAACCCCACCCCCATCCACTCCTCAGAAAGGGTAAGGCACATGGCTTTGAAGAAAGTTCAAGGCCCTCCCTACATATCTAGACTGAGCAAGGTATTCATCCAAAGAGAATAGGTTCCGCAAAAGCCAGAACAAGCAGTAGGGATAAATCCCGGTGCCAATTCCAGTGGCCCCTCTGTCTGTCCCAACCATGCAACTGTCAACCACATTCAGACAGTCTAGTTTGGTGCTATTCTTGTTTCTTCCCAGTACGTCTGGTGTTGGTGAGCTTCCATTAGCTCAGGCAGACTGTTTCAGTGGGTGTACCCATCATGGTCTTTACCTCTTTGCTCAGATTCTCACTCCTCTCACTCTTCAACTGGACTTGTGGAGCTCAGTCCAGTGCTTTAATGCGGGTCTCTGCCTCTGTTTCCATCAGTTGCTGGATGAAGGTTCTATGGTGGTATTTAAGATACTCATCAGTTTGACTACAGGGCAGGCCAGTTCGGGCATCTTTTTCTCTATTGCTTAGGGTCTTAGGCGGGATCATTCTTGTGGAATGTGAAATTCCTGAGAATTTTTCTAGAGCCAGGTTTCTTGCTAACTTCATAATGGCTCCTTCAACCAAGATATTTTTTCCTTGCTCTCATCTCTGTCCTTCCTCCATCTCGACTATCCTCACCCCTCCGATTTTTCCCTCTTCTTCCCCCCACCCTTATGTTCCCAATTTTGTCAGGTGAGCTTGTCTATTTCAACTTTCCAGGTGGATCTGTATATGTTTTTCTTACAGTTCTTGTTACTTAGCTTCTTTAGGCAAATGAACTATAGGCTCAATATCTTTTTTTATAGCCTTATCTACTTATAAGTGAATACATACGATATTTATCTTTTTGGGTCTGGATTACCTCACTCTAGCCATAAACAAAGGACATTAAGCCTATAATTCGCAAGCCTGGAGAAGCCAAATAACAAGGTGAACCCAAAGAAAAACATATAGATCCTCTTAGAAATTGGAAGCAAACAAGATTGCCAGGCAAAAGTTGGGAGCATTAGGGGTGGGGGTAGGGGTGGGAGTGGGTTTGGGGGAAGGGGAGAGGGGGAGAGAGAAGGGAGAAGGGAAAGACGGGGGAGAGCTTGGGGAAGTGGAAGGGTGGGGATGGAGGAAGGGTGGATATAAGAGCAGGGAAAAAGATATGTACATTAAGGGAGCCATTTCAGTGTTGGCAAGAGACTTGGCTCTAGAGGGGATCCCAGATGTCCACAGGGATATTCCCAGCTAGGTCCTTGGGCAGCAGAGGAGAGGGTGCCTGAACTGGCCTTGCCCCACTATCACACTGATGATTATCTCGAATATCACCATAGAATCTTCATCTGGCGATGGATGGAGATAGAGACAGAGACCCTCATCAGAACAAGGAACTGAGGTCCCATGGTCCAATTGAAGAGCAGACAGTGGGAAAAGAGGAGCAAGTGAGTCAGGACCGCGAGGGGTTGGTCCACCTAATGAGACAGTGTGCCTGTTCTAATGGGAGCTCACCAAATTCAGCTGGACCAGGACTGAAAGAGCATGTGATCAAACCGGACTTTCTGAATGTGGCTGACAATGGGGACTGACTGAGAAGCCATTGATAAAGGCACTGGGACTTGTTTCTACTGCATGTTCTGGCTTTTTGGGACCCTAGTATATTTGGATGCACAGCTTCCTAGGCCTGGATGGAGTGGGGAGGGCCTTGGACTTCCCATAGGGAAGGATTCCCTGCCCTTCCTTAAGGAGGGAGAAGGAGGGAAGAGGGGGAGTGGGGGAGTGAGAGGGAAATAGGAGGAGAGGAGGAAGTGCAAATTTTTGAATGAAAAAATAAAAAAATGAAAATAAAACAAAAAAAAGTAGTCGTAAACACTTCTTAAAGGTTTCATCACCTCTAAATACAGCTGCCCTAAGGATCAAGATTCTGCCCCATGATCCTTTGAGAAACAAAGCAGAAAATCCATATCATAGAGTATAAAATAAATTGCACAATTATTGGAGTATAGTAATACAATTTTTGATTATAGCACACAACACATAAAACATTGAGACCCGACTTTAATTTTCTAAAATCAATTTAAAAATAATTCTCTAATCCTCCCTCCCAGTACTGAGGACTGTTCTCCCCTGACTCATCTTCATGGGTATTGTTGAGAAATACTTTGAACTGATTCATACTCTCTCAGTCTTCCTACCATTTAAAACTATGTGCCTTGTTCTTTCTTTCTTTGCTCTCTGGCTTGTGATATGGTGAAGAGTTTTGTTCAGCATATTTCACGTAATTCTGGTTGATCACAGTAGTCTGCAGGAAGTGGATCCAGCAGACTGTGAAAAGAATTAGCCAGGCTATAATCCAACCTGTTTGTGTTATGGTAAAAACCAGCTGAAAGACACAGCATCCTTTCACAGTCTTTTCATGATTCATTAAAACTCTTTGTTTTAAGGATATAGTGTAAAGAAACTGAAAAGGCACATTAGCATTATACACGACTATAAAAGATTGTTTTTCAGAGAATTAGTAGAACTACTAGATCCTGAGATCAATGAATCACTTTACCAAATGCATTTTTCTTATTCTCACACAAGAAATACAAGTATTTTGGTGCTAAACAACATCTATTTAATTATTCTCAATTTATTTTAGTAAAATTTTTATCTGATATGACAAAAATATCTGATTCAAACCACTGAAGATAAGAATAATATATTTTGCCTCAAAGGTTCTGTGGCTTCAGTCCATTGTAGTGAGAGCCAAATGATAGTGGTCATTATGATGATCAGGAAAGAGAAGAAGAATGGGCAGAGTCCATGGTTTTCCCTGGGAGGTTTTTCATGCTATTTTCATCCCTAAATATCTGGGTATCTACTGCATCTCTATAGCTTATGATGTCACAAGTTACAGTTTTAGAAGCCACCTGTATGGATTTCGGTATATACCACATGTTACCTGGTCTTTTCCAACCCTTCTTTTGACAATTAAGTGGAAACATAGACACATGTGTAACATCTGACTTTCTGTCTCTCACATTTTTCAAGTCTGCAAAACAATTATAATATACATAAAACAAAAACCAATTGCTAACTTAAAGAGGAGGCAGCCGGGCTGGAGAGATGGCTCAGCGGTTAAGAGCATTGCCTGCTCTTTCAAAGGTCCTGAGTTCAATTTCCAGGAACCACATGGTGACTCACAACCATCTGTAATGAGGTCTGGTGCCCTCTTCTGGCCTTCAGGCATATACGCAGAAATAATATTGTATACATAACAAATAAATAAATAAATAAATAATTTTTTTAATAAAAGAGGAGGCAGCCATCTTGTGCTGTAGGTGCAGCTGTGAGCGTGACTGAACACATGACCCTGCAATTAAAGTAATCTGTAACTCTTTTCTCAGTCCAAAGTTTGTCAAATGAGTTTACTCCTTTCAATCCTTGAATGTTGTAGAATAAACAAGGCAAACTTTCTGGAGTTCTAGAAGCATATTGCCTATTGTTTCAGCTCAAAGCACTGGCTTTGTTTTAATGGATAATCTCTTCAGTGTTCCCATTCCCTAGTCACATCTTTATCTGTGCATCTTTTCTTGCAATATTCAGATAAGATTCTGAATGCTAGGATGCCTTAACCGTTTTTCTATAAGACTAATAATTCCATTACCTATAAATTTTAACTCACATAAAATGATCAATAATGAGATAAGGGAGGGAGGTTGTCTGTAAAAAAAGTAGTGTGTATTTTCCTAATTGAGTTCTCTCTAGAGTTTCTCTCTGGAATCTCAGGAGTTCATTGTTGATATTCCTGTTACATTACATTCTTTTGATTATTCACCCCCAAATCTAGAAAGATTATTCTTCAACATTCTAACAGTTTGCTGTCTAGTTTTCCAAATGTTTCCAAATTCCTTCTTTCAACCAATTTCAGAAATTTAAGTACTATATGTTCCTGTTTGGTCAAGTAACATAACTTCACAAAAATAATTTTTGGTTAATATTTTTTTATGTCTGTTAGTACAAGACTTGAGAAAAACAACTTTAAAAGGCAAGTATTTATTTTGCATACATCATGGTCAGGAGAGTATGTGGGATTGGGTCAGTTCTCATCATGGAAGCTTGGACACACAGAGAGAAAGAAAGTCCTGTGCAGGTGGATTTCTCTCTCTCTCCTGGACATTCAGCCTGCAGAATAATACCATGTGCATTCATGACAGGTCATCCATGCTTAGTTAATCTTCTCAGTTCATTTATTTCATCATAAAAATTCCAGAGATGTGCCATGAGTCTTCTAGATGGTTTCTGTACTCAACCAACCTCACATTCAAGACTAATTTTTACAGACACATTTTCAAATTCAAATGTTTTGTTGGTGGTGGTGGTGACATTCGTTATTGTTGTTGTTATTCCAAGAATGGAACATTGGCCAAAATTTTCTGTGAAGTGTAGGTCATCAACTTAAAACTGCATTTTATGTGGGTGAATTTTTGTAAGATAATCCTATGGATTAATAAGCACTTGAAAAAGAATTGCCCTAGAAAGTTTCAGTTGGAGAATGTCACATTTCCCTGATGCTTGTTTCTACATGTCACCCAAACATCACTGCTCCATACATGGGTCAAGAATCCTCAACATCATTGACCTAGCACTGAGACGACCTGATATTGAGCCAACCCTCCTTCACAGTCTCACCCTATTGTTATCACTGTTGAAAATTAGGTTGAATTGTGGTTTCTCATATTGAATCTATGGATGTATTTGCCTTCTCACACGAGGCATACATACATAACTGGAACATGGAAGAAATCATAATTCTTACTCCAAAACTGCAATTATCTTGAACTTTGGCCCTTACTTATTTTTCTTTTCATTTGTGGTCTCTACTCTACCTGATTTCACATTTGTGAGGAGTCATGTGTCAGTGCATATTATAGAAAGAATGCATGGTTATGAATCTTAATTTTGTCTGGTCCCAAATTCCATCTTTGACTATTTAGCTGGCTTTTAATGATTATCTATATCCTTGAATTTATTCCACCATCAGTTTTTTTATTATTTATTTATTTATTAAAGATTTCTGCCTCCTCCCCACCACCGCTTCCCATTTCCCTCCTCCTCACCCAATCAAGTCAGCCCGAAGAGTAATAAGGGTTCCCTGCCCTGTGGGAAGTCCAAGGACCACGCACCTCCATCCCGGTCTAGTAAGGTGAGCATCCAAACTGCCTAGGCTCCCACAAAGCCAGTACATGCAGTAGGATCAAAAACCCATTGCCATTGTTCTTGAGTTCTCAGTAGTCCTCATTGTCCAGTATGTTTAGCGAGTCCGGTTTTATCCCATGCTTTTTCAGACTCAGGCCAGCTGGCCTTGGTGAGTTCCCGATAGAACATCCCCATTGTCTCAGTGTGTGGGTGCACCCCTCGTGGTCCTGAGTTCCTTGCTCTTGCTCTCTCTCCTTCTGCTCCTGATTTGGACCTTGAGATTTCAGTCCGTGCTCCAATGTGGGTCTCTGTCTCTGTCTCCTTTCATCGCCTGATGAAGTTTAATACTCAGGAGGCCTATATGTTCAAGGAGTTTCCTCCTGTTGGAGAACTGAAAACTGGGCATGTTTTTGTATTAATGAATTACCTTACCTTTCAAGGATCCTTACAGAAAATTGTGCCTCATAACACTCTGGCATGTACACTATCTCCTTGCACCGTGGAGTCCGGCAGATGCTGGCTACACCCAATCACAGAGTAGTAAAGGCAGGACAATGGTTATTCCATTTTATGCATTAGAATCCCACATTCCTTGGGCTTTATAAAAATCCGAGTCTTGTTAAAACATGAAGGTGTCCTGAGCCATCAAGCTGATAGGGTCCTTGCATGGCTTTATTCACCTGTGAGCATCCTGAAAGGCTGGCTAGCGGGAGAGACACCAAATATGAGCCAGCTGTGAGGCTTCCAGAGGCTCTCTCTGCATCCAGTCCTGGGCTAAGTTTAAACCAGGCAAAATGCCTAAAGAGATGCAGAATAGGTTGATACAAATTACATCGTCCTGCTGGTTTGAAAGCACACATTTCTAGAGTCATTAACCATAATCATCCCCAATTACAAGCCCTGTAAGTGTGCATATAGCCATCCAGTAAATGAAGCCTTTGTTTTCCTACAATATCGGTAATCTACAAAGACATTTCCTCCCCTTACCACATAGAAATTTGTGTCCTCGATGTCCCTTTTCTTTCACCTGGCTTTGAGATTCTTATTTCTGAGACTTTATTTGTGGAAGATTAGAAGTATTTTTAACTTCAACGACAACTTGATCTTAAAGATCCTGCTTTACCTGATGCTAGGTTGCAGAGTCTGCACAAATAAAAAATGTCAGACTAGCTTTGGTTTGTCCTATTATTATGGCACATTTGAGCAAACAGACATAATGGTCTGGGATGGAATGTTTACTAAGCAGTTAAGAGTTCTGCCTGTTTTTCTGAAGATCTAAAATTTTGTTTCCAGCACCAACATGAACATAGTTCTCACAATAATCTTCAATTTCAGCTACAGAGGATGCAATACCTCTTTGGACTATGCAGGCACCAGAGTGTGGGTAGCACATTTTCACAAAGAAACAAACAAATACATATAAATTAAAAATGAAAACAATTGAAACCAAAATTCAATTATCTACTTACAGTGCAATGGGTCTCTGAAATGTCATAATATTAAGAAACAATGAGAAAAAAACACACTGGAGACTTGGTTTACAGTAGCTATTTTTTTTAATCTTTTCACCATTATTAATAATAATGTTTTAAAGACATAACCCTGCAATAAGCTGTAAATTAAGCTAAAACAGAGAAGTTAGGGAATATATAAGAAAACCATTAATTGTTAACATTAATCTCATGCATATAGGAACTTATAAGTTCCTAAAATCTCTCTCTATTCTCTATTCTGTTTAGATTCTTCACTATTGACTGATTATGAAGAGACAGAATATTGCTGGTCAAGAAATCAAGGGTATCTTGAGTTATCTTTGTTCCCTTTCAGTAGCTATTTCCTAACCACCTCTGTATCTAACATAGGATTTTTACAACAACTGGACAGAACTCCTGGAATATGCAATAAGTTTGAGAGACATCTGATTTGAAAGCTATGTATCTTGTAAAACAATTTTTTGTCCCTGTGGAAGAAAAAACTTGGATTCTTTGGAAAAAAATCTTCCAGTCTCTCTTTAGAGCAATACTTTGATGAGCCCATTAAATTATTTTAATGTTATTTCTGAGATGATAATATAATAACAGCATTTCTCTCTTCTCTTTTCTCCTTTCAAACCTTCCTATCCTTTGTCAACTTCACAACAACTTTTTCCAGTAATTGTTATTGAATGTGTGTGTGTGTGTGTATGTGTGTGTGTGTGTGTGTATCAGAAACTGCCGAAACCTATATGAGTTCTTTCTCTCTCTGAGACATGCCCATTTAAGGAATGGACCTACTCTTGGAGCATGTCTCTCATACTTGTCTTAGAATATAGTTTCAAATTTTGAAGATTTTATTTAATATCAGTAAATTCTTCAGTATTCTCTTTCAAGTTTTGTATCAATACCTTTAGCTACCGTCCTTCTATCTGCTTCCTAGATTATTTATAATATACCTATATAAAATACATGCACAGTTATAATATATCTGCTTCCTAGATGTTATATATAATCTATCATGATCTATCTATGGATCATCTATACATTTCATATATCCATCATTCTATACTTCTATCTATCCAGTAATCATCTACCTATATATATATTACCTATCTATTTAACTATTTTATCCATCTATCTGTCTATCTATCTATCCACATACCTACCCATCTACTCATCCATCTGGCTGCTATATTTGTCCCTTCCAAAGAGTAATTGTCATTGTAACAGCAGGAAGAGGTGAGGGCTTTAAGAGGTTGATAGGCTATGAAGACTAACCCCTGAGATTTTAGGTCCCGATGAAAGGGCTTTTGTAATAACTGTCACACTTGGTTCTTCCTCACATCCGTCAGTACAATGTTTCCTCCTCCTACAGCATGCAGCATTTAGACAGGCCCTGATCAGTCACAAACCTTATTTACTCTTCTTAATACTAAACCCATGAGAAATGACTGTCTATACTTTTGCTAAATTTCTCAGTCTGTGGTCTTCTGTTATTGTTGTTAAAAGATACTGTGTTTTGTGACCTTCATATTTTTTGGAATTAGGTTTCATGTTTCATATTTAGGTACCCCTTTGAGCCTATATCAGCTTGACTGTATATTCAGAATATTTCTAAAAATAGCACATTCTCTCATGTAGCTACTGTGTCATTATCCGTTGCAAGAAAATAACACTGATACAGTAGAATTTTATAACCTAAAATAACACTAATATGGTAGAATTTTATAACCTGAGTATCTTGTTTTCATTTTTACCAACTGTGCACTAATGTCTTATTATCCTAGGACCTACATATGACAATGCGTTTTATTTTTTTCACATGTAATACATCACATTGATATCCTCCAGGCCAATTATCATGTAGAATGTCTTTGTCCTTCATTATGAGTCTGACTAGTGATACTTTAGTATTAGATGCAAAATATTCATTTTTACCAAAACACAGCTGACATGATATGACACCTGTTCATGTCAGTATTGACCTTTAATGCTTATGCAGCTTTTTTGGTATATTTTCTACTCTGTATTGATCAAGTTGTTTAAGATTTGTTCAGTAAGAGGGACTTCTAGCCATGCAGTGTTTTGAAATGTCCTAATCATTTCCCTACACTATAAATTATTTGATGTGCATCTAATTTCCATGATTTATTCCTTGGATGTTATTTCCACATTAACTCTGTGCATCTTCATGTCAATGATGATGCATAGAAACAGGATTAGCCTACACTTCTTAGACATATGGGAAATATGTTCGTGTGTGTGTGTGTGTGTAAATTGCTCATATATTATTGCCATGCCGATATGTAATAATCAAACCAGACTGATTCTCCAGGCTCAGTACAGTACAGAGAATTGTGATTCTCCTTTGGTTCCTTCATTACTGTCTTCATACCTTGAACAATGAGTTCCTTTCCATCAATGAGCTTCCAAATTCATCACAGACACATGTTTCATTTTGTCTTAGTAGGTGTATACTTATACTTGATCCCTTGCCACTTTAGGAGTATATCTGTTTTTTTTTTTCTTGTGTTTCTTTCCTTATTTCGTCAACTATTATGTAAAAACGGGACTGGAAGATGAGTCAGCGGGTGAAATCTCTTGCTGCCAAATCTGAGAAGATGCCTTTGATATTCTAGAACTAGAGGCTTGAAGAAAGTAGACTCCTGTAATTGTCCTCTGACCTCCACAGTTGCATAACACCCAAACACACACGAGTTTTAAAAGTAATATATTTTAAATTTTTACTTAATTAAAAATATTTCTAATTTTTAACCCCTACTTATTTTAAATAGGTAATTTTTATATTTATTTTTCTTTTTATTATTTTAAAATTGTGGCATATAACATACTTTCATTATATTTTTCCTTCCCTCATCTCCTGCAGGATCATCCTTGACTCCCTACCCAATAAACTTCGTGTTCTTTCTCTCTTTCTTTTAAAAAGCAAATACAAGATTAAAACAAATCAACAAAAACAGAAAACAAGACAAACTACTAAAACAAAGCAAGACAAAACATACAGACAAAACCTTTATATACACACACAGACAAACAAAAATGAAGCAGTCGTTTTTCTTTTGGTACACTACTCCAGGTCATGGAGCCTGCCCTGGAGTGTGGTTGATACACCCAGTGACACTGTTGGAGAAAATCATTTCAGTGACTTCTTGATTTTAACTCCCTCTGTGAGAAAAATTTTCATCAGCTGGTGTATTTTAACTTTTACTTTATTTTATTGGCTTGTAACTTCATTCACATCCCTTTCACGGATTCTTTGTTTTATATACTATTTATGTTTCAAAGATGCCCTTTTCTGTCAATAGAAAAACCTCAGAGAATGAAGAAAGCAGTGGACCAAAGGGGAGAGGGAAAGGACAGGAGCGAAAGAGAGAAGGGGAGAGTGAGAGGAAAAGGGAGAGAGAGACAGAAAAGGGTCGAGAGAGAGGGACAGAGAGACAGAGATACAGAGAGACAGAGAGAGAGACAGAGATACAGAGAGACAGAGATACAGAGAGACAGAGATACAGAGAGACAGAGATACAGAGAGACAGAGAGACAGAGAGACAGAGAGACAGAGAGACCGAGAGACAGAGAGACAGAGAGACAGAGAGACAGAGAGACAGAGAGACAGAGATACAGAGAAAGGATGGAGCAAGCAGTGGAGCCACGGAAGCCTGGAAGACAAACTGTATAGAGTGCAAAGCCTGAGAAGGGACCCAAGCCCCTTGGAGGAGCACAGAACGTCATGAGTGAATCTAGATACTGAACACTGAGTGACTTAAACTGTTGTAATTTGCTTTTGGCTTTGATAGGATGGAAACTGCATGCTGGTTATTTCATCTTGAAGTAGGAAAGTATTTAAGTTATTTTCGTTGAGAAACTGAATTCTAAAGGGTTTAAATTCGTAAAGACCGTGGGACAATTTTAAGTTTGCAAAATTCTTTATATTGTGATATTGATACTAATCGTTATCTTGAGGATGAACAAGAAATGAAAGGCTCTTGCTTAACAGTGTTATATTTCTGTCATGTTGACAAGGGGAAATTTTGTGATGGGTAATTTTAAATCAACTTGCCATAAGCTAAAATCTTCGGAGAGGAGGGAACCTCTATTAAAAATGCCTTCATAAAATCAAGCTGTAGGCAAGCCTTTTGGAGATTTTATTAATTAATGATTAATGTGGGAGGGAACAGCCCATTTTTGGGTGGTGCCACCCCTGAGTTGGTGGTCCTGGGTTCTATAAGAAAGCAGGCTGAGCAAGCCATGGAGATCAAACGATTAAGAAGCACCCCTTCATGGTCTTTGCATCAGTTCCTGCCTCCAGATTCCCACCCTATTTGAATTCCTGTCTTTACTTCCTTGATGATGAACACTAATGTGGAAGTGTAAGCTTCAATACTTTGTCTGTCATTATTCTTCTTTTGCAAAGATCCAAAAGCAATAGGACCAATTAAACAATTTACTGAAACCTTCAGAAATGCAAATCAAAGAATCTTTCCCTGTTTTAGTATGATTATCTCAAGTATTTTGATATATAAACTAAAAGCTGACCAACACAGTCAGAATTATGTATTACTCTCTGGTGTAATAAATATTTAAAATATTTTAAATTGCCTTTTAAGCTACATATTACATGAAGTCATTGTGTTATACATTTTAAATCTCAATATCTTATTTTATATATGTATTACCAAAGGCAAATTTCTGGACTAAATTCTTGGATTAAAATTCTCATCTCTTTTGCTAATGTATTACCACTTTATATATAATAAAAGTGAAGAAAACAATTTCCATATAAGTTATCTAATATTACACAGAAAATAAAGGTATCAACACATTCCATCAGGGACAAGAATTTAACACAGGTGTTTTAGCTTTTCTTTAGAGAATTTTGGCAACTTCATGATTATATGAACAAAAAATTATATAAGCAGAATTTGTTCAGAAAATTTAAGAAAGTGGCTATGTATAAACCATAATAAAGCAATGTTTCAGAACAACAAATATTACAAAATTATTTTCATTTTAAAGTATTTATTTATGTATGTGTGTGGTGTGTCTGCCTCTATGTGTGAATGAATGTGTCTGTGTACTTACAGAGGCCAGAAGTGGATGTCAGATATCCTGGAGCTGGAGTTATAGCTAGTTTTGAACAGTTAGATGCTTATGGTAGGAACTGAACTTTGAAATGCTAAGCCATCTGCCCAACCCCTTGAGTTATATTTAAATTTATATTTTTAGTATTTACTAGTTGAGCTTGAAAATTCAGGTTTTGGAGACTAAAATCATACATACTGGTAAGTCCATTCAGAAATCAGACCTACTTCATTATCTTAAAGTTTTTATTCAGATCATTCTCCCATCTGAACTGGATGTCTACTGCTGTGAAGCCTTTAATGAAAACTACTGAACTCTGGAACAAACCGTTAGGCAGAAACCCTTTGTACATATTTGAACTTCTAAATGTTTATATTTCAAAACTGTTGGACTGTATAATGCCCTGCTATTGTAGCAAAGAACCACAAATAGAATTTCAACAAATATGACGAGTTTCACAAGATGTAAGAAAATATACTTTATCTGATGTTATGTAGTGATGCGTTACTGTGCTAGATGCCTGAGATGGGAAGTGTTATGTGGAAATATCTTCACATTGATGGTTACAAAGATCTAGATAAGCAAAGGAACACTATAAACAAATCTTTCAACCCCAAAGCTTAGACCCAGGTTAACAATGTGTGCTCAGGGAAAGTGAAAAGGATGGATAAACAAATTAGAAAGAATCACACGGAATTGGGAAGAGTAAGCAAGCGTTCGAAGCATGTTCGTCTACTTCCTTGCACAGCTGTTTTCCTTTTTTCCAGCAAATGTTTTCCCCTTTAGTAAATATAATTGGCAAGGGTGTGGGAGCTTCCAATGTTTATATAAATGTTGCCTCCAGGGTTTTTTCACTGATAGTTCAGGGCACTTATTGGTAATCCTGACTTTTGAGGACTGACAGAAAAAAAAATTCTCAAATGAGAAAGTCTAAATAGGTGCAAATTTACAGATAAATTTTATGCATATGGAGCTTAGTAAACATTGGGATGGAAACCATGTTGCACCCTCCAAAATAAGAATTAATTGGCCTTTATTCTTGGTATAGGCTAAGTTCAAACAAAATCCTAACAACTTAAATGCACATTTTAAAAAACAGTTATGACACAAAGTTCAACCAATATCTATAGTGTTCCACATTAATATATGCATAACTTCTTCCTTCCCTGAGACTTTTCAAACAACACCTAAAAATAATGTTTAATGAGACAGGTGAGGATAGAGGAAAAACGAGAAATAAAACAATATATATTTTAAAGTTTTAGAGTTACAAGAATAAATTATATAATCATTACAGTGATGCAGAAAATGTAATTTACTCTTAGCCTGGAATAGAATATATGAAAGAATTCATGATTTTAATATACTCTAGCATATGAATTTAGCTCATGTATCCTCATCAACTCTAACTTTGCCAAATGATTCCCAACCAATCACTCCTCTTGAAAACCAGCTACAAATGTGGCATAGAACTCCCTGCATCTCACTACTGATGTGAATGCTAGCAAGAAGAAAAACACCTAAATGGCAACCAGCCCCCAGATTTTTAGAACTCATATAATGGTCCTCACTTATTTTCTTATGGCCGTCATCAGACCATTAGTATTTCACCACTGTGGTAACCTTGCGCTTCCTGGAATCCTATTACTCAATTTTAGATACAATCTCAATACTCTACACCAAGTCATTGATGCCTACTGATGCAAGAGAACCTAAGCCATAAGTTAGCCACCAGAAGAAATTGGAGGAGAAATACAATATATTTATTACAAGTTAAAGAATTCAAGTGAAGATTTGATGTTTTCAAGCTTCATTCTGACCCTGGAAAGCAGCCAAAATCACAGTGTTTTTAAAAATTATTTATTCAATGTTTCATGAAAAAAACCTTTTTACATAATGACAATGCCTTTTATTTATATTGTATTTTTTGGTTTTGAAAATGCCTTTACTTAGGATTATTTATTTGTTTCAAAATAGAATCAAGTATAACAAGCAAGATATATATAATAGACATTTTAATATTTCGGGAGATGAATAGGAAATATACCTTTAGTTCTAAAAAACAAGAGCAGTTTAAAAAATAGATTCCAGTTCTTCAAACTTTCGTTGAAATATAAGTATAAATTCCAACTCCTATATCAGAGAATTATCAACAGAAGAAGTTCAAATGGCCAAAAGACACTTAAGGTCATGCTCAACCTCCTTAGCGATCAGGGAAAAGCAAATCAAGACAACTTTAAGATACCATCTTACACCTGACAGAATGGCTAAAATAAAAAACACCAATGATAGCCTTTGCTGGAGAGGTTGTGGAGAAAGGGGTACACTCATCCATTGCTGGTAGGAATGCAAACTTGTGCAACCACTTTGGAAAGCATTGTGGCGGTTTCTCAGGAAATTCGGGATCAACCTACCCCTGAACCCAGCAATACCACTCTTGGGAATATACCCAAGAGATGCCCTGTCATACAACAAAAGTATATGCTCAACTATGTTCATAGCAGCATTGTTTGTAATAGCCAGAACCTGGAAACAACCTAGATGCCCTTCAATGGAAGAATGGATGAAGAAAGTGTGGAATATATACATATTAGAGTACTACTCAGCAGTAAAAAACAATGACTTCTTGAATTTTGCATGCAAATGGATGGAAATAGAAAACACTATCCTGAGTGAGGTAAGTCAGACCCAAAAAGAGGAACATGGGATGTACTCACTCATATTTGATTTCTAGCCATAAATAAAGGACATTGAGCCTATAATTCGTGATCCTAGAGAAACTAAATAAGAAGGTGAACCCAAAGAAAAACATATAGGCATCCTCCTGAATATTAACCTTCATCAGGCAATGAAAGGAGACAGAGACAGAGACCCACATTGGAGCACCAGACAGAAATCTCAAGGTCCAATCAGGAGCAGAAGGAGAGAGAGCATGAGCAAGGAACTCAGGACCGCGAGGGGTGCACCCACACACTGAGACAATGGGGATGTTTTATTGGGAACTCACCAAGGCCAGCTGGCCTGGGTCTGAAAAAGCATGGGATAAAACCAGACTCGCTGAACATAGCGGACAAGGAGGACTACTGAGAACTCAAAAACAATGGCAATGGGTTTGTGATCCTATTGCACGTAATGGCTTGGTGGGAGCCTAGGCAGTTTGGATGCTCACCTTAATAGAGCTGGCTGGAGGTGGGGGGTCCTTGGACTTCCCACAGGGCAGGGAACCCTGACTGCTCTTTGGGCTGATGAGGGAGGAGGACTTGATTGGGGGAGGGGGAGGGAAATGGGAGGCGGTGACGGGGAGGAGGCAGAAATCTTAAATAGATAGATAGATAGATAGATAGATAGATAGATAGATAGATAGATAGATAGATAGATACAAAAATGATTATAGTAGTTAATAATAAAGGTGATGCTGGGCACAATATTACTTATCTTTACAAGATGTACTTATTGCACCAAAATATTATGTTAATTTGCATATCATTTTATATGATGAAACATATGCTTAAAATAAATAAATAAATGAGATGATTCATGACTATCAAAACACTTTATTTATTATGCAACTTAATATCATGTATAAGTAAATAACAACCAAAATTAAAAGTTACAATGAAATTAAAAATGTAAACATGATATTGACAAATTTATTTCATTTGTTCTTTCTGATATCATATGGCATTGAGTAGATTAGTTGTTCACTGACATTGAAAAAAATATAACAAAAGTTTCTCTAAAGAATGGATCAGAGTTGGGGGTTGAACTGAGAATAAGCAGATGAGATAAAGCTATTTATTATGCCTGTCTCTGTCACATAAAAGCTACTAGATGGATATTACATTTTACATGATCTTTCTTAGATATACTCAACCAAAAAAAAAAAAAAAACACTAAGCTGTGCTATTGTAATCACTGAATAATTTGAAGTTTGAAAACATTCCATTTTCTCTAAAGAAAAGCTGCAGCATATAACAGATGTAAGTAACCATCCACAGACGTATTTAGGGACTAATCAAGAAGAAACTGAGAGTATTGCTCCAAATGAAAGACTGTCTTTTGATATCTAAATAAATTTCCGGTAAAGACAATATTAAGAAATGACTTGAAATTGGAGTCTAATTCCAGGACAGGGAGTTGAGATTTGCATAACATTGCATACAAATAAAATCATCCTTTTTACTTCAACTCGGCTGTGAATGAGAACATAGAATCAGATCATGTGAAAACCAGACCAGAAAGTCATTGGAATGGCAAAAATCCAACAAATGATTGGAACACTTAACTAACTCACCAAACACAAACAGTCTGTTTTCTATTTGTTTTTTTTTTTGTTTGACTTAATTTTAGAGTAGCATTTTATTTATTTTTTTTAATATTTATTTATTTATTTATTATGTATATAATATTCTGTCTGTGTGTATGCCCGCAGGCCAGAAGAGGGCACCAGACCTCATTACAGATGGTTGTGAGCCACCATGTGGTTGCTGGGAATTGAACTCAGGACCTTTGGAAGAGCAGGCAATGCTCTTAACCACTGAGCCATCTCTCCAGCCCCCAAGAGTAGCATTTTATTTATGGGGATTTATAATTATGAAATATCCCTAGAGGTAAATATAATGTAAAGTCACTCTTCGAAGAATAACAAATGACCTCTGACTAGGGCTTACTTTACAATGGTATTTACTTTCCAGAGAAATCAAAGTCCCAGATATATTCAGAAGTCAGTGTTTATAAAGAAAAATAAAATATTTTTCTCAATAATTTGTGCAATATTTATTGTCAAACCCAGGATATTATTTAGGCCAAATTTCAACCACAATATAATTTAAAAGGAAGACAGTTCTGTTATGTGGAGGCTAACAGGTATAATCTGTAAATATTGAAATGACAGATCTGTGGATTTGGATAGTCTTTCTGGAAACAGAAATACTGTACAAGCATGTAAACATTTCCACAGAGAAAAGCCAACACTGTACTACTGAAAATTTCACCAGGAAAGTCTAAATGAGCCACTCTGTATTTTCTGTGACATTTATGACAAAATTTTGGATGAATCCTAGTGGGAACTAAACTGATATTTGGCGAGTGGCATTTCAGAGTAGGAAATTAAATTACAAAGATCCTGAATGAGGTACTGTATAACCAAAGGATTGGAACGAGCTAATGCTCCAAAGTCATTTTCACTCTATTCTCTGAAGGATCATTCCACAGTCTATGCAGAAAGCCCAGCATTTCCATAGTAATTAGCAGAAGTTAATCCAGATGAGTGTCTGTGCAGTGAATTCATGGACTCACAGAATGTCAGATAACTGTCTCTCATGAAGAAGAAGAATGTGATGCATGCAGATCAATCACCATGACAAGAGGCAGAGAAGGAATAGTGCTCTGCCCTGACCACCTGCAATACAATTTTCCTTAGCAAATATCACTCAGGAAGCAGTCTCCATAGCCCCAGTGAAGAAAGTGTGTAATCAGCACTGTTTGAAACTCTACAAGTAAAATAAGTTTATCTAATGCCTTTCTGGTCTCCAACCCATTTATCAGAATTCAAAGTTGCATTGCAAATGAGGCTTGCATAATCAAGCTTATGTATGTGGCACCATTCCCTAAGTTAAGAAGAAGCAAAATTGGAGCCTACCAAAAATGGAAAACACACAGAATGGAAGTAAATATTCAGAGCTGCATGTAGATCTATGATAAGCAATAGAATTTTTATCAATCGTATTGAAGAAAGTGCAGGTTACAAAGGAAAATTTCTGATTGTCATGTGTCATCAATATCTGCATTATCAAGCTACTACTAACAATAAAACTACAAGTTCAGTTTTTGTTTTATTTATGTTATCATTGGTTTTTAAAGAATATTATTCTGATATGGCTTAGTTGTGTGAATGTGGGCAAATCAAATGACTTTCCTTGCGTTTTAGGTTCCATGGCTGTGTGTAGAAGGCGAGCAGGCTTGCTTTTCATCCCGCCCGGCTCCTGCATGGTTAGCTTTATACCCAAAATAACACACATAAAGTGTATTCTTTAAAACACTGCCTGGCCCATTAGTTCCAGCCTCTTATTGGGTAATTCTCACATTTTGATTAACCCATTTCTAATAATTTGTGTAAAACCACGAGGTAGTGGCTTACCGGGAAAGATTCAGCATGTCTGACCTGGCCGCTGGCTCCATGGCGTCTGCCCCAGAGAGGAGAGGCATGGCGATTGCCTCACTTCCCTCTTCCTCCCAGCATTCTATTCTGTCTACTCCACTCACCTAAGGGCTGGCCTATCAAATGGCCAAAGCAGTTTCTTTATTAACCAATGAAATCAACACAAATATAAGACCCTCCCACATCAGCTATGAAGTATAGATCTACATGTTTCTATGGCTAATTCTATCCTTAATGGCTTCAGAACAGTTGATGATATCAAATTTTATTAAGTAGTAATGTACCAAATCATATTCTCAACCTTATTCACTTTTAGAATTTAGCAAGTAATTAACTGTATGTTTTATGCAATTGTGTTAGTAAAATTCTCCAGGATGTTTATCATGCCAAATGTAGTCTGATATTATAAAAATCACAAAAACAATTGTGCTATTTGGAGAGGTAGAAAGGCAGCTATGATTTCTGCAAGCATGTGTAAACAACGACTCCCTTTCTCTCTTGGTCTCTTCTGCTGTTGAAATCATTTATCAGCACTTCCCGATTTATACATATTTCATGTATCCAAATATATATCCAATTTCAAATACATATATTTAAAATATATTATATTTTACGTACCCTGAATTCCTCTCATTCATTGTGTCATACAGAAATACTCGGAAATTCTCATTATTTAAGTCTCTCAAGATAAAAATATCTTATATTCTCATAATATTTCATTCATCAGTTTATCACCATTTATTAATACATTATAGTAATTCAACTTCAATCACCTACTAATTATTATTATCTATGGCTTTTCTCCAATTTCACAAGTAAGACAGTCTTCAAATTCCCAAGACTAGCAAATCTGATCTGAATTTGCATTTCATTTGGTTATGTTGCTAAGCATAAGTAAATGTTTATAGGTGGACCTGTTCTTATTCGGGGTGAGCAACAATCTTCCACTAATGAGACTCCACTAATCCTGATTGTAGTACTAAAAAGTTGCATCATGCATGTTAGATAAGAAAGAAATCTGAATGTTTGAATACAGCTCTGTATATGTCTCCAGATGTAAAAATCAATATACTCTCATTGACTTTTCCTTCTATTCTCAAGCAAGCCCAGTTTGTACACTGCTATTGTTCTCATTCTGTCTCCAGAACAATTCAGGCATCCCATCTGCAAGAAATCTCCTGGCATGTGTTTGCTTTCTAGGGGATTTGACAATGTGTTAATATTAAGAGCTATCCTTAAAATTTATATTTAGTAAATTTGTTTTTCTTCAAACTATACTCTACAATTTCACATTTCAAAGTATTGTCATATCAATAAAACATAAGCAACTTTAACCCAAGTATTTCATGTTTCACCTCTGTATTCTGTCAGCTTTATTTTTGCGACGGGGCGATTGAAATCATCTCTCCAAACTGCATTTTTGCAAATAACTGTTACCTTGAATCACGCTGAAGTGCACAGTGCATTCCCATGCCTCAGTAGGCCTCGAGTCACACTAAACTGCACAGTACATTCCCGTGCCTCATTAGGCATTGAGTCATGCTGAAGTGAAGAGTGCATTCATATTCAGCAGTGGGGGACACAGCCTATATTAAGATGAAAAAGAAATACCTACTAAGATACATGTTCAAAACTTAATACATGTTAATTTGTAAAACACATTTAACGTGTGATCTAATATACATTAAACCTGTAGGATATATATATATATATGTATATATATGATATAATTAATAAAAATACCATTTATAAATTATATGTAATAATGTCTTAACTCTTTATTCTACTTCTCTTATAAAGAGGTAATAAGTTTACTCATTTATTCTCAGTTCTCCAATGTCCGCCTTTCTTGTCCAGAACGAATGTCAGTTTTTACACAGGTTATAGGCCTGTGCAGAAAATACCATCCTCATATTGTACTCCATTTGCACAGGCTGTCCTGTTCTTACCCACACATATCACAACTGGGCATAATACACATGTTTCTTGCTTTGAGAGTTAAGTCCTTCAAACAAATATTACCAATATCAGGGCAAGCACAGTATCTTATTTTCTATTAGGCCCATGCTGGTGTTGAGAATTCACATTTATTCCATCTATTATGATTTTACATAAACAAACTTCTTAGAATTCCTTCTGGGAGATGCAGCTTTAAGCAATTTCCTAAAATCCACGGACAATTTTCAACCTTATCTTCTTTAATCATTTTTAAAATAAAAAAAATAGCTCATCCCAACTGGTTACATTTTTTCCCATATGCAGCAAATGCTGATTCAAGAATGAGCTATACTTGTATTCAAATGAAGAAAGTTCAAGAAGTTATGGTCTTAAGTAGATATCTTAGCCATATTGACACTTATTTCCTTTAAATTGCTTTGTAAATATACACCTCTTAAAATGTGAACCTAAGTACTTTATCAAACAATTTAGAAATATTTTTAAAAAGAAGAACATACAGAGGACCAGCCACTCTATAGACAGAATCCATTTGTCAGAGATGTTTTTTTTAAATCCTTTATGTATCTAAGCTTTCATCGTAATGTGGCTTCTAAATAGTGGACTGATTTTGGATATTCAGCTTTCTTTTCATAACCTTCTATCTCAAAGAAATTTAATTGAACTAGATTTGAACTACCAAATGTCATAAAAGGAATAATAATTTCAAGGATTATTTTCAGCCTCAAATACATTTCCACTCATTATGTCCTCTATTTGATGTTGCATTAAACTGAGAAAAAGTGATTCGGACATGCCATTAAGATCACCAAAGCTTAAAATCAGCACAGTGGATAAAAATGTTATTCTTTAAGTGTGTCAGAATAGAATACAGCCTGGCATGGATTGCAATAAGTCCATTATGTTTCATATTGATAAGAAAACTTGTCAATCATTAAAATATTTAATAATTACATTACATTCATTGGTTTATTTTAAAATATGGACAATAAAAATAAAATTCAGCTTGTAATATAAGGTATGCATCATTGTAAAAGTTTTATCAGTCCTAAGAATATTTAAATCTTGATGATAAAGCTACCTAACCAACTTTTAAGAAAGAATTTTCATTATTAAAACATTTCTCTAAAATATTCAAGATAGTAGGACACTATGCAATATAAACAACGAAATAAGTTGTTACAATATTTATGAATGATAGTCAATTAGTGATTACTTATTGATTAAACTATTGAGTTATGAGCTACAAGAAACATAAACATAAATAAGCATAGTTTGTATTATAAATGTACAGAATTGAAGTTGGAATATAGGATATTAACACTTATATAAGTTTTATTAATAATGCTCCAATTTGTAAACCCAAGAGAAACACTGTAATTTAACCACAGCTACCTCTGATCTCAAACTCCAAAGACTCAAGTTGGCCCATTAATAGAAAAATACACAGGGAAGCACAGAAGCACAGGAATATGCATGATGATCTAACCTAAGATGGAAGTCAGTGGGGCAAGTAACTCCGGCTAAGACTGTGGAGAGTGAAGGCAAGTTTTGTGTTGTAGCCATGGTTTCTTTCCAATCTATGCTGTCCCTCATTCTCTCTTCCTGAAAGCTTTACCCACTAAATGGGCAGAGAGTGATTCATAAAAAGCCCACCATGTCTACTGAACATAAGACTGATGTCAAAGATGTCTTGGACAAGTTTGATAGCCAGGGTGAATCATCTAGCATGGAGTCCCTGGAGCAGTTGTTCAATAACTCTCCCCAAGATCAGATGTTGTTTGAAGGCCTGGCTAATGCTGATCAACACTTCTTAGAGCTCTCTGTACACTTTGACTTCAACATCATCAAATGGACCAAGTAAGCTTCAGTCTCATGGCTCAGGTGCTGCAATGCACGAGGGAAAGGTGCCAACAACATTATTTCACTCCATCAGTCCTTTTCTTTTTGAAAAAATTCTTGGATTTAGTGACAACTGTGTTAAATTTCTAATATAGTTGTCTAGAAGTCCATCCACCCGCTCCTAGTCAGGCCCTCTTTCATATCCTATGTATATATCTAAATATCTGAATAAAATCTATATGAGTTATAAAGGTATAATTTATGTCTCCATTTGTCACTTTTCCATCCCTGTGTTATGATGTGGGATTCATATGTATGCTGTGAATACCATTAGTTAATAAAGGAACTGTCCTGGGCTTCTGCAGGGCAGAATATACATAGGCGGGGAAAATTACCTGAATTCTGGGAGAAAGAAGGCAGAGTCAGGGAGACACCATGGAGCTGTAAGAGGAGAGAGATGCAAGTTGCTTGTTGGAACCTTGCTGGTAGGCCGTAAACTTCATAGTAAAATATAAAATAATGGAAACTGGTTAATCCTAGATGTAAGAGCTAGCCAGCAATATGCTTAAGTGATTGGCCAAGCAGTGATTTAATTAATACAGTTTCTGAGTGACATTTCCAAAGTCTGGGCAGCCAGGAAATGAACAAGTGGCCTCCTACCACAGTGTTAAACTTAATTTTATTGATGTCCACACTCAAATTTGATGAACAATAATGAAATAAAACTTGAGGGGAGGTGCTCCTTAGATTCCACTTACTTTAGGAGGTTACTTTCTTCCACGTGCTCCTGTAAAATGGATGTTTTCAATGGAAATCAAATTAACCTTAATACATATCTTGCCTACCTTTTTTAAAACAGAAGGTACAATATTTTAGTGCCCCTTTTATGTTTTCAAAAGGTATCTGAGTACTTTGTAAAGCATCACTTGTAAATACATGTAAGTTCCAGCTTTTAGGACAGGGCAGAAAGTACAGGCTTCTTCACTAGCCTGGCATTAGGCTTAAATCCACAATGAATTAAAAGTAAGATAAGAGACTATTAGAATAATAGACATGGGTCTAGTATTCTCAGGGACTAGTATTTTTTTAAGGATTATTAAAGTCATTCTTGAAGAATACCAGTTTATCAGAAAAGAATCAGAAATATAAGTAAAAGATAAAGTAGTTCAACAATGCAGGAGATGACTCAGTTTGCAACTCCAGAATGAAAAACTGTCTCTTGGCTTGTAAATACTATCCACTCCCAGACAGACACTGAGACATCACAAGTCAGCACACTAATGACAACAAAAGACAGACAGGTAAATGTCCTCTGGCAAAGCGCAAACTCCAGTATAAGATGCTCATGTATGTATGATGTATGTATGTATGTATGTATGTAAGGATGGATGGATGGATGGATGGATGGATGGATGGATGGATGGATGGATGGAAAGGCAGACCAAAGTAACTGAGTCTACTTGAGCTAAGAATCATAGTTAGCACTCTGATAAAATGCCATTACTCAGGTAACTTAAAAAAAAATATTTTCTTAAAGTGTTGAATACTTGTCTGGAAGTAATTTACCAGCCAATTCAAATTTTGATGGTGAATCTTTTCATGAATTACAATGACCACCTTCTAGCTGTGTCTTCATGCTCCCAGCAGGTTTGGCCCGACCAGTGGGACATCTTCAGATGAGACAAGAAGCATCAGAACAAAGAAAGGAAGAAACAGATTGAGAAAGAACAAGATCTTTGTGATCTTTTGTTGTAAGTCCAATGATCGGATTAGCATCCAACTATATTGCCTCATTGAACAAAGTTTTTCTGGATGAAGATTCAGTCGTGTTATACTTTGGTACAGTCACATGAATTTGAAGGAACACAGAACTTTAGATAATAGGACGTTAGTTAATGGATTTAGAGGAAGATTTTCCATGATTTCTCGATGAGCTATGATGAGATAGATGGCAGTGACAACATAAGAAAACACAAAAATCAGTTCTTATGAATTAACTATAGGGTAGGATGGCACATGTCTCTCTCTCTCTCTCTCTGTGTGTGTGTGTGTGTGTGTGTGTGTGTGTGTGTGTGTGTGTATTCCTGACTTCTTGGATGACTCCCAGGAAACCCCTGCCTCTGGGTGTCTGCAGATATAAATTGTTCTTAGGGTTTAGCCTGGACCTCGCTGACTGCCTCTAATGGACAGAATATGACAAGAGGGATTTGATGTCACTTGTGATATTTGATTAAAACACATTTGGCTTTTAGTCTTGGATCTGCTCTCACTGACATTGGTGAAGCCAGCTGTTGTGCTCTGAAGCGTCCTGTGCAGAGGCCCAAATGGCAAGGAACTGAAAGCAACATCCATCAACAGCCACCAAAGAAATAAAGCCTTTATTCTGTCATTGAGACATGAATCTGAACTACTATCCCAGAGAGATTGGAAGTGAATTCTGTACCTATGCACTGGGTTTCACTGTGAAAGCTCAAACCTTGATTAAAACCTTGTGGGAAATCTTTACAAAGAAAGACCTAACAGAGTTGCAACAAGTCTCTTGATAGCAAAATCTGTGAAATAAGATATGTGCTAAATTCTAGAGGTTGTTATAATGCAATTTGTGAATAATATGATAATAATATAGATGATATTTTATTTTAAGGAAAATAATATGCACTTTGTAATATTGTAATATTAACTGTCCTGTTGGCTCGTAGCTTTCACAATAAATAAGTATAAAAAATATTTAAAAACCGAAACATGTACAAACTGAAAGAAGATATGTTCAAAGAGTTTTCACAGGGTAGAAGAACAAGATTTGGGTGCCAGCTAAATCCATTGCCAATTTAGGTGTTAAGATTGAGTACTGTCTGGTCTGAGGGATGTCTCAGTGCCAGATTATCATCCTGACGTGAACAAGGCCACAGTTCCATACTTAGCACCAGAAATCAAATGCAGTAAAAAGCAGTAGAGGAGGCTGAAAATGTGATGTTGCCAGTGGAAAATTTGCAGTCCTCAGCTTTTGCCACATATATTTATTTTAGAGCTACCTGTTTTTAAGTTTTCTTTAAGATCAGTTTCCAATCTTTCTGTAGGAGAATGTTTAGAATGTCAGAATAAAAATAAAAGTGTGAAATACATATCCACAGCCTCACATTTTCAAATTTAAAGCACATGGCTTAAACAGGGATACAAACAAAATCTGCAAAGGAGGGTGGGGGAATGATGAGCAAGTAACTGGACTCTTTCCCTTTTGCATTTCATTATTGTAGGTGTGAAAACCATTGAATCTCTTAGGTTTGATGAATTCTCAGATCTGTGTTCACTGGTATTCCTCTATAGAATAGTTATTTTAAAAAAAAATCAGCTTTTCTATGCCGTTGCAGTGGAAATGGCTTCAAATTCTATGCTGCTGTTCTACTGAACTGAAAATATAACCTGGAAAATATCAGATTTTTGGACGTCTGTGTGAATGAAGAATATAATGGGTCCTTATGGCTTTGTTTTTATATTATAATTACATGATTTCTTTCTCCCATTTTCCCTCAACTCCTCCTATATTCCCTCCTTTTCACTTTCAATTTTACAACTTCTTTTTCATTAGTTGTTGATTGGCTATAATATATATTATATATAAGTTTTCCACACAACAGATAAAATTACATAACAGACAGAGGCCATTACAGAAAAACACAATCAATCAATCAAAAGGTAGAGATTGGCCTTCAGTTCCAAGAGATACATATAGAAAATCTTCCTTTACCTAAAGCCCAGGTAATGTAGAGATGGGGGCGGGCAGAACGATTATATAAAGGATCTGGAAGTTTGCTGGGAGATCACATCTCCTAGGAATAGCAGAAGCTGCGTCTATAAAGCCTCACCAACATGATGGCATCAATACTAACTGAACAAGGGCAACAATAGAAGACATGTAAAAGTTTATCGGAGAAACCTCAGGAAATCTGTGCCTTGCAGACAGAACTACAGGCAACTAAGAAATGACAGTAGGAGAGTCTTCTCCGGGAAGAACACACCAATTGGTTATCCAACACCAAATGGTCAAACCTGAAAATCACTTCCTTTTGATGCAATGCTGGCTGATTAATTAGCTTGGCTAATTGGATATGGTGATATAATATGCTGCATTTCCAAAGAAGGCTTCTGTCTTTGATCAAGATATCTTGTGGCAAAATCTCTCAGCAAAGGCAGGAACTACCAAGAAAGCAGCTACCTCAAGTTTGTACTGGAAAGACAGAATGGAAGTCAGAATGGTGTTGTATGGCCCAACAGCTTTCCAGGTAAGATTCCAGGCGTGTGTGTTTAGTCAGACTAGCTGTAAGTCAACACCACATTGGCTTAGGTAATGCTAAATGACCCCATGGGAAGTAACACAAGTATCCTGAAGAACCCTATTCTAAATTCTGTGAATTAATGCAAAACACGATTTTAAGCTATTTAATTTAAATGTTTTTTGTTACATAACTGAAAATCTCATCTCACTTAGTTAATTTTAACCTCAATCTTCAATTTAAAATGATGTGCCAGGGCACCAAGCTGTGAAAAATATTGGCAGTGATATCAAGAAGTGAAAATTTAGAACCCAAGTGATATGTGATAAAGGTGTCACTAAAGATTTAGAGTAAAATAATGGAGAAAATATAAAATAGACTCTTGGGATGTTCATATTAGGAGTATATTGTGTGATAAATGTATATTCTGCTTGAATTACTATAAAGTTAAGTGTAAAAACAAATATATGTATTTACATATATTTATACACTTAGAAATGAACTTATATATTTTATGTGCTGTTAGAAAATACTTTATTATTTTAAGTAGACGAGATCATGAAGGGAATCTTTTTGCTATATAAACTTCTGGTTATCAAATGGACAAAATCAAGTCAAGAATGTTCCAGAAAATCCTTAGGTTAGAAAGTAAGCACAATTCTATGTAGCATAAATATCTGTGCAGATGACTACCTCCTTGTGATGATGCCTTCTCTTAGTTAGTACTAGACTGCATCAGGTATAACTAAGGAGTTGGGCATGCCTATGAAGGGTTTTCTTGATTGGTTTATTTAAAGTTGAAAGACCCACCTACAAATCTAGGCCACACATTCTAGTGGCTGTGCCCATAAAGAGACATAGAAAAAGGAAGCTTTTGAGTTGCCTCTTGCCCTCATCTCTGTCAAGTTGATCTATGTTGTTACCTAGTCATTCCTGTACTTATATGAGAATGCATTTCGTCAGGATTCCAACACAAATAAAATAGCAGTAGCTCGCTAGAAATCCTTTGGGATCTAGCACTATATTAGGTCTTCTGAACCAAGCAGTTATGTAAATTGAAAATATGCCATATTCTTGCCCTTTTTGTAGTTAGACCTTCATTGTTGTACTTCCAGGATCACAAAGTGGAAGACTTACTAATGAATTCTATCAGTTCCATTTCTTTAGAGAACCATGACTAATACCTTTCTTTTCAAAAAAAAAAAAAAGTATTATTCAAAACCATAGTGATGGCTAAGAGGTTAGATGCCAGTTCAAGCACAAGGAATAAATCCTGGTTTCACTGCCAGTGGCCCCACAGACTGCCCAAGCCTCACAACTGTCCCTCATACTCAGTGGGCCATGTTTGGTCGTATGCAGCTTCCCCACTATCAGTCTAGAGTCAGTGAGCTCTCATCAGCTCAGGTCAGTTGTTTCTGTGGTCTTGAACCCTTTGCTCAGATTATTGCTCCTCCCTCTCTCGCACCAATCTCTGGTAGGTTGACCCAGTGCTTCGCTACAGATGTTTGTATCTACTTCCATCAGTTGCAAGTTGAAGGTTCTATGATGACATTTAAGGTAGTCATCAATCTGATTACAGGGGAAGGCCAGTTTAGGTGTTTTCTCCACTGTTGCTTCGTGTTGTAGCTGGGGTCATCCTTGTGGATTCCTGGGAATTTCCCTAGTGCCTTGTTTCTCACTAGCCTTCTAAGGGCTCCCTCAGTCAAGATCTCTCTTTCTTTTCTTTCCCTCACTGTCCTTCCCCCTTCTTGAGCATCCAATTCCCTCAAGTTCTCCCAGGCCCTCACTCTTCTCCTCCCCCTCCTCTTCCACTCTCCTTTCTCCCCCCTCCCAATTTTTTCAGTAGGTTTTCTCTGTTTCCCCTTCTCAGGGGGATCCATGCATGTCATTATCAGGTTACTCACAACTCACATGAGTTTTAGCTCCAGGGGATCTAACAGCCATGTCTGGTTTCAAATAGGCACCTACACACACACACACACACACACACACACACAATTTAAAAATAAAAGAAAATTTTAAAGTATCATTGCTCAAGTAGATATTAAAAATAATAAATGTGATCCCTTGATTTACAAATGCTCACTTACTTTCTTTAAACACACACACATACAAATTACCAAAGCTTGCTGTGTATGTAGAGTTTGAGCCCTAGCTTAACATACTCAACTGATTAAACTCCCTAGTAGTGTTAAATGTGGTTTTCAAATAAAGGAAGCCAAAGGAAAAGAAAATACTGCAGACTGCAGAAGAACTAATGATAGGTGTGTACGTGATATATGCTTCTATCATACCTCTAGTTAGACACAGTATCTAATTTCCACCTGTCATGTGTTTTTTGTTTGTTTGTTTGTTTCTCTCAGAATTCCTAACATGAAACTCACACAGGTAGACTAAGACTTACATTCAGAAGCTGGAGAGATTACAGTGGTTAAGAGTGCTTGCTGCTGCGGTAGAGGCCACAGGGCAGTTAGAAGAATGAACATCACTTATCTAACAAGTGCCTGTACTTTCAGTTCAAGGAATCCATCATCCTCTTCTGACTGTATCAGGCACTGAGCACACAGGGCATACAGAAACACACTCACACTTAAACAGATAAATAAATACAGTCTGAAAATGTTCTAAGGTTTACATTCATTAAATAATAGAAAATCTAAATAGTATCTGTTGACATCAACAATAGTCAGCTGTGAGGGGAGATAGCTTAGTTCTTTTACATCATTATACTTCAATCCTTTGTCATTAATTATTCTATTTCTATAATTTGACTATTCAAATTCAAATTACACACTCAATACTATTCTCTTTACACAAAAAATATTACATGTCTAATATGAGCATTTAAAATCCTGATGAAGTCACACAAATCCAACATAATATTTCATAATATTGCAGAAATAAGTCAGTTTTAAAATTAAAGTTTTGGCATACTCTTAAAGTTGTACAAAATATGATGATACAAGTTTTCTATGATTTACTGATCAAATGTGCATATTTTAAGTCAAATCATTCCTTCCAAGTATATATTCTTTAGTTGGATATTTGACATATTCATTTTTAGAAGATCTACACTAAAAAATTAATTTTAGAGTGGAAAAAATCCTCTATATGGCTTGTTAAGAATACTATTACCTCTTCCATCTTGGCCGTTGACACATACTTGTGTGATAAGTTTCCCTGTACTTGTGTAAATCAGCATGATATTTCCAGAGGAATCTGAAATCGCAAAGTGTTCTCCAAATATTACCATTGAGGCACTCTCAGAAATAAGAAATAGGTACCATTTGGGTAGGAAGTAACTCAAATATGCTTAAGTATTTTTTTTTACAGTCTTCACGAGCATTATAGGAAAAGAGTTTTGAAGTAACTTACGAAAAGTATGTGGCAGATACAAACGAATTAACAAGACAGATGTTTTGTATTGGCTCCAATTTATCTGTTATCAAATGATGCTTTCACACCTATCTACTAAGATATTTTGCTGTCTTCTTTAATTTAGAGGTAAATGGTTAATTTTGAGAAGCAAAGTCAATGCCATGCCATAGTCGGTGTTAGTAGTATTCCTTTTCTTTAAAAAGACAGAATGGTGTGTTTCTATATTCTTCTAAGAAATGAAGGTAAAATGCCATTGTGTTTTGATGTATCCAAGTATCCATCTAAGAATCTTGTCTTTTTACAGAATTTATAGGGTACTTGATTTCTCTGATATGTATTGTAGAGCTGGTAATTACATCTCTCTGGCTTCATCTTCAGAATGTATCTTTCCTTAAACATCTTTATACCATTAGAGTTTTATGCATGTTTTATATATGGATTAATTTCTAGGCTTAAACTTTTTGAATGAAACATTAGTTTGTCACAATGATACAAATCCATTATCCTGCAGACATTCCCATTAAAAGTCTCAAGATAAGCTTAGTAAGGCAGACCACAAACAGTTTTAAAGTGTAACTGAATTGCAGAACATTAAAACAGCTTTATTAGAGGAGGAAATAAGGCTAGGAAATGAAACAGAATGTCCTACCTGTAACTATAAAATACAAAGGATGTCAAGGAGATGTTAGCCACAGACAGAAAAAAATGAGAGAAGCCAGGATTGATGACTGCCTTTGGATAGGGATTTTCAGTAGTGGTTAAATAATAACTTCCATGGTATAATAACAGTAAAAATGAAAATATATAATTTTATTCATGACCATAGTGTTATTTACAACAGTAGAATATAGACATTTTTATAAGTATTATTCGAGTACCAGGCAAAACTTTAATGTGTCTTTCAGTAGAAAGGAAGTTAAATTCTTACAAATAAATATGAGGTAAAAGGAAGAAAATCCATGAACCCAATTAGTAAATAAGCAGTTAACCACACAAAGTACTGATGGAAATCAACAAAGACACATTGATTTAGATGTAAAAAAATGAAAGAAATTTGAAATTATAAGCAGAAATCAAACATAGAAATAAACAGAAAACACCCTGAGCATCACATATTTCAATCTCAGAGCAACATGACATTTAACCTTACTTTAGGGGATATTGCTGAGCTGAGAGAAAAAAAAATGAGTATCTTTATTCAAATAAATGTAAACATGTGTGACCTAGATAATTTAATATAACTCTAAAGCAAGTACATTGCAGTGTGACAATAATAAAATTTTTCACTATAAATTTAAAGCCTGTTATGGAAAGGTTGGCATAAAGCAACCAGCAATTTTCTTTAACATTTAATTGTCAAGGTTGTCAAACAACAGATAAGAATCAACTTAAAACTTTTATGAAAAATAAGAGATTATCATTAGATAATTAATCTTGCAAATTTTTAAAAGTAGAACAACAGGCATTTAGCAATTTATTACTGAAATCAAAGGGGTGGTAAATTCGCACTTATACATAAATAAGAATTTTACTTTCATTAAGAAAACTCTGTTACTGTAAAAGAAAAGTATCAGGTGAATTGCAATTGGCTTACTTGGTGAGATAGTTAGTTTCCATTCTGTCTCAAGATCTTTCCATTCTGCTCCAGTAAAGAGAGAAAGAGAGAGGGAGAGAGAGAGAGACAAGGAGGGAGGTGAAAAGTAATGGAGGAAAGAAAGGAGAGAAGAGTGGAGAGAGGAAGTGGGGATGAGATAAAAATCAACACAGTAAAATGAACAAAATATAGTAACAGAAGATTTAATAGAAGAGAACTACATTTGTGTGCTAAAATGCTTCATCTCACCAGTAATAAGCGGACAGCAAGTTAAAACGACAGTCAGAAATCACTTCACACTTAGAAACTGGCAGCATTTAACTCTGACAGAAACATATTTTGACAAGAATATGTAACAAATACATTTTTTTATAACCCACTGGTGGGAATTTAAATGGATGCAACCACTTTGAAGGGTAATTTGACACTATCTATAAATTTGACAATATGTGTGCTGTAAGACCCAGCAGTTCCTTCATAGAGAGACAATCACAGGCATTTACACATGAGACACTGTGCCCAGAGATGCTTGCTGTAACAACAACAACAACAATTAGCAATAATCTACATTTCCAAAAGGTTTACAGAATTCATGTGTTTGTATATGTTTATGTATATATTTGCCTGAATTCAGGGCATGCAGCTTCATATGGATGATGTGTCCTGGGTCTCCTGCCGGGTGAAGAGTATTTCTTCTCCCCAGATTCCTCAGCTGCCTATGAGTCTTTACCTAGGGCTGTGGCAGTGTGAAATTTCCCCCTTCCATGCAAGCATGTCTATAGTTGGTGTCCTTCTTTAGGTCTTGTTTAGGGAGTTATTTTGTTGAGGCTTCATAGACTTCAGAGATTCTCATCTTCCCCGAGACCTCGCCAATTACCCAGAGCTAGTGAGGCCATGGACCTTGGATGAGAACCTACAAAGGCCACCATGCTAAGTAAGCATAATTCCTAACTGCTATAACTTTCCAAACTATGTTTCATTGTTTATATTCTGATATCACACTCTATTTCCTCTTTTTCTTTATCTTTTCAAACCTTCCCACATATTACTCCTTACGTTTCTCTTTTCAAGTTTGTGTTTGTGGCTGACATATCCTACTGGTACACAAAAGCTCAAAAATGCAAATTTCTAAAGAGAGACCTACTAACAACAATATGCAAATCAGTAAATACTAAGTACATATACATATATGCATGCTGAAGACATATATGTTTAATGACTCTATGACATGTATGAAGATACAGAATGATCAAAAGTTACAATAATAATTAAAATTGGGAAAAGAGAAATCCAATTAAAGGATAGAAAATAGACTCTAAATGGACTCTAACTTGAACATTGTCACTGATCAAGGACATTTTCTTGCTGTTATTATTTGAGGTGCTGGAGTATATCATGGTAGTTAGCCAATAATATCCAGTCAAAAGTTAACACATGTTCAAAACCTTCATAAATTCATTCAGTGCAAACCCCAAATATTTATCAATAATTCCTAGTACATAAAGTACCAATTCAAATAATATGTGAATAAAACATTCCTTTAATAAGACAATAATAATCTTGCTCATCTTCTCCCTCCTTCTGCTCTTCAACTGGACCTTGGGGGCTCAGTCCGTTGCTCTGATGAGGGTCTCTGTCTCTATCTCCATCCATCCCCTGATGAAGATTCTATGATGATATTTGAGATAATCATCAGTGTGATAGTGGGGCAAGGTCAGTTTAGGCACCCTCTGCTCTGCTGCCCAAGGACCTAGCTGGGGACATTCCTGTGGACACCTGGGATCCCCTCTAGATCCAAGTTTCTTGCCACCCCTAAAATGGCTCCCTTAATGTAGATATCTTCTTCCCTGCTCCTATATCCACCCTTCCTCCATCTCCACCCTCCCACTCCCCTAAGCTCTCCCCAGTCTTTGCCTTCTCTCTTCTCTCCCCCTCTCCCCTTCCCCCAAACCCACTCCCACCCCTACCCCTACCCCACTGCTCCCAATTTTTGCCTGGTGATCTTGTTTGCTTCCAATTTCCAGGAGGATCTATATATGTTTTTCTTTTGGTTCACCTTGCTATTTGGCTTCTCTAGGCTTTTCTCTTCCCCTAATTCTCCTAGTCTATTCACCTCATCTATACTTCCTGCCTGGTTACTGGCCAATCAGTGTTTATGGTTTTATTAAACCATTATGAGTGACAAATCTTTACAGTATACAGGAGCATTATCCCACAAAAAATCTATTTATAAATGAAGCTTAGTAACAGAAAGAAACGCAAGGTTCCTGCTGACATGGGTAGTAGCAGGAGACCCACTTCCACATGACAATGGCTAGAAAGATTCTTATTGGGGAGCTATGCTCATTTCAGGTGAGGTTCTCACTGTGCAACTCTCAACACAAAAAATGAAGGCAGTGATGGTTGGTTAATGTTTGCCTCTGAGCAAGAGCTGGGTTTTATAGGATAATGACTCTGAGGCTAACAGCATCGTCGAAGATTTTGGTTGACACCATTCATTTATTTTATTCCACTATTCAAGGTTTGACCAAAAGGGATTCTGCTTTTTTTCATGTGAGCTGAACATGCTGACATAGATGCTTCCTGCTACATGTCCTTTGTTATTCTTGCTGGGGCATCATGAGTTATGAAGAGAGAGCCACAATTAAGAATGACTTTGGTTGGAGTACTACACCGACTGACTGTTCCAGGATCCTTAATGGGGCTGCTGATAGTAGAGAGTGGAAGCCTGTCAAAGGATACTCTAAATATGGAGCTGCTGAGCCCTAGCAAAAGGAAAGTGTGAGGATAGGACAGAAAATTAGGCATCACATTTGTATATATATATATATATATATATATATATGTGTGTGTGTGTGTGTGTATATAATTTACATATATATATATAACAAAAAACAAAACAGTTGTCAAAAGTGGTTCCAGAAGGAGAGCAACCAGACATAACCAAGACCAGATAGTTATTTTAAAACCATAACTCAAGACCCTTTTTGTTTTTGTTCTAAAAATACTTGACATTTCTCATGATAATTAGGGTTAATTAACATACCTAGAAATGCCAGTAATAAAATACTATTTTTTTCTTTATCATGATACAGATGCCCTTTTGAACAGTAAATTTAGGGCCAACAGTTCTGAAGAACAGCTGCTACAAATTGATTCTACTTTTCCTCTCTTGTTGAAAGCCCTTGGGTTTCATTATTATTTTGAGCATCATACGGACAACCTTTGGGAAGTGACAGAAGTCCATAGGGCCTCACTATACATGTTCCTATAAATACAAATAAATGAGTTATTTGTATTTAGCACTGTCTTTGGTCCACCAACCAGCTCCCAAATAAAGACATGGAGAACTATTATTAATTATGAATGCTCGGCCTTAGCTTAGACTTGTCCCACTAGCTCTTTTAACTTAATTTAACCTGTTTCTTTTAATATATATTTTGCCTCAGGGCTTTTTACCTTTCTTTAATTCTGTATGTAGGACTTTCCTGCTTCCTTTTTGTCTGCTTGGCAGGCCCTTTGCCTCTCCCAGGTGTCTTCTTTCTTTCCCCTGAATCCAAATCCATATTCCTACTTACTCTCCCTGCCCCCCACAGTCACGCTTATACTCCTCTGTCACTATTGGCCATTCAAAATTTTATTGAACCCATCAAATGCCTGCAGTAGGCAAGGTAAAACAGCAACACATCTTTATACAATTAAATATTTTGCAACATAAACATATGCAACACAACTTTACATAGTTAAATAAATGCAACACATGTTAGAAAGGACGTAAGTACAGGCCTTTTTTCAGTTTGAGCCAGAAACATATATAATATATATATAGTGTGTGTAACATATGTGTAATATATACAGTCTGTACGTTTCTGTATAGTTATTAGGAAAGAGGCAAACATTCCACCAAACATATATGTATACAGAATTCAGAATTTAAACATGTGGTAAAGCAAAGATTAAAGTGTGCAGCATTTCAAAAACTATACAGAAAGTAGGTGGCCGAAGCTGCCCCTAAAACGGTTTAAGGCATCTGGTAGATGAATGACAGGTATAAATAGTTTGAGATCAGATGATTTTATTTTGACTGGGGTCTTATCTTAGATCTACAAAAAATACGATTCATGCTAAATATGTTTAGTTGTGCAAACAAACTGATTAGGCATTGAAGGTTGTGGTAACCAATAGTAGAGATCACAATAAGGGATGCCATTAGATGGATAAGGGAGATCAGCCATAGTCAAGCCTATCCAAATGATGATTAGAAGAGTTGGCAGTAGGTTAAAGCTATTAGTCAGTATGCTTAGCGTACCATAGCTGTGTTACCCACTGCAGAGATAGCAAAGTTTGTTGTATCATGGGGCATATAATGGCAATCAAGGAAAGATTTAAATCTAATCTCCTATTACTGTGTGCTACCATTATCATATATTATAAGGCATTCAGTATAATGCCAACAGTCTAGTCTGTACACCTCATAGTAATCTTTCCTAAATGGACACATTGCTATAAAATATATAAGACTTCTACATGGTAAATAGTTGTGAAACTAATAATAAGACCATTAGCTCGCACTAATATATCAGTAACAATTTGAGCTTTCAGATTATATTGTCATTACTCTAAGACAAATTTTTTTTGAAAGTAAGAAATTCTGGGAAATGAAGAAGGGTCCTTCTGAACAACCTGGATGCCTCTAGCAACCAACTTTAATCAGATTCTTCCCTGAAGGACCAGTGAGGTTATGTGGTAGTATGGGTCTGTCCTCCAGTATAGCATGATCATTGACGTCAGTAAGCAGATATTCCCTTGGTATTCTTTCTAATTCCTTGGTCGCCTTTTATAAAAACAAAACATGCAAATTAATACAATGACTCATCACAGTATGAATGGAGTTCATCAAATGTGATAAGGTCATAAGAATCGCACCCAATATTTCAGGTGACCTCCTCTCCTGAACACGCGTATGTACATAGGCTTCAGAGAGTGCTAAACCATGCAGAAGGTAGAAAGTTCAAAGAAAGTGAAAATCTAGTGATATGTCTCTTCTGAGTTGCTACTCATGTAGGAGTAGCCATTGTTGTTACTTTTGACTCATTCATTAAAATAGCTGATCTTGATTGTCAGATTTGAGATTTAGAAACACTTTGGAAATGAAGCTCTGTGAACACAGGGGAGTGTTGCGGGAGATCCGGCTGCTCCTCCAGCCAATAGCTGCTGAGATACCAGTCCATTGGGGCGTGGTCTCTCTCTTTAAAAAAGTGGCCACTTCCCTCCGCGCTCTCTCTTACTTCCTACTCTGCTTCTGGTGACTAGACTCCCTTCCTGATTGCGCAGAGGGCTGTTGTCTGGGATGGTGATCTGTAAGATTTTTCCCCTTTAAATAAATAACCATTCTATTAATCATAATTCCAAACTGGTGTGGGATTGTTTGTGATTTATGCCTTCATCAGGGGAGGTATACTGTATTTGCCTTAGGCGAGGTAGGAAGAACTCCCTAATTGTGTATGGCATTGTATGAAGACTGGGGTCCCATACTAAATAGAAAGAAGAATGGGAGTTGAGCAGGAGTATCATCAAAGTGTGGCTCTCTGCTTCCTGACTACAGATGCAAGGTGAGTAGCTGCTGCTGCCATGACTTCTTTGATGATGAAATGCACTTCCATACTGTGAACAAAAATATATCCCATCTTCCTTAATTGTTCTGGTAAAGGATTCTGTCACAGCAATGAGAAAAGGAGTTACTGTATATTTATGTTCCTATAATAACCTCTTCTCCATGCTGCTGAGAGAAATCCAGTGGATTTACTAAATCACCAAGATATGCTCAGGTGTAATTTTTTTCTTTGATCTGTCAATGCTTTATCTGGGATATATAGATTTTCTTTATTTCTCTTAGAATGTCATCAACAAGATGGCACTAAATATCAGCTCTACCTACTTAAGTTTCTAAAACTTGTTTGAAACTAGGCATTGATGCAGATCTGGCCCATAATAACTGATATAAAACATGTTACACAGTATTCAATAGAGTTTGTTTCCTAAGGGCATATCATCTTTTATAGAGCAGCTCCACATTCTTGGAAAGCATCATGTTACATTGCTGTACCTGATCATATCCTCAGGTCAAATGTCCATCAGGACTCTGTTTCATCACTATCTTCATGATATTATCAGTATTATCACCTTGCTAAGGCAATTAAGTTAATTTATTGCTTAAAATAATGTAGCCTGTGTTTAGATATGTGTTTGCATAGGCACATTTTTAAGCAAGACTATTGAAGAAGACACTCAATTTTAGATCAAGTTTATTCTTTCTGTAATATAAATAACTTTCAGGGTTGCTTTAGGCTGGGGAGCAGTGGTTGTTTTGTTTTGTTGAAATCAAGTATCATAATCGGGGCGGTTCTCAGAGTGTAAGTTACAGAGCTTCAGGTTAGAGAAGAGATTCTGAGTTGATTCATAGAGATTGATACAGAGTTGACAGATAATGGGAAAAGGAAATAGCTTTGAGAGTTATTAACATGTACATTGATGTCAAGAACCGTAGCATTAAATTAGAATAACTAAAGAAACACTATCAAATATGAGGAACAGAAATCTGTGAACTGTTACATAAAAATGCAATCCTCAGTAATGATTGTCAGTAATAGATACTGAAGTCTGTGTAATATACCAGCAAGGCAGTACCGCATCATCCAATGAAGTCAGGGTCACAGGAACTGGTGACAGGCAACAGAGAACAATAATTGCTGGCATGCACATCTTGTAATCTGCCATAGCCTCAAGTTCTTTGAAGTACTGATTAATCTGTGAAGGTTTTGTTTGTTGTACTTATGGTAGGCCAACTACATGTCACTCCATTTTCAACATAACTAACTAATCCTTTTCATAACTGTGGCTATCTTGATTTTCTTTCTCAAAAGTTTAAACCCATTGATGGCGTGTACAACTTTTATTTCATTTTTAATAGAATGTGTAGAATGAATTTTAATTTATATTTTATCAAGCTTTCCTTTCATATGGGTAAAGTTTATGTGGTTTATGTCTCAGTTAAGTGGCACTTTTTAATGACTTAATTCTTTCTCAGGAAATTCTTTGATAAATAAGAAAATAGATAAATAAATAGTGTGTTTCAAACCTAGTCACATATTTTAGGTATGTTTAATTACTTAACTGAATTTAAATTATTTAATATAAAATCTCACTTAGGTGAAAGAAGTAGTCAGTTACTGTAGCAAATAAAATTACCAATTACATTATTTTATTTGGATTGTGTGAGCAAATTTCTTAGACAGAATAGACTCACAAGAAACAGAAATGTATTTCTTTCAACTCCCAGCTAAGAAATTCAAGTTCAAGGCAGCAGTGGTGTTCAGTAACACCTGAATTTCCTCTTAGAGATTGCATTCCCACTGAATTTCACAGGATGAAATAAGCTAACCAACTATTCAGGCATTCTTTTATAAATGCCCCAATCCATTTGTGAGGTCAGACTCATCATGACCTTATGACTTTTCAAAGACACGCTTAGTACTATCATATTGGTGATTAGATTTTATTGTATGGCTTTTATATGGACACATTCAGAGCATAGAATACATAAAGATAAAGAATAAAGTTGAGAGAACTGGTTGGGGGCAGACCAGGCTCTCCTAGTAGCCTGACAAAATTCTAAGCCTTAGTTTTGGTTCACTAAAATGGGACGGTGCTAAACAGACAGTCCTCAGAAAAACCACAACCTTCAGCTGGCTCAGCAACACCTCATGGCCCCTTCTGCTGGCTCAGCAGGCCCCCATAGCCCCTTTTCTGGCTCAGGAGGCATCCTCCCCCAAGTTTTCTGATAACTAAAAATAGCTATTCTTACCTTGCTGCTGGAAGATCCCTAACCACTAGCACCTTCCACCAATTGGCCCCCAAGCTAATCTTTGCTCCACTAACTCTGCTTAAAAGGAGCTTGCGACTTTCTTTGGTGGTTGCCAAGTGCCACCCTAACATTGAAATTATTAAAGCGCTCTTGTTAATGCATACATGGCTATTGGTTTTCTTTGGGGATTCTCTTGGACCCTAATAAAATATTTTATATTTTATCCATTTCAATTATTTTTCCAGTTTTTATACTGTATAGGCAGGATGATCATTTCTTCTAAATATATACCCTTTATAATTGCACTTAGCAATTCTAGCTTCTTTTCAGTTCCTGTCTTTTTATTAACTCATATAAAACTAATTGTCTTCTGGTTTATTGAAAGAGTAAATCAGACAACATTTGCCACAGTAACATCTGTCAATGTGGCTATTCAGGAAACACCAGTACTGTATTCATCTGAAGGATGTTCTTGACAGAGACAACTAAGTTTTCATTTTCATCCACCTTACAGTATTCCAGCACAGCCAACTTAACCTTTTCTCTCTATACCCATTCTTCTTGAGAGTGGTGTAAGAAGAAATTTTTCCTTTCCGTTTAGTCTCAACACAATACTAAGGGTAGACCCCTTTGGAATGTCATAGTCATGTGACACAGCAGGACACCATTGCTACACAGATTTCAATTAGCCAAATTTCTTCAAAAAGTCCCGAGTATGCTCCACATGGTGCTCCTTCTCAGTGCCTTAATGTAAATATTACAAAGTCTATTACAGATAGAGGATATGCACATGGAGAATAGGCCTACTACCTTTCATATGACACATGATACATAAGATAGCCAGTGTTAGCTGAAAATTCAAAACTCAAGAATGGCCACTAAAGTTGCAAATAACAGGCAATAATGTAAAGTTACCCATTTGCCAAAAGCAAATGGTGTGAGGTATGGGGGCAGCTCTCCTGTGCCAGGGTCACTGGGGGTCAGCTATGCCAGGGCTGGCCAGGGGAGGGATTAGCTCTCCAGAAAGGAGGGCACAACTATCCCTTGGCCAACAAACGGTGGGGCCAACTCAGAAGGGTCCTTGTAATTCAACACAGGGTTGAACACGTGGTTTGCATGGGCCCCTGAGATAACACAGGAAATTGACTTCAATACAGACTCCAGCTGCACCAGGACCACAAACCCGACATAACCATCAGCAGCAGCTTGGGCCCGAATGTCATAGGAGAGCCTCTCAATCAAACTTGGAAAATGGGCTCCACTCCTTGTCACAACTATGGAAAAGCTGGCTCTGCCCTTCACCTGAGGGCTGTGGTCTCAGGGGCGCTGATTGATCAACACAGCTACCACCCAAAACACAGTCTAGGGCTTTGAGTTCACCCTCCCCAACATCTACTCTGCCCCTTGCTGGAGCAGTTGAAAGGGACTGTTTCTGCACATCCGTAGCCGCAGGATCTCCATGACTTGTGTGAACGGCTGCAGAATATCCATGAGGGGTGTTGGCAACCGTCCAGTACTGACAGTGTATTAGAAGCCAAAGGCCTTGACCCTGACCCACATCACTTGAAAGCAAAGCTCTCTGACAAAAAAGGGTATAGTGCATGATGTGCAGCAGCTCCCAATGCCCCTAAGAAGAATGAAGAAGCAATGGAGGCAGGGGAGGGGCAGGAGTGGAGGAGTTTTTTCATGTTTTTCTGACTTCTTTGTTTGTTGGGTTTTTTTTTGTTTGTTTGTTTTTATGTTTTGGGGAATTGTTTTTTAAATTAGTATTTTTATTTCTTTATTTTTTATTATGTTTTTTTTAAGCAACAGGTAGTGTAAAGGGAATGAGAAGACAGAGCAAGTGAGTATTCCAGCTTCCTAAATTTAGAAATAAACAGTGTACCTTATCTTCAGCACAAAAGTTTTGAGCATTAAAAGGAATAATTGAAATGATTTAAAATTTTTAAGTGGACATTCCTGTGAGATAATTCCAATTTTATAGAAAATTAGAGGGATTTTTGTGCTATTTAACTACACAGAAGAATCTTGTTTCAGCAACTGTTAGCACATTTCTAGCACAGTTTAGTGGATAATTTAGGACATTTACAGTTTACGAAACCAGCTACACATTTGGTTGTCAGTACACACAGCAGAATAAAGTAGAAAGCTTGAAAGACATATCCCTCCTTCATGTACTCTTGTATTGAAATAGATGCTAAGAAGCGAATTCATGCTCAGAATCTAGATCTGCAGTGATTGCTCAACTAAAGCCAATGGATTCCCCTCCAGTCTTGCCCAGAAGTCTCCTCAGGCACCACTTTTTCTCTCCTTATACAGCAATGAATGGACATACAAGGTAACTGCAATGGAGAAGTATTGGTGTACCAATACCTGTCTAAGAGACAACTAACCAAGCTGGAGAGGTCATTAACCAGAGAATAGAAGAGAGCTAATATTTCATTTTCCTAAACCAATGCAATATGCAAGTATATTCCAAATATATATCTTTGTACCCACAGAGAGGTGGAATAATAGACTCTCATTAAAGCAATTTCATTTTTAAATACAGTATTAATATAAAGACACACAACCCTTCAAAATTCAGAGAAGTGACTATGATGTGTTAAATCTAAACAGATAAATCTGCAAATTATGGGACAGGTAAGCTGTACCTCTCAATAGTGGGATTGAATACACAAGAAAAATATGGCAACACTGGTTAACATCCACGTACAAACACGGACAATTTCACATGGAATAGCCCTAGAAGATGGTTTACAGAAGGTCAGTACCTGCTGAGAGTGGGAGGATCAGGGGCAATATCCCACAAGCTATTCCGTCCCCAATGGTCTGCACTAGACAATGAACAAGTGAACAAAGCTAAATAGACTCCATAGGTTAGAAATACACATATCTATGTATGTACACAACATATATATATATATATATATATATATATATATATATTCATGTAACTCATTAAAGAATTCTAATTTTGGGAAGGATTACATGGGATAAACTGTGACACAAGGAGAAAGGGAGCTGGAAGCAGTGATTTAGATGCAGTCTTTAGATTTAGATTTTTAAAAATCACATGAAAAACATCTTCAAGAAATTGCGACTAGTTACAGGTTGGGCAGGAATACTGTGAAAATGTAAAAAGAACATTCAGGAATTTGAGGACTAGTTCAGCAAGTGATTGAGAGTGTTTTCCAAAAGTACAAGAATACACACAAAATGAAATCAATTTTAGAAGTTGCTAGAACTGAGAAATAGAAGATTTTGAACTAAAATGATCTATCACAAAAGGAGTGCAAGGAATGAGAAAAATAACGGTTTGGTTTGGTTAGTTTGTATTGTTTTAATTTTAGGCTATTGTTGACCACGGTACCTATGACAAGCCATAACCAGCTGACAATGTAACTTTCAAGTTAGAAAAGTAATGTTTTAGCTTAGACCTAAGCACTGGAATTAAGGAAAAGAGGGATTCTTAGGGAAATATGAGCATGCATTTAAGACATGGATCCTGGAATCTTAAGAAAGCCTGACTTTCCTTTCCCACTATTAGTTCTTTGAAGACAGAAATTCCTGTCTTCTGCTCTAAACCTGCTCTTACAGGACAACCACTTGCAGTGCAGGTGAGTGCCAAAGCATTATATAGTAGACACAAGTCACATGACTTCAACCTGACCAATGAGGCAAGCCTGATTGGCTTCCCAATCTGATTGGCTCAGTTCTGTACACGCCACCAATCAGGTAACAGATCAGAATGCACAGTATGAGATGGGTGTCTAAGAGACAGTTGGTGTTAGCCTTGTGAGGTAGAAGGCAGAGCTTTCACTTCAAGGACACCAGTGGAAGAGGCAGTGCGCACAGACAGTGAATTAAGCTGCAAATTTGGAGGAGTTTCTTCTGATCTACTCAAGCAATATAAGGTACTGCCTGATTGGCTGCTTTCTTCTAAGATTATTTTGATATCTTTGTTTGTCAAAACCACTTAGTGGGGAAATAGGCCACCAGCCCTTGTTCCTACTGGCTGACTAATCAGGAGCCTAAGCCTGGATTCGGAACCACTTAGGACTCTGTGTATCACTGTGTATCACTCTGTTGTCTAAAGTGTCTGCCAGCTGAGACACCCAGGCCCTTGCCCAGAAAACTAGGAACCATTCCTAGATTCCCACTGTCCACTTCCATATGCTCAGTGGATTATCTTATATTCCCTCAAAATTTACATTTTGAAACTGGCATGCCACATATAACAAAGTCATCATCATTTGCAGCTGTTTTCTAGAAAATGATTAATTTCATTATTGAAGCTATGGACTTTTTAATCTGTATTCTCTTCATACGATTTACTTGTCAAACTTTTATATCAGAATTGTCTTTGTTTTCTTCAGTAATGAACTGAGTTTGAGCATGAACATGACCTTTATGATGTGCTGTTGTACTTGAAGGAAAATTTCGATAGTTTTCAATAAGGATTGTCATATCTAGGCACAAAAAGTGTTGGTTTATAATTTCTGTTTATTTTGCATTTAGGGTAATTTTGTTCTATTTATTTATTTTTCTCTGTGTGTATTTATCTGTCTGTGCTACAGATACACATATGGAAGGAATCAATTTTGGAGGTTGCTAAAACTGAGAAATAGAAGATTTTGTACATATATGGAAGACAGGGGGATCTTGTGGACATAAGTCAATGTTTTTCTTTTTCCAACATGACAATACTAGAGGATAGCTCAAGTCATCATGTCTGACTGTCAGCTCCTGCAAGATGTTTAGAACATGATGGAAAGTTTCTCTTTCATTTTCCCTTATTGAATAGTTGGATGAATATTAGTACTAATTCTTTTTAAGGCATCAGGTAGAATCCATACATTCATACCAGTTTTTTATATTTTGACATTTCATCATTGAAAATTTTTATATGATTTATTTTGTGTATTTTCCTCCTTACCCAGATCCTCCCTGATGCTCTTCACTTCCCTACCCATTGAGTCTTATGTTTTTTCTCTATTTTTATTGTTTTTTGTTTTTTGAGAGAGGATTTCTCTATTGTTTTGGAGCTCACTCTGAGACCAGGCTGGCCTCGAACTAACAGAGATCTATGTGTCTGCCTTGCAACTGCTGGGATTAAAGGTATGCACAACCACTGCCCAGCCTTCTTCTCTTTCATTGAAAAACATGAAAATAAAAATAAGCAATTAAGCCCTATAAAATTTCCTGCAAAAGGGTCCTGGCAAAAAGCTCCTCGCAAGGGGAAAATGTACCCACAATTCTACCACATTTCCAGTGAGTTGATTTTGTGTTTGCCAGAGTCCAGGGCATACGTCCCACAATGAGGAATTGTTAAGATACCCAGTTAGAATCTATTGGGAGTAATTTATTCTTCCTTTTCCTTCAAGAAACAATTGCAGATGTGTCCTTGGTTAGCAATAGAACCATGTTTCCTTTTCCCATTTTCAAAGACAGAGCCCCTTATGTTGAGTGAACCATTATATAGTTGTGGGCATTGCTACAGTATCTGCATATTCAGGTGTTCATCAGTCATGTTATATGTGGAATATACTGTTTTTTATATAGCCCCTGACACACACACCAGATGATGCCAGGTTCTGCTACATTTCTCATTTCCTTACATAATGTGCTAGGTGTCACATCTTGTAAGGTCTCCCCACTTTTACAGTCACAACCACCCCATGCATTGTTTGGTGTCAGATACTACTTAGAATCCCTATTCTTGAGCCACTGACACTCATACACACATGGGTAGTGAGGAGGCATGTGTGGTGTTTCTTCCCTACCAAGTAAAACACTTATAAACACACACACACAATGGCAAGCAATAATGCATATATGTATGCATGAATGCATTTTGTATGTATCAGGTTCTGCCCCTTACAGACAGAACATACATACACACGAATTAGTAAATAGTAAGCCCTTCAATGTGTTTTTCCCCCTACAGTGAAAGTCACTTATGGCTAAGTGTCAGTTCTTGATAAATACTTTTGAATACACAACCAAAACCATGGTTATAGACCTGAATATACACACAGGGCTAGGTGTCATGGCCTCTTTGTTTTTCTCTGACCTACAGCCAAAGCCCCACATTTATGAACTCTCTCTCTCTCTCTCTCTCTCTCTCTCTCTCTCTCTCTCTCTCTCACACACACACACACACACACACACACAAATATACACACACTAATTATATCTAGGTATCATCTCCCTTGTAAATATACCCATCTCCTACAGACAAATCAGCACATAACACACAGTGTCAAATCAGTTAGGTGTTCCTTGTCTGCCTTATATAGAACTGCCATACACACTTTAATTTTCTCATCCTTGTAGGCACAGGCACCCTTTATACCATAATGAAAGCCCAATACACACACACACACACACACACACACACACACACCCCAGGTCCTTCCTTACAACAAAAGCCACAAATATATACCCAATTAGGTGTTACTTCATGCTAAGTATACACTACTCTATCTCCATACAAGCCAAGTCTCAGACTCTGTTAATTATCTATTCTCTTACAGCCAAATCTTGACATATACATACATGGTTAGGCATCAGGGCCTTCATGGTAACCTCTACCAAAACCTACTCTCCCATGGTAGGTTAGGTAATAGGTCCTACTGTGCATCCCTTTGCCTATAAATAGAGCTTATCACACAGAGAAGTGTTTCAGGTCCTGCTAGATAAAAACTATATCACAGCACAATTTACATATGCACAAACACACACACACACAAAACACAAGGCATGCATACATGACAAGGTGTCAAATCCTGCATGATATTGCCTTCCATACAACACTGCAACATGTGGGCCTGCTTGTTGGAGTTTCTGTCCTACCCAGTTCCCACAGCTGTTTAGCCCCAAAGAAAATCACACAGAGTTCTCCATAAGATTATAAACTGATTGGCCCATTAGCTCAGGCTTCTTATAAACTCTTTCTTACATCTTATATTAGCTCATTATTCTTGTCTGGCTTGTGTATCTTTTTCAGCAAGGCAGTCACATCTTGCTTGCTCTATGTCTGTCTTTCTCTCTCTTTCTGGGAGATAATTGCAGACTGAAACTTCCCTCTTCCAGGAATTCTTATTGTCCCACCTCTACTTCCTGCTTGGACACCATTTCCCTGCCTATACTTTCTGCCTGGCTACTTACCAATCACCATTTTATTAAAAATAATAAAAGTGACAGGATAAAAGACCATTGTCCCACAGCACTTTCCCCTCTTTTTAAACAAGAACTCTGAATTAAATTTCCTTTGCTTAGATTTCTATTGACCATTATATGTAACTTGTAACAAACATTCAAAACAAAGACAAACATCCTTAATCCATGTTTTGGGGAATGTAGGTGTAGTTTCCTAGGATATTTCATGCTGATTGGGGGCACTGATAATCTTATGAGGAATTAAAGAAAATTTATAACTATGGTCATTTCTTGACTGGAAAATTCTGTGAGGTTTGATCATATCAGCTAACAGTCTTGAAATTGTTCTGGATGTAGAACTCAGACATCTGGGCCATTCCTCTTATAGAAGATTTCTCAGGGGGTCTTCCTTGGTCAAGCAGAATGAATCCACAGTCTCTCATTTCCTGTGGAAACAAAATCAAAACTTTTTCTCCAAAGCAGCATATCTTTTGACATAAATTTTAAAGTCTACCAAATTTGGTTCTTTTTTCAGTCATCAAACAGTTTAAAGACAACGCAATAACATACAATATCAAGACTCTCTGTGTACTCTGTGTGTTTTTCTTCTTTAAGTGACTTGATTTTAACGTCTATTTCTTTTACTTTTTTGGATTTTTTTTTTTGAGACAGGGTTTCTCTGTGGTTTTGGAGCCTGTCCTGGAACTAGCTCTTGTAGACCAGGCTGGTCTCGAACTCACAGAGATCCACCTGCCTCTGCCTCCCAATTGCTGGGATTAAAGGCATGTGCCACCACCGCCCGGCTATTTCTTTTACTTTTATTTTTAATTTTTTGCTTTTTGAGACAGGGTTTCTGTATGTATATTCAGATTTTCTGGAACTCACTCTGTAGACCAGGCTGGTCTCAAACTACCTATCTCTGCCTCCCAAGTGCTGGGATTAAAGTTGTGTCCCACCACACCCAAGTACTATCATTCTTTCTTTTTATTTTAAGGACTTACTTTTTTCTATTTTCTCTCCAAAGCCTACATATATTTTTAGACACACTGTAAACAATTTAGAGTTTTTCTTCATCTTAATCTATCTTTTTGGTATATCTCTCTTTTTCTAACCACACGAGTCTTGAAATTGCTAAACGATATGACTTGGATTAAAGTTATGACTTTGACAGCTGGATCCAGCCCATTCCTTAACTGTTTTTTTTCTGAGAGTCTAGCCTCATGGCAGAGGTACTAGGTGAAGCCATGTTTACTGTCACAGTTCTATGGTGTTTCAAGGTCCCTGCCACCACCAACAAGAGTGCAGTTAGCTTTTCATCAACACCATTTAAGTGTTTGGTGGCAGGGCCTCTTCAAAGAGCTTCAAGGTTTTTCAGCTAAGGCTGAGTAGGACACCTCTCTTAAATAAGTATACTTGTCTCTAGCAAGCATAGTCCCCCAAGAAAGTGCTGATATCAAGAAACCGTGCTTAACTCTATTCTTTTCTATCTAGAATAACTTCCCAAGCTCTCTCAGGCTTTTAAGCAGAATTTGTCAGCCCCATGATGGCACGCCATTTGTTGACAGAGGTTTCTATCTGACCTGGTCCTGAAGTTGTTCAGTCCCCCCAAAAAATACACAGAGGTCTTCATTAATTATAAACTGATTGGCCTATTAGCTCAGGCTTCTTATTATCTCTTTCTTACATCATATATTAGCCCATTATTCCTGTTTGTGTTAGCTATGTGGCTTGGTACCTTTTTCAGAGAGGCAGTCACATCTTGCTTGCTCTATATCTGGCTTCCCCCCCCCCCTTCTGTGATGACTGAAGACTGAAATTTCCCTCTTCCCAGAATTCTCATTGCCCTGCCTCTACTTCCTGCCTGGTCACCATCACCCCCTCTATACTTCCTTCCTGGATACTCATCATTCAAGTATTAAAAATAATACATTTTGAGTCTGGCATGTCTCACATAATAAAGTCATTTTTTGTAGCTATTTTATGGAAAATGATTAAATTTCACTATTGGAGCTGAGGGTTTTTTGTCCTGTATTATTTTAATATGGCTTATTTGTCAACTTTCATGTTAGAATTGGTCTTCTCTTGTTCAGTAAAGAACATGAATATGGCCTTCTCTATGTGTTGTTGAACATGATGAAAAATTTCAAATATTTTCAATATGGATGGACACATCTATGTCTATAAACAGTTGGTTTATAATTTCTGTTTATTTTACATATAGGGTTATTTTGTTGTTAATTGATTTTGTTGGGTGTGTATTAATCTGTCTGTGCCACAAAGCACACAAATGGAAGTCAAAGTAAATTTGTGGGTAGAAGTCAATGCTTTTTTATAAACACTTGGAATCAAGGAGGAAGCTTAAGTCATCATGTCAGGTCATGGGCTCCTTGAGGCTTTGTAGAATATGTTGGAAGCTGTCTCTTTTTTTTTTTTTTTTTTTTTGGATTTTTTGAGACAGGGTTTCTCCGTGGTTTTTGGCTCCTGTCCTGGAACTAGCTCTTCTAGACCAGGCTGGCCTCGAACTCACAAAGATCCGCCTGCCTCTGCCTCCCAAGTGCTGGGAATAAAGGCGTGCGCCACCACCGCCTGGCTTCCTTTTTTCCTTATTGAGTACTTAGATGAATATTCAGGATATCTCTTTTTAAAATCAGGTAGAATCCATCCATTAATTCATTCATACCAGTCTTTTATTTTCTTGACATTTCATAATTGAAAGTCTTTTATACAATATATTTTTAATAATTTTCATCCTTACCCAATTCCTCACCGAGAATCCGAACCTGCCTTCCTTCTAGCAATATGGGTTTCCTGTCTTCTTACAAAAAACAAACCAAAAGAAAAGTCAAAATTTGCAAAAAAGAAATACAATATGCCCCCAAAGAAAGGAAAACAAACCTACAGGTCTACCACATTACATATTGAGTTAATTTTCTTATTGCCAATGATTCTAGGCCATGGATCCTATCAAGAGGTTTTGTTAAGATACCAGAGTAAACATCAGAGGAAACTGATTATTCATCTGCTATCATAAAACAGTTGCAAATGTGTCCTTGGTTAGGAATGGAACTCTGTTTCCACATTCTCTTTTCCATGACAGAACCACCATCTGAATTGACCTCTTGTGTGCTCCTCTGTACAGCTGCAGCCTATGTGAGCTCATGTGCTCATCAGTCCTGCTGTATCTGGAATACACTGTTTTTTATATAGCCCCTAAGATACTCATCCAAGACTTATGTGCCAGTTTCTGCTACATTTCCCATTTACTTATATCCAAAGATTTACAAACAGAACTAGGTGTCTTGTCTTGGAAAGACTCCCAAACTCACAGATATAACCACCCAATGCATGGTTTGGTTTAAGGTACATCTCAGAATCCTCTCTTCAAAAGCCGCTGACACAAATATACACATAGGTGATGATAGATCATATGAGGAGTTCCCTCACTAGCAACTAAAGCACCCATAAACACAAACACACACATTGAAATGCATGCAGGCATGGACATAAGCATACATGAAGGGACTAGAATTTATCAGGTTCAGTAATTTGTCACCCATAGACAAAGATTACACACACATAAACTGGTAGGTGTCAAGTCCTTCTATGTATCTGCTCCCCTTCACTGAAGGTCGCTTATAGCTAAGTATCAGTTCCTGATGAGTATCTTTGAATGCACAACTAAACCCATGGTATAACACCCTTACTATACAAACAGGATTTGGTGTAAGAGCCACTTTGTTTCTCCCTGTTCTACAGTCAAAGCCCCATATCTCTCTCTCTCTCTCTCTCTCTCTCTCTCTCTCTCTCTCTCTCTCTGTGTGTGTGTGTGTGTGTCTGTCTGTCTTATATGTGTGTTTGTATGTATAATTTGACTATTCAGATTTAGGAACTTGGCAGGCCCTGTGTGTGTATGTGTGTGTTAAGTTGTCTAGTTGTCTATATAGGGAAGTCTGTAACTAGCTGAATCTAATCCTTATCCATGCCTGAGTGTGTGTGGTTTTTCCAATGGAGGGGAAAAGTCAGGAACTGGTAACATGCCCCTACACATCTCTGCAGCTACACTTCAAATAGAATGTACTTAATTCTTTACACAAAAACATACATTTTTTACAAAATATATTTACACCATAAACACTCATATTCACAGACAAGTACACCGGCTCACACAGTCAGAAACACATGCAATCATTAACATACAAGAGTAGGTGCCAGGTATTGCTAGGTAGTCCTTTCTTTATATAAAAAGCTCTTCACAAATGGCTAAGATCATGTCTAGTAAGATACTAAATTTTCTATTGCAATGGGTACACAGACACTCACAGATACACAGATAATAGGCAACATGTACAAGGTCTTCAGAACCTTATAGCCACAACTACCACATGCATAGTTTGGTGCCAGGTACTGCTCAGAATCTCATTTTCTATAGCCACTGACACATATACATGGTTGGTAAAAGACCATATAAAGTGTTCCCTCCATAACAACTGAAGCACCCATAAACACACACACACACACACACACACACTTACCTGCATGCATGCACATACACACACACATAAACACACTAGTATGTATCAAGTTCGGCCTGTTATCCCTTACAGACAAACTTACATAAACATAAATTGGTAGGTGGCAAGACTTTCAATGTAGTTTTCCCCTTACAGTGAAAGTCACCTATGACTAAGTATCTGTTCTTGATAAGTTGCTTTGAATACACAACCAAACCTATGGTATATAGCTCTGAAAATACAAACAGGGCTAGCGTCAGGGCCTCTTTGTTTCTTTCTGTCCTACATTAAAAGCCCACATATATGAATTCTCTCCCTCTCTTCTCCCTCCCTCCAGACCCCCCCTCGTCTCTCTCTCTCTCTCTCTCTCTCTCTCTCTCTCTCTCTCTCTCTCTCTCTCTCACACACACACACACACACACATACAAAGAGAAAGACATATAGACACAAGTCCACAGACAAAACACTCACAAATAAACACACATACACACATCTACATATCATCTCTTGGCACAAAATGAAGCAAGTTGAAACAAGAGAATTACATACATTCTTTATGAGTGACATTCTAAAAAAAAGAAAACCAACAGGCAACATGAAACCAACAGGTCTTAAAAATTCATTTCAGATTGGGCACTAATACTGAGGAAATATACAAAATGCATCCAGGTTTGAAGACAAGTTCACCAAGAGATTGACTACGTTTCCTCAGTGTACTAGAAAGCAAAGAAATTGTAGAATAAATTGTAGAAGTTGTTACAACTGAGAAATGGAAATTTTTGAAATAAAATGTCCCATAACAAAATGAGTACAAGAACTGAGGAAAGTCAGTGAGGAAAATAATGGTTCGATATGGTTATGTTTAGTATTAGCTTAATTTTATGCTATTTATTACCAGTGTTGGTATAGCAAGTCATGATTAGTTAATGATGTAACTTTGACGTTTATAAAGAAAAGGTTTGTACATAGCCTGGAACACTGGTATTAAGGAAGGGAGGGGGCTCTTAAAGAAAGATCTGCATGCACTCAAGACATGGATCCTGGATTTTTAATAGTGCCTGACTTTTCATGATAGATTATTCTTTTTCGGAAGACAGGAATTCCTTGAGTCCCTATTGATGTTGAATTTATGGGTATTCAAAAGACAACAGTGTCCAAATATAGCCTGATGATCAGTTCAGCAAGGAAAGACAAGAAAAAGACTAAAAACAAATCCCACCTTCAGAAACCAAGTCCATTTTCACAACTGAAAAGCATTTTATTTTGTTATAGAGAAGATATCCTATTTATTCTATAAACTCATCTGAAGATAAAATGAATTAAAAATTCTATGCAAACCGAGCCATTTCTGAATCATTCTTTAGGAAAAATTTTGAATATTTGTTCATGGCTAAGTTCTCAATAACCTAAACAATGGAAATCATGGAATCACAAAAACTTTGGAAAAACTCTTAGTATAAGTACATAGTACAAAAAGCAAAGGAGAATCAACATCCCTGCAAAAATAATGAAATTGGGGGGAATAGGAAGAATTATGATACAGAATCCGTAGATGCTGTCCTATGCTGAGGAAAAGGAATGTCACTTCTAAGAAAAACATTTTACATTACTAGATCGTAATGTACTCCTTTAGCAGATTATGCCATCAAATTTACCTATTTTTCTGTTCCCATGTTGTATATTTTACTCTGAGATAGTTTGATGAATATAGTGATATCCCTCTTGTCAACACCATAATGAAATTTGTCTTTAAATAATGTGGAATATCATTCTGTGTCAGTCACTTGCTTTCATGCAAACTCAACTGATAAAACATTTTTTAAGAAATCCATGGTAGCAATCATAAGTTTTAAATTATTTGTACATTTACAACTGGTTTTGAATCTATAATTTTTAATCTTTCAATAATTTTGAAGGTTTTATACATGATCATTCAATTTACATTATTATATTCTGTTTTTAAGATCTGACAATGTTACTTTGAGAGCAGGTGTTACAAGTGTGATTTTTCCTATTAACATAATGAAGCCTGTTGTAAGGAGGAGTGGCAGGCTGTGTCACTCTGCCTGGCTAGCCTATACTCAAAATAACCACACAAAAATTGTATTAATTAAATTACTGCTTGGCCCATTAGCTCTAGCCTCTTATTGGCTAACTCTCACATCTTGATCTAACCCATTTCTAATAATCTGTGTAGCAACACTAGGTCATGGCTACTGAGAAAGTTTCTAACCTAAGTCTGTCTCGGGCTGGATCTTTATGGCATCTGCCTGACTCTGCTCTTCTTCCCAGCAGCCAGTTCTGTTTTTCCTGCCTATCTAAGTTTCTACCCTATCAAAAGACCAAGACAGTTTCGTTATTCAACCAATGAAAGCAACGCATCCTACAGCATTTCCCCTTTTCTGTTTAAACAAAAGGGAAGGCTTTAACATAGTAAAATTACATATAACGGGTATCAAGAAAGAATTACAATTACAATATTTATATCTATTTTATCTTTTATCATAACAAAGGAAACTATATCTATTTATATATTCTATAACTCCATCAAAGACTCCGGAAGGATATGATATTACTTAAGTAAACAAGAAGCAATCAAATTCCAAAACTCTAAAAATGACAGAGACATCTTGCTTCCTGGACAGTTACACAAAGTTCTTCTGTACCGTTGAAGCATCCATCTTAAGCCTACAGGCCCATAGTATCCAGCAGACATTTCCATGAAGCAGGAAATTTCAAAGACAGTTTAGTCACTTTCTTCTGTATCCTGCAGAATGTCTCGCAAACTCTTTCATGAATCGGGAACCCCAAAGGATCATCTCACCTTTAGGCAAGTTCAGCAGTCCTCTCTCTGTGGGTCTTTGTGTCCAGTTTATGCCCAAATGGCTAACCACTCCATTAGGAGCCTCTTCTATGCCTATCTTCCTCTTGAAGTAGATTGGTGCTGCCAGGAGCAGGTGTGTCTCATTGTCATGAAAAGCCCTAAGTTATTAAAACATCTTAAATGCCATATTCTGTAGTCTTTGAAAGATATGAAGAATGCCCTTCTGAATATATCTATGTACACCTAGAAAATCTAACATGACTACAAACTTGACTCTTACAGATGATTATCCATTAACAACCTATATTTCCTAATTATACATTACATATTTTAAATGAACTACACAATCACAATACCTTAATCAAGATCTGAAATACATATACATATAACAAAATTGACCTTAAACTTGTATCAAGATTTATACCAATGAAAATTATTCACACCTATATTATATACCCCTTTAAAAGTAAAAGAAAGATTTTTAAACAATATTTGGGAATATGGATGTAGTTATTTCCCTCCAAACTGCTTCGTGTTGTATGGGGGCGCTTTTAATCAGGTCTTTCACGGTGTATCCTGTGTGCTAGGTTCATCTCAGGCACCAGTTGAATCAAATAATTTTCTGAATGTGTTCATGGTGACATTTCTGGAGGGCGTGGTCTATCATACTATATTGCTCTAGAAGCAATCCACAGGGTCTCATCTTCTCTGAAAACAAAAGAAGAACCTCTTTTCCAAAGCATCATGTTCTTAGACCCAAATTCTGAATTCATAATACCTTTATAATATCCATTCTGGTTTAGCTTGGCAGCCCATATGATGAGATGTCTCTCTGCACTTAGCTTCTTCACAGTCAAAAAATTTAAGAAAACACAATAATACATATAATCCAGACTCTGTGAATTTTCCATTTTTCCATGGCTTATTTTATTTACTTCTTTTAATCTATGACTATCTGTACTCTGCCTCTTTAAAGACTTAACCCTTTTTTTAAAGCATTAAGTTTATTTTATAAGTCTTTATACTCTTTATCTTTCATCTTTCAAATCTCCATACATTTATTCAACATTGTGACCCATTTAGACGTCTTTTATGTCTGAATCAGTCCTATTGCATTGTCTGTAATACTGTACTGTCTTGAAGAGCTTTGAAAATGGTAAGCAGCTTGATTGCAGCTAATCTGGATGTTGGCTCCACCTCTTTCCAATTTCAAAATGGTGGGAATACCATTTCTGCTAGCTCTGGGGCTGCCAGGTAGAAGCTGCACTCAGCACTTTAACTCTGAGAACAAGTGTGCAGCACATAAACTCTTTTTATCTGAGTTATAGCCAAATCTGCCATGCAGAGCATTGTGCAACCTGGAAACATCTCTGTGTATGGAATGCACCATGCTCTCTTGCCTGTGCATGGCTAGTAGATCTCATCCTGCCACCTGCCCAGTTGGGGGGGGGACTGAGCCATTTGCATGGTCTCAGAGTACTTTGTTCCTGACTCTGAGTGGGCACACAAACATCCAGGCCCACGAGTACTCCATAGCCAGAGTTTGCACCAGTAGCAGGGCTCAGGAAGCCTTGTTTTAAAATGGTGCAGCTTTTTTTCTAGTGTTATTGCTGAGTCGGGAAAATTTCTCTGCAGCACCTTGCCAGCACACAGCTAAAAGCTGTGTTAAACTTAATATTTGTGTCTAGAATTCCTTTTTAAGCCCTCTCAGGTTTTAAGTTGGAGTTCGTTACAACATTGGGCAACACTAACTTTCTGGGTCATCATGCCAGGGCAAACTCTGACTCTTTCAGGCAGGTGGTCTGATTTAGGAGCATTTGAGTGTAGTTTTTGAGCACACTGTTGCAGCTTGCTTGCTGGCAAGGACCTTGAAACACCATAGAGTTGTGACAATAAACATGGCTACAGCCATGAGGCTGGAATCGCAGAAAGCTAAGGAATGGGCTGGATCCAGCCTTCAAAGCCACCCACAGCTTTAATCCTAGTCATAGTGCTTGGCAAATTAAAGACTCATGTGGTCAGAAAAAGGAGAGATATACAGTAAAGAGAGATTCAAAGATGAAGAAAACCTCTAAATGTTTTACGGTGTGTTAAAAATATATGCAGGCTAAGGGTTAAAGATAAAATTATAAAAGGAAGAAAGAGTAGTTGGGTGTGGTGGTATAGACCTTTAATGCCAACACTTGGGAGACAGAGGAGGTAGACTGACCTCTGTGACTTCAAGGTGTGGTAGCACACACCTTTACTCCCAGAGCTGGGGAGTCAGAGACAGGCTGGTCTCTGTGAGTTTAAGGATGGCCTGGTCTACAGAGGGAGTTCTAGGACAATGATACACAGAGAACCTGTCTCAGAAAGCCAAAAGTTAAAAGTAAAAATAAAAGAAATAGAGGTTAAAATAAAGCCATGTAAAGATGAAAAATACATGGAGAATCTTGATACTGTATGTTATTATGCTCTCTTTGAATTGTTTGAATGCTGAGGAAGGAACAACAGCTGCTAAAAGATATTTGTTTGTAAATTTTGCTAAACTAATCCAAGATAGGTATTTTGAAAATACCCTGACTTCAAAATTGAGGTCAAAAGGTATGTTACTTTGGAGAAAAGATTTTGCTTTTGTTTCCACGGGAAATGATAAGCTGTGGATTCATTCTGAGTTCTACATCTTGAACAGATTCAAGATTTCTGCCTGAGATGATCAAGACTCACAGGATACTCCAGTCAGGACTTGATCATAACCCTAAATTTTCTTTAGGTCCCCATAAAGTTATCAGCGCCCCCAACCAACAGGAAGTAGCATGGAATACTATGCCTACATTCCCAAAAAATAGACTATGGATATTTTCCTTTGTTTAAAAAAAATATGGGGAAGTGGTGTGGGAGAATTCTCTGTATTCTGTCAATCATGTTTTAAATAACTGCTAATTGGCCAGGCAGGAAGTATAGTTGGGACAACCGACAGGAAGTAGAGGCAGGGCAATGATAACAGGAATATTCTGGGAAGAAGGAAGCTCTTTCTATAGTCCTGTCTCAACCATCTAAGAAGCAAGATGTGACCTACCCCGCTAAAAAGGTACCAAGCCATGTGGCTAATATAGATAAGAATAATGGGTTAAAATAAATTATAAGAATTAGCAAGAAGCCTGAGCTAATGGCTAGTTTACATCTAATGTAGACTCTGTGTGATTTTCTCAGGGACTAAACAACTGTGGAACCTGGTGTGAGGATATAAACCCCAACAAAGCAGGCCCTTATGTTACAGAAGCCAATGTGCCAAGGTTTCTCTATTCTCTATGTAGAGATATAATCAAAAGGCTACTTAAGAGTCGATAATATCAACACATTTCTCATTCCAGTTCCTCAAGATTCCTAGTACTATTATCTTTCTATTTTGTAACAGTAATGTGAATTTTTAATTCTTCTCTCTTATGGTATGCCTCTCCCTTGCTCCATGTTCTCCCTCCTCTTCCCCCAGATTTGCCCTCCCTCCATCTCCCCCAGGAAAGGGCAGGCCTCCCAGGGACATCAATGAAACACAGCATGATATGCTTCTATAAAACTGTCCACATACTATCATATCAAAGCTAAACTCAAAACCTAGAAGGAGGAAAAGGTATTGTAAGTAGACTGAAGAGTTAGCAACTACCTTTCCCACTGTTAAGAATCCCACAGTAACACCAAGGTTATGGGAAATAACATATATGCACAGGATCTAGGTAAGACCCCCATCCCATAGGCTCTCTAATCTCTTTGAGCCACTATGAATACCAGTCAATTAATTTTATAGGCTGGATATCCATGGTGTCCCTGACTACCCTAGTGCTCTGATCCATAATTTGGAAGTATTTTGGAAATATATGCTCCCATGAATTGTGAAACTGAAGCAACTGGCAAATTTCTAAACATGTGTAATCTCTCAGAAATCAAAAGTCAGCATATAAAAACCTATGCAGATTAGTAATAAGCATGACAGTTCAATTTTCTTTGAAAAAAAATACAAGAAAATCATTTGGGTTCATTGACAGAACTGGGTTCTTTTTCATACCAAAAAATTGGTTCCATGAAAACCACAATATTCACATCTACTGTAAAGACTATTGCTATGATGCAATGTTATTATTTTGCACTATTGCTGAATACAACACTCATGTATATCAGCCAATATGAATCTGTTGACTGGTGCTTCAACTGCCATAAGACTTACCCTTGCTGACTGACACTCATGATACAGAAATGTATTCTGCATTTACTGAAGAAAAAGATAATCATCTGGTGCGGGAGAATTGTCTGTATTCTGTTAATAATATTTTAAATAAATGCTGATTGGCCAGGCAGGAAGTATAGTTGGGACAACCGACAGGAAATAGAAATGATGTAATAAGAACAGGAGAATTCTGGGAAGGAGGAAGCAGATTCCTCCTACTCCTGCCCAGACCACAGAAGCAGCAGGATGTGAACTGCCCCACTGAAAAAAGGTACTGAGCCACATGGCTAACATAGATCAGAAAAATGGGTTAATCAAGATTTGTGAGTTAGCCAGTGAGATGCTAGAGCTAATGGGCCAATCAGCTTTATAACTTATAGAGATCTATGTGTGATTTTTCTCTGGGACTAAACAGTTATGGGGAACCTGGCAGGACAAAAACCTCAAACACAAACAAACTAGCAGGCCCCTTCATGTTACAATCATCATCATCCAGCTACAAACCCTAGGACAACAGTGACCCACTAGCACAATGGACTGATGCAATATTGGAATAAGTACAATGGCAGTAACCAGTCACTTTTTGATTGGATTTAGGGCCCCTCCAGAACATGGACAGCATTACTGACACTGCTCACGTGGGTAAGAAACTGAGTGGAAAGATCATAGGCTACAGGAAAACCTGCTACTATGATTTTGCTACAGCAAAAAACAGTGAACAAATGATTTTTGATGACATGCTGCTACACAAAGAGATCAATGTCACAAACAGCACACAACAGTGAAGCCATTTCTAGTGAGAAATTTATCTAACCCCGAGTTTTACAGCAATGTAGAGCGAGTGTAAGGTTTTGTAATACAAAGTCTAAGTTGGAAAGCTTCAAGAAATCCTTCTCTCAAGTTTCAGGGAGCTGAGGTAGTCAGAAGAGAGGCAGAAAGATACACAGGGCCATATGTAATAGAAGATTCCAAGAAAACAAGGAAACTGATGAACACATGAACTGAAAGAGATTGCAGCAATACACACAAGAATAGAAAGGTTCAAGTCAGATGCAGATGCTGTCATTGAAAATGGGAAGTAGAAACAGGATTCCATCCCCAAACAGGAAAACATCAGCATTTGTTTCCTCATGGCAAAGAAAAATAGTTTTTTTCATTGAATTCTCACTGAGTAACTTAACCACTTCTCTTGGAAGGATACATGTATTGGAAGCATTGTCAAACCGAAAACCAACTCAATAGAAATGTAGTGGACTTTTGGACTCATTCGCCTTTTATGGGGGCATTTTAGGTCTTAATTCCTTAATTTTTCTTCTCTTTGAATGGAATAAATTTTGAAATTTGCTACAACCGAGATACAGAGATTTTTGAACTAGGTTACTGGCCCAGATTCATACAACCTGTAGAAACGAGAGCCAGAGCCTACATACTGAACAATGTGGGGATACTGCATCACTCTTGTCTAAACAGTCTGTGCTTGCTAGACACCCAGGAACATGCCCAGAACACTATGACCATCCCTTGGAGACTGTTGTCATCCTATTCCATGTCCTCATCCTCAGTGGCCTGTCTTAATGATCCCTCAAAATTTACATTTTGAGTTTGGCATGTCATAAATAAAGTCATAATTTGCAGCCGTTTTCTTGAAAAATGATTAAATTTCATTATTGGACCTAACTTTTTTTTTAATTCATAATTGATGTTTCTTATACAGCTCCTCAGAAACTCATCCCAGACCATGTGCCAGGTTTTGCTTCATTTCCTTATAACCATTTACTTATAACCAAAGCTTTCCACAGGACTAGTTGTCTTGTCCTAGAAAGTTGCCAAAAAAAAAAAACAGATACAATCACCCAGTGCATAGTTGGTTTAAGGTACTTCTCAGAATCCCCTCTTCTATAGCCACTGACACAAATATACACATAGGTGATAATAGATCATATGAGGAGTTCCCTCCCTAGCAACTAAAGCACCCATAAATACAAACCTACACATCGAAATGCATGCATGCAAAAAAGAAAAAAAAAAACAAAAACAAAACCATGATATAAGGCTCAACATGTACACACAGGACTAGGTTTCAGTGCATCTCTGTTTCTCCCTTTTCTACCGTCAAAGCTCCACCCCCCCTCTATCTCTGTGTGTGTGTGTTTGTGTGTCTGTCTCTCTGTCTTATGTGTGTGTTTGTGTATGTAATTTGACTATTCAGGTTAGAGAACTCAGCAAGCCGTGTGTGTGTGTGTGTGTGTATGTTACACCTAAAATAGAATGTATTTTACTTTTTACACACGAACACACATTTTTTTACAAAAATATATTTACACACAAACACATATATTCACAGACAAATACACAGGTTACCACAGTCAGAAATATATACAATCATAAACATACAAGAGTAGGTGCCAGATATTGTTAAGTAGTCCTTTCTTTATATAAAAAGCTTTTCACACATGGCTAGGACTTATGTCCAGTTAGATACCAAATTTTCTATTGCAACAGGAACACACTCACAAATACACAGATAAATAGGCAACATGTCCAAAGGACCCACACCACTCCTAGTAATTGTCAGGTACGCAAGGAATAAGCTCCTATTGTCAAAGGCCCCATGCATGGCTGTGTGTTAATTCATTCTCAGTAGGACCTTCACAAATGCAAAGGTCCATGTACAAATGCATGACTAGATGCTATATTATATTAAGTAGGCCTCTCAGCAAAGGCCACACTTACACCCATGGATGGTGTTAGGTCATTTTAGGTGTACACAGCGTGTCAAAAATAAATGTCTAAAAATAAACAACACACACACTTACCTGCGTGCATGTAAACACAGGTACACATAAACTCACTAATATGTATCATGTTCTGCCTGTTACCACTTACAGACAAACTTACATAAACATAAATTGATAGGTGGCAACACTTTCAATGTATTTTCCCCCTGACAGTGAAAGTCAGGAACTATCTCTTCCTGATAAGTTGCTTTGAATACACAACCAAACCTATGGTATATAAGCCGTGAAAATACACACATTGCTAGGTTCAGGGCCTCTTTGTTTCTTTTTGTCCTACATTAAAGACCCACATATATGAATTTTCTTCCCCCCAATCCTGTTCTTTCTCTCTCTCTCTCTCTCTCTCTCTCTCTCTCTCTCTCTCTCTCTCACACACACACACACACACACACACACGAACACATAATACACACAAACAAAGACATATAGACACAGGTACACACACAAATACTCACAAATAAACACATATACACACACCTAGCTATCATCTCTTGACAGAAAAATGAAGCAAGTTGGAAGAAGAGAATTACATACATTCTTTATGAGTAGCATTCTAACAAAAACCTAAAAACCAACAGATCTTAAAAACTTGGTTCAAATTGGACACTAATACTGAAGAAATGTACAAAATATGTCCAGATTTGAAGATAAGTTCATGTTTCCTCAGTGTACTAGGAAGCAAACAATTTGTAAAATAAATTGTAGAAGTTGTTACAACTGAGAGATGGAATTTTTTTTAAATTATTTATTTATTAAAGATTTCTGCCTCCTCCCCGCCACCACCTCCCATTTCCCTCTCCCTCCCCCAAACAACTCCCCCTCCCTCGTCAGCCCGAAGTTTAATCAGGGTTCCCTGCCCTGTGGGAAGTCCAAGGACCACCCACCTCCATTCCGGTCTAGTAAGGTAAGCATCCAAACTGCCTAGGCTCCCACAAAGCCAGTACCTGCAGTAGGATCAAAAACCCATTGCCATTGTTCTTGAGTTCTCAGTAGTCCTCATTGTCCGCTATGTTCAGCAAGTCCGGTTTTATCCCATGCTTTTTCAGACCCAGGCCAGCTGGCCTTGGTGATTTCCCAATAGAACATCCCCTTTGTCTCAGTGTGTGGGTGCACCCCTCGCGGTCCAATAAAATGTCCCATAACAAAATGAGTACAAGAAATGAGGAAAGTCAGTGAGGAAAACAGTGGTTCGATATGGTTATGTTTAGTATTAGTTTAACTTTAGGCTATTTATTGCCAGTATCTGTATAGCAAGCCATGATTAGTTGATGATGTAACTTTCGAGTTTATAAAGTAAAGGTTTATACGTAGCCTGAAACACTGGTATTAAAAAAGGGAGGGGCCTCTTAAAGAAAGATCTGCATGCATTCAAGACATGGATGCTGGATTTTTAAGAGAGCCTGACTTTTTGTTATAGATTATTATTTCTTTGAATTTAGGAATTCCTGGGGTCCTGTTGATGTTCCATTTATGGGTGTTAACAAGACAATAGTGTACAAATATAGCCTGATGATCAGTTCAGCAAGAAAAGACAAGAAAAAGACTAAAAACAAATCTTCCCTTCAGAAACCAAGTCCATTTTCACAACTGAAAGGTGATCCTGGAAAGGAAGAATTGTGAAGGTGATGTTGACTAGCTGGGATGTCCCTACACAAAAGACACACACACAACAGACAGACACACACAAACACACAAAATTCCAACAACAAAGCCTTCTGCTGTAATCCTGTTCTCACAGGACCCCACGTGCAGTCAAAGTGTGTTACCAAGCATTCTCCTACAGACACAAGTTATGTGATTTCAACCTGACCAATGAGAGAGTCCCGATTTTCTATCCAATCTGATTGGTTCAGTTTTGTACATGTCACCAATCAGGTCACAGATCAGGATGCACAGCACGAGGTGGGTGACTACCAGACAGTTGGTGCTAGTCCTGGAAGGTTGAAGGCAGAGCTTTCACTTCGAGGACAGCAGTGTCAGAGGCAGTACCGAAAGAGAGTGTATGAAGCCACGAATTTGGAGAAGGCCCTTCTCATCTACTCAAACAACACCTGGTATAGCCTGATTGACTGTTGTCTTCCAAGCCCCTTTTGATTTTATGGGACCCACACTGTTCTTTGTTTGTCAACACAATTTTGGAGTGGGATTTGGCCACCAGCCCTTGTTCCTGCTGGTTGACTAATGAGGATCCCAAGCCTGGATTCTGAGCAATCTAGGACTCTGTTATTACTCTTTTGTCCAAAGAGTCTGTGCCAGCTGAGACACCCAGGTCCCTAAACCGTGGACTTCTCCAGGTTGACCACAGTTCCCCTCAGTGACTTGTTTAAGGTTTGCTCAAAATTTACATTTTGTGTCTGTCCTATCAAAGTAGGAAACTGATCTGCATTTTCAGCTGTTTTCTTGAAACTGATTAAATTTAATTATTGGACCTATGGGCATTGTAAACTCTATCTTCTTCAAATGTTGTTTTGTCATCTTTTATGCTGAAATTGTCCTTTAGTTCTTCAATAATGAACTGAGCTTGAGCATAAACAGCTGTTTTCATGTGCCGTTGAACTTTTTTGAAAATTTCAAGTACTTTTAATAAGGATTCTCATGTCTAAGTACATAGACTGTTGGCTTATAATTTCTTTTTATTTTATATTTAGATTATTTATTTCTATTTACCTACTTATCTACAAGTGTATTACAACACATCCTTATGAAAGTCCAAAATAATTTGTGGATGGAAATCTTGGTATTATTTCCAATATGTGGTATCAAGGGAGAAACGCTCAGATCACCAGGTCTTGCAGTAAGCTCTTGTAGGCTATGTAGAACATGTTCGAAAGTATCTCTTTATTCTTTCTTATTGAATACTTGGACAAATATAAGTGTTAATTCTTTTTGAAAGTTATGTAGGATCCATACATGAGAGAATTCATACCAGTCTGTTATTTTCTTGACATTTTATCATTGAAAGTCTTCTATGTAATGTATATTGATAGTTTTTCCCTGTCCAATTTTCTCCAACACCCTCCTATCTTCCCATATCATTTTGGGTTATGGTCTTATGTTCTTTCTGTTATAAAAAAGAAAAGAAAAATTAAAATAAGGAATTAAGACCTATAAAATGTCCCCAGAATAGGACAATGAGCCCAAAAGTCTACTATATTTCTATTGAGTTGGTTTTCGGTTTTACAACGATTCCAATATATACATCCTACCAAGAGGACTGGTTAAGTTACTCAGTGAGAATCCATTGGAGGAAACTCTTTCTTCTTTGCCATCAGGAAACAAATGCTGATGTTTTCCTGTTTGGGGATGAAACCCTGTTTCTACTTCCCATTTTCAATGACAGCATCTGCATCTGATTGAACCTTTCTATTCTTGTGTGTATTGCTGCAATCTCTTTCAGTTCATGTGTTCATCATTTTCCTTGTTTTCTTGGAATCTTCTATTACTTCTGTCCATATGTATCTTTCTGCCTCCAATTCTGACTAGTGACTTCTCCTCTGAAATGTGAGAGAAGGTTTTCATGAAGCTTTCCAATTGGGACTGAATATTATGAAACCTCACACTGGCTCTACATTGCTGTAAGACTCAGGTTTAGATAATCTCACACTAGAAACGACTTCACTGCTGTGTGCTGTTTGAGACATTGATCTCTTTGTGTAGCAGTATGTCATCAAAAATCATTTGTTCACTGTTTTTTGCTGTAGCAAAATCATAGTAGCAGGTTTTACTGTAGCCTAAGATCTGTCCACTCAGTTTCTTGCCCATGTTAGCCATGTCCTGGAGGGGCCGTAAATCCAATCAAACAGTGACTGGTTACTGCCATTATGCTTATTCCAATATTGCATCAGTCCATTGTGCTAGTAGGTCACTGTTGTCCTAGGGTTTGTAGCTGGATGATGTTGATGATTATCTTTTTCTTCAGTAGAATGTAGAATACATTTCTGTATCATGGGTGCCAGTCAGCAGGGTGAGTCTTACGGCAGTTGTAGCACCAGTTAACAAGTCTATATTGGCTGATATACATGAGTGTTGTATTCAGCAATAGTGTACAACAATAATGTTGCATCATAGCAATAGTCTTGGCCATAGAGGTGAGCATTGTGGTTTTCAAGGGACTGATTTTCTAGTATGTAAAAGAACCCAATTTTATTGAGGATTTTTGCGTCGATGTCATGAGTAAGATTGGCCTGTAATTCTCTTTCTTGGTTGAATCTTTGTGTGGTTTTGGTATCAGGGTAACTGTAGCTTCATAAAAGGAATTTGGCAATGACTCTTCTGTTTCTATATTGTGAAATACATTAAGAAGTATTGGTAGAATTTCACATTGAAACCATCTGGTCCTGGGCTTTTTTTGGTAGGGAGGTTTTTGATAACAGCTTCTAATTCTTCGTGACTAACAGGTCTATTTAGATTGTTCAACTGGTCCTGCTTTAACTTTGGTATATGGTATTTATCTTAAGAAGTGTCCATTTCTTTTACATTTTCCAGTTTTGTGTACAGGCTTTTGTAGTAAGATCTAATGATTCTCTGAATTTCCTCTGTATCTGTGGTTATGTCCCCCTTTTCATTTCTGATCTTATTAATTTGAATATTCTCTCTCTGCCATTTGATTAGTTTGGATAGGGATTTATCAATCTTGTTGATTTTCTCCAGGAACCAGCTTTTTGTTTCATTGATTCTTTGGATTGTTTTCTGTGTTTCTATTTTGTTGATTTCAGCCCTCAGTTTGATTATTTCCATTCTTCTACTCCTCCTATGTGAGTCTGCTTCTTTGTTTTCTAGAGCTTTCAGGTGGGCTGTTAAGTCTCCAACGTGTGCTTTCTCTGTTTTCTTTAAGTGGGCACTTAGTGCTATGAACTTTCCTCTTAGGACTGCTTTCATAGTGTCCCATAAGTTTGAGTGTGTTGTTTCTTTATTTTCATTTAATTCAAGGAAGACTTTAATTTCTTTCTTTATTTCCTCCTTGATCCAGGTGTGGTTCAGTAGTTGACTGTTCAGTTTCCATGAGTTCGTAGGCTTTCTGGGGGTAGCATTGTTGCTGAATTCTAACTTTAATCCATGGTGATCCAAGAAGACACAGGTGGTTACTAATATTTTTTTGTAACTGTGGAAGTTTGCTTTGTTACCGAGTATGTGGTCAATTTTCGAGAAGGTTCCATGAGCTACAGAGAAGAAGGTATATTCTTTCCTATTTGGGTGGAATGTTCTATAGATGTCTGTTAAGTCCATTTGATTCATTACCTTCATTAATTCTCTTATTTCTCTGTTAGGTTTCTGTCTGATTGACCTGTCCATTGGTGAGAGAGGAGTGTTGAAATCTCCTACTATTAGTGTGTGTGGTTTGATGACTGCCTTGAGTTTTAGCAATGTTTCTTTTACGTACGTGGGTGCTTTTATATTAGGGGCATTGATATTCAGGATTGAGACTTCTTCCTGATGAATTGTTCCTGTTATGAGTATAAAATGTCCCTCTCCATCTCTTCTGATTGATTTAAGTTTGAAGTCAACTTTGATAGAAATTAGTATGGCCACACCTGCTTGTTTCTTAGGTCCATTTGCTTGATAAGCCTTTTTCCAGCCCTTTACTCTGAGTAGGTGCCTGTCTTTGTGGTTGAGGTGTGTTTCTTGTAAACAGCAGAATGTTGGATCCTGTTTTCATATCTAATCTCTTAGCCTGTGCCTTTTTATAGGTGAGTTGAATCCATTGACATTAAGTGATGTTAATGACCAGTGGTTGTTAACTCCGTTCACTTTTTTGGTAGTAGAGTTTGTGTGTTTCCCTTCTTCGTGTTGTGCTGGTGAAGGGTCTCTAGATGTCTGAGTTATTGTGGGCATTGTTGGACTCCTTGGTTTGTGATTTTCCTTCTATTACTTTCTGTAAGGCTGGATTTGTGGCTACGTATTGTTTAAATTAGTTTTTATCCTGGAAAATTTTGTTTTCTCCATTTATAGTGAACGAAAGCTTGACTGAGTATAGTAGTCTGGGCTTGCATCCATGGTCTCTTACTTTCTGTAGTACCTCTATCCAGGATCTTCTGACTTTCATGGTTTCCATAGAGAAGTCAGGTGTAAGTCTGATAGGTTTACCTTTATAAGTAACTTGGCCCTTTTCCTTTGCAGCTCTTAATATTCTTTCTTTATTCTGTATGCTTTGTGTTTTGATTATTATATGGCGAGGGGATTTTTTTTTTTTGATCCAGTCTATTCGGTGTTCTGTGCTTCTTGAACCTTCATAGGTATATCTTTCTTTAGGTTGGGAAAGTTTTCTTCTATAATTTTATTAAATATATTTTCTGGACCGTTGAGCTGCACTTCTTCTCCTTCTTCTACTCCTACTCCTTAGGTTTGGTTTTTTTATTGTGACCCAGATTTCCTGAATGTTTTGTGATGAGAGTTTGTTGGATTTGCTGTTTTCTTTCATCAGTGCATTTATTTTCTCTATGATATCTTCAGAATCTGAGACTCTTCTATCTCTTGTATTCAGTTGGTTATGCTTATTTCTGTAGTCTCTATTTGTTTACCTAGATTTTCCATGTCCAGCCAGCCCTCTGTTTGTGTTTTCTTCCTTCCCTCCCTTTCAGTTTTCAAGTCTTGAACTGTTTCCATTATCTGTTTGATTGTTTTTCCTTGGTTTCCTAGGGTATCATTCACTGATTTACTCAATTCTTCAAACTTTCTGTTATACTTCTCATCCATTTCTATAAGGGCTTTTTTTACATGTTGTTTAAGGGCCTCTATCACTTTCATAAAGTCAATTTTTTCTACTTCTTCTTGATTAAGGTGTTCATGTCCTCCTGTTGTAAGGTTGCTGGGTTCTGGTAGTTTCATGTTGTTTTTCAGATTGTTGGGTGAATTCTTGCATTGACGCCTGCCCATCTCTTCCTCCGAATGTTCCCCTATGGATCTTCTCTTACAGGATCAGGTCTCCTTGCCCACTGATGTACCTTCCCAGTGTTGGCACTCCCCAGGTGCCTAGATCGGATCACCGTGCTGGTTGGGTAGGTCATAAACAAAGGACCTACCTTGCTTGCAATTATGTCAATGAACCGAAATGATTTTCTTGCAATTTTTTCAAAGAATATTGAACTATAAATTGGACCTAATTTTTTTATATTGAACTATCATGCTTATTACTAGTCTTCCTAGGATTGTACATGCTAACTTTTTATTTATGAGAGGTTACACATGCATAACAATTTGCCATTTGCTCCAATTTCACAATTCATGGGAGCATAGGTTTTCAAAATACTTCCAAATGAAGGATCAGAGCACCAGAGTAGTCAGGGACACCATGGATACTTTTGATTGGTACCATAGATTTTTCAAAAAATGTTTTATACTTGAGTTTTCTTGAAAGCAAGTGACTAACACAAAATGATATTCCACATTATTTAAAGACCTCTTTATGGTGTTGACTAAGTGATATCACTATATTCATCAAACTATCTCAGAGGAAAATATCCAATTTGGGAACAGGACAAATATGTAAATGTGATTTAGTTATATCCTATGCTATATTCTAGTCCAACACACACACATAGAGATTCAGGACCTGATGTGTTTCCAATTTTGAAGAGCCAAGTTACACACACAAGAAAAGCAGAGCAGGGTTGAGGGGGAAAGAGGAGAGAAGGAAAGAGGAGGAAATAGGAGAGAAGTGGAGAGCAGAGTAGAGGGGAGGGAGGGTAGGAGAGGAGGGAAGAGGAGAGGGGAGGGGAGGACTAAGAAGTATATGGGAAGAGAGGCAAAGAGAGCAGAGGGAAGGAGAGGGGAGAGGAGAGAGAAGAGAATAGAAGGATGGGGAAGAAAGGCAAGGAGAGAAGAGGACTAGAGAGGAAAGGGGAGGGGGAAAGGGAGGAGAGGAGGTGAGTGGGGAGGGCAGCAGAGAGGAGCAGAGGGGGGAGAGGGGAGGACAGGGGAGGAAAGGACATGGGAAGAAAGGAGAGGAGAGAAGAGGAGTGCAGAGGAGAGGGAAGGGGAGTGGTGAAAGGGGAGGAAAGGAAGGGAGAGGGGAGAGGAGTAGGGAGAGTTAGGAGGGGGGAAAGGGAGGAGAGGAAAGAAGAAGGAAGGTGAAGGGAAAATAGTGGAGTATAGGAGAGCGGAAGAAAGGAGAGAAGAGACGAGAGGAGAGGGGACAAGAGGGAAGGAAATGAGAAGAGAAGGGAAGATATGGGACGAGAGGAAAGAAAAGGTAAAAAGAAAGGAGAGAAAAAGAGGAGAGTGGAGGGCAAGAGAGTAGATAGAGTGGAGGAGAGAAGTGGTGTGTAGAAGGTGGTGATGTGAATAGAGGAGAGGGAAGGAGAGGAATTGAGATGACAAGAGAGGGACTGGGAGGAGAGGAGAGAGGAGGAGGGGAAGGCAGGAGAGGAGAGAGGAGGAAAGGGGGACATGTGAGTGGAGAAGAGAGGTGGAAAGAGGAGGGGAGGGGTGGAGGGGGGGAGAGAAGGGAAACAAATAAACTTGAAATAAGTGTAAGAGATCTTAGTGTCATGTCAGCTAGGTATGCGCACACCCATAGTCAAGTCCCCCAGACCCATGCCAGATCTCGATGCTAGATTTTGCTACATTTATCATTTCCTTACAACTAAAGTCAGGCTAAGTGTCATGCTGTGCAAGATCTGCCAACTGATATGTCCAACAATTCCCAATACATGATTTGGAACAAAATACTTCTCAGAATTTCCTCTTCTATAGCCACTGACATAATAGACACATTGGTGGTGATAGGTAATGTGAGGTTTTCCTAACTTATACTAAAGCACACATCAACCAAATACATGCACCACAGACACACATGCACACCCACACACATACATACACAAGCTCAGACAGACATTTGCATGCATGCATGCACATACTCCAGCATGAAAACACCAGTACATAACAGATACTTAATGTTAGATTCTTCATTTAATCCCATCAAAGAAAAATATTACATATACTTAATCTTACATCAATTGATAAGTAGCTATTTCTTCTAAGTGTTTCCTGCGCTACACTGAAAGTCAGATATGGCTGAATATCAGTTCCTGATATGTACCTTCGTGAATACAACCAAACTGAGATTAATCACAGGGCTACTGTCATAACCTCTTTGTTTCTTTTTTGCCATATATCCAAAGCCCCACATGTAGGAACTCAGTCTCTCTGTCTCTGCCTCTCTCTGTCTCTGTCTCTTTCTCTCTCTCTATCTCTCTCCAGACACAACACACACACAGAAACACACAAAGACATCCACATGCAAAGAGATCTCATTATCTCCTCCTGTGAGGTACCACATCTCATAAACACAAATCACACATAACCCGGAAGCAAGACCAGCTAGGTTCATCCTGCCTGCTTTATATAGAAGTGTCTTACACACTTCAGTTTTCTGATCCTGTCAGGTACCCTTTTCCTATAGTGAAAGTTCCATATATACATACAAGTCTCTGTATCTGGTCCTAGGACATAAACCTTCCCTACAACCAAAGTTACACCTGATCACAACTAGGTATTCCATCCTGCTCCATATTCCCATATTCATACAAGGCACATGTCAGGTTCTGTTATCTATCTATTGTCTTACAGGTAAATGTCCACCTACACACACATGGTTACATAGCAGGTCCTGCATGGTTCACCCTCCCCTACAGCTAGGTGACAGCTGCCCTTGTGCATCACTTTGTCTATAAATAGAGCTTATCATATGGAGATATGCTCAGGTCCTTCTATTGTTGGGTTATCTACAGTAAAATCCACATACATTAGCACACACACACAGCATGCATATATGACAATGTCCTGAATTTGCAAGAAAGTCCTCCCACACAGCAGCACAGTCAATATACACACATATAAACACAAACAATCACACACACATACAGACAAAGCACAAATACACCCACACAGATGGATATGTGCCAGGGTATAATAGATATCCCCTTCCTTACAGCTAAAGGCCCACTCTCAGGACTATGTTTCCAGTCCTACTGGCTTCCCCTATATTATACAGATCATAGACACTTGATGAGGTCTCAGGTCATGATAGGTTCTTCCTTTTATTATCTAGGCCTCAATGTACCAACATAGGTACTTAAACAGTAGTGGTCAGTACTCCAAACCCAGTAACAAAATTCTTAATACATCACACACACACACACACACACACACACACACCCCACAAGTCTAGGCTTCATAGGCAAAGCATAACAAATATCTGCAAATATGTGTCTGGCTCTTCATTTCGATTCCTCCATGCACAGAAAACTGCCCAAAATGTGGCTATTTTATTCTTCTCTGGGTTCATGCTCAACCACAACTCCTACCTCAGCCCGCAGCTTGATGTGAATTTCTATATGTATCCTCCACTCTAATCAGAGTCCCAGCAAGATATCGAGATGCTTGTCTTCCTTGTGTTTTCTCTCCCGTAGCCACAGCCTCTTACACAATCATGGCTGTAATATTAATTATCACATAAGTGCTCCCACATATACAAATACCTACAAATACATACATAGTTTGCTTTCAGCTTGTACTAAATATCCCCACTACTATAATAAAATCTCACTTATACATATAGATCAATTATCCAGTCACCTCCATGTTTTATACTTGCATGTGAAAATTGAAGTTAAAAACAGTATATTTTAAGAACTTTCAACATTTGTCTTTATGAATGTGGACTCTACGCACACAATATAATCTATTCCTAACCCATGCATTTCCTAGGAAGATAGTTCACTAATAAACAAACCTTAATATGCTGAGCCTCTGAGAGTAGGCTTGTGACTTTGCAGTGGGTAACCAGTCACAGGACTCATTTTCTTGTTGAAGCTACAACCCACTGTGGGTGACATGACCCCAACAAATTGGTCTGATGTAGTCTAAGTCAACTGAGCAACGCAGTAGCCAGATTTCTCTAAATTTTTGGCATCGACATCTGTTTGAATTTCTGCCCAAACTTCCCTAAGTGACAGATGTTGATCAAAACGTGTAAGCCAAATAAAATCTTTCTTCCCCATATTGTTTTTGTCATGATGTCTATCAGCAATAGAAAACATAGTAGGTCAGTACCCCAAGGGTATCCTTAATCTTAGGATCTTACTGCCACCACCTCCTGAGTGTTGGGATAAAGGTATGTACTATAACACAACTAGGTGAATAGAATTCCAAAGATGAGATAGATATCATGGAGAAATTAATAATTCTCTAAACAAATAGATTCCAAGAATTAGAGGAAGCTGATCAGAGAAATTATTTTGAAGAAAATGGATATGAGAGATTTTTCGAGAGGGGGTGTAGAAAACAAGAAATATTGCACTTGAAGAACTGAGGCCTAAGGGAGGAATTTGATTTTATTTTTCATATATGAAGACAGGTTTTCTTTTTGCCAAGAAGGGTAGGTGTCAGTCCCTACTGAAAGAGGGTAAACGAGTTTCCTCCAGGGACAAGCTCCGACAGAGTTCATTCAGTCCCTAGACACATAGATGAATAAATAAAATGCTAAATGGACTCAATAGTTTAGAAATGTGTTTATATATTGCACAAATACATACATATACCTGCATGGAACTCATGTAATAATTCATATTTTATGCAGGGATACATGGGATAACCTGAGGCACAAGGAGGAAAGGAAGTGGCAGCAGAGATTTAGCTATGTGTGTCCTTCTCAAAAAACACATGTCTAACATCTAAAAGAACTGGTTGCAGGTAGAACAGGAATTTTTAGGACATAGAAAAACTACATCCAAAAAGATGAGGAATTTCTCCAAGTTTCCCAAAGTTCGAGAAAATACATGAATGGAATAAATTTGGTATTTGCTACAACCAAGATACAGAGATTTTTTGATTAAAATGACCTATCACAAAAGCAGTTTTAGGAATAAGGAGAAAGTAAACAAAATAGTGGTTTTGATAGGTTATGTTTTGAATTGTTTTAATTTTAGGGTACTGATGACCAGTGTAGGTTTAATAGGTGATGGCAAGCTGATGATGTATCTTTCAATTTTACAAAGTAAAGGCTTTTACATAGACCTAAGTACTGACATTCAGGAAGAGAGGGAACTATCAGGAATATGTCAGCACACATTCAAGTGGAGGATGCTAGAATTTTAAGTGAGCCTTGCTTTTCATTTCAGAATCTTAGTTCTTTAATGTAGAAATCTTTGGGTACTTCTGATGGTCCATTTATGGGTGATCCCAAGTCAACAGTGCACAGATTAAGTCCTGAAGACCCTTTCACTCACTCTAGAAGAGACTAGAAACAGATCAAACACAAATCCCACCTTCATAAATCAAGTCTATTATCAGGACTGAAAGGACACCCTGGGAGGGAAGAAGTGTAGTTGTGATATGGCCTAGCTGAGATATCCTTTCAAAATAACAAAGAAGCAAAGCCTTCTGAGGTAACCCTGCTTTCACAGGACCCCACCTGCAGTCCAAATGAGCGCCAAAGCATTGTGGAGCAGACACAAGTCACTTGAATTTATCCTGTTGTCTCAATCTGAGAGGCTCAGTTCTGTACATATCACCAGTCAGGCCTAAGATAAGGATGCACAGTACAAGTTAGGTGTCTATACGACAGTTGTTGTCAGTCCTGTGAGATTGAAGGCAGATTTTCACTTCATGGACACCTGTGGCAAAGGTAGTGCGCACAGACTGTGAATGAAGCCACAAATTTGGAGTAGGCGTTTCTACCTACTGAACACCACATACAGTCTGATTGGATGCTCTCCTCTAAGACTATTTTGCTTTAATTGAATCCAAAATGGTCTCTTTTGTTTTTAAAACCATTTGGGGTAGGGACTAGGCTACTCGCCCACACTCCTAATACTTGAAAAATCAGGAGCACAAGCCTACATTCTGAACAACCTAGGGACACTCTTATCTAAACAAATTGGCTTGCTAGAAACCCAGGAACATGCCCAGAACCCTTTTGACCATCCCTTGGAGACTGTTGTCATGCTATTCCATGTTCCCATCCTGAGTTTCTGTCTTAGTGATCCCTCAAAATTTACATTTTGAGTCTGGCATGTCACACATAATAAAGTTACCTTAATTTGCAGCTGTTTTCTGGAAAAATAATTACATTTCGTTATTGGATCTAACGTTATTTTTTTTTATCTTGTATTCTTTTCATATGGTTTTATTGTCAACTTTCAATTTAGAATTGTTCTTCTCTCCTTCAGTGAAGAATTGAGCTTTTCCATGAATATGGACTTCATTATGTGTTGTTTAACTTGCTGGACAATTCCAAATACTTTCATTATATATTTTCACGTTTATTTCCATTAACAGTTAGTTTATAATTTCTGTTTATACTACATTTAGGGTTGTCATGTTCCATTAATTTATTTTGCTATGTATGTATTTGTCACAAACACCCATATGAAAGTCAGAGGAAACTTATGGTTAGAAGTCAGTGCTTTTTTTCAAAGATTTGGGATCAAGGGAGAAGCTCAAGTCATCATGTTGGGTGGTCGGCTCATTGAGGCTTTGTAGAACATGTTGGAAAATGTCTCTTCCCTTTTCCCTTATTGAGTAGTTGGACAAATATTAATGCTACCTCTATTTAAAATCAGGTAGGATCCATGCATGAATGCATTCATACCATGTTTTTAATTTCTTGACATTTCACCATTGAAAATCTTTTCTACAACATATTTGATAATTTTCATCCTTACCCCACCTCTTGCAGAGCCTTTAACCTGCCTTGCCTTATATATTCTGGTTTTCTTTCTGCAGGAAAAAAAGACAAAAGAAAAGTCAAAATTTGCAATACATACATATAAGATATCTTGAAAGAAATGAAAAAGAACACAGAAGTCTATCCCATTTCTTATTGTGTTAATTTTCTGAGTGCCAGTAATTCGAGGTCATGGTTCCTAGCAAAAGGAGTCACTAGGATCCCTGTATGTAACCATTAGTGGAAACTGATTATTTCTTTGCCTCCAGGAAAGTTGTAGATGAGTCCTTGGATAGAATGGAACTCCATTTCCACTTCTTTTAAATGACAGAACTACCACCTGAATTGACCTCTTGTGTGCTCCTCTGTACAGCTACAGCCTCTGTGTGTTCACGTGCTCATCAGTCCTGCTGTATCTGAAATACACTCTTTCTTATATAGCCCCTCAGAAACTCATCCCAGACCATGTGCCAGATTTTGATTCATTTCCAATTTACTTAAAATCAAAGCTTTACAGACAGGACAAGTTGTCTTGTTCTGGAAAGTTGCCCAAACATACAGACACAGTCACCCAGTGCATAGTTGGTTTTAAGGTACTGCTCAGAATCCGCTTTTCTATAGCCACTGGCACAAATATACACGTAGGTGATGATAGATCATATGAGGAGTTCCCTCCCTAGCAACTAAAGCACCCATAAATACAAACATACACATTGAAATGCATGCAGGCATGGACATACACATACATGAAGGCACTATAATTTATCAGGTTCAGTAATTTGTCACCTCATAGACAGAGATTACACACATATACGTTGGTAGGTGTCAAGTCCTTCTATGTATCTGCTCCCCTTCACTGAAGGTCGCTTATAGCTAAATATCAGTTCCTGATGAGTATCTTTGAATGTACAACCAAACCCATGGTATAAGGCCCTGAATATACAGAGGGCTAGGTGCGTGAGCCTCTCTGTTTCTACCTGCTCTACACTCAAAGCCCCACCTCTCTCTCTCTCTCTCTCTCTCTCTCTCTGCGTGCTATGTTTGTGTCTGTCTGTCTGTCTGTCTTATGTGTGTGTGATTTGATTATTCAGGTTTGGGAACTCGGCAAGTCGTGTGTGTGTATGTGTGTGTGTATGTTTGTATCTGTTAGTTTGTCTATTGTGCAGCCTGTAACGAACTGAATCTAATCCTTATTGATGCATTTGTGTTTATGGTTTTTCCAATGGAGAGTGAAAAGTCAGAAACTGCCAACATGCCCCTACACACCTCTGCAGTTATACCTAAAATAGAATGTATTTTATTTTTTACACACAAATACACATTTTTTTACAAAAATTAATTTATACACAAACGCACATATTCACAGAAATATACATAAGCTCCCACAGTCAGAAATACATGCAATCATATTCATACAAGAGTACGTGCCAGATATTGTTAGGTATCCCTGTCTTTATTTAAAAAGCTCTTCACACATGGCTAAGACTCATGTCCAGTTAGATACCAAATTTTCTACTGCAACAGGTACACGCACACACACACTCACAAATACACAGATAAATAGGTAACATGTCCAAAAGACCTACACCACTCCTATTAATTGTCAGGTACGCAAGGAATAAGCTCCTATTGTCAAAGGCCCCATGCATGGCTGTGTGTCAATTCATCCTCAGTAGGACCTTCACAAATGCAAAAGACCATGTACAAATGCATGACTAGATGCTATATTATATTAAGTAGACTCTCTGCTGCAGCAAAGGACACACTTACACCCATGGATGGTGTTAGGTCATTTTAGGTGTACACAGCCTGTCAAAAATAAATGTGTGAAAATAAACAACACACACACTTACCTGCATGCATGTAAACACAGGTACACATAAACTCACTAGTATGTATCATGTTCTGCCTGTTTCCACTTACAAACTTACATAAACATAAATTGGTAGGTGGCACCACTTTCAAGGTATTTTCCCCCTTACAGTGAAAGTCAGGAATTATCACTTCCTGATGAGTTGCTTTGAATACACAACCAAACCTATGGTATATAAGCCCAGAAAATACACACAGAGCTAGGTTCAGGGCCTCTTTGTTTCTTTCTGTCCTACATTAAAGGCCCACATATATGAATTCTCTCCCTCTCTCCCTCTATTCCTCTCTATTTCTCCCTCTCTTACACACACACACACACATATAACACACACAGACAAAGACATAGAGGCACAGGCACACACACACAAACACTCACAAATAAACACATATAAATGCATCTAGGTATCATCTCTTGACACAAAAGCAAATTGGAAGAAGAGAATTACATACATTCTTTATGAGTAGCATTCTAAAAAAAAAAAAAAATCTAAAAACCAACAAGTCTTAAAAACTTGTACAAAATGTACAAAATGTGTCCTGGTTAGAAGACAAGTTCACCAAGAGATTGACTATGTTTCCTCAGTGTACTAGAAAACATACAAATTGTAGAATAAATTGCAGAAGTTGCTACAACTGAGAAATAGAAATTTTTGAATTAAAATATCTCACAACAAAATTAGTGCAAGATATGAGGAAAATAGTGGTTCAATACGGTTATGTTTAGTATTATTTTAATTTTAGGTAGCAAGCCATGACTAGATGATGATGTAACTTTCGAGTTTATAAAGTAAAGGTTTTTACATAGCCTGACACACTGGTATTATGGAACGGAGGGGACTCTAAAACTAAGATCTGCATGCACTCAAGACATGTATGCTGGATTTTTAAGAGAATCTGCCTTTTTGTTTTAGATTATTATTTTGTTGAAGACGGGAATTTGTGGGGTCCTGTTGATGTTGCATTTATGGGTGTTAACAAGACAATAGTATACAAATATAGCCAGATGATCAGTTAAGCAAGAAAAGACAAGAAAAAGACTAAAAACAAATCCTACCTTAAGAAACCAAGTCCATTTTCACAACTGAAAGGCAATCCTGGAAAGGTAGAAGTATGGGGGTGATGTTGACTAACTGGGATGTCCCTACACAAAAGACACACAAAAAACCGAAGCCTTCTAGTCTAATCCTGTTCTCACAGAACCCCACGTGCAGTCAGAGTGTTTTTACCAAGCATTCTTGTGCAGAGACGAGTCACGTGGTTTCAACCTGACCAATGAGAGAGTCCCGATTTTCTATCCAATCTGATTGGCTAAATTTTGTACATGTCACCAATCAGGTCACAGATCAGGATGCAGATTCAAAGCACGAGGTGGGTGGCTACCAGACAGTTGGTGCTAGTCCTGGAAGGTTGAAGGCAGAGCTTTCACTTCGAGGACAGCAGTGTCAGAGGCAGCACCTACAGAGAGTGTATGAAGCCACGAATTTGGAGAAGGCCCTTCTGATCTACCCAAACGACACCTGGTATAGCCTGATGACTGTTGTCTTCCAAGCCCCTTTTGATTTTATGGGACCCACACTGTTCTTTGTTTGTCAACACAATTTTGGAGTGGGATTTGGCCACCAGCCCTTGTTCCTGCCGGTTGACTAATGAGGATCCCAAGCCTGGATTCTGAGCAACCTAGGACTCTTTTATTACTCTTTTGTCTAAAGAGTCTGTGCCAGCTGAGACACCCAGGTCCCTAAACCGTGGACTTCCCCAGGTTGACCACAGTTCCCTTCTGTGTCCTCATTGGCTTGTTTAAGGTTCCCCCAAAATTTAAATTTTGTGTCTGTCCTATCAAAGTAGGAAACTGATCTGCATTTTCAGTTGTTTTCTTGAAACTGATTAAATTTAATTATTGGACCTGTGGGCATTGTAAACTCTATCTTTTTCAAATGTTGTTTTGTCTTTTTGTTGAAATTGTCCTTCAGTTCTTCAATAATGAACTGAGCTTGAGCATGAACATAACTGTTTTCATGTGTTGTTGAACTTCTGTGAAAATTTCAAGTACTTTTAATAAGGATTCTCATGTCTAAGTACATAGACTGTTGGCTTATAATTTCTTTTTATTTTATATTTAGATTATTTATTTCTATTTACCTATTTATCTACAAGTCATGGTATTATTTTCAACATGTGGGATCAAGGGAGGAAAGCTCAGATCACCAGGTCTTGTAGTAGGCTCCTGTAGGTTATGTAGAACATGTTGGAAAGGGTCTCTTTCCTTACTCCTCATTGAATACTTGGACAAATATTAGTGTTAATTTTTTTGGAAGTCAGGTATCATCTATACATGAGATCATACTAGTCTGTTATTTTCTTGACATTTTATCATTGAAAGTCTTCTATGTAATGTATTTTGATCATTTTCCCCTGCTCAATTTTCTCCACCATCCTCTTATCTTCTCATACAATCTTGTGTTATGGTCTTATGTTCTTTCTATTATAAAAAAATTAAAATAAGGAATTAAGACCTATAAAATATCCCCAGAAAAGGACAATGAACATAAAAGTCTACTACATTTTTATTGAGTTGGTTTTAGTTTTGACAAAGATGCCAAACCTTGTATCCTACCAAGTGGAGTGGTTAAATTACCCAGTGAGAATCCATTGGAGGAAACTGTTCCTTCTCTGTCCTGATGAAACAAATGCTAATGATTTCCTGTTTGGGGATGAAACCCTGTTTCTACTTCCCATTTTCAATGACAGCATCTGCATCTGACTTGAACCTTTCTATTCTTGTGTGTATTGCTGCAATCTCTTTCAGTTCATGTGTTCATCAGTTTCATTGTTTCCTTGGAATCTTCTATTACTTCTGTCCATATGTATCTTTCTGCCTCCACTTCTGAATAGTGACTTCTCCTCTGAAACTTGAGGAATGGTTTTCATGAAGATTTCCAACTGGGATTGAGTTTTACAAAACCTCACACTCACTCTACATTGCTATAAGACTCAGGGTTAGATACATCTCTCACTAGAAACGGCTTCACTGCTGTGTGCTGTTTGAGACATTGATCTCTTTGTGTAGCAGTATGTCAACAAAAATCGTTGGTTTACTGTGTTGTTGTAGTGAAATAATAGTACAAGTTTTAATTGTAACTAAGGCTTGTCCACTCAGTTTTTTGCCCACATTAGCTGTGTCAGTAATGGTGTCCATGTCCTGGAGGGGCCTTAAATCCAATCAAAAACTGACTGGTTAATGCCATTATACTTATTCCAATATTGCATCAGTCCATTGTGCTAGTGAGTCAATGTTCTCCTAGGGTTTGTAGTTGGAAGATTTTGATGATCATCTTTTTCTCCAGTAAATGCAGAATACACTTCTGTATCATGAGTGTCAGTCAACAGGGTTGAGTCTTATGGCAGTTGAAGCACCAGTCAACAACTCTATGTTGGATGATATACATGAGTGTTGTATTCATGTAATACAATGTAATAATAACGATGCATCATAGCAATAGTCTTGACAGTGGAGGTGAGCATTGTGGTTTTCATGGGACTGATTTTCTAGTATGAAAAAGAACCCAATTATGTCAATGAACATAATTGATATTCTTGTAATTTTTAAAGAATATTGAACTATCATGCTTATTACTAATATGCATAGTATTTTATACACTAACGTTTGATATCTGAGAGCTTACACATGCTTAACAATTTGCCATTTGCTCCAGTTTCACAATTCATGGGAGCATAGGTTTTCAAAATACTTCCAAATGAAGGATCAGAGCACCAGAGTGTCAGGGAAATCATGAATACCCAGCCAACAAAATCAATTGACTGGTACTCACAGTGGCTCAAAGAGATTAGGGAGCCTGTGAGACAGTCATCTTACCTAGATGTTATGCATATATGTTATTTCCATAACCTTGATGTTACTGTGGGATTCCTAACAGTGGGAAAGGTGGTCCCTAACTTTTCAGCCTACTTATGGTACCTTTTTCTACTTCTAGGATATTGTTCAGCCTTGATATGATAGTATGTGAATAGTTTTATGGAAGCGTATTATGTTGTGTTTCATTGATTTCCCTGGGAGGCCTGCCCTTTACTGAGGTGTGATGAGGGAAGTTAAAATTCACATTACTGTTTAAAAATAAAAACGATAATAGACTACAAAGCTTGAGGAATTGGAATGAGAAATATGTTGACATAATGGACTCCTAAGTAGCCTTTTAGTTGTATCTCTACATAGAGAATAGAGAAACTTTGGGATATTGGCTTTATTCTTATGTTATCAGGAAACTTCATATTTGTTAAATCAGCCCTCAAAGAAACATGTCAGAACTTAAAAAAGAAGAAAATAATAATGTAAATTGAATGAAAATGTATAAAACTGTCAAAATTATTGAAATATTAAAAAATTAAAGATTCAAAACCAGTTGTAAATATACAAATAATTTAAAACTTATGATTGGTCCCATAGATATTTTTTAAGAAACATTTTATTAGTTGAGTTTGCATGAAAGAAGTTACTGACACAGAATGATAGTCCACATTATTTAAAGACAACTTTTCATTATGGTGTTCACAAGAGGGATATCACTACATTCACCAAACTATTTCAGAGTAAAATATACAATTTGGGAACAGGAAAAATAGGCAAATTTGATAGCATAGTCTGCTAAAGATTACATTAGGATCTAGTAATGCAAAATGTTTTTCTTAGAAATGATATTCCTTGTCCCGAGCATAGGAGAGCGTCTGCAAATTGTGAATCATAATTCTTCCCATTCTCTCCGATTTTGTTATTTCTGCAGGAGTGCTGATTCTCCTTTACTATCTGTAATATGTACTTATACTAAGAGCTTTCCAAAAGTTTTTTGATTCCATGATTTCCATTGTTTAGGTATGAGAACTTAGCCATGAACAAATATTCAAAATTTCTCCTGAAGCATGATTCAGAAATGGTTTGGTTTGCATAGAATTTTTAATTCATTTTATTTTCAGATATATTTACAGAATAAATAGGATATCATCTCCATTTAAAAAAATGCCTTGTTAGTTGCCAAAAACTCTTTGAAATGATTTTTTGGAAATAGCCATATTTACTGTAACAAGACCAAAGCTTGACTATAAATTTAAACTGATTTTCTCCTCTTTGATCACTTTTGGTAAGGTTTATCTGTTTTGCTTGTTCTTTTCAATAATCAAGCAATTATTATTGCAATGTTCAATTTATTATTGCAATGTTCACGCTGGTCTGTTTCCTTAGATTTAGTTCTCTTCTTCTGTACATTTTCCAGGATTTCTTTAGAGTTTGGCTTACTCTTATTTTCTGTGATACAGAAGTTCACTGTAAAGTTGTTTGTTTCTGTCACACTTGTCCATGAAGAAACATAAAGCTAAAAACTTTACCCCTTGTCTTACTTCTCATTGTTTTTAATCTGATTTTATTGTTTTAATCTCATTGTTTTCTCAGTTGGCGTTGGCATGGAAATTATCAAGAACCTTTCTAGCAAGACCAGAGAGGAGGAGAACGTGGAGTTGGCTCTTGCCAGCACCTATGAAGAGGAGACCATTACAGATCACTATGTCATACTCAATACCCTCGGCAAAGGGGCCTTTGCTGAGGTGAAGTTGGCTTACCACCTCCTCACAAATATGAAAGTCGCAGTTAAAATCCTTGCGAATGGTGAGGAGAGTTATGGTAATAATAGGAAAGAACTCAACTTCATGAAAGAGCTGGACCACCCGTACATAATAAAGCTCTTCCACATCATCGACAGCAAAGACTACACCTATATGGTGTTGGAGTTTGCTGCTCGTGGCGATCTAGTCACGCTCATTGAGGAGGGTGGCCCTCTTCAGCAGACACACGCCCAACACATCTTCTGCCAGATTGTGTGTGCAGTGCACTACTGCCACGATAATGACATCGCCCACAGGGACATCAAGCTAGATAACATCCTGCTTGATGGCAAAGGAAACATCAAACTGTGTGACTTTGGCATGGCCATCAGAGTCAGCTCTGGGCAGAAGTGCAAGGGATTCTGTGGCACAATTGAATACTGTGCTCCAGAGCTATTCAATGACACCGATTACGATGCAAAGGCAGTTGACATCTGGAGCATGGCAGTGGTTTTATATGCAATGGTGACAGCGAGGTTCCCATTCAAAGGAAGAACCTATCCAGTCATGAAGGAGGTGATGCTGAATCCCATATACTATATTCCTTACACACTTTCTCAAAACCGTTTGCTTGTGCACCTCATTGTGCATTTGTTCACTGTAAACCCTGAGCAGAGGCCCACAGTATGTGACATTAGGCAGCACCAGTGGATCAGAGACAGGGAAGAATTTTGGAAACTCCCATCATCCACAGAGTCATTCTGTAACAAACAAAATCCCAGCATTGTGCTGGCTATGTGGGGTATGGGCTACCATCCCAAGGCTATTAGTGATTGTCTACGTGAGAAAAAATTCAATAACGTCATGGCCACATACCTAATTTTAAACCAAGAGTCACCCGAGGACCACACTAAATCTGCCACTAGGTCCTTGCAGGCTTGTGTCACTGTGTCACCACCCGGTGCTCTCACTTCCCTTCCTCCTAAGAGGAGAGTGAGTGAGTCTGCCCTTCCCACCCTCGGCCTGCTGGCTGAACATCAGGGGCATGATGAGAAGTGTACAAGAAAGCAGGAGACCAGAAGCCTGAGCATGCCTGCCACCTTGTGCTGCCTGCTGGAGGTTGAAAATCCTCCCCACCCGGTACCCACGTGTGCTCCTGAGGTTACACCTCTCCTGAGCAGAAGTTTGGCAGTAGGTAGCATGGTTTGCAATGAGTTATCCTCAAGATGCCCATTCTCTGAGTGTATTCCTTCTGCACAGTGTTTGTCCTGCGAGAAGCCCCAAGAAATGAGCACCCCCAAGAATAGCTCAGGGTCTCAGAGTACACCCTCTGTAAAGAAGGAAAGGGAGACACCTGAGGGTATGAGCGCCACTGAAATCCTTGGAACTCAGAGATCTTCCCTTCAGACAACATCCAAGAACAACTTAAAAGGTGTCCTTCCCAAAGATGTAAGTGCAGCCTCTGCCAGCAGTCTGACCAAAGGCTGGAAGAGGGTTAAGAAGAGAATTGGTAATTGTATGAGATTTCTGTGCTGCTGTCTGCCACTTTCAAGAAAAAGCTATGTTTCTCAGAAGGAAGAGGCACCACTGGAAGGAGACAGCATTGCAGGTGCACACACACATCTAAGTGGGTTGCACAAGATGCACTTCACTGTTTATTAATCTATATGTTTTCTAATATATCACATGATATTTAGGGTAGGTAAATTAGGAAATCTTATTTCAAAAGCAACTCTTCAAAGCACCATCACCACCTTTAACCCAAATTGTTTAAGCTAAAGTAGACATTAGTGATTGAGAAGTAGAGGCTGTAGAGGCAGCCAGAAGTAGTGTTGGCTAAAGGAAGAAAGAATTATAGAATATCAAAAGCTTTGAGGGAAGAAAACTAAAAAGATGAGGAAAGAGTATGAGAAGAAGAGACACAGAAAACACATGGTCAAGAAGGATACAAGAGTCAAGACTCTGAAGTATGTATTTCAAAGTTCTTCAGACTGTGCCTTCCATATGTCATTATCATTTTGCATATTGAGTCACTGTAGAGGATGAGACATTGGGTTAGCAGTTTTCTTGACTGCGATAGCCAAATTGGGAGTCTTGCAGAAAGTCCAGAAGAGAGAGTGTCCTGTATTCCAACAGAGAAGTCCAGCACAGAAGGTGGTAAGCCTTCATCTACCATGGGCTTTTCCACAGACAACCATTCTTAACAGGAGGTATGTCCAATGGCTGCCCTTCAATACCATCCTTCTCCGCGAGCAACCCTGTGCCGCGTTTTCCCCAAAGATACCCTTAAATTAGAAGCCCCTGTGTGCCAGTCTTCCAAGATATAAAACTTCAATACGCATTCATCTGTCTTTCCCTTCAAGGTCAAGTCCAAGGGAGATGTTTTTTTCACACTGGACAGAGGTGAATATCCCCTCCCTTCCCTCCCCTCCACTCCCCTCCCCTCCCCTTCCTATATTGTGTTTGCAGGTGGCCTGTATCCATTTCCCTCTTTTCACGGGAGACACTCCCACTGCATGCTGGTTCAATCTGGCTGTTGGAGAAGGGGCCCTTAGTGTGGGGTACTTGTGAGAACCTCATTTGTCTTCTAATAGGAAAGTGACAGCAAGCAGGATGGAAATGGGTATCACTGTAGAAGGAATTCTGGAATGTTGCTCCAGTTTGCAAGGTGAGTATTGCTTGACTTCCCTGGTGTAGAATGGACACAAGACTTAGGCTGCTTTTTCATTAGATCCCACATCAGGAGTCAGAGGGTCAGACCTAAACAGAAACTTGTGACTATAGATTAGAAGCATTCTTCTTGGATTCTCTTGTAAAAGTTACACTATCCATGTAGAACCAATGATGTAACGAAGATTGGCCACCCAGAAAGGACTGAATGCCAGGGCTTATCTGTGGGTTTCATGGCTGAAGGCAGCGCTGAGACCACTAATTTTCCTCTTATTATATTGGAGAGGTATCTGTGATGTGGTTTATCCTTGACACTGCTCTACAGAAAGATAAGCATGAGGCTGCTAGAGTCAACAATTTTCAACGCCCAGGGACGTGGCCATTAATCTCATAATGCAGAGGAAAAAAGGTAAGGGGACACACAACAGACATAAATTCAGAGTAATCTTGGGATAAATTGTGGCAAGTAGCTCATCTCTTTTCTCTCTGTCCCCTAACTGTTATGGGGGAACAGTTTGTGTATAACGGGTGAACATCATCTTACCTCTTTATGCAAACAGTCACTGCAACTGGCAAGAAGCTTAGTCTGTTCTGGTCTGAAGAACCACAAAAATGAGAGTACCCACAGCCTTGCAAGGAAAACCAGACTGGAGTGGCAAGCCTTCTTCTTTATGTGGCCATACCTGCTCTACATCAGTGGTGATTACTAAGGCAAGTATCATTTTGCTACACTTTACTGAATGAAGTGCCTGGGAGAGGGAGACTTGGGTGCTGTAGCCAGGGCAGTGAAACCCAGGAGATACAAGCGATGAGAATCATGGGCTCCAGACTCATAGGACTGACTCAAAGAAGGCAAATCTCAGTTTAAACTATTGTGATGTTTATTTTGAGATTTTTATCTTGGGACTAACGAGGACTTTCCCTGATACCAAAGCAAGTTGCTATCTTTAGCATTTGACCAGAGAAAACAGAAGTCAGATGAGTTTCTGACCCCCACAACAATCACTTCCCTCCTTTCCCGCCTCTCTTTTGGATGACGCAAGGGCTGAGTCCATTATTACCAACTACTTGAAGGAGGAACTACCACACTTCATCCCAAAGATGTCACCTGGTGTCCTCCTCACAGAGCACAAAGCTGAGTCCTTAGATGCTCTTCTGGACATAACATATTTGGTTGGCACAATACTTAAAGTACACCCACTGGCTGCTTGAGATAGCCATGATGAACAGTCTGGTAGAGGTGGGCCACATGGAGTTTCCCAAGTCAACTCCAGATGTCTTATTGGTCACCTTTCTCTCCTATTATCTGCAGCTTCTTTGGGACATCATCTTTCATGGAAGCTCATTTTCACCAAGTATGTATCCTGTCTAATGTAGACAAGAGGACGTGAGATGAGGTGCAGGAAGAAGAGTGCCTATGTTTAGATATGTTGGTGGGAAAATGCTTTTATTCCTTTGTTCTCAGAGCCTGGTGCCTAAAAAGTTTCAGTATAACATGAGAAATCACTCCCTGCCTTCTGATGCCCCTGATGAAACCCTAATGATATTGGCCTAGGGAAGGTCACCTTGGATGACAATGAGCATTATACCTGCCTCATTAGTCCCTGAATTTCATAAAGTAAACCTGCCATTTTATGCCAAGACCACAGATCTTGTGCCTGTGGCTGTGGAACTCTCATCCAGTTTCCTGACAGATCTACAATATTCCTTCTCTTGTAGCTGCCTGGTCACATCCGGAATCGTGTCAGTGGAGGATTCCTAACCTGAGGACTTGCACAATCAGCCGTGGTGTCAGTGATGAGAAAGGTCATCTCCGAGTTCGGGAAAGCTTAGAAGATCTACACAGCTTCAGGAGGATATTCTGTGCATGGCAGTGAGATGGCTCATTTTCCAGGATCCAGCTACAAACCTGCTTCAATTGTCATCAAGATCTTAGGATAACAGAAGTATCCCCTAGGACAGCCGTCCAATGTATGTTACTATGAAATCTGCAGCATGCATTCATGCTGTGTATTTTTGGATAGTGTAACAATGTCACCTATGCCTCTCTTTCCTCAGAGATGACCCTGGAAAACTACCTGAGCAGAGAAAGAACATGCCACTACAGCGCCTTGGGACACACGAGTGCATGTGCTTGGACCTTCTATCTCAGGCCACCAATCAAATGATCATAGTGCACTTGACGTCAGTCACTTAGACTCTTTCCTAATGCTACTGGATGGGAAAAATGCAGAAACAACAAATACCAAAGTACCAAAGTAGGTTTCCTGCTGAATTTACACCAATTGATTAATAGAACATTTATTTATTTTTTTCATCCAAAGGACTCTAAACTCTCAGAGACCCCTGTTTCTCCACTCTTGTGACTGTTGTTAAGCTGAATGATCTTTTCTCCGATAGACTTGAAACATGTCAATCTGCTACCTAAGCACTAAACGTGACATCCATCTGGGTTTAATCCTAAAAGTGATGGCAGAGGACAGGAGCGACTCATCCAGACCCTGCACTTCTGGCTCCAGCCCTTCACAAAGTCTCAGAGATCCACAGAGGTGGAGAGGGATAAAACAGAGATGGAAACATGAATTCAAACACAAATCCCAGCAAGAGACCCACCTACATCACATCAGCTGATTTTAGCAAGGACACCATGAGAAATCAAGGCAGAGAAAATGATCTGTCCACAAAAGTCTGCAAGTATGCAAAGGCAAACAACAAGGAAGCCATTAGAAAACTGAACACAAATTCAATTACTACAGCTGACCCCCATGCAAACATTACAAAATTCACATAAGAGATGCAGAAGAGATCCACATAAGTTTCTGCCTCTTAAGGAAGAAGACAGAGACAGCACAGTGATGAACTCTGGCCACACGAGCTTTAATGACATTAGCCAAGAAAATACAAAAGCTGAAGCATGGCTGAGGGAGACTGTATCGTAGGACATCTAGAGAAAGCCTGGACACTGTTGTCACAGCCCAGCAGACAACAAATACCTGTTCTAAGACAAGAAGATGGTTCGGTGCTATGCAGCAGGAAGAAGTGTCCAGGCTGACAACCAGAATCTCAGCACTCTTACACACATGTGACCCTCAACATTACTGCATGAAGATATGGTAAAGCAGCAGAATGAAGACTCTCCAAAGCTGAGGGCTCATTTCTTCCTCTGACAATCAACTATACTCTTGACTCTCAAACACCCCAGTCCAGGAGAAGAGCGATGCTGAGTATAACACAGATGTAAGCCTTGCTTGAGCTCCTGAGTCTCCATGCTGCTGCTGGAGGCCAGAGAGCCTAGCGCTACACATTCCCAAGCACTGCTCCACTCTCAATGCTAAATGTCAACCCATGCAGACCACACCACCATTGCTGCCTCACAATGAATACATGGAGCCAGGCTGTGCTGACACCCACATATATCTTAAAAGTGCTAGCTATCAAAACATGATGGATATCCTCAGCTCACAAACCACATATCCATTTAGATATCAGCCCTTTCTTGAACTTTTCTTGCCCGTACACTCATATATTATCATCCATATACATTACTATGGTAGTTCCAGATGTTCCTTTCCCAACAACTCCCACACCAGTAGTAGTAAAAATCCTACACAAATGTCCCCTCCCATCTGTTATGCTAAACAGCATTGCTAGTAGTTGGCACTGCTTGACATTGCCTGCTTCAAACCATCTCAATGCATTGGGTGGGATTAGAACCAGCTGGATACGCGCTCTCGACAGCCCTATATCAGGCCTTGCAGGAACCCAACCATGAAGCCCTATATATCTAAATAATCTATATCAAATTCAATGCAGGAACCCAAACATGAAGCCCTATGTATCTAAATAATCAATATCAAATTCAATTAGAACACACTCCCACCTCACCTACAAGTTACTTCTTAGTGCTACTACACCGAACCTGCACTTGTTTGTCACTCTGGGCACACTCTTGTTTCATAGGCCATGCTCAACCATTGCCTGCTACACGCGTACAGTCCGTGTGTGATGTAAGCAGGAAGAAATACTGAAGTCTGTATCCTCCTTGTGTGGCTGAGGAGAATTAAGATTAGGAGGTGATGAGCAGAATCTGAAAACTATTTTGAACTCACAGTAGTATTCCAGAGTTGGCTTTCCATCTGAGAGTGAAATCTAGTTGTTTATATGTGGTGAATATTGGGGCCCTCATAAGGATTGATGAAAGGCGGTGTATATTGATGACTGTGGTGTGTAGCGTGGCCTGATACATAGCCTTTAATGTGGAATGGAGTGAAGGTGACCAGCTGCTCCTGATTTCCAGCACCCAGTGTCAGCATCATGACCTGTGTCACATAGCACTCTACTCTGGGCAGGGAATGGTCTGGGAGAAGACATAGAACAGCATACATGGAGAAGGCAGAAGGCAGTTGAGTTCCAGCAGCACCTGATCCTGCCAGTCTATTTAGGCCATTATTCTGAGGAAGGCATAGGAGGGGCTAGCAATGCCTAAAGAGAAGCTGTGATACCTGTCAGTATGAGTTGGGCTGTAGCAGCCAAGGAAGGGATATCAAACAGACCTGAATATGGGACTAAATAATGTGTGTGTCAGGGATTCATAGCTACAGGTTTAGAATAGTGGTGGAGAATTTTGTTCAGCATACCCTAATAATATTTTAGATTTTAGATTAAGTGGCAGTTGGGTCACGTCCTTTAAAGATTGAGAGAATGTACAATATGAGGGTTGCGTTTGACCAATTCAGCTGACATGATGTGTAAGTGTGATTCTGGCGTTAGGTGTGTATCTGATAAGCTCAGGGACATGGCATTGGATATACTTGATAGAGCCACAGGAAGAAACATTCAAGTAGGGACTGATAGGTAGGATTGTGAAAGTGGAGGTGGTGTGTAGAGCATGAGAACTTCCATTTTATCTGTAGTGTCAGGGAGCATATGGAGTTTATCTTGGCATGGTGAACAACAATGTATCTTGTGTGGCTGTGGCGAGGTCCGGTGTGGTTTGTGGTGTGATGAGAGCTGACACATCTCACACTGTGTGGGAAGGAGATGAGCTTCACCTTGATTCAGATGATAGCACGGTGCTGCATGGTATACTAAATTGGGGAAAACAGTAGAAACTGAACCTAGATACTTGTGTGTGCAGTGTATGTTAATCCACGTTAACACCTTATTACATACACTGCCAGTTGAAGGACACCAAGGACACCCCTCACCTGCAATCACCATACAGTCTTCTAGGTATTGAGCCCAGCTAGTCAACTTTCTCCCCCACTGTCACACAAGCAGTGACGTGTTCTGGGCTTTTTTCTTATTGCTCTGTCAAGAATGTCAACTCAGATACAGTATAAGGTATCAGGCCCTGTTGGACACCCTAACTACTGTCAAGGAAGGGCTCACAAGTATGGCTTGATTCAAATACTATTAGAATCCTCGTGCATCAACATCCCACACCAGGTATAATCCAGCGTGAGACACTGTGACCATGCCACCTCACTTATACTACCAGCTGTCAGACTTTAATGAGAAACAAAAACAGCACACACGGAGACTAAAATCCATTTCTAAGCATTGATACATTCAAAGCTTCACACAAAACATAACACGAACTTCTAGGTATCAAAAACAAACCCTCATGCATTCCTCACATGCATTCCTTGGTCTGGATCCTGAATATCACCCACAGAGTCCCACTTTAACAGCTACTTATCAGGGTACACAACACAGTCTCTTGCCATTGTAATGAAATGTACTGGTAGTTATTGGGCCTCACTTGACACGCTCATATCCCTGAAGTTTCATATACGCCAGTATGTGTCAGACCCTCTTGAATATCACACCCACCACACAAACAACACTGGTAGTATCAGGATACACTGAATACCACATCACATCTACCTAAACACACCTTCTGGACAGCAGACCTACTGGGTATTCTAACACTCATGACAGTCCTACAAATCTTGCTGAATTACCTGAAATACTCACATCTCCCTGCAACTTCCACACATGCACTGCTAGGTACCATGCACTGCTGACACCCTAAATGGCTCGCACACATTAACATAGCAGGCTCTCCTGGATATCACATCCCACACTGCCAAACTATTACCCCTGCATCATCATGCCTTGATTGATACCAGATCTCCTATACACTAACATACAATTAGGAGATATGGTGGATGGCCTGACTCCACATTCTTCCTCTCTTCTCTCTGACATACAGTGTAATTCATCAAACACATTGCCCATAATACTATCCATGTGACTAGATATTGGGCCCTTTTTGACCTACACCAGATTGACAGCTGCCAGACCCTGATGGGATAATCTCTCCCAGTACCATCTTGTACACTTGCTAGAAGAGGAGAGGGGACGAGAAGGTAGGAGAGAAGAAGGGAGTGGAGGAAAGGAAAGGAGAGGATAGAAGAGTAGAGGAGAGGAGAGGAAAAGAGAGGAGAGGAGAAAAGAGGAGAGGAGAGGAGAGGAGAGGAGAGGAGAGGAGAGGAGAGGAAGAGAGGACAGTGAGGGTAGGGGACAAGAAGAGAGGAGAGGTAAGGGAAGGGGAGGAGAGAGGAGGAGAGAGTGGAGGAGAGGAGAGGAGAGGAGAGGAGAGGAGAGGAGAGGAGAGGAGAGGAGAGGAGAGGAGAAAAGTGGGAATTCGAATGGGGAGATGTGATTGGAGAAAAGTGGAGGAGAGGAGCAGGCAGTAGAGGTGCAGGTAGATGGAGAAGAAAAGAAGAAAAGGGACAGGAGGGAAGCGAGGTTAGGAGAGGGGGAGGAAAAGGGAGGTGAGGGAAGGGAGGGTAGGAGAGGGTAGGAGAAGGGGGAGATGTGAGTTGAGGAGAATGAAGAAAAGGGGAAGGAAGTGTGGGAGAAGGAAGAAGAGGAGGAAAACCAAAGAATCTTGGAACAAGAGAAAGAGATCTTGGTGTCAGGTCCCATAGGTATGTGTTCACCCATAGCCAAGGCCCCCTCTGACACTTGCCAGATCTGGAAGCCAGGTTCTACCACATTTACCATTTCCTTACAACTAATGACTTCCATGTAGTGCTAAGTATCATTTTGTGCAAGATCTGCCAACTGGCATGTCCACCACCACTCAATACATAATTTGGAACAAGATACTTTTCAGAATCCCCTCTACTATAACCTCTATCACAGTATACCCATGGGTGGTGATAGGTAATGTGAGGTATTTCCACTTAACAACTAAAGTACACATCAACATAATACATGGACCCACAAACACATACGCATACACACACACAACATATACATACACACAAAAACTTGCACTCATGTACACACACATGCATAAACACACAAGTACATATCAGATATTTCATGTTATCCCCTCACAGAAAAATCTTGTATACACATCTGTTTTATATAGTTTAGTATTCTCTCTCTCTCTGTCTCTCTCTCTCTCTCTGTCTCTCTCTCTCTTTCTCTCAGACACACATACACACACAAACACATACACTTACATGCATACATGCCAATACAAATACATGAATACACCCATTGTATCAAGTCCTTTTTGTTTTCAACTCAGAGAAATCTTACATACACATAAATCTTACATAAATGGTAAGTGGCTATTCCTTCTAAGTATGCCCTGCCCTACACTGAAAATCAGTTATGGCTGAATATCACTTCCTGGTAGGTACCCTGGAAAATACAACCAAACTGCAGGTATATAAGTGTGAGAGTAAACACAGGGCTAGGTGTCATGTCCTCTTTTTTTTCTCCTTGCCATACATCCAAAGCCCAAGATATAGGAATTCAAACTCTCTGTCTCTGTCTCTCTGTGTCTCTGTGTCTCTGTCTCTGTGTCTCTGTCTCTGCCTCTCTCTCTGTGTCTATCTCTGTCTCTGTCTCTCTCTGACTCTCTCTCTCTCTATCTATCTATCTCTATCTGTATCTCTTTCTCTCCCCTGTATGTGTTTGTCTGTCTAATTTGGTTATTCATGTCTGGGGACCCAGTAGACCCTTACATCTATTTGTTTGCGTGTGGATTTGGCCATAGGGGAGGCTATAACTAGCTGAATCTGCTATCTATCCATGTATATAAGGCTTTGTCTATGGAGGGGAAAATGGCAGGAACAGACAGCATGTCCGTCCACATCTCTGGACTTACATGGACATTTTAATGTGTTTATTACTAGGTAAATGAACATACCACATACACAAACGCACAGAAACACATGCAAAAGATGATATGCTATCTGACAGTTCCTGCCTTTTTTGCCTCTAAAGGCAAAGCTTCCCACACACTTGGACACAGATCAGATTAAGTTAGTTATATCCTCTGCTACATCCAAATCCAACACACACACGAAGAGATGTCAGGACCTGCTGTGTCCCCGGTTCTGAAGAGCTAAGTTACACAAATGAATACATGCTGGTGGGAGAGAGAAAGAGAACTGAGAGAGGAGAGGGGACAGGAGAGGAGAGGAGAATGTGAGAGGAGAGAAGAGGTGAGAGGAGGATAGGGTAGGAGAGGAGAGAAGAGTGAGGATGGGGAAGAGAGGGGAGGAGAGGAGAAGGGAGAGGGCAGATGAAAGGGGAGTGGAGGAGGGAGAGGAGAGGGGAGCAGAGGAGGAAGAAGAGAGGAGAGGATAGATGGGAGGAGAGTGGGAAATGGGAAGAGAGGAGAGGAAAAGGAAAAGAGAAGAAAGTGGAGGAGACGGGAGGGGAGGAGAGATGGGAATGGAGAAGAGGTGAGGAAAGCAAAGGAGAGGGGGATGGAGGGGAGTAAAGGAGAGGGCAGGAGAGGATATGAGAGCACAGGAAATAGGAGAGATTAGTAGAAGGGAGGAGAGGAGTGGAGAGGAGATATGAGGAAAGAAGAGGCGAGGAGATGGGAGGAGAAGAGAGAACAGAATAGAAGGGAGATAAGGTGAGGAGAGCCGAGGAAAAGCCACTAGAGGGAAAGAAATAGCAAATGGAGAACAGGAGAGTGGAGGAAAGGAAAGGAGAAGGAATGAGGGGGGGGGAGGGAAGTGGTGAGTAGAAATGGTGAGTAGTGAGTGGATGAGAAGGGGAAGACTAGAGGAGAGGAGTGGGGAGTAGAAGGTAGGGTAGATGTAGAATAAATGCAGAAAAGGGAGGAGAGGGGAATGAAGGAGAGGTTAGGGGAGGTTAGGAAGGGGAAGGAGTGGATAAAGGAGGTAGAGGAAATGGGAGGAGATGGGAGTAGAGGGGAGAAAAGGAGAGTGGAGAAGCAGGGAGGTGAGGAGAGTGGAAGGGAGGTAGAGGACAGGGGAGGAGAGGAGCGGGGAGGAGAGTGGTAGAAAAGAGAGGAGAAGGGAGGAGAGGATAGATGAAAGGGAAGTCGAGGAGATGGGAGAAGAGAGGGGAGAAGAGGGAGGAGAGGGGAGGGGAGGAGATGAAAGTGGAAGGGAGTTAGAGGAGAATGGAGGTGAGGAGAGGGGAGGAGAGGGGAAAAGAGGAAAGGGGGATGAAAGAGGAGAAGTTAGGGGTGGAGAGCAGAGGAGAGGAGAGGAGGAGAAAGGGGAGGAGAGAGGAAAAACAAAAGAATCTTTCAAAAAGAGAAAGGGATCTTGCTGTCAGGTCCAGTAGGTATGCCCTCACCAATAGTCAATCCCTCCACAGACACACACCAGCTACTATTACCAGGTTCTGCTACTTTTACCTTTTCCTTACAACTAATGTCTTTCACACAGGCTAAGTGTTATGCCATGCAAGATCGGCCAACTGGTATGTCCACTACCACCCAATGCATGAGTTGTAACAAGAGACTTTTCAGAATCCTCTCTTCTATAGCCACTGACACAGTAGACACATTGGCGGTGATAGGTAATGTGAGGTACTTCCTACCTAACAACTAAAGCACACATCAACACAATATATATAACACAGCCATACAACACACAAACAACCACACACACACACACACACAAATACACTTGCATGCCAGTATGTAAATACGTATACATGAATATATCAGTTTGTATCAAGTACTTCATGTTATCTCCTCACAGAGAAATCTTACATATGCTTAATGTTACATAAATCAGTAAGTAGTGGCTCTTCTAAGTATTTCCTGCCCTACACTGAAAGGCAGCTATGGCTGAAATCAGTTCTTGATAATTACCCTGGAAATTACAACCAAACTGCGTGTATATAACTGTGAGAGTAAACACAGGGCTAGATGTCATGGGTTCTTTGTTTCTACTTGCCATACATCCAAAACCCAACATACAGAAAATCAAAAATCTCAAATCTCTCTCTCTCTCCCTCTCTCTCTCTCTCTCTCTCTCTCTCTCTCTCTCTCTCTTTCTCTCTCTCTCTTTCTCTCTCTCTTCTATCTTCTATCTTCTCTCTCTCTCCTGCATGTGTTTGTGTGTGTAATTTTGATCAGGACTGGGGACCCAGAAGGCCCTTACATCTATTTGTCTGTGTACGAATTTTGGCAATAGGGGAGGCTATAACTAGCTGAATCTGCTATCTATCCATGTATGTATATAAGGCTTTGCCTATGGAGGGGAAAATTGCAGGAACTGACAGCATGTCCGTCCACATCACTAGACTTACACGGACACTTTAATGTGTTTATTTTCTCCTGTGCTAATATTCCTTACTAGGTACAAGAACTTACCACATCCACAAATGCACAGAAACATATACAAACATGATATGCTATCCAAGAGTTCCTGCCTTTTTTGCCTCTAAAGGCAAAGCTTCACACACATATCCATGGACATAGATCAGATTAAGTTAGTTATATTCTCTGCTACATCCAAATCCAACATACACACACAAAGAGATTCAGGACCTGCTGTGTTCCCAATTCTGAAGTGTCAAATTACACACACAAACACATGTTGAAGGGAGAGAGAAAGAGATGTGGGAGAGGAGAGGGGAAGGGAGAAAAGGAGAGAAGGGGGGAGAGGAGATGAGGTGAGATGAGGTAGGAGAGGAGAGAAGAGGTGAGGAAAGGTTAAGAGGGGAGGAGAGGAGTGGAGAGGAGAGAAGAGGATAGGAAAGTAGAGAGGAGGGGAGGAGAGGAGAGGAAAGGGGAGGAGAAAGGAGGATAGGGGAAGAGAAGGGAGGAGAGAAGAGGGGAGGGAAGAAGAGGATAGAAAAGGGGAGGGGAGGAAGGGGAGAGGAGGGGGAAGAGGGGAAGAGATTGGGAATAGGGGAAGAGAGGAGAGGAGTGGGAAGGGGGTATGGGAGAAGAGTGGAGGAGAGGAGAGAGGAGAAGAGGCACAGGGAGGAGGAGGAGTTGAAGGGAGGAGAGTGGAGATTAGGAGATTGGAAGAAAGGAGAGGAGTGGAGATTAGAGGAGGGGAGGGGAGGGTAGGGGAGGGGAGAGGAGAGGAGAGGAAAGGAAAGGAGAGGAAAGGATAGGGGAAGAGGAGGTAGGAGAGGACAGGGGACAAGAGGAGAAATGAGAAGAGAAGGGAGGAGAGGGGAGGAGAGGAGATTGGAGGGCAGGGAGTAGAAGAGAGGAGAGTGGAGGAGAGAAGTGGTTGTAGAAGGGGTTGATGTGAAGAGAAGAGAGGGGAAGAGAGGAATGGAGTGGCAGGAGAGGGGAGGGGAGGAGAGGAGAGGGAAGAAAAGGGGAGTTGTGAGGGGAGACGAGGGTTGGAAAGGAGAGGGGAGGGATGGAGAGGGGAGGAGAGATGGGAAACAAACATGGAACAGGTGTCAGGTACAGTAGGTATGCCCTCATCCATAGTCAAGTCCCCTCAGACACATGTCAGATCTTGATGCTAGGTTTATTACATTTATCATTTCCTTAAAACTAAAGTCTTCCTCACAGGGCTAAGTGTCCTGCCCTGCAAGATCTACCAACTGGTATGTCCACCACCACACAATACGTGATTTGGAACAAGGTACTATTCAGAATTACCTCTTCTATAGCCACTGACACAGTAGACACATGGGTCGTGATAGGTAATGTGAGGTATTTCCTACCTAGCAACTAAAGCACACATCAACACAGTGCATGCACAACAGACACTCATGCACATACTAACACACATATATACATAGACAGACACTTGCATGCATGTACACACATACACACACATTAAAACTCCAGTACATATCAGAGTCTTCATTTATCCTCACACAGAATAACTTGCAAACACATCTAACATACAGATATCTTGCAAATACATCTATTTTATAAGGTTTAATATTCTCTATCTCTTCTCTCTCTCTCTCTCTCTCTCTCTCTCTCTCTCTCTCTCTCACACACACACACACACACAAACACACACACACAAACTTGCATGCATGCACTCATTAAAACAATACATGTACATCAGACAAACATGCAAACAAATGAACAGACACTTGCATGCATGCACGCACACACACATGCCTAGAAACACTAGTACATAACAGATTCTTCATGTTATCCCCTCCCAGAGAAATCTTACATACACATAAATCTTACATAAATTGGTAAGTGGCTATTCCTTCTAAGTATTTTCTGCCCTAGAACTAAATCAGCTATGGCTGAATATCTGTATCTGTTGCATAACCTCATGAATACAACAAAACTGAGGGTATAAATCTGTGAGAATAAGCACGGGCTATTCTCATGACCTTTTTGTTTCTCTCTCTCTCTCTCTCTCTCTCTCTCTCTCACACACACACACACACACACACACACACAAAGAAACACAGACATTTGCATGGATGCATGCAATACGCATGCTTGAATACATCAGTTCGTATCAAGTACTTCATGTTAATTCTGTCACAGAGAAAACTTACATACATATGAATCTCTAAGAAATTGGTAAGTGGCTATTCCTTCTAACTATTCCCTGCCGTACACCAAAATCAGCTGTGGGTGAATATCTGTTCCTGATAAGAAGCCTCATACATACAACCAAACTGAGGGTATAAATCTGTGAGAATAAACACAGGGCTAGATGTCATGGCCTCTTTGTTTTTCTTTGCCATACATCCAAAGCCCGACATATAGGAACTCAATCTCTCTCTCTCTCTCTCTCTCTCTCTCTCTCTCTCTCTCATATATATATATATATATATATATATATATATATATATATATATATGTCTGTTTTACACAAACACACACACATCCACATCCACACAGATCTCATTATCTCTTCCTATGAGGTACTACTTCTCATAAACACAAATCAACACATAATCCAAAGATAAGACCAGCTAGGTATTCCCTGTCTGCCTTACATAGATGTGTCTTACACACTTCAGTTCTCTGATCCTGTTAGGTCCCCTTTTCCTATAGTGAAAATTCAACATATTCATACAACTCTCCATATCTTGTCCTAGGACATGATCCTTCCCTACAACCAGAGTCACACATGATCATAACTAGGTGTTCCATCCTGCTGCGTATCCCCATATTCATACAAGGCACTGTCAGGTTCTGTTATTTATCTATTCCAGCTTCACACACATGGTGGCATAGCAGGTGCTGCATGGTTCACCCTTCCCTACAGCCAGGTGACAGGTGCCTCTGTGTATCACTTTGTCTATAAATAGAGCTTATCATATGGAGATATGTTCAGGTCCAGCTAATGTCAGGTTATCTACAGTGCAGTCCACAGATATGAACACACACATACATACACACAGAGAATGTACCTATTACATGGTGTCTGATAGTCCTCAAATAGTGTAGCACAATAGATATACATACATATAAACACAGACAATCACACACTCATACAGATACAATACACATACACCCACACAGATGGATATGTGTCAGGGTATAATAGGTATCCCCTTCCTTATAGCTAAAGGCCCACTCTCAGGCCTATGTTTCTAGTCCTGCTGCTTTCCCCTATGTTATACAGATCATAGACACTGGATGAGTTCTCATGTCATGATAGGTTTTTCTTTTTTCATTATCTACGCCTATATATACCAACATGGGTACTTGATCAGTAGTGATCAGTACCCCATACTCAGTACAAAATTCTCTCTCTCTCTCTCTCTCTCTCTCTCTCTCTCTCTCTCTCTGTAACTCACACACACACAGACACACACGCACACACACAGCACAAGTCTAGGATTTATAGGCAATGCATCACAAATATCTGCATGTCTGTGTCTGACTCTTCATATCGATTCTTCCCTGCACGGAAAAATGCCACAATGTGGCTACTTGTATGCTTCTCTGGTTCCACACTCACCCACAACTCCTACCTCAGCCTACAGCATGATGTGAATTTCTATACTTATCCTCCACTCTAACAAAAGTCCCACCAAGGTATCAAGATGCTGGTCTTCCTGTGTTTCCTCTCCTGCAGCCACAGTCTCTTACATACACATGACTGTTTAACAACTATCACATATGTCCTCCCACACATCCAAAGCCCTACAAATACAAGCATAGTTTGGTTTCACCTCCTACTAAATATCACGACCACTACAGTAAAATCTTACTTACACATATACATCTAATTATCCAGCCATCCCAGGTAGCTTCTCCCTGTCTCTTCCTCCATGTTTTATACTCGCATCTGAAGAATGGACGCTAAGAACAGTCTATGTAAAGAACTTTCAACATTTGTCTTTCTGCATGTGGACTCATTCCCATAATATGATCTATTCCTAATCCATGCATTTTCTAAGAAGATGGCTCACTAATGAAAAACCTTAATATGCTGAGCATCTGAAAGGAAGCTTGTGACTTTGCAGTTGGTCACCTGTCACAGGACTTATTTTCTTGTTGAATCATGTGGGAGACTACAACCCACTGTTTGTGCCTTCACCCCATCAAATTGGTCTAAAGTAGTATAAGTCAACTGAGCAAGATAGTAGGATTTCTCTGTTTTCTGCCTCAGCTCCTGCTTGATTTCCTGCCCAAATTTCCCTAAGTGACAGACGTTGATCAGAACATGGAAGCCAAATAAACTCGTTCTTCCTCACATTGTTTGTGTCATGATGTCTATCAGCAAAGGAAAACATAGTAGGTCAGTATCCCAAGAGCATCCTCAATCTTAGGATCTTATTGCTGCCATCTCCACAGTGCTGGGATAAAGGTATGTACTACAACACTAAAAAGGTGAATACAATTCCAAAGATGAAATAGATGTAATGGAGAAAGTAAATTACTCTCTAAACAAATACTATTCAAGAATCAGAATATTATAGAGGAAGCTGATCAGAGAAAGTATTTTAAAAAAGATGACATGAGAGATTTTTGAAGAAGGGTTGTAGAAAACAAGAAATATGGCACTTGAAGAATAGAGACCTAGGGAAGGAATTTGACTTTACTTTTGATATATGAAGAAGACAGGTTTTCTCTTTGCCAACAAGGCTAGGTGTCAGTCCCTACTGAGAGAGGGTAAACCAGTTTCCTCCTGAACAAGCTCCAACATAGTTTATTCAGTCCCTAGATAAACAGATGAAGAAAACAAAGCTAAATGGACTCAATAGATTAGAAAAAAAATGTGTTTATATATGTATACAAATCCATACATATACCTGCATGGAACTCATGTAAGAATTCATATTTTATGCAGGGATACATGGTATAACCTGAGGCACAATGAGGATAGAAAAGCGGCAGGATAGATTTAGATGAAGTCTCTAATGTGTCCTTCTCAAAAAACACAAAAAGTCTAACATCTTTAAAAAACTGGTTGCAGATTGAGCAGGAATACTCAGAACTTAGAATAATTACCTCCAAAATTTGAGGAATTTCTCCAAGTTTCCAAAGTTTAATAGAATAATTTGGAATTTGCTACAACTGAGATACAGAGATTTTTGGATTAAAATCACCTATCACAAAAGCAGTTTTAGGAATAAGGAGAAAGTAACCAAAATAGGTTATATTTTGAATTGTTTTACTTTTAGGCTTTTGATGACCAGTGTAGGTATAATAGGCCATGGCAAGCTGATGATGTACCTGTCAATTATGCAAAGTAAAGGCTTTTACATAGACCAAAGTACTGACATTCAGGAAGAGAGGGAACTATCAGGAATATGTCAGCACACACCCAAGTGGAGGCAGCAGGGATTTTAAGTGAATCTTGCTTCTCATTTCAGAATCTTAGTTGTTTAAAGGTAGAAATCTTTGGGTTCTTCTGACGGTCCACTTTGGGTGATCCCAGGTCAACAGTGCACAGATTACGTCCTGAAGACCCTTTCACCCAGGACAGACTGGAAACAGATCACACACAAATCCCATAAATCAAGTCTATTATCAGGACTGAAAGGACACCCTGGGAGGGAAGAAGTGTAGTTGTTATGGCCTAGCTGAGATATCCTTTCAAAATAACAAAGAAGCTAATCCTTCTGAGGTAAACCTGCTCTCACATGCAGTCCAAGTGAGTGCCAAAGCATTGTAGAACAGACACAGGTTACCTGAATTTATCGTGAACAATGAGGGCATCCAGATTGTTGACACAATCTAATTGGCGCAGTTCTGTCCATGTGACCAATGAGGCCTTAGCTCAGGATACACAGTAAAAGTAAGGTGTCTAAACGACAGTTGTTGTCACTCCTGTGAGGCTGTAGGCAGAGTTATTACTTATTGGACACCTGTGTAGTGTACACAGACTGTGAATGAAGCCACAAGTTTGGAGGAGACGTTTCTACCTATTCAACACCAGGTACAGTCTGATTGGATGCTCTCCTCCAAGACTATTTTGCTTTAATTGAATCCAAAATGGTCTCTTTTGTTTTCAAAACGACTTTAGGGTGGGGACTAGGCTACTCGCTCACATTACTAATACCCGAAGACTCTGAAGCACAAGCTTACATTTTGAACAACCTAGGGAAACTCTTGTCTAAACATTCTGTGCTTGTTAGACACCCAGGAACCTGTCACAACCCTTGTGACCATCCCTTGGAGACTGTTTTCATCTTATTCCATGTCCTCATCCTCAGTGGCCTGTCTTAATGTTCCCTCAACATTTACATTTTGAGTCTGGCATGTTACACATAATAAAGTTATCTTACTTTATAGCTTTTATCTGGAAAAAATGATTAAATTTCGTTATTGGACCTAACTTTTTTTATCCTGTATTCTTTTCATATGGTTTTATTGTCAACTTTCAATTTATAATTGTTCTTCTCTTCTTCAGTAAAGAACTGAGCTTTTGCATGAATATGGCCTTCTTCATGTATTGTTTAACTTGCTGGATAATTTCAAGTACTTTCAATATGTAATTTTATGTTTATTATAATTTCTGTTTATTTTAATTTAGAGTTATTATGTCCAATTAATTTATTTTGCTATGTATGTATTTGTCACAATCATCCATATGAAATTCAGAGGAAACGTATGGTTAGAAGTCGGTGTTTTTTTTCAAAGATTTGGGATCAATGGAGAAGCTCAAGTCATCATGTCAGGTTGTAGGCTCCTTGAGGCTTTGTAGTACCTCTGGAAACTCTCTCTCCCCTTTTCCCTTATCGAGTAGTTGGACGAATATTATTGCTACCTCTATTAAAATCAGGTAGAATCCATCCATGAATGCATTCATACCAGTCTGTTATTTTATTGACATTTCACCACTGAAAGTCCTTTATACAATACATTTTGATAACTTTCATCCATACCCCACTCCTTGCAGAGCCTTTAACCTGTCTTGCCGTATATATTCTGGTTTTCTTTCTGCAAGAAAACAAGTCAAAAGAAAAGTCAAAATTTCCAATACATACATATAAGATAGCCTGAAAGAAATGAAAATGAACTCAAAAGTCTATCCCATTTCTTATTGTGTTAATTTTCTGAGTGCCAATAATTCCAGGTCATGGTTCAAGTAAAAGGAGTCACTAGGATCCCTGTGTGCAACCATTAGAGGAAACTGATTATTTCTTTGCCTCCAGGAAAGTTGTTGATGTGTCCTTGGTAAGGATTGGAACTCCATTTCCACTTCTTCTTTTCAATAAAGGAACCAAAAACTGAATTGACCTCTTCTGTGTTCCTCTGTACAACTACAGCCTCTGTGAGCTCACGTGCTCATCAGTCTTGCTCTATCTGGAATACACTGATTCTTAAATAGCCCCTCACATACTCATCCCTGACCATGTGCCAGTTTCTGCTTCATTTCCCATTTGCTTACAACCAAAGCTTTGCAAACAGGTCTAGTTCTCTTGTCCTAGAAAGTTGTCCAAACATACAGAAACAGTAACCTAATACATAGTTGGGTTTAAGGTACTGCTCAGAATCCCCTCTTCTATAGCCTCCGACACAAATACAAACGTAGGTGATGATAGATCATATGAGGAGTTCCCTCCCTACCAACTAAAGCATACAGAAATACAAACATACACATAGAATGCATGTATGCATGGACATACACATACATGAAGGCACTATAATTTATCAGGTTCAGTAATTTGTCACCTCATAGACACAGATTACACACATATACATTAGTAGGTGTCAAGTCCTTCTATGTATCTGCTCCCCTTCACTGAAGGTCGCTTATAGCTAACTATCAGTTCCTGATGAGCATCTTTAAATGCGCAAGCAAACCCATGGTATAAGGCCCTGAATATATACACAGGACTATGTGCCAGAGCCTTTCTCTGTCTCCCTGCTTTACAGTCAAAGCCCCACCTCTCTCTCTCTGTTTCTCTCTCTCTCTGTTTCTCTCTCTCTCTTTCTCTCTCTCTCTCTCTCTCTCTCTCTCTGTCTGTCTATCTCTCTCTCTCTGTGTTTGTGTGTGTGTGTCTGTCTGTGTGTCTGTCTGTCTTATGTGTACGTAATTTAACTATTTAGGCTCGGGATCTCCGCAGGTCGTGTATGTGTGTGTGTGTGTTTGTGTGTGTGTGTGTGTGTTTGTGTGTGTGTATTTGTATCTGTTAAGTGTTTATACGGCAGCCTGTAACTTGCTGAATGCAATCCTTATTGATGCATTTGTGTGTGTGGTTTTTGCAATGGAAGGTGAAAAGTCAGAAACTGCCAGCATGTCCCTACACACCTCTGCAGTTACATCTAAAATAGAATGTATTTTATTCTTTACACACAAAAACAAATTTTTTTACAAAAAAAATTATTTACACACAAACACATATATTCACAGAAAAATAGACAGACTCCCACAGTCAGAAATACATGCAATCATAAACATACAAGAGTAGGTGCCAAATATTCTTAGGTAGCCTTTTCTTTATATAAAAAGCTCTTTACACATGGCTAAGACTCATGTCCAGTTAGATACCAAATTTTCTATTGCAAATGGTACACACACACACTCACAGATACACAGATAACTAGGCAACATGTCCAAAGTTCCCAGCCTGCTCCTATTAATTGTCAGGAGCCCAATAAATAATCTCTTATCGCCAAAGGCCCCATCCATGGCTGTGTGTCAAATCATCCTCGGGAAGACATTCGCAAATGCAAAGGGCCACGTACAATCGCAAGACTAGGTGTTACATTATATTAGGCAGACTCTTTACTACAGCAAAAGCCACACTTTCACCCATGGATGGTGTTAGGTCATTTTAGGTGTACACAGCCTGTCAAAAATAAATGTGTAAAAATAAACACACAAATACTTACCTGCATACATGCCAACACAGGTATACATAAACTTACTAGTATATATCATGTTCTGACTGTTACCACTTACAGACAAACTTATATAAACATAAATTGGTAGGTGACAAAACTTTCAATGTATTTTCCTCCTTACAGTGAAAGTCGCCTATATCTAAGTATCTCTTCCTGATAAGTTGCTTTGAATTCACAACCAAACCTATGGTATATAAGCCCAAAAGATACACACAGAGCTAGGTTCAGGGCTTCTTTGTTTCTTTCTGTAAAACATTAAAATCCCACATATATGATTTCTCTCCCTCTATTCCTCTCTCTTTCTCACTCTTTTACACACACACACACACACACACATAACACACACAGAAAAAGATACATAGACACAGGTACACACACAAACACTCACAAATAAACACATATACATGCATCTAGGTATCATCTCTTGACACAAAAATGAAGCAAGTTGGAAGAAGAGAATTACATACATTCTTTATGAGTAGCATTTGAAAACAAAAACAAAAACAAAAACAAAAAACAACCTAAAAAAAAGTTCTTAAAAAGTTGATTCAAATTGGACACTAATACTGAAGTAATGTACAAAAGGTGTCCAGGTTTGAAGACAAGTTCACCAAGATTGACTATGTTTCCTCAGTGTACTAGAAACCATACAAATTGTAGAATAAAAAGCAGAAGCTGCTACAAGTGAGAAATAGAAATATTTGAATTAAAATATATAACAACAAAATAAGTACAAGATATGAGGAAAGTCAGTGAGGAAAATAGTGGTTCGATATGGTTCTGTTTAGTATTAGTTTAATTTTAGGCTATTTATTACCAATATCGGTATAGCAAGCCATGACTAGTTGATGATGCAACTTTCAAGTCTATAAAGTAAAGGGTTTTACATAGCCTGAAACACTGGTATTAAGCAAGGGAGGGGGTTCTTAAAGAGAGATCTGTATGCACTCAAGACATTTGTACTAGTTTTTTAAGAGAATCTGACTTTTTTTATAGAATATTATTTTGTTGAAGACAGAAATCGCATGGGTCCTGTTGATGTTGTATTTGTGGGTGTTCAAAAGACAACAGTATAGACATAAAGCCTCATGATCAGGTCACTAAGGAAAGACAAGAAAAAGACTAAAAACAAATCCTTCCTTCAGAAACCAAGTCCATTTTCACAACTGTAAAGCGATCCTGGAAAGGAAGAAATGTGAAGGTGATGTTGACTAGCTGGGTTTTCCCTACACAAATGACACAAAGAAACAAAGCCTTCTGCTATAATCCTGTGCTCACAGGACCCCACGTGCAGTCAGTGTGTGTTTCCAAGCATTCTCCTGCAGACACAAGTCACGTGATTTCAACCTGACCAATGAGAGAGTCCCGATTTTCTATCCAATCTGATTGGCTTACTGTTGTACATGTCATTACTAAGGTCACAGATCAGGATGCAGATTCAAAGCACGAGGTGTGTGGCTACCAGACAGTTGGTGCTAGTCCTGGAAGGTTGAAGGCAGAACTATCACTTCGAGGACAGCAGTGGCAGAGGCAGTACCTACACAGAGTGTATAAAGCTGCGAATTTGGAGAAGGCCCTTCTGATCTACCCAAACGACACCTGGTATAGCCTGATTGACTGTTGTCTTTCAAGCCGCTTTTGCTTTTACGGGACCCAAACTGTTCTCTTTGTTTGTCAAAACATCTTTGGAGTGGGATTTGGCCACCAGCCCTTGTTCCTACTGGTTGACTAATGAGGATCCCAAGCCTGGATTCTTAGCAACCTAGGACTCTGTTCATCAATCACTGTTCTGTCTAAAGAGTCTGTGCCAGCTGACACACCCAGGTCCCTAAACTGTTGACTTCCCAAGGTTGAGCACAGTTTCCTTCTGTGTCCTCAGTTTCTTGTTTTAGTTTCCCTTAAAATTTACATTTTGTGCCTATCATATCAAAGTAGAAAACTGATCTATGTTTTCAGCTGTTCTCTTGAAACTGCTTAAATTTGATTGTTGAACCTATGAGCATTGTAAAATCTTATCTTCTTCAAATGTTGATTTATCACCTTTTATGTTGAAGTTGTCCTTCTGTTTTCCAATAATGAACTGAGCTTGAGCATTATCATAGCCATTTTCATGTGCTGTTGAACTTGCGGCAAAATTTTAAGTACTATTAGTAAGGATTCTCATGTCTAAGTATATAGACTGCTGGCTTATAATTTCTTTTTATTTATATTTAGATTTTTTCTAATTACCTACTTATCTACAAGTGTATTACAAAACATCCTTATGAAAGTCCAAAATAATTTGTTGATAGAAATAATTGTGGATAATGTGGGTATTATTTCCAACATGTGGGATCAAGGGAGGAAAGCTCAGTTAACCAGGTCTTGTAGTACGCTCCTGTAGGCTATGTAGGCCATGTTGGAAAGTATCTCTTTATTCCTCCTCATTTAAAACTTGGACAAATATTAGTGTTAATTCTTTTTGAAAGTCAGGTGTTATCCATATATGAGAGTATTCATACGAGTCTGTTATTTTCTTGACATTTTATCATTGAAGTTCTTCTATGCAATGTATTTTGATCGTTTTCCCCTTCCCAATTTTCTCCAACACCCTCCTATATTCCCATCCCATTTTGTGTTATGGTCTTGTGTTCTTTCTGTTATAAAAGAAAGAAAAGAAAGGCCGGGTGGTGGTGGTGCACGCCTCTAATCCCAGCACTTGGGAGGCAGATGCAGGTGGATCTCTGTGAGTTCGAGACCAGCCTGGTCTACAAGAGCTAGTTCCAGGACAGGCTCCAAAACCACAGAGAAAACCTGTCTCGAAAAAAAAAATTAGAAAAGAAAAATTAAAATAAGGAATTAAGACCTATAAAATGTTCCCAGAAAAGTACAATGAGCCCAAAAGTCTACTATTTTTCTATTGAGTTGGTTGTCGGTTTTACAAGGATTCCAATGTAAGTATCCTATAAGGAGGAGTGGTTAAGTTACCCAGTGAGAATCCATTAGAAGAAACTGTTTCTTCTTTGCCATCAGGAAACAAATGCTGATGTTTTCCTGTTTGGGGATGGAACCCTGTTTCTACTTTCCATTTTCAAAGACAGTACCCCCATCTGACTTGAACCTTTGTATGCTTGTGTGTTTTGTTGCAGTCTCTTTCAATTCGTATGTTCATCAGTTTCCTTGTTTCTGGTAATCATCTATTACATATGTCCATGTGTATCTTTCTGCCTCCACTTCTGACTAGTAACTTCTGCTCTGAAACTTGAGGAATGGTTTTCACAAAGGTTTCCAACTGGGACTGAGTATTAAGGAACCTCACACTCCCTCTACCCTGCTAAAAGACTCGGGGTTAGATACAGCTCTCACTAGAAAAGGCTTCGCTGCTGTGCACTGTTTGAGACAGATATCTTTGTGAAGCAGTATGCCATCAAAATCATTTGTTCACTGTGTTGCTGTAGCAAAACCATAGTTGCAGATTTTACTGTAGCCTCAGACCTGTCCACTCAGTTTCTTGCCTACGTGAGCCATGTCAGTAATGGTGTCCATGTCCTGGAGGGGCCTTAAATCCAACCAAAAAGTGATTGGTTATTGCCATTGTACTTATTCCAATATTGGATCAGTCCATTGTGCGAGTGGGTCACTGTTGTGCTAGGGTTTGTAGTTGGAGGATGTTGATGATTATCTTTTTCCTCAGTAAATGAAGAATACATTTCTGTATCATGAGTGTCAGTCAGCTGGGGGGGGGGGGTCTTATGGCAGTTGAAGTACCAGTTAACAATTACATGTCTGTTGATATACATGAGTGTTGTTTTCAGCAATAGTGCATAAAAATAAACTCTTTCTTCCCCACATTGTTTTTGTCATTATGTCTATCAGCAATAGAAAACATAGTAGGTCAGTACCCCAAGGGTATCCTTAATCTTAGGATCTTACTGCCACCACCTCCTGAGTGCTAGGATAAAGATATGCAGTATAACACTAACTAGGTGAATAGAATTCTTAAGATGAGATAGATATCATGGTGAAATTAAAAAATTCTCTAAACAAATAGATTTTAAGAATCAGAATATTATAGAGGAAGCTGATCAGAGAAAGTATTTTCAAGAAGATGGACATGAGAGATTTTTGGAGAAGGGGTGTAGAAAACAAGAAATATGGCACTTGAAGAATAGAGGCCTAGGGGAAGAATTTGATATAATTTTATATATGAAGAAGAGAGGTTTTCTTTTTCCAACAAGACTAGGTGTCAAACCCTACTGAGAGAGGGTAAACCAGTCTCTTCCAGGGACAAGCTCTGACAGACTTTATTCAGTCCTTAGACACATAGATGAATAAAACATAGCTAAATGGACTCAATAGTTTAGAAACGAATGTGTTTATATATGTGGACAAATCCATACATATACCTGCATGGAATTCATGTAAGAATTCATATTTTATGCAGGGATACATGGCATAATCTGAGGCACAAAAAGGAAAGGAAGTGGCAGGAGAGTTTTAGATGAAGTCTCTATGTGTGTCCTTCTCAAAAAAACACAAAAAGTATAACATTTTAAAATAAATGTTTGCAGGTGCAGCAGGAATACTTGGTAGGACATAGAAAAACTACATCCAAAAATATGAGGATTTTTCCAGGCTCGCCAAACTTGAGAAAATACATGAATGGAATAAATTTGGAATTTGCTACAACTGAGATACAGAGATTTTTGGATTAAAATGACCTATCACAAAGGCAGTTTTAGGAATAAGGAGAAAGTAAACAAAATAGTGCTTTTGATAGGTTATGTTTTGAATTGCTTTAATTTTAGCCTACTGATGACCAATGTTGGTATAATAGGCCATGGCAAGCTGATGAGGTACCTTTCTATTTTGCAAAGTAAAGGCTTTTGCATAGACCTAAGTACTGGCATTCAGAAAGAGAGGGAACTATCAGGAATATGTCAGCACACATTCAAGTGGAGGCTGCAGGAATTTGAAGTGAGCCTTGCTTTTCAATTCAGAATGTTAGTTCTTTAAATGTGGGAATCTTTGGGTACTTCTGACGGTCCATTTATGAGTGATCCCAAGTCAACAGTGCACAGATAAGTCCTGAAGACCATTGTTGAAGGAGCTGTGGGCCTCTTCCCACAGCCTGGCTCCCGGCCCCCTGGCTAGCTCATGCCCCAAAATAACAACATGCACATTGTATTCATTTAAACACTGCGTTGCCCTTTAGCTCTACCTTCTTACTTGCTAATTCTTATATCTTGATTACCCATTTCTATTAATGTCTGTAGCACCCTAAGGTGCACTTTCAGGGAAGATTCTAGTCTAAGTCCATCCTGGGTCGGAGCTTCATCACATCTGCCTCAGAGAGCAGAGACATGGTGTCTTAGCTCACTTCCTCTTCCTCCCAGCTTTCTGTTCTGTTTACTCCACCCACGTAAAGGCTGGCCTATCAAATGTGCCAAGGCAGTTTCTTTATTAGCCAATCATCTTCCTCCATCATTTCCCCTTTATCTGTATAAACAAAAAGAAAGGCTTTCACTTTAAGATAGAAAAATTAAATATAACAAATTAGTTATCAAGTAAGAATTGCAGATACAATATTTCTATTTTATCTTTTATCATAACAATGGAAAACTATAACTATAACTATCTATCTATACTTCAACTCCATCAAAGACTCCAGAAGGAAATAATATTACCTAAGTAAATTAGAAGTGAGCAACTTACAAAATTCTAGAAATCACAGAGACATCTCGCTGCCTGGACAGTCACCCAAAGTTCCTCAGTACCATTGGGGCATCCTTCTGTACCATTGGGGCCTACAGTCCCGTAATTTCCAGCAGATATTTCCATTAAGCAGGAAATTTCAAAGGCAGTTCAGTTACTATCTTCTGTGTCCTGCAGAATGTCTCGCAGACTCTTTCATGAATCAGGAACCCTGAAAGATCATCTCATCTTTAGGCAAGTTCACTAGTCCTCTCTCTTTTGGTTCTCTGTGTCCAATTTATACAATAGTCCAGGCACGAGCAGTTTCTTGCCCAAATGGATATCAAACTCCATAAGGATCCTCTTCCATGCCCGTCTTCTTCTTGAAGTAGATTTGTGCTGCTAGGAGCAGACGTGTCTCATTGTCATGAAAAACCCTAAGTTATTAAAACATTAAATGTCATTACACAATACACTCACATATACACATACACAATCATATGCATATACACATTCACACACCTACTCCTACACTCATGCACACAGAGTGACACACACACACACACACATAGATGTATATGTACAAACAAACAGGCATACACAGGCACATGCACACAGAGGCATACATTCACACATGAACACTCATGCACATACACACACATGTGCACTCCCTCACAAAAACACATGCACATGAAATGCTATTTATATGTTATATTGGGGTTACATTGAAGAGTCCAAGAATAAGAATCTAAAAATGTAGATTCCAGAAATAAAAATGTAGAAATAAAAGAAAGTTGTAAGCCTAGGGAAATGAGAGCAAACTGTCAACAGTTTAAGGATTAACGTTTAACAGTGGACTACTCTGCTTTACAACCCATAGCTCTATATGCAAGGCTGAAGCAGTCCTCTGAAAACTGAGGATCTGCTTTTACATGACACCCCCCGCCACTCACGACCAGCAATTGATGTGGGCTGAGTTAACTTTTTAATGATGGGATATATGCGACTTTTGAATTTTTGGTTTTATATTTTTCCATACACTTTCCTGCTATGAGAACTGGCATTGTCAGGGGAGGTGCAGAGACTTGGTGAACAGTATCGAGGAATGACAAGGAAAAATGATGGACTAAATACAAACACTAATTTAAATTAAAAACTCTGTTAATGGAAATTGCAAAGAAGGGCAATTTGGGTCTGGGTTTTACCTTGAGATTTTAAATATTCTTTTGTTATTGCCTAATAATTGCTAAAAAGAAGGAGTTCAAAAACCAGCCTTGGCCACAGCCTTACAAGTCCATCTCTGGCTGTGGTCTCAGATAGCTGGTAAGCTTTTTGTGCTCCATGGAGATTTATTTTTTTAATATTTTTTGGAATAAAGTTTGCTTATGGTTTATTAAACATCAAAAAATCCATTAAATGTCCTATTCTGTAGTCTTTGAAAGATATGAAGAATGTCTATCTAAAATATATCTATGTTCAGCTAGAAAATCTAACATAACTACAAGCTTGACTATTATTAATGATTATCCATTAGCAACCGATATACATTACATTTCTACATGAACTACACAATCACAATACCTTAATCCATATCAGAAATACATATAACAAAATTGCCCCTAAATTTATATCAATAAAGTCAAATCCATACCAATGCAAATTATTTATATCTCTATCATATCCCCCTTTAAATGTAAAAGAATATTTATAAGCAATATTTGGGAATATGGGCACAGTTTTTTCTCTCTAAACTGCTTCATGTTGAATGGGGGTGCTGATAATCAGGTCTTTCATGGTATAACCTGTCTGCTAGCCTCCTCTCAGTCTGCAGTTGAGTGAAGTATTTTTTTAGGGTGTTCACAGCAAGCTTTCGGGAGGGCATAGTTGATCATACCGTATTGGGATAGAAGCAATCCACAGGGTCTCATCCTCCGTGAAAACAAAAGAAGAAACTCCTTTCCAAAGCATCATGTCCTTAGATCCAAATTTTAAAGTCAAGGTCTTTTCAGAATATCTATGTTGGATTAGTTCAGCAGCATTTATAAACAAATATCTTTTAGCAGCTGTTGCTCTTTCCTCAGCATTCAAACAATTCAAAGAGAGCATAATAGCGTACAGTATCAAGATTCTCTGTGTATTTTCCATCTTTGTATGGCTTTATTTTAACCTCTATTTCATTTATTTTTACTTTTACTTTTTGAAACAGGTTCTCTGTATATCTTTGTCCTGGAATAACTCCTTGGACCAGACTGTCCTTGAACTCTCAGAGATCCTTCTGTCTCTGCCTCCCAGGCATTGGGATTAAAGGCATGTGCCACCACACCTTGAAGTCACAGAGATCAATTTCTTTCTGCCTCCCAAAGGTTGGGATTAAAGGTGTGTACTGCCACACCCAGCTACTGTTTTTCTTCCTTGTTTTTTTTTTTTGGGGGGGGGGTTTATTTTCAGAACTTTAACTTTTACCCTGCATATGTTTTTAACACACTGTAAATCATTTAAAGGTTTTCTTTGTTTTTGAATCTCTCTTTACTGTTTCTCTCTTTTTCTGACCACATGAGAATTTAAATTACTGAGCATTATGTTCAGCGAGACCGGTTTTGTCCCATGCTTTTTCAGACCCAGGCCAGCTGGCCTTGGTGAGTTCCTGATAGAACATCCCCATTGCAGCAGTGTGTGGGTGCACCCCTCGCGGTCCTGAGTTCCTTGCTAGTGCTCTCTCTCCTTCTGTTCCTCCTTTGGGTCATGAGACTTTAGTCCAGTGCTCCAATGTTGGTCTCTGTCTCTATCTTCTTTCATTGCCTGATGAAGGTTAATATTCAGGAGGATGCTTATATGTTTTTCTTTGGGTTCACCTTCTTATTTAGCTTCTCTAGAATCACGAATTATAGTCTCAATGTCCTTTATTTATGGCTAGAAACCAAATATGAGTGAGTACATCCCATGTTCCTCTTTTTGGGTCTGGCTTAACTCATTCAGGATAGTGTTTTCTATTTCCGTCCATTTGTATGCAAAATTCAAGAAGTCATTGTTTTTTACTGCTGAGTAGTACTCTAATATGTATATATTCCATACTTTCTTCATCCATTCTTCCATTGAAGGCCATCTAGGTTGTTTCCAGGTTCTGGCTATTACAAATAATGCTGCTATGAACATAGTTGAGCATATACTTTTGTTGTATGACAGGGCATCTCTTGGGTATATTCCCAATAGTGGTATTGCTGGGTCGAGAGGTAGGTTGAACCCGGACTGAGAACTGAAGAACAATGGCAATGGGTTCTTGATCCTATTGCACGTAATGGCTTTGTGGGAGCCCAGGTTGTTTGGATGCTCACCTTAATAGACCTGGATGGAGGTGGGTGGTCCTTGGACCTCCCACAGGGCAGGGAAACCTGCTTGCTCTTTGGGCTGAGGAGGGAGGAAGACTTGATTGGGGGGGGGGAATGGGAGGTGGTGGCAGGGAAGAGGCAGAAATCTTTAATAATTAAATAAATTAATTAATTAATAAAAAATAAATAAATTACTGAGCAATATGGGTAGGATTAAAGCCTTGGCTTTGCCAGCTAGATCCAGCCCATTCCTAAGCTTTCCAGCCTCATGGCGTAGGTACCGACTGTAGGATTTTTATTGCCACAAGTCTATGGCGTTTCAAGGGCCCTGCCAGTAAGCAAGCTGCAGCATTGCACTCAAAAATCACACTCAAACACTCTGTAGTCGGATCGCCTGCCTGAAAGAGTCAGAGTTTGCCCTGGCAGGAAAGCCCAGAAAGCCGGCATTTTAAAACAGCACAACTTTTTTCCTGCTACGTCTGAAAACAAAAAGCATGCGTTCAGCTTTTCATCAACACCGTTTAAGTGTTTTGTGGCAGGTCATCTTAATGAGCTGCAGGGTTTTGCAGCTAAAGTAGAGTCAGGAAGCCTCTCTTCAATGAGAGCGCTTGCTTGCCTCTGGCAAGCAGAGTACACCCAAGAAATTGCTGCTACCAAGAAAGCATGCTTTATTCTATTCTTTCCCAAACTTTCTCAGGCTTTCTGTGGACTAAGTTATCCACGTCTGGGCACCATTCTGTTGAAGAAGCTACGGCCTCTTCCCACAGCCTGGCTCCCAGCCACCAGGCTATCTTATGCCCCGAAATAGCAACAAGCACATTGTATTCATTTAAACACTGCCTGGCCTAATAGCTCTAGCTTCTTACTGGCTAATTCTTACATCTTGATTACCCATTTCTATTAATGTGTGTAGTACCACAAGGTGCGCTTACAGGGAAGATTCTAGCCTACATCCATCCTGGGTCAGAGCTTCATCGCATCTGCCTCAGAGAGCAGAGCTATGACCTCTAAGCTCACTTACTTTTCCTCCCAGCATTCTGTTCTGTTTACTCCACCCACCTAAAGGCTGGCCTATCAAGTGGGCCAAGGCAGTGTCTTTATTAGCCAATGACCTTCCTCCATCAGACCATTTCACTCAGGACTGACTAGAAACAGATCAAACACAAATCTCACCTACATAAACCAAGTTTGTTATCAGGACTGGAAGGTGACCCTAAAAGGGAAGAAGTGTGGTTGTGTTATAGCCTAGCTGAGAGATCCCTTTCAAAAGCCAAGCCTTCTGAGTAACTCTGCTCTCACAGGACCCCACATGCAGTCCAAGTGAGTGCCAAAGCTTTGTAGAGCAGACACAATTCACATGAATTTATCGTGAACAATGAGGGCATCCAGATTGTTAACACAATCTAATTGGCTCAGTTCTATCCATGTGACCAATCAGGCCTTAACTCAGGATGTACAGTAAAAATTAGGTGTCTAAATGACAGTTGTTGTCGGTCCTTTGAGGTTGAAGGCAGAGCTTTCACTTCATGGACACCTGTGGCACAGGTAGTGTGTACAGACTGGGAATGAAGCCACGAATTTGGAGGAGGCCTTTCTACCTACTCATCACCAGGTACATTCTGATTGGATGCTCTCCTCCAAGACTATTTTGCTTTAATTGAATGCAAAATGGTCTCTTTTGTTTTCAAAACCACTTTAGGGTGGGGACTAAGCTACTTGCCCACATTACTACTACCTGAAGAATCAGGAGCCCAAGCTTACATTCTGAACAACCTAGGTGTTGATAGGTTATGTTTTGAATTGATTAAACAGTCTGTGCTTGCTAGACAGCCAGTCACCTGCCCAGAAACCTTGTAATCATCCCTTGGAGACTGTTGTCATCCTAGTCCATGTCCTCATCCTCAGTGGCCTGTCTTAATGTTCCCTCAAAATTTACATTTTAAGTCTGGCATGTCATACATAATAAAGTTACCTTAATTTGCATCTGTTTTCTGGAAAAATGATTAATTTTCGTTATTGGACCTATTTTTTTATCCTGTATTCTTTTCATATGGTTTTATTGTCAACTTTCAATTTAGAATTGTTCTTTTCTTCTTCAGTAAAGAACTGAAGTTTTGCACGAATCTGGCCTTCTTTATGTCTTGTTTAACTTGCTGCACAATTTCAAATACTTTCAATATGTATTTTCATGTTTATTTGCATAAACAGTTTATAATTTCTGTTTATTTTACATTTAGGGTTGTCATGTTCTATTAATTTATTTTGCTATGTATGTATCTGTCACAAACACCCATATGAAAGTCAGAGGAAACATATGGTTAGAAGTCAGTGCTTTTTTTCGAAGACTTGGGATCGATGGAGAAGCTCAAATCAACATATCAGTTGGTCAGCTCCTTGAGGTCTTGTAGAACATGTTGGAAACTGTCACTTCCCTTTTCCTTTGTTGACTAGTTGGATGATATTAGTGGTACCTATATTTAAAACCAGATAGAATCCATCCATGAATACATTCATACCAATCTGTTATTTCTTGACATATCATCATTGAAAATCTTTTATATAATATATTTAGATAACTTTCATGCTTAACCCATTTTTGTAAAGCCATTAACCTGTCTTGCCTAGAGTATTCTGATTTTCTTTCTGCAAGAAAAAAAGTCAAAAGAAAAGTCAAAATTTTCAATACATATATATAAGATATCCTGAAAGAAATGAAAATGAACTCAAAAGTCTATCCCATTTCTTATTGTCTTTATTTTCTGAGTGCCAATAATTCCAGGTCATGGTTCCTACCAAAAGGAGTCACTAGCAACCATTAGCGGAAACTGATTATTTCTTTGCCTCCAGGAAAATTGTAGATGTGTCTGGTTAGGAATGGAACTCCATTTCCACTTCTACTTTTCAGTGACAGAACCACCACCTGAACTGACCTCTTGTGTGCTCCTCTGTACAGCGGCAGCCTCTGTTAGCTCACGTACTCGTCAGTCCTGCTGTATCTGGAATACACTGTTTCTTATATAGCCCCTCAGATACTCATCCTAGATCATGTGCCAGGTTTACATTCATTTCCCGTTTACTTAAAATCAAAGCTTTACAGACAGGACTAGTTGTCTTGTTCTGGAAGGTTGCCAAAACATACAGAAACAGTCATCCAATTCATAGTTGGGTTTAAGGTACTGCTCGGACCCCTCTTCTATAGCCACTGACACAAATATACACGTAGGTGATGATAGATCATATGAGGAGTTCCTTCGCTAGCAACTAAAGCACCCATAAATACAAACATACACATTGAAATGCATGCAGAGATGGACATACACATACATGAAGGCACTATAACTTATCAGGTTTAATAATTTGTCACCTCATAGACAAAGATTATACACATAAACATTTGTAGGTGTCAAGTCCTTCTATGTATCTTCTCCCTTTCACTGAAGGTCGCTTATAGCTAAGTATCAGTTCCTGATGAGTATCTTTGAATGCACTGCCAAACCCATGGTAGAAGGCCCTAAATATACAAACAGGACTAGGTGTAAGAGACTCTCTTTTTCTTTCTATTCTACATTCAAAGCTCCTCCTCTCTATCTCTCTGTCCTCCTCTCTCTCTCTCTCTCTCTCTCTCTCTCTCTCTCTCTCCCTCTCTCTCTCTGTTTCTCTATCTCTCTCTCTTTCTCTCTCTCTTCCTTTTCTCTCTCTGTGTATTTGTTTCTGTGTGAGTTTCTGTCTGTCTGTTTTATGTGTGTGTTTGTATGTGGAATTTGACTATTCAGGTTTGAGAACTTGGTAAGCTCTATGTGTGTGTGTTTGTGTCTGTGTCTGTTACTTTGTCTATAGGGAAGTCTGTAACTAGCTGAATCTAATCCTTATTGATGCATTTATGTGTGTGGTTTTTCAAACGGAAGGGAAAAGTCAGGAACTGATAACATGCCCCTACACATCTGTGCAGTTACACCTAAAATAGAATGTATTTTATTTTTACACACAAACACACATTTTTTAAAATATTGTATTATACACAAACACACATATTCACAGACAAATACACATGCTGCCACAGTCAGAAATACATGCAATCATAAACATACAAGAGTAGGTACCTGATATTGTTAGGTAGCCCTGTCTTTATATAAAAAGCTCTTCACACATGACTAAGACTCATGTCCAGTTAGATACCAAATTTCCTATTGCAACAGGTACACACACACACACACACCACACTCACAGATACAAAGATGTCTAGACAACATGTGCAAAGGACCCACCCTTCTCCTACTAATTGTCAGGAATCTAAGGAATAAGCTCCTATTGTCATATGCCCCAATCATGGCTGTGTGTCAATGCATCCTCAGTAAGACGTTCGCAAATGCAAAGGTCCACGTACAAATGTGTGACTAGATGTTACATTATAATAGGTAGACTCACTGCTATGGTGTTAGATCATTTTAGGTGTACACAGGCTCTCAAAAATCAATTTGTAAAAATAAATACACACACACACTTACCTGCATGCATGCACACACAGGTACACATAAAATTACTAGTATGTATCATGTTCAGCCTGTTACCGCTAACAGACAAACTTACATAAACATACATTGGTAGTGGCAAGACTTTCAATGTATTTTCCCCCTTACAGTGAAAGTCACCTATGTCTAAGTATCTCTTCCTGATAAGTTGCTTTGAATACACAACCAAAAAATACACACAGAGCTAGGTTCAGGGCCTTTTGTTTCTTTCTGTCCTACATTAAAGTCCCACATCTATAATTCTCTGCCTCTCTCCCTCTTTTCCTCTCTCTTCTTCTCTCTTTCTCTCTCCCCCTCTCTATTTCTCTCTCTCTCTCTCAAACACACACACATAACCTATGCAGACAAAGACACATAGACACTGGTACACACACAAACACTCACAAATAAACACATATACACGCATCTATGTATCATCTTGACACAAAAATGAAGTAAGTTGGAAGAAGAGAATTACATACATTCTTTATGAGTAGCATTCTTAAGAAGACCTAAAAAAAACCCAACAGGTCTTAAAAAATTGGTTCAGATTGGGCACTAATACTGAAGAAATGTATAAAAGGTGTCCAGGTTTGAAGATAAGTTCACCAAGAGATTGACTACTTTTTCTCAGTTTACTAGAAAACATACAAATTGTAGAATAAATTTTATGAGGGGCTACAACTGAGGAATAGAAATTTTTGAATTAAAATATCTCACAGAAAATAAGTGAGAGAAATGTGGAAAGTCAGTGAAAAAATAGTGGTTCAATATGGTTATGATTAGTATTACTTTAATTTTAGGCTATTTATGACCAGTATCGGTAAAGTAAGCCATGACTAGTTGATGATGCAACTTTCGAGTATTAAATAACGGTTTTTACATAGCCTGAAACACTGGAATTAAGCAAGGGAAGGGGCTCTTAAAGAAAGATCTGCATGCACTCATTACATTTGTGCTAGATTTTTAAGAGAATCTGACTTTTTGTTATAGAATATTATTTCGTTGAAGAAAGGAATCTCATGGGTCCTGTTGATGTTGTATTTATGGGTGTTCACAGGACAATAGTGTACAAATATAGCCTGATGATCAGTTCACTACGGAAAGACAAGAAAAAGACTAAACACAAATTGCACCTTCAGAAACTAAATCCATTTTCACAGCTGTAAGGCAATCCTGGAAAGGAAGAAGTGTTGGGGTGATGCTGACTAGCTGGGTTTTCCCTACACAAAAGACACAAAGAAACAAAGCCTTCTGCTATAATCCTGCTCGTAGGACCCCACGTGGACTCAAAGTGTATTACCAAGCATTCTCGTGCAGACAGGAGTTATGTGATTTCCACCTGACCAATGAGAAGGTACCGATTGTCTATCCAAACTGATTGGTTCACTTCTGTACATGTGACCAATCAAGTCACAGATCAGGATGCAGATTCAAAGCACGAGGTGGGTGGCTAACAGACAGTTGGTGCTAGTCCTGGAAGGTTGAAGGCAGAGCTTCCCTTCAAGGACAGCAGTGTAAAAGGCATCACCTACAGAGAGTGTATGAAGCTGCGAATTTAGAGAAGGCGCTTCTGATCTACTCAAACAACACCTGGTATAGCCTGATTGACTGTTGTTTTTCAAGAAGCTTTTGTTTTTATGGGACCCACACTGTTCTCTTTGTTTGTCAACACAACTTTGGAGTGGGATTTGGCCACCAGCCCTTGTTCCTACTGTTTGACTAATGAGGATCCCAAGCCTGGATTCTGAGCAACCTAAGTCTCTGTTCATCACTCTTTTGTCTAAAGAGCCTGTGCTAAACGGGACACCCAGGTCCCTGAACTGTAGACTTCCCCAGGTTGACCACAGTTTTCTTCTGTGTCCTAAGTGGCTTGTTTAGGTTCCCTCAAAATTTACATTTTGTGTCTGTCATATCAAAGTAGCGTATGATCTGCATTTTGAGCTTTTTTCTTGAAATTGATTTTGATTATTGGACCTATGGGCATTGTAAACTCTATCTTCTTCAAATGTTGATTTGTCACCTTTTATGTTGAAGTTGTCCTGTTAGTCAATAATGAACTGAGCTTGACTCTGAACATAGCCGTTTTCATGTGCTGTTGGATTTGTGGGGAAATTTTAAGTATATTTAATAAGGATTCTCATGTTTAAGTACATAGACTGCTGGCTTATAATTTCTTTTCATTTTATATTTAGATTATTTTTTTCTATTTACCTATTTATCTACAAGTGTATTAAAACACGCACTTATAAAAGTCCAAAATAATCTGTGGATGGAAGTCACGGTATGATTTCCAACATGTGGGATCAAGGGAGGAAAGCTCAGGTCATCAGGTCTTGTAGTAGGCTCCTGTAGGCTATGTAGAACATGTTGGAAAGTGACACTTTCCTTACTCCTCATTGAATACTTGGAAAAATATTAGTGTTAATTCTTTTTAAAAGTCAGGTGTCATCCATACATGAGAGCATTATACCAGTCTGTTCTTTTCTTGACAGTTTTTCAATGAAATTCCTCTATGCAATGTATTTTGATCGTTTTGATCGTTTCGATTGTTTTCCCCTGCCCAATTTTCTCCAAAACCCTCCTATCTTCTCATACAATCTTGAGGAATTGGAATGAGAAATATGTTGACATTATCGTCTCCCAAGTAGCCTTTTGGTTAAATCTCTACATAGAGAATAGAGAAATCTTGGGACATTGGTTTCATTCTTATGTTATCAAAACATCACCCTTATTACATCGGCCCTCAAAGAAACATTGTCAGATATTAAAAAAGAAGAAAATGATAATGTAAAATGAATGAACATGTATAAAACTTTCAAAATTATTGAAATATTAAAAAATTAAAGATTCAAACCTGTTGTAAATGTACAAATAATTTAAAACTTATGATTCGTACCAGAGATTTCTTAAAAAGGTTTTATCCATTGAGTTTGCACAAAAGCAAGTGACTGACACAGAATGATATTCCACATTATTTAAAGACCACTTTTCAATATTGACAAGAGTGATATCACTATATTCACCAAACCATCTCAGAGTAAAATATCCAATTTGGGAACAGGAAAAATAGGTAAATTTGATGGTGTAGTCTGCTAAAGATTACATTAGGTTCTAGTAATGTAAAATATTTTTTGTTTTTTTTTTTTTGGTTTTTCGAGACAGGGTATTTCTGTGGCTTTGGAGCCTGTCATGGAACTACCACTTGTAGACCAGGCTGGTCTCAAACTCACAGAGATCCACCTGCCTCTGCCTCCCGAGTGCTGGGATTAAAGGCGTGCGCCACCACCGCTCGGCAATATTTTTCTATGAAATGATATTCCTTGTCCTGAGCATAGGACAGGGTCTGCAAATTGTGAATCATAATTCTTCCCATTCTCTTCGATTTTGTTATTTCTGCTGGAGTGCTGATTCTCCTTTACTATCTGTACTATGTACTTCTACTAAGAGTTTTCCAAAAGTTTTTTGATTCCATGATTTCTATTGTTTAAGTTTGAGAACTTAGCCATGAACAAATATTCAAAATTTCTCCTGAAGCATGATTCAGAAATGGCTTGGTTTGCATAGAATTTTTAATTCATTTTATTTTCAGAATAAATAGGATATCATCTCCATTTAAAAAAAAATGCCTTCTTAGTTGCCAAAAAGTCTTTGAAATGATATTTTAGAAGTAGCCATATTTACTGTAACAAGACCAAAGTTTGACTTTAAATTTAAACTGATTTTCTCCTCTTTGATCACTTTTGGTAAGATTTATCTGTTTTGCTTGTTCTTTTCAATAATCAAGCAATTATTATTGCAATGTTCAATTAATTATTGCAATGTTCACGCTGGTCTCTTTCCTTAGATTTAGTTCTCTTCTTCTGTACATTTCCAGGATTTCTTTAGAGTTTGGCTTACTTTTATTTTCTGTGATACAGAAGTTCACTGTAAAGTTGTTTGTTTCTGTCACACTTGTCCATGAAGAAACATAAAGCTAAAAACTTTACCCCTTGTCTTACTTCTCATTGTTTTTAATCTGATTTAATTGTTTTAATCTCATTGTTTTCTCAGTTGGCGTTGGCATGGAAATTATCAAGAACCTTTCTAGAAAGGCCAGAGAGGAGGAAAACGTGGAGTTGGCTCTTGCCAGCACCTATGAAGAAGAGACCATTACAGATCACTATGTCATACTCAATACCCTCGGCAAAGGGGCCTTTGCTGAGGTGAAGTTGGCTTACCACCTCCTCACAAATGTGAAAGTCGCAGTTAAAATCCTTGCGAATGGTGAGGAGAGTTATGGTAATAATAGGAAAGAACTCAACTTCATGAAAGAGCTGGACCACCCGTACATAATAAAGCTCTTCCACATCATCGACAGCAAAGACTACACCTATATGGTGTTGGAGTTTGCTGCTCGTGGCGATCTAGTCACGCTCATTGAGGAGGGTGGCCCTCTTCAGCAGACACACGCCCAACACATCTTCTGCCAGATTGTATGTGCAGTGCACTACTGCCACGATAATGACATTGCCCACAGGGACATCAAGCTAGATAACATCCTGCTTGATGGCAAAGGAAACATCAAACTGTGTGACTTTGGCATGGCCATCAGAGTCAGCTCTGGGCAGAAGTGCAAGGGATTCTGTGGCACGATTGAATACTGTGCTCCAGAGCTATTCAATGACACCGATTATGATGCAAGGGCAGTTGACATCTGGAGCATGGCAGTGGTTTTATATGCAATGGTGACAGCGAGGTTCCCATTCAAAGGAAGAACCTATCCAGTCATGAAGGAGGTGATGCTGAATCCCATATACTATATTCCTTACACACTTTCTCAAAACCGTTTGCTTGTGCACCTCATTGTGCATTTGTTCACTGTAAACCCTGAGCAGAGGCCCACAATATGTGACATTAGGCAGCACCAGTGGATCAGAGACAGGGAAGAATTTTGGAAACTCACATCATCCAAAGAGTCATTCTGTAACAAACAAAATCCCAGCATTGTGCTGGCTATGTGGGGTATGGGCTACCATCCCAAGGCTATTAGTGATTGTCTACGTGAGAAAAAATTCAATAACGTCATGGCCACATACCTAATTTTAAACCAAGAGTCACCCGAGGACCACACTAAATCTGCCACTAGGTCCTTGCAGGCTTGTGTCACTGTGTCACCACCCGGTGCTCTCACTTCCCTTCCTCCTAAGAGGAGAGTGAGTGAGTCTGCCCTTCCCACCCTGGGCCTGCTGGCTGAACATCAGGGGCATGATGAGAAGTGTTCAAGAAAGCAGGAGACCAGAAGCCTGAGCATGCCTGCCACCTTGTGCTGCCTGCTGGAGGAGGAAAATCCTCCCCACCCGGTACCCACGTGTGCTCCTGAGGTTTCTCCTCTCCTGAGCAGAAGTTTGGCAGTAGGTAGCATAGTTTGCAATGAGTTATCCTCAAGATGCCCATTCTCTGAGTGTATTTCTTCTGCACAGTGTTTGTCCTGCGAGAAGCCCCAAGAAATGAGCACCCCCAAGAATAGCTCAGGGTCTCAGAGTACACCCTCTGTAAAGAAGGAAAGGGAGACACCTGAAGGTATGAGCTCCACTGAAATCCTTGGAACTCAGAGATCTTCCCTTCAGACAACATCCAAGAACAACTTAAAAGGTGTCCTTCCCAAAGATGTAAGTGCAGCCTCTGCCAGCCGTCTGACCAAAGGCTGGAAGAGGGTTAAGAAGAGAATTGGTAATTGTATGAGATTTCTGTGCTGCTGTCTGCCACTCTCAAGAAAAAGCTATGTTTCTCAGAAGGAAGAGGCACCACTGGAAGGAGACAGCATTGCAGGTGCACACACACATCTAAGTGGGTTGCACAAGATGCACTTCAGTGTTTATTAATCTATATGTTTTCTAATGGCATTTGTGACCATCACATGATATTTAGGGTAGGTAAATTAGGAAATCTTTTTTCAAAAGCAACTCTTCAAAGCACCATCACCAACTTTAACCTGAGTTGTTTAAGCTAAAGTAGACATTAGTGATTGAGAAGTAGAGGCTGGAGAGGCAGCCAGAAGTAGTGTTGGCTAAAGGAAGAAAGAATTATAGAGCATCAAAGGCTTTGAGGGAAGAAACCTAAAAAGATCAGGAAAGAGTATGAGAAGAAGAGACACCAGAAAACACATGGTCAAGAAGGATACAAGAGTCAAGACTCTGAAGTATGTATTTCAAAGTTCTTCAGACTGTGCCTTCCATATGTCATTATCATTTTGCATATTGAGTCACTGGATTAGCAGTTTTCTTGACTGCGATAGCCAAATTGGGAGTCTTGCAGAAAGTCCAGAAGAGAGAGTGTCCTGTATTCCAACAGAGAAGTCCAGCACAGAAGGTGGTAAGCCTTCATCTACCATGGGCTTTTCCACAGACAACCATTCTTAACAGGAGGTATGTCCAATGGCTGCCCTTCAATACCATCCTTCTCCGCGAGCAACCCTGTGCCACGTTTTCCCCAAAGATACCCTTAAATTAGAAGCCCCTATGTGCCAGTCTTCCAGGATATAAAACTTCAATACACATTCATCTGTCTTTCCCTTCAAGGTCAAGTCCAAGAGAGATGTTTTTTTCACACTGGACAGAGGTGAATATCCCCTCCCTTCCCTCCCCTCCACTCCCCTCTCCTCCCCTTCCTATATTGTGTTTGCAGGTGGCCTGTATCCATTTCCCTCTTTTCACGGGAGACACTCCCACTGCATGCTGGTTCAATCTGGCTGTTGGAGAAGGGGCCCTTAGTGTGGGGTACTTGTGAGAACCACATTTGTCTTCGAATAGGAAAGTGACAGCAAGCAGGATGGAAATGGGTATCACTGTAGAAGGAATTCTGGAATGTTGCTCCAGTTTGCAAGGTGAGTATTGCTTGACTTCCCTGGTGTAGAATGGACACAAGACTTAGGCTGCTTTTTCATTAGATCCCACATCAGGAGTCAGAGGGTCAGACCTAAACAGAAACTTGTGACTATAGATTAGAAGCATTCTTCTTGGATTCTCTTGTAAAAGTTACACTATCCATGTAGAACCAATGATGTAACGAAGATTGGCCACCCAGAAAGGACTGAATGCCAGGGGTTATCTGTGGGTTTCATGGCTGAAGGCAGCGCTGAGACCACTGATTTTCCTCTTATTATATTGGAGAGGTATCTGTGATGTGGTTTATCCTTGACACTGCTCTACAGAAAGATAAGCATGAGGCTGCTAGAGTCAACAATTTTCAACGCCCAGGGACGTGGCCATTAATCTCATAATGCAGAGGAAAAAAGGTAAGGGGACACACAACAGACATAAATTCAGAGTAATCTTGGGATAAATTGTGGCAAGTAGCTCATCTTTTTTCTCTCTGTCCCCTAACTGTTATGGGGGAACAGTTTGTGTATAATGGGTGAACATCATCTTACCTCTTTATGCAAACAGTCACTGCAACTGTCAAGATGCTTAGTCTGTTCTGGTTTGAAGAACCACAAAAATGAGAGTACCCACAGCCTTGCAAGGAAAACCAGACTGGAGTGGCAAGCCTTCTTCTTTATCTGGCAATACCTGCTCTGCATCAGTGGTGATTACTAAGGCAAGTATCATTTTGCTATATTTTACTGAATGAAGTGCCTGGGAGAGGGAGACTTGGGTGCTGTAGCCAGGGCAGTGAAACCCAGGAGATACAAGCGATGAGAATCATGGGCTCCAGACTCATAGGACTGACTCAAAGAAGGCAAATCTCAGTTTAAACTATTGTGATGTTTATTTTGAGATTTTTATCTTGGGACTAACGAGGACTTTCCCTGATACCAAAGCAAGTTGCTATCTTTAGCATTTGACCAGAGAAAACAGAAGTCAGATGAGTTTCTGACCCCCACAACCATCACTTCCCTCCTTTACCGCCTCTCTGTTGGATGACATAAGGGCAGAGTCCATTATTACCAGCTACTTGAAGGAGGAACTACCCACACTTCATCCCAAAGATGTCACCTGGTGTCCTCCTCACAGAGCACAAAGCTGAGTCCTTAGATGCTCTTCTGGACATAACATATTTGGTTGGCACAATACTTAAAGTACACCCACTGGCTGCTTGACACAGGCACGATCAACACTCTGGTAGAGGTGGGCCACATGGAGTTTCCCAAGTCAACTCCAGATGTCTTATTGGTCACCTTTCTCTCCTATTATCTGCAGCTTCTTTGGGACATCATCTTTCGTGGAAGCTCATTTTCACCAAGTATGTATCCTGTCTAATGTAGACAAGAGGACGTGAGATGAGGTGCAGGAAGAAGAGTACCTATGTTTAGATATGTTGGTGGGAAAATGCTTTTATTCCTTTGTTCTCAGAGCCTGGTGCCTAAAAAGTTTCAGTATAACATGAGAAATCACTCCCTGCCTTCTGATGCCCCTGATGAAACCCTAATGATATTGGTCTAGGGAAGGTCACCTTGGATGACAATGAGCATTATACCTGCCCCGTTAGTTCCTGAATTTCATAAAGTAAACCTGCCATTTTATGCCAAGACCACAGATCTTGTGCCTGTGGCTGTGGAACTCTCATCCAGTTTCCTCACAGATCTACAATATTCCTTCTCTTGTAGCTGCCTGGTCACATCCTGAATCGTGTCAGTGGAGGATTCCTAACCTGAGGACTTGCACAATCGGCCCTGGTGTCAGTGATGAGAAAGGTCATCTCCGAGTTCAGGAAAGCTTAGAAGATCTACACAGCTTCAGGAGGACATTCTGTGCATGGCAGTGAGATGGCTCATTTTCCAGGATCCAGCTACAAACCTGCTTCAATTGTCATCAAGATCTGAGGATAACAGAAGTATCCCCTAGGACAGCCGTCCAATGTATGTTACTATTAAATCTGCAGCATTCATTCATGCTGTGCATTTTTGGATAGTGTAAAAATGTCACCTATGCTTCTCTTTCCTCAGTGATGACCCTGGAAAACTACCTGAGCAGAGAAAGAACATGCCACTACAGCGCCTTGGGACACACGAGTGCATGTGCTTGGACCTTCTCTGGCAGGCCACCATTCAAATGATCATAGTGCACTTGACGTCAGTCACTTAGACTCTTTCCTAATGCTATTGGATGGGAAAAATGCACAAACAACAAATACCAAAGTACCAAAGTAGGTTTCCTGCTGAATTTACACCAATTGGCTAATAGAACATTTATTTATTTTTTTCATCCAATGGACTCTAAACTCTCAGAGACCCCTGTTTCTCCACTCTTGTGACTGTTGTTAAGCTGAATGATCTTTTCTCCGATAGACTTGAAACATGTCAATCTGCTACCTAAGCACTAAACGTGACATCCATCTGCGTTTAATCCTAAAAGTGATGGCAGAGGACAGGAGTGACTCATCCAGACCCTGCACTTCTGGCTCCAGCCCTTCACAAAGTCTCAGAGATCCCCAGAGGTGGAGAGGAACGAAACAGAGATGGAAACATGAACTCAAACACAAATCCCAGCAAGAGACCCACCTACATCACATCAGCTGATTTTTGCAAGGATACCATGGGAAATCAAGGCAGAGAAAATGATCTGTCCACAAAAGTCTGCAAGTATGCAAAGACAAACAACAAGGAAGCCATTAGAAAACTGTACACAAATTCAATTACTACAGCTGACCCCCATGCAAACACTACAATATTCACATAAGAGATGCAGAAGAGATCCACATAAGTTTGAGCATCATAAGGAAGAAGACAGAGACAGCACAGAAGATGAACTCTGGCCACACGAGCTTTATTGACATTAGCCAAGAAAATACAAAAGCTGAAGCATGGCTGAGGGAGACTGTATCGTAGGACATCTAGAGAAAGCCTGGACACTGTTGTCACAGCCCAGCAGACAACAAATACCTGTTCTAAGACAAGAAGATTGTTCGGTGCTATGCAGCAGGAAGGAGTGTCCAGGCTGACAACCAGAAGCTCAGCACTCTTACACACATGTGACCCTCAACATTACTGCATGAAGATATGGTAAAGCAGCAGAAGAAGACTCTCCAAAGCTGAGGGCTCATTTCCCCTTCTGACACTCAACTATCCTCTTGACTCTCAAACACCAAAGTCCAGGAGAAGAGGGATGCTGAGTATAACACAGATGTAAGCCTTGCTTGAGCTCCTGAGTCTCCATGCTGCTGCTGGAGGCCAGAGAGCCTAGCGCTACACATTCCCAAGCACTACTCCACTCTCAATGCTAAATGTCAACCCATGCAGACCACACCACCATTGCTGCCTCACAATGAATACATGGAGCCAGGCTGTGCTGACACCCACATATATCTTAAAAGTGCTAGATATCAAAACATGGTCGACATCCTCAACTCACAAACCACATATCCATTTAGATATCAGCCTTTTCCTGAACATTTCTTACCCGTACACTCAATATTATCATCCATATACATTACTATGGTAGTTCCAGATGTTCCTTTCCCAACAACTCCCACACCAGTAGTAGTAAAAATCCTACACAAATGTCCCCTCCCATCTGTTGTGCTAAACAGCATTGCTAGTAGTTGGCACTGCTTGACATTGCCTGCCTCAAACCATCTCAATGTACTGGGTGGGATTAGAACCAGCTGGATATGTGCTCTCGACAGCCCTATATCAGGCCTTGCAGGAACCAACCATGAAACCCTATATATCTAAATAATCTATATCAAATTCAATGCAGGAACCCAAACATGAAGCCCTATGTATCTAAATAATCTATATCAAATTCAATTAGAACACACTCCCACCTCACCTACAAGTTACTTCTTAGTGCTACTACACAGAAACTGCACTTGTTTGTCACTCAGGGCACACTAATGTTTCATAGGCCATGCTCAACCATTGCCTGCTACACCCTTGCAGTCCGTGTGTGATGTACGCTGGAAGAAATACTGAAGTCTGTATCCTCCTTGTGTGGCTGAGGAGAATTAAGATTAGGAGGTGATGAGCAGAATCTGAAAACTATCTTGAACACACAGTAGTATTCCAGAGTTGGGTGTCCATCTGAGAGTGAAATCTAGTTGTTTATATGTGGTGAATATTGGGGCCCTTATAAGGATTGATGAAAGGCGGTGTATGTTGATGACTGTGGTGTGTAATGTGGCCTGATACATAGCCTTTAATGTGGAATAGTGTGAAGGTGACCAGCTGCTCCTGATTTCCAGCACCCAGTGTAAGCAGCATGAAGACACCTGTGTCACCTAGCACTCTACTCTGGGCAGGGAATGGTCTGGGAGAAGACATAGAACAGCATACATGGAGAAGGCATAAGGCAGTTGAGTTCCAGCACCACCTGATCCTGCCAGTCTATTTAGGCTGTTAGTCTGAGGAAGGCAGAGGAGGGGCTAGCAATGCCTAAAGAGAAGTTGTGATACCTGTCAGTATGAGTTGGGCTATAGCAGCCAAGGAAGGGATATCAAACAGGCCTGAACATGGTGGTAAATATTGTGTGTGTCAGAGATTCATAGCTACAGTTTTAGAAGAGTGGTGGAGAATTTTGTTCAGCATACCCTAATAATATTTTATATTTTAGATTAAGTGGCGGTTGGGTCACGTCCTTGAAAGATTGAGAGAATGTACAATATGAGGGTTGCGTTTGACCAATTCAGCTGACATGATGTGTAAGTGTGATTCTGGCGTTAGTTGTGTTTCTGATAAGCTCAGGGACATGGCATTGGATCTACTTGATAGAGCCACAGGAAGAAGCATTCAAGTAGGGACTGATAGGTAGGATTGTGAAAGTGGAGGTGGTGTGTAGAGCATGAGAACTTCCATTTTATCTGTAGTGTTAGGGAGCATATGGAGTTTATCCTGGCATGGTGAACAACAATGTATCTTGTGTGGCTGTGGGAGGTCCGGTGTGGTTTGTGGTGTGATGAGAGCTGACACCTCTCACACTGTGTGGGAAGGAGATGAGCTTCACCTTGATTCAGATAATAGCACGGTGCTGCATGGTATACTAAATTGGGGAAAACAGTAGAAACTGAACCTAGATACTTGTGTGTGCAGTGTATGTTAATCCACGTTAACACCTTATTACATACACTGCCAGTTGAAGGACACCAAGGACACCCCTCACCTGCAATCACCATACAGTCTTCTAGGTTTTGGGCCCAGCTAGTCTACTTCCTCCCCCACTGTCCCAGAAGCAATGACATGTTCTGGGCCTTTGTACATTGCTCTACCAAGAATGTCAACTCAGACAAGGTGTAAGGTATCAGGACCTGTTGGACACCCTAACTCCTATCAAGGAAGTGCTCACACGTACAGCTTGATTCAAATACTATTAGAATCCTCGTGCATCAACATCCCACACCAGGTATAATCCAGCGTGAGACACTATGACCATGCAACCTCACTTATACTACCAGCTGTCAGACATTAATGAGAAACAAACACAGCACACACAGAGACTAAAATCCATTTCTAAGCATTGGTACATTAAAGCTTCCCACAAAACCTAACGCCAACTTCTAGGTATCTAGAACAAACCGTCATGCATTCCTCACATGCATTCCTTGGTCTGGATCCTGAATATCACCCACAGAGTCCCAGTTTAACAGCTACTTATCAGGGCACACAAGACAGTCTCTTGCCATTGTAATGAAATGTACTGGTAGTTATTGTGCCTCAGATCCCTGACACCCTCAGAACCCTGAAGATTCATATACGCCAGTACGTGTCAGACCATCTTGAATATCATACCCATCAACACAAACAACACTGGTAGTCAGGACACACTGGATGCCATATCACATCTACCTAAACACACCTGAATAGCAGACCTACTGTGTATTCTAACACTCATGACAGTCCTACAAGGCTTGCTGATTTACCTGAAATGCACACATCACCCTGCAACTGCCAACATGCACTGCTAGGTAGCAGGCTCTTCTGATACCCTAAATGGCTCGCAAACACTAACATAGCAGGGTCTCTTGGATATCACATCCCAACTGCAAACCTATTACCCCTACATCATCACGCCTTGATTGATCCCAGGTCATCTATACACTAACATACACCTAGAGACGTGGTGATTGGCTTGACTCCACATTCTTCTCTTCTCTCTGGCATAAAGTGTAATTCATCAAACACATTGCCCATAATACTAGCCCTGTGACCCCACATCCACGACTAGATATTGGGTCCTTTTTGACCTCCTACACCAGATTGACATCTGCCAGACCATGATGTTATAATCTCTCTCAGTAACATCTTGTACACTTGCTAGGAGAGGAGGGGGGGGAGAGAATGTAGAAGAGGAGAAGAGAGGGGAGGAAAGGAAAGGAGAGGAGAGAAGAGTAGAGGAGAGGGGATTAAAGAAGAGGAGGGAGGAAGAGAGGACAGTGGATGGTAGGGGACAAGAAGAGTGCAGAGGCAAGGGAAGGGGAGGAGAGAAGAGGAGAGGGGAGGAGAGGAGCAGGTGGTAGAGGTGCAGGTAGATGGAGAAGAAAAGAAAAGAAGGGAGGGGCGAGAAGCGAGGTGAGGACAGTGGGAGAAAAAGGGAGGAGAGGGAAGGGAGTGTAGGAGAGGGTAGGAAAAGGGGAGATGTGAGTTGAGAAGGGAGAAAAGGGGAAGGAAGTGGAGGAGAAGGAAGGAGAGGAGGGAAACAAAAGAACCTTGGAATAAGAGAAAGAGATCTTGGTGTCAGGTCCTGTAGGTATGCCTTTACCCATAGCCAAGGCCCCCTCTGACACTTGCCAGATCTGGAAGCTAGATTCTACCACATTTACCATGTCCTTACAATTAATGTCTTCCAGGAAAGGGGAAGTATCTTGCTATGCGAGATCTGCCAACTGGCATGTCCACCACCACCCAGTACATGATTTGGAACAAGATATTTCTCAGAATCCACTCTTCTATAACCTCTGTTACAGTATACCCATGGGTGGTGATAGGTAAGGTGAGGTATTTCCCACCTAACAACTAAAGTACACATCAACACAATACATGCAACACAAATACATATGCATACACACAACATATACATAAACACAGAAACTTGCATTCATGCATACACACACATTCATGAACACACAAGTACATATCAGATCCTTCATGTTATCCCCTCACAGGAAAATCTTGTATACACATTTGTTTTATATTGTTTAGTATGCTCTTTCTCTGTCTCTGTCTCTGTCTCTCTGTCTCTCTCTATGTCTCTCACACACACAGACACATACACATACGAACACACACAAACCCATACACTTACATGCATATATGCCAGTATGCATACATGAATACACCCATTGTATCAAGTCCTTTTTGTTTTTCACTCACAGAGAAATCTTACATACACATAAATCTTACATAAATGCTACGTGGCTATTCCTTCTAAGTATGCCCTGCCCTACACTGAAAATCAGTTATGGATGAATATCAGTTCCTGGTAGGTACCCTGGAAAATACAACCAAATTGCGGGTAGTTAAGTGTGAGACTAAACACGGGGCTAGGTATCATGGCCTCTTTTTTTCTCCTTGCCATACATACAAAGCCCAACATATAGGAATTCAAACTCTCTGACTCTGTCTCTCTCTGTCTCTCTGTCTCTGTCTCTGTCTCTCTGTATCTGCCTCCATCTCTCTGTCCCTATCTCTCTCTCTATCTCTCTCTGTCTCTCTCTATCTCTCCTGCATGTGTTTGTCTGTCTAATTTGGTTAATCATGACTGGGGACCTAGCCAGCCCTTACATCTATTTGTCTGTGTGTGTGTATTTGGCTATAGGGGAGGCTATAACTAGCTGAATCTGCTATCTATCCATGTATGTATATAAGGCTTTGCATATGGAGGGGAAAATAGCAGGAACTGACAGCATGTCCGTCCACATCACTGGACTTACACGGACATTTTAATGTGTTTATTTTCTCCTGTGCCAATATTTCTTACTAGGTAAATGAACATGCCACATACACAAATGCACAGAAACACATACAAAAGATGATATGCTATCTGACAGTTCCTGGCTTTTTTGTCTCTAAGGGTAAAGCTTCACACACACACATGGACACAGATCAGATTAAGTTAGTTATATCCTCTGCTACATCCAAATCCAACACACATACAAACGAAGAGATGTCAGGACCTGCTGTGTTCCCAGTTCTGAAGACTAAGTTACACAAATGAATACATGCTGGTGGGAGAGAGAAAGAGAGCTGAGAGAGGAGAGGGGTCAGGAGAGGAGGGGAGAATGGGAGAGGAGAGAAGAGGTGAGAGGAGGATAGGGTAGGAGAGGAGAGAAGAATGAGGATGGGTAAGAGAGGGGAGGGGAGGAGAAGAGAGTGGGGAGATGAAAGGGGAGGGGAGGAAGGAGAGGAGAGAGGAGCAGAGAGAGGATAGATGGGAGGGGAGAGGAAAAGGGGAGAAGAGGAGAGGAGAGGAAAGGAGAGGGGCATGGAGGGGAGTAAAGGAGAGGGCAGGAGAGATTATGAGAGCACAGGAAATAAGAGGAGAGATTAGTCGAGGGGAGGAGAGGGGTGGAGAGGAGATGTGAAGAAAGAAGAGGGGAGGAGATGGGAGGAGAAGAGAGAGCAGAGGAGAGGGGAGGCAAGGAGAGGGGAGGAAAAGCAGCAAGAGGGAATGAGATAGTAGATGGAGAAGAGGAGAGTGGAGAAAAGGAAAGAAGAAGGAATGAGGGGGAGCGGAGGGAAGTGGTGAATAGAAAGGGTGAGTGGTGAGTGGATGAGAATGGGGGAGACTAGAGGAGAGGAGTGGGGAGTAGAAGACAGGGTAGATGTAGAATAAAAGCAGAAAAGGGAGGAGAGGAATGGAGATGGGAGGAGAGATGAGAGGAGGAGAGAGGGGAGCAGAAGGGGAGAAGAGACTGGAGTAGAGCAGCAGAGAGGAAAAGATAGGGAAGGAGAGGAGAGGGAAGGAGAGTAGAGGGTAGGGGTGGATTGGAGGGGGAAGGAGAGGAGAGGAGAAAGGAGTGGAGGAAATGGGAGGAGATGGGAGTAGAGGGGAGGAAAGGAGAGTGGAGAAGCAAGGAGCGAGGACAGGGGAAGGGAGGTAGAGGAGAGGGGAGGAGAGGAGAAGGGAGGAGAGGGGTGGAAAAGAGAGGAGAAGGGAGGAGAGGAGAGGAGAGGGGAAAGGAAAGTAGAGGAAATGGGAGGAAAAGAGAGGGGATAAGAGGGAGGACAGGCGAGGGGTGGAGAGGAGAATGGAAGGGAGTTGGAGGAGAATGGAGGAGGGGAGAGGGGAGAAGAGGAGAGGGGAAAAGAGGAAAGGGGGATGAAAGGAGAGAAGTTAGGGGTGGAGAAGAGAGGAGAGGAGGGGGAAGGGGAGGAGAGAGGGGAAACAAAAGAATCTTTGAAAAAGAGAAAGGGATCTTGGTGTCAGGTCCAGTAGGTATGCCCTCACCCATAGTCATTCCCCACAGACACACACCAACTACTATTGCCAGGTTCTGCTACATTTACTTTATCCTTACAACTAATGTCTTTCACACAGGGCTAAGTGTTATGCCATGCAAGATCTGCCAACTGGTATGTCCACTACCACCCAATACATGAGTTGTAACAAGAGACTTTTCTGAATCCCCTCTTCTATAGCCACTGACACAGTAGACACATCGGCAGTGATAGGTAATGTGAGGTATTTCCTAACAACTAAAGCACACATCAACACAATACATATAGCACAGACATACACACACACAAACACACCACACACACACATAAACACACACACAAACACAATAACAGACACTTGCATACCTGTATGCAAATACGCATGCATGAATGTATCAGTTTTTATCAAGCACTTCATCTTATCTCCTCACAGAGAAATCTTACATATGCTTAATATTTCATAAATCAGTAAGTAGTAGCTCTTCTAAGTGTTTCCTGCCCTACACTGAAAGGCAGCTATGGCTGAAAACATTTCCTGATAAGAACCCTGGAAAATACAACCAAACTGCGTGTATATAACTGTGAGAGTAAACACAGGGCTAGATGTCATGGCTTCTTTGTTTCTCCTTGCCATATATCCAAAGCCCAACATACTGAAATTCAAATCTCTCTCTGTCTCTGTCTCTGTCTCTGTCTCTGTCTCTCTCTCTCTCTCTCTCTCTCTCTGTCTCTCTCTGTCTCTCTCTCTCTCTTCTATCTTCTTTCTCTCTCTCTTCTGCATGTGTTTGTGTGTGTAATTTTGATCAGGACTGGGGACCCAGCAGGCCCTTACATCTATTTGTCTGTGTATGAATTTTGGCCATAGGAGAGGCTATAACTAGCTGAATCTGCTATCTATCCATGTATGTATATAAGGCTTTGCCTATGGAGGGGAAAATGGCAGGAACTGACAGCATGTCCATCCACATCACTAGACTTACATGGACACTTGAACTTGTTTATTTTTTCCTGTGCTAATATTCCTTACTAGGTAAAAGAACCTACCACATACACAAACGCACAGAAACACATACAAACATGAAATGCTATCCGAGAGTTCCTGCCTGTTTTGCCTCTAAAGGCAAAGCTTCACACACACATCCATGGACACAGATCAGATTAAGTTAGTTATATTCTCTGCTACATCCAAATCCAACACACACACAAAGAGATTCAGGACCTGCTGAGTTCCCAATTCTGAAGTGCCAAGTTATACACAAAAACACATGTTGGAGGGAGAGAGAAAGAGAGGTGGGAGAGGAAAGGGGAAGAGAAAAGGGGAGAGAAGGGGAGAGGAGAGATGAGGTGAGATGAGGGTAATGTAGGAGTGGAGAGAAGAGGTGAGGATACGTTAAGAGGAGAGGAGGGGAGAGGAGAAGAAGAGGTGAGCAAAGTAGAGGGGAGGGGAGGAGAGGAGAGGGAAGGGGACAAGAAAGGGGGATCAGGGAAGAGAAGGAATTAGAGGAGAGGGGAGGGGAGGAGAGGATAGAAAAGAAGAGGGGAGGAGGGGTAGTGGAGGGGGAAGAGGGGAAGAGAGGTGAGGAGAGGGGTAGGGGAAAGAGGAGGAGATGAGAGGGGAGGAGAAAGGGGAGAAGAGTGGAGGAGGCAAGAGAGTAGGAGAGGCACAGGGAGGAGGGTAGGTTGAAAGGAGGAGAATGGAATTTAGGAGACTGGAAGAAAGGAGAGGAGTGGAGATTAGAGGGGAAGAGAGAGGAGGTGCAGAGAGTGGAAAAGAGGAGTGGAGAGGAGAGGAGAGGGGAGCAGAACAGAGCAGAGCAGGGCAGAGGGGAAGAGGAGGTAGGAGAGGACAGGAGACAAGAGGGGAGGAAATGAGAAGAGAAGGGAGGAGAGGGAAGGAGAGGAGATTGGAGGGCAGGGAGTAGAAGAGAGGAGAGTGGAGGAGAGAAGTGGTATGTAGAAGGGGGTGCTGTGAATAGAAGAGAAGGGAAGAGAGGAATGGAGTGGCAGGAGAAGGGAGGAGAGGAGAGGAAAGGGGAGGAAAAGGGGAGATGTGAGTGGAAAAGATGGGTGAAAAGAGTGGGGAGGGGTGGAGAGGGGAGGAGAGAAGGGAAACAAACTTGGAACAGGTGTCAGGTACAGTAGGTATGCGCTCACCCATAGTCAAGTCCCCTCAGACACATGCCAGATCTTGATGCTAGGTTTACTACATTTACCATTTCCTTAAAACTAAAGTCGTCCACACAGGGCTAAGTGTCGTGCCCTGCAAGATCTGCCAACTGGTGTGTCAACCACCACCCAATACATGATTTGGAACAAGGTACTATTCAGAATCCCCTCTTCTATAGCCAATGACACAGTAGACACATGGGTAATGTGAGGTATTTCCTACATAGCAACTAAAGCACACATCAACACAGTGCATGCACAACAGACACACATGTAAATACTAACACACATATATACATAGACACTTGCATGCATGCACACACACATATGCATGAAAACTCCAGGAGATATCATATTCTTCATTTATCTTCTCCCAGAGAAATCTTGCATACACATCAATCTTACAAGGTTAAGTATTCTCTCTCTGTTTCTCTCTCTGTTTCTCTCTGTTTTTCTCTCTCTCTTTCTCTCTCTCTCTCTCTCTCTGTCTCTCTGTCTCTCTGTCTCTCTCTCTACCTCTATCTCTCTCTAATACACACACACACACTTGCATGCATGCATGCATTGACACAATACATGCACCACAGACACACATGCACACACACATGAACAGACAGACACTTGCATGCATGCACGCACACCCGCATGCCTGAAAACACAAGAACATAACAGATTCTTCATGTTATCCCTTCACAGAGAAATCTTACATACACATAAATCTTACATAAATTGGTAAGTGGCTATTCCTTCTAAGTATTTTCTGCCCTACACTAAAAGTCAGCTATGGATGAATATCAGTTCCTGATATATAAACTCATGAATACAACCAAACTGAGGGTATAAATCTATGAGAATAAGCACGGGCTACTCTCTCTCTCTCTCTCTCTCTCTCTCTCTCTCTCTCTCTCTCTCTCTTTCTCTCTTTCACACACACACACACACACACAGATCTCATTATCTCCTCCTGTGAGGTACCACTTCTCATAAACACAAATCACACACATAACCCAAAGACACAACCAACTAGATTTTTTCTGCCTGCCTTGCAAAGAAGTGTCTTACACACTTCAGTTCTCTGATCCTGTTAGGTACCCTTTTCCTATAGTGAAAATTCAACATATTCATACAAGTCTCCATATCTTGTCCTAGGACATGATCCTTCCCTACAACCAAAGTCACACATGATCATAACTAGGTGTTCCATCATGCTGCGTATCCCCATATTCGTACAAGGCACATGTCAGGTTCTGTTATCTATCTATTCCAGCTTCACACACATGATTGCATAGCAGGTCCTGCATGGGTCACCCTCCCCTACAGCCAGGTGACAGGTGCCTCTGTGCATCACTTTGCCTATAAATAGAGATTATCATATGGAGATATGTTCAGGTCCAGCTAATGTCAGGTTATCTACACTACAGTCCACAGATATGAACACACACATACATACACAGAGAGAATGTACATATTACATGGTGTCTGATAGTCCTCAAATAGAGTAGCACACTAGATATACATACATATAAACACAGACAATCACACACTCATACAGACACAATACACATACACCCACAAAGATGGATATGTGTCAGGGTATATTAGGTATCCCCTTCCTTACAGCTAAAGGCCCACTCTCAGGCATATGTTTCTAGTCCTGCTGGCTACCACTATATTATACAGATCATAGACACTGGATGACTGGATGAGATCTCAGGTCATGATAGTTTTTTTTTTCATTATCTATGTCTCAATGTACCAACATGGGCAGTAGTGATCAGTACCCCAAACTCAGTGATAAAATTCTCTCTCTCTCTCTCTCTCTCTCTCTCTCTCTCTCTCTCTCTCTCTCTCTCTCTCTCTCTCCTTTTCACACATACACACACACAGCACATGTCTAGGATTTATAGGCAAATATCACAAATATCTGGATGTCTGTGTCTGACTCTTCATATCGATTCTTCCCTGTACAGAAAACTGCCCCAAATGTGGCTACTTGTATGCTTCTCTGGTTTCACACTCACCCACAACTCCTACCTCAGCCTACAGCTTGATGTGAATTTCTATACTTATCCTCCACTCTAACCAAAGTCCCACCAAGGTATCGAGATGCTTGTCTTCCTGTGTTTCCTCTCCTGCAGCCACAGCCTCTTTCATACACATGGCTGTTTTAACAGCTATCACATACGTCCTCCCACACATCCAAAGCCCTACAAATACAAGCATAGTTTTGTTTCACCTCCTACTAAGTATCACGACCACTATAGTAAAATCACACTTACACATGTGCATCTAATTATCCAGCCATCCCAGGTATCTTCTCCCCTGTCTCTTCCTCCACATTTTATACTCACATCTGAAGAATGGAAGCTAAGAACAGTCTATGTAAAGAACTTTCAACATTTTTCTTTCTGGATGTGGACTCATTCACACAATATAATCTATTCCTAATCCATGCATTTCCTAAGAAGATGGCTCACTAACAAAAAACCTTAATATGCTGAGCATCTGAAAGTAGGCTTGTGACTTTCAGTTGATGACCAGTCACAGGACTCATTTTCTTGTTGAATCATGTGGGAGACCCAAACCCACTGTTTGTGCCTTCACCCCATCAAATTGTTCTGAAGTAGTATAAATCAATTGAGCAAGATAGTAGGATTTCTCTGTTTTCTGCCTCAGCTCCTGCTTGATTTCCTGCCCAAACTTCCCTAAGTGACAGACGTTGATCAGAACATGTAAGCCAAATAAACTCTTTCTTCCCCACATTGTTTTTGTCATGATGTCTATCAGCAAAGGAAAACATAGTAGGTCAGTATCCCAAGAGCATCCTCAATCTTAGGATCTTATTGCTGCCACCTCCGCAGCACTGGGATAAAGGTACGTACTACAACACTAAAAAGGTGCATACAATTCCAAAGGTGAAATGGATGTAATGGAGGGAACTATCAGGAATATGTCAGCACACATTCAAGAGGAAGCTGCTGGAATTTTAAGTGAGCCTTGCCTTTCATTTCAGAATTTTAGTTCTTTAAATGTAGGAATCTTTGGGTTCTTCTGAAATGCAATTTATGGGTGATCCCAAGTCAACAGTGCACAGATTAAGTCCTGAAGACCCTTTCACTCAGGACAGACTGGAAACAGATCACGCACAAATCCCACTTTCATAAACTAAGTCTATTATCAGGACTGAAAGGAGACCCTGAGAGGGAAGAAGTGTGGTTGTGATATGGACTAGATGAGATATCCTTTCAAAATAACAAAAAAGCTAAGCCTTCTGAGGTAAACCTGCTCTCACAGGACCCCTCATGCAGTCCAACTAAGTGCCAAAGCATTGTAGAGCAGACACAGGTTACCTGAATTTATCATGAACAATGAGGGCATCCAGATTGTTGACACAATCTAATTGGCTCAGTTCTGTCCATGTGACCAAACAGGCCCTTAGCTCAGGATACACAGTACAAGTTAGGTGTCTAAACGACAGCTGTTGTCACTCCTGTGAGCCTGGAGGCAGAGTTATTACTTATTGGACACCTGTGTAGTGTACACAGACTGTGAATCAAGCCACAAATTTGGAGGAGGCGTTTCAATCTACTCAACACCAGGTACAATCTGATTGGATGCTCTCCTCCAAGACTATTTTGCTTTAACTGAATCCAAAATAGTCGCTTTTGTTGTCAAAACCACTTTAGGGTGGGGACTAGGCTACTCGCCCACATTCCTAACACCTGAAGACTCTGAAGCCCAAGTCTACATTGTGAACAACCTAGGGACACTCTTGTCTAAACAGTCTGTTCTTGTTAGACACCCAAGAACATGCCACAACCCTTGTGACCATCCCTTGGAGACCGTTTTCATCTTATTTCATGTCCTCATCCTCAGTGGCCCGTCTTAATGTTTCCTCAACATTTACATTTGAGTCTGACATGTCACACATAATAAAATTATCTTACTTTGCACCTTTTATCTGGAAAAATGATTAAATTTCGTTATTGGACCTAACTTTTTTTTATCCCGTATTCTTTTCATATGGTTTTATTGTCAACTTTCAATTTATAATTGTTCTTCTCTTCTTCAGTAAAGAACTGAGCTTTTGCACGAATATGGCCTTCTTCATGTATTGTTTAATTGCTGACCAATTCCAAGTACTTTCAAAATGTATTTTCATGTTTATTTCCATAAACAGTTAGTTTATAATTTCTGTTTATTATATATTTAGAGTTATCATGTTCTATTAATTTATTTTGCTATGTATGTATGTGTCACAAACATCCATATGAAATTCAGAGGAAACTTATGCTTAGAAGTCAGGGCTTTTTTTCAAAAATTTGGGATCAAGGCAGAAGCTCAAGTCATCATGTCAGGTTGTAGGCTCCTTGAGGCTTTGTAGTACCTCTGGAAACTCTCTCTTCCCTTTTCCCTTATTGAGTAGTTGGACAAATATTATTGCTACCTCTATTTAAAATCAGGTAGATTCCATCCATGAATGCATTCATACCAGTCTGTTATTTTATTGATATTTCACCAATGAAAGTCCTTTATACAATATATTTTGATAACTTTCATCCTTACCCCACTCCTTGCAGAGCCTTTACCCTGCCTTGCCTTATATATTCTGGTTTTCTTTCTGCAAGAAAACAAGTCAAAAGAAAAGTCAAAATTTCCAATACATACATATAAGATATCCTGAAAGAAATGAAAATGAACTCAAAAGTCTATCCCATTTCTTATTGTGTTAATTTTCTGAGAGCCAATCATTCCAGGTCATGGTTCCTAACAAAAGGAGTCACTAGGATCCCTGTGTGCAACCATTAGAGGAAATTGATTATTTCTTTGCTTCCAGGAAAGTTGTAGATGTGTCCTTGGTTAGGAATGGAACTCCATTTCCACTTCTTCTTTTCAATGACAGAACCACCAACTGAATTTACCTCTCGTGTGTTCCTCTGTACGGCTACAGCCTCTGTGAGCTCACGTGCTCATCAGTTCTGCTGTATCTGGAATACACTGATTCTTATATAGCCCCTCAGAAACTCATCCCAGACCATGTGCCAGATTTTGCTTCATTTCCCATTTACTTACAACCAAAGCTTTGCAGAAAGGACTAGTTGTTTTGTCCTAGCAAGTTGTCCAAACATACAGAAACAGTCACTCAATGCATAGTTTGGTTTAAGGTACTGCTCAGAATCCCCCCTTATATAGCCACTGACACAAATATACAAGTAGGTGATGTTAGATCATATGAGGAGTTCCCTCCCTAGAAACTAAAGCATCCATAAATACAAACACACACATAGAAATGCATGCAGTCATGGACATACACATACATGAAGGCACTATAATTTATCAGGTTCAGTAATTTGTCACCTCATAGACAAAGATTACACACATATACATTAGTAGGTGTCAAGTCCTTCTATGTATCTAATCCCCTTCACTGAAAGTCACTTATAGCTAAGTGTCAGTTCCTGATGAGTATCTTTGAATTCACAACCAAACCCATGGTATAAGGCCCTGAATATACACACAGGACTATGTGCCAGAGCCTCTCTCTTTCTCCCTGCTTTACAGTCAAAGCCCACCACCTCTCTCTCTCTCTCTCTCTCTCTCTGTCTTTCTGTCTGTCTCTCTTTCTCTCTCTTTCTCTTTGTCTCTCTCTCTGTGTTTGTGTGTGTGTGTATGTCTGTCTTATATGTACGTAATTTAACTATTTAGACTTGGGAACTCCGCAAGCCGTGTATGTGTGTGTATGTGTGTGTGTGTATTTGTGTGTGTGTATTTGTATCTGTTAAGTGTTTATACAGCAGCCTGTAACTAGCTGAATCTAATCCTTATTGATGCATTTGTGTGTGTTTTTTTTCCAATGGAGGGTGAAAAGCCAGAAACTGCCAGCATGCCCATACACACCTCTGCAGTTACACCTAAAATAGAATGTATTTTATTCTTTACACTCAAACACACATTTTTTACAAAAAAGTATTTACACACAAACACATATATTCACAGACAAATATACAGACTCCCACAGTCAGAAATACATGCAATCATAAACATACAAGAGTAGGTGCCAGATATTGTTAGGTAGTATTTTCTTTATATAAAAAGCTCTTTACACATGGCTTAGACTCATGTCTAGTTAGATACCAAATTTTCTAATGCAAATGGTGCACACACACACACACTCACAGATACACAGATAACTAGGCAACATATCCAAAGGTCCCAACCTGCTCCTATTAATTGTCAGGAACCCAATAAATAAGCTCTTATTGTCAAAGGCCCCATGCATGGCTGTGTGTCAATTCATCCTTGGTAAGACATTCACAAATGCAAAGGTCCATGTACAAACGCATGACTAGGTGTTACATTATATTAGATAGACTCTCTGTTACAGCAAAGGCCACATTTACACTCATGGATGGTGTTAGATCATTTTAGGTGTACACAACCTGTCAAAAATAAATGTGTAAAAATAAACACACACATACTTACCTGCATGCATGCCAACACAGGTATACATAAATTCACTAGTATATATCATGTTCTGATTCTTATCACTTACAGACAAACTTATATAAACATAAATTGGTAGGTGACAAGACTTTCAAGATATTTTCCTCCTTACAGTGAAAGTCACCTTTGTCTAAGTATCTCTTCCTGATAAGTTGCTTTGAATACACAACCAAACCTATGGTATATAAGCCCAGAAAATACACACAGAGCTAGGTTCAGGGCCTCTTTGTTTCTTTCTGTCCTACATTAAAGTCCCACATATATGAATTCTCTCCCTCTATTCCTCTCTCTCTTACACACACAGACACACACACACATACACACACACATAACATACACAGATAAAGATACATAGACACAGGTACACACACAGACACTCACAAAAACACCACATATACATGCATCTAGGTATCATCTCTTGACACAGAAATGAAGCAAGTTGGAAGAAGAGAATTACATACATTCTTTATGAGTAGCATTCCAAAAAAAAATCAAAAACAAAAACAAAACCTAAAAACCAAAGTTATTAAAAACTTGGTTCAAATTGGACTCTAATATTGAAGTAATGTATAAAAGATGTCCAGGTTTGAAGACAAGTTCACGAGACTGACTGTGTTTCCTCAGTGTACTAGAAACTCTACAAATTGTAGAATAAAATGCAGAAGCTGCTGTGAGAAATAGAAATATTTGAATTAAAATATCTAACAACCAAAAGAGTGCAAGATATGAGGAAAGTCAGTGAGGAAAATAGTGGTTCGATATGGTTCTGTTTAGTACTAGTTTAATTTTAGGCTATTTATTACCAGTGTTGGTATAGCAAGCCATGACTAGTTGATCATGCAACTTTCAAGTTTATAAAGTAAAGGTTTTTACATAGCCTGAAACACTGGTATTAAGCAAGGGAGGGGGCTCTTAAAGAAAGATCTCAATGCACTCAAGACATTTGTGCTAGATTTTTAAGAGAATCTGACTTTTTGTTATAGAATATTATTTTGTTGAAGACAGGAATCGCATGGGTCCTGTTGATGTTGTATTCGTGGGTGTTCAAAAGACAACAGTGTACAAATATAGCCTGATGATCAGGTCACTAAGGAAAGACAAGAAGAAGACTAAAAACAAATCCTACCTTCAGAAACCAAGTCCATTTTCAAACTGTAAGGCGATCCTGGAAAGGAAGAAGTGTTGGGGTGATGCTGACTAGCTGGGTTTTCCCTACACAAAAGACACAAAGAAACAAAGCCTTCTGGTCTAATCCTGTTCTCACACGACCCCATGTGCAGTCAAAATGTGTTTCCAAGCATTCTACTGCAGGCACGAGTCACGTGATTTCAAACTGACCAATGAGACAGTCCCGATTTTCTATCCAATCTGATTGGCTTACTTTTGTACATGTCATTACTCAGGTCACAGATCAGGATGCAGATTCAAAGCACGAGGTGGGTGGCTAACAGACAGTTGGTGCTAGTCTTGGAACGTTGAAGGCAGAACTTTCACTTCGAGGATAGCAGTGGCAGAGGCAGCACCTACAGAGAGTGTATGAAGCTGCGAATTTGGAGAAGGCCCTTCTGATCTACTCAACACCTGGTATAGCCTGATTGACTGCTGTCTTTCAAGCCGCTTTTACTTTTATGGGATGCACACTGTTCTCTTTGTTTGTCAAAACTACTTTGGAGTGGGATTTGGCCACCAGCCCTTGTTCCTACTGGTTGACTAATGAGGATCCCAAGCCTGGATTCTGAGCTACCTAGGACTCTGTTCATCTCTCTTTTGCCTAAAGATTCTGTGCCAGCTGAGACACCCAGGTCCCTAAACTGTAGACTTCCCCAGGTTGAGCACATTTTCCTTCTGTGTCCTCAGTTGCTTGTTTTAGTTTCCCTCAAAATTTACATTTTGTGTCTGTCATATCAAAGTAGCAAACTGATCTCTGTTTTCAGCTATTCTCTTGAAACTGCTTAAATTTGATTGTTGAACCTATGGGCACTGTAAAATCTTATCTTCTTCAAATGTTGATTTATCACTTTTTATGTTGAAGTTGTCCTTCTGTTCTTCAATAATGAACCAAGCTTGAGCATGAACATAGCCTTTTTCATGTGCTGTTGAACTTGCGGGAAAATTTTAAGTACTTTTAATAAGGATTCTCACGTCTAAGTATATAGACTGCTGGCTTATAATTTCTTTTTATTTTATATTTAGATTTTTTTCTAATTACCTATTTATCCTCAAGTGTATTATAACACATCCTTATGAAAGTCCAAAATAATTTGTTGATAGAAATAATTGTGGATAATGTGGGTATTTTTTCCAACATATGGGATCAGAGGAGTAAAGCTCAGATCACCAGATCTTGTAGTAGGCTCCTGTAAGCTACGTAGGCCATGTTGGAAAGTATCTCTTTATTCCTCCTCATTTAATACTTGGACAAATATTAGTGTTAATTCTTTTTGAAAGTCAGGTGTTATCCACACATGAGAGCATTCATACCAGTCTGTTATTTTCTTTTCTTGACATTTTATCATTGAAATTCTTCTATGCAATGTATTTTGATCGTTTTCCCCTTCCCAATTTTCTCCAACACCCTCCTATCTTCCCATACCATTTTGGGTTATGGTCTTATGTTCTTTCTGTTATAAAAAAAGAAAAGAAAAATTAAAATAAGGAATTAAGACCTATAAAATGTCCCCAGAAAAGGACAATGAGCCCAAATGTCTACTATTTTTCTATTGAGTTGGTTGTTGGTTTTACAACGATTCCAATATAAGTATCCTATAAGGACTGTTAAGTTACCCAGTGAGAATCCATTGGAAGAAACTGTTTCTCCTTTGCCATCAGGAAACAAATGCTGATGTTTTCCTGTTTGGGGATCGAATCCTGTTTCTACTTTGCATTTTCAAAGGCAGTACCCCCATCTGACTTGAACCTTTGTATGCTTGTGTGTATTGTTGCAGTCTCTTTCAATTTGTATGTTCATCAGTTTCCTTGTTTTCTTGTAATCGTCTATTACATATGTCCGTGTGTATCTTTCTGCCTCCACTTCTGACTAGTGACTTCTGCTCTGAAACTTGAGGAATGGTTTTCACAAAGGTTTCCAACTGGGACTGAGTATTACGGAACCTCACACTCCCTCTACCCTGCTAAAAGACTCAGGGTTAGATACAGCTCTCACTAGAAACGGCTTCGCTGCAGTGACTGTTTGAGACAGATATCTTTGTGAAGCAGTATGTCATCAAAAATCATTTGTTCACTGGGTTGCTGTAGCAAAATCACAGTTGCAGATTTTACTGTAGCCTAAGACCTGTCCACTCAGTTTCTTGCCAGCGTGAGCCATGTCAGTAATGGTGTCCATGTCCTGGAGGGTAAACCAGTCTCCTCCAGGCACAAGCTCTGACAGACATTATTCAGTCCTTAGACACATAGATGAATAAAACAAAGCTAAATGGACTCAATAGTTTAGAAATAAATGTGTTTATATATGTGGACAAATCCATACATATACCTGCATGGAACTCATGTAAGCATTCATATTTTATGCAGGGATACATGGCATAATCTGAGGCACAAAAAGGAAAGGAAGTGGCAGGAGAGTTTTAGATGAAGTCTCTATGTGTGTCCTTCTCAAAAACACACAAAACATCTAACATTTTAAAATAAATGTTTGCAGGTGCAGCAGGAATACTTAGGACATAGAAAAACTACATCCAAAAATATGAGGATTTTTCCAGGCTCCCCAAATTTGAGAAAATATATGAATGGAATAAATTTGGAATTTGCTACAACTGAGATACAGAGATTTTTGGATTAAAATGACCTATCACAAAGGCAGTTTTAGGAATAAGGAGAAAGTAAGCAAAATAGTGCTTTTGATAGGTTATGTTTTGAATTGTTTTAATTTTAGGCTACTGATGACCAACGTTGGTATAATATAATGGCAAGCTGATGATGTACCTTTCAATTTTGCAAAGTAAAGGCTTTTACATAGACCTAAGTACTGACACTCAGGAAGAGAGGAAACTATCAGGAATATGTCAACACACATTCAAGTCGAGGCTGAAGTAATTTTAAGTGAGCCTTACTTTTCAATTCAGAATCTTATTCTTTAAATGTAGGAATCTTTGGGTACTTCTGACAGTCCATTTATGAGTGATCCCAAGTCAACAGTGCACAGATAAGTCCTGAAAACCATTGTTGAAGGAGCTGCGAGGCTCTTCCCACAGCCTGGCTCCTGGCCGCCTGGCTAGTTTATGCCCCGAAATAAACACATGCACATTGTATTCATTTAAACACTGCCTGGCCCTTTAGCTCTGACTGCTTACTGGCTAATTCTTATATCTTGATTACCCATTTCTATTAATGTATGTACCGCCCCAAGGTGAGCTTACTGGGAAGATTCTAGCCTAAGTCCATCCTGGGTCGGAGCTTCATCGCATCTGCCTTAGAGAGCAGAGCTATGGTGTCTTAGCTCACTTCCTCTTCCTCCCAGCATTCTGTTCTTTTTACTCCACCCATCTAAAGGCTGACCTATCAAATGGGCCAAGGCAGTTTCTTTATTAGCCAATCACATTCCTCCATCATTTCCCCATTTTCTGTTTTAAACAAAAAGAAAGTCTTTCACTTGAACATAGCAAAATTAAATATAACAAAGCACTTATCAAGTAAGAATTACAGATACAATATTTATATCTATTTTATCTTTTATCATAACAAAAGAAAACTGTAACTATAACTATCTATCTATTCTTAAACTCCATCAAAGACTCCAGAAGGATATAATATTACCTAAGTAAATGAGAAGTAAGCAACTTATAAAATTCTAGAAATCACAGGGACATCTCGCTGCCTGGACAGTCACCCAAAGTTCCTCTGTACCAATGGGGCATCCATCTTCAGCCTACAGGTCCATAATTTCCAGCAGACATTTCCATTAAGCAGGAAATTTCAAAGACAGTTCAGTCACTATCTTCTGTGTCCTGCAGAATGTCTCGCAGACTCTTTCATGAATCAGGAACACCAAAAGATCATCTCACCTTTAGGCAAGTTCAGTAGTCCTCTCTCTGTGGGTTCTCTGTGTCCAGTTTATACAATAGTCCAGGCAAGAGCAGTTTCTTGCCCAAATGGCTATCATACTCGATAAGTTGCCTCTTCGATGCCCATCTTCTTCTTGGAGTAGATTGGTGCTGCCAGGAGCAGATGTATCTCATTGTCATGAAAAACCCTAAGTTATTAAAACATTAAATGTCATTACACAATGCACTCACATATACACATGCACAATCATATGCATATACACATTCACACACCTACTCCTACACTCATGCACACAGAGTGACACACATACACACCCACATACATGTATATGTACAAACATACAGACATACACAGGCATATGCACACAGAGGCATACATTCACACATGCACACTCATGCACATACACACACATGTGCACTCCCTCACAAAAACACATGCACATGAAATGCTATTTATATGTTATATGGGGTTACATTGAAGAGTCCAAGAATAAGAATCTAAAAATGTAGATTCCAGAAATAAAAACGTAGAAATAACAGAAAGTTGTAAGCCTAGGGAAATGAGAGCAAACTGTCAACAGTTAAAGGATTAACTTTTATCAGTGGGCTACTCTGCTTTACAACTCATAGCTCTATATGCAAGGCTGAAGCAGTCCTCTGAAAACTGAGGATCTGCTTTTACATACCCCCTCCTCCCCGCGCCACTCACGACCAGCAATTGATGTGGGCTGAGTTAACTTTTTAATGATGGGATATATGCAACTTTTGACTTTTTGCCTTTATATTTTTCCATACACTTTCCTGCTATGAGAAACTGGCATTGTCAGGGGAGGTGCAGAGACTTGGTGAACAGTATCAAGGAATGACAAGGAAAAATGATGGACTAAATACAAACACTAATTTAAATTAAAAACTCTGTTAATGGAAATTGCAAAGAAGGGCAATTTGGATCTGAGTTTTACCTTGAGATTTTAAATATTCTTTTGTTATTGGCTAATAATTACTAAAAAGAAGGAGTTCAAAAACCAGCCTTGGCCACAGCCTTACAAGTCCATCTCTGGCTGTGGTCTCAGATAGCTGGTAAGCTTTTTGTGCTCCATGGACATTTATTTTTTTAATTTTTTTTGGAATAAAGTTTGTTAATGGTTTATTAAACTTCAAAAAAACCATTAAAGGTCCTATTCTGTAGTCTTTGAAAGAAATGAAGAATGTCTATCTAAAATATATCTATGTACATCTAGAAAATCTAACATAACGACAAGCTTGACTATTATTAATGATTATCCATTAGCAACCTACATGCATTACATTTTTCCATGAACTACACAATCACAATACCTTAATCAATATCAGAAATACATATACATATAACAAAATGGACCCTAAATTTATATCAATAAAGTCAAATCCATACCAATGCAAATTATTTATATCTCTATCATATCCCCCTTTAAATGTAAAAGAACATACATTTATAAGCAATATTTGGGAATATGGGTGCAGTTTTTTCTCTCTAAACTGCTTCATGCTGAATGGGGGAGCTGATAATCAGGTCTTTCATGGTATAACCTGTCTGCTAGGTTCCTCTCAGTCTGCAGTTGAGTGAAGTAATTTTTTGAGGGTGTTCACAGCAACGTTTTGGGAGGGCGCAATTTATCATAACATATTGGGATAGAAGAAATCCGCAGGGTCTCACCCTCTGTGAAAACAAAAGAAGAAACTCCTTTCCAAAGCATCATGTCCTTAGATCCAAATTTTAAAGTCAAGGTCTTTTCAAAATATCTATGTTGGATTAGTTCATCAGCATTTATAAACAAATATCTTTTAGCAGCTGTTGCTCTTTCCTCGGCATTCAAACTATGAAAAGAGAGCATAATATCATACAGTATCAAGATTCTCTGTGTATTTTCTATCTTTGTATGGCTTTATTTTAACCTCTATTTCATTTATTTTTACTTTTACTTTTTGAGAGAGGTTCTCTGTATATCTTTGTCCTGGAAAAACTCTGTGGAACAGACTGTCCTTGAACTCTCAGAGTTCCTTCTGTCTCTGCCTCCCAGGCATTGGGATTAAAGGCATGTGCTACCACACCTTGAAGTCAAATAGATCAATCTCCCTCTGCCTCCCAAAGGTTGGGATTAAAGATGTGTACTGCCACACCTAGCTACTCTTTTTCTTCTTTTTTTTTTTACTTTAAGAACTTCAACTTTTAGCCTGCATATATTTTTAACACACTGTAAATCATTTAAATGTTTTCTTTGTTTTTGAATCTCTCTTTACTGTATCTCTCTTCTTTTGACCACATGAGACTTTAAATTGCTGAGCAATATGGGTAGGATTAAAGCCATGGCTTTGACGGCTAGATCCAGCCCATTCCTTAGCTTTCAAGCCTCATGGCGGAGGTACCGCCTGTAGGATTTTTATTGCCATAACTCTATGGTGTTTCAAAGTCCCTGCCAGTAAGCAAGCTGCAGCACTGCACTCAGAAATCACACTCAAACACTCTGTAGTCGGATCGTCTACCTGAAAGAGTCAGAGATAATCCTGGCAGGACAGCCCAGAAAGCCGGCATTTTAAAACAGCACAACTTTTTTCCTGCTATGGCTGAAAACCAAAAAGCATGCATTCAGCTTTTCATCAACACCTTTTAAGTGTTTCATTTCAGGACATCTTAATGAACTGCAGGGTTTTGCAGCTAAAGTAGAGTCAGAAAGCCTCACTTAGATGAGAGTGCTTGCTTGCCACTGGCAAACACAGCAGCCCCAAGAAATTGCTGCTACCAAGAAAACATGCTTTATTCTATTCTTTCCCAAATTTTCTCAGGCTTTCTGTGGACTAAGTTATCCACGTCTGGGTGCCATTCTGTTGAAGGAGCTGCGGCCTCTTCCCACAGACTGGCTCCCAGCCGCCAGGCTAGCTTATGCCCTGAAATAACAACATGCACATAGTATTCATTTAAACACTGCCTCTCCTATTAGCTCTAGCTTCTTACTGGCTAATACTTACATCTTGATTACCAATTTCTATTAATGTGTGTAGCACCTCAAGGTGCACTTAGCAGGAACATTCTAGCCTACATCCATCCTGGGTCGGAGTTTCATCGCATCTGCCACAGAGAGCAGAGCTGTGGCCTCTTAGCTCAATTCCTTTTCCTCCCAGCATTCTGTTCTGTTTACTCCATCCACCTAAAGGCTGGCCTATCAAGTGGGCCAAGGCAGTTTCCTTATTAGCCAATGACCTTCCTCCATCAGACCATTTTACTCAGGACAGACTAGAAATGGATCAAACACAAATCCCACCTACATAAACCAAGTCTGTTATCAGGACTGAAAGGAGACCCTAAAAGGGAAGAAGTGTGGTTGTGATTTGCCTAGCTGAGATATCCCTTTCAAAAGTAACAAAGAAGCTAAGCCTTCTGAAGTAACCCTGCTCTCACAGGACACCACATGCAGTCCAAGTGAGTGCCAAAGCATTGTAGAGCAGACACAAGTCATAGGAATTTATCGTGAACAATGAGGGCATCCAGATTGTTGACACAATCTAATTGGCTCAGTTCTGTACATGTGACCAATCAGGCCTTAGCTCAGGATGCACAGTACCAATTAGGTATCTAAATGACAGTTGTTGTCGGTCCTTTGACATTGAAGGCAGAGCTTTCCCTTCATGGACACCTGTGGCACAGGTAGTGTGTACAGACTGTGAATGAAGCCACGAACTTGGAGGAGGCCTTTCTACCTACTCATCACCAGGTACAGTCTGATTGGATGCTCTCCTCCAAGACTATTTTGCTTAATTGAATCCAAAATGGTCCCTTTTGTTTTCAAAACCACTTTGGGGTAGGGACTAAGCTACTTGCCCACATTACTACTACCTGAAGAATCAGGAGCCCCAGCTTACATTCTGAACAACCTAGGTTTTCATAGGTAATGTTTTGAACTGACTAAACAGTCTGTGCTTGCTAGACAGCCAGTCACCTGCCCAGAAACCTTGTAATCATCCCTTGGAAAGACTGTTGTCATCCTAGTCCATGTCCTCATCCTCAGTGGCCTGTCTTAATGTTCCCTCAAAATTTACATTTTGAATCTGGCATGTTACACATAATAAAGTTATCTTACTTTGCAGCTTTTTTTTTCTGGAAAAATGATTAAATTTCATTATTGAACCTATTTTTTTTATCCTGTATTCTTTTCATATTGTTTTATTGTCAACTTTCAATTTAGAATTGTTCTTTTCTTCTTCAGTAAAGAACTGAACTTTTGCACGAAACTGGCCTTCTTTATGTATTGTTTAACTTGCTGGACAATTTCAAATACTTTCAATATGTATTTTCATGTTTATTTGCATAAACAGTTTATAATTTCTGTTTATTTTACATTTAGGGTTGTCATGTTCTATTAATTTATTTGGCTATGTATGTATCTGTCACAAACACCCATATGAGAGTCAGAGGAAACGTATGCTTACAAGTCAGTGCTTGTTTTCGAAGATTTGGGATCGATGGAGAAGCTCAAATCATCGTATCGGTTGGTCAGCTCCTTGAGGTCTTGTAGAAGATTTTGTCAACTGTCACTTCCCTTTTCTTTTGTTGACTAGTTGGATGAATATTAGTGCTTCCTCTATTTAACACCAGGTAGAATCCATCCATGAATTCATTCATACCAGTTGGTTATTTCTTGACATACCATCATTGAAAATCTTTTATATAATATATTTAGATAACTTTTATGCTTATCACCTTTAACCTGTCTTGCCTAGAGTATTCTGATTTTCTTTCTGGAAGAAAAAAAGTCAAAAGAAAAGTCAAAATTTCCAATACATATATATAAGATATCCTAAAAGAAATGACAATGAACTCAAAAGTCTCTCCCATTTCTTATTGTGTTAATTTTCTGAGTGCCAATAATTCCCCTTCTTCTTTTCAATGACAGAACCACCACCTGAACTGACCTCTTGTGTGCTCCTCTGTGCGGCTACAGCCTCTGTGAGCTCACGTGCTTATCAGTCCTGCTGTATCTGGAATACACTGATTCTTATTTAGCCCCTCAGAAACTCATCCCAGACCATGTGCCAGGTTTTGATTCATTTCCCATTTACTTACAACCAAAGCTTTGCAAACAGGACTAGTTGTCTTTTTCTGGAAAGTTGCCCAAACATACAGATAGAGTCACCTAGTGCATAGTGTGGTTTAAGGTACCGCTCAGAATCCCTTCTTCTATAGCCACTGACACAAATATACAACTAGGTGATGATAGATCATATTCAGGTTTGAGAACTTGGTAAGCTGTGTGTGTGTGTGTGTGTGTATCTGTTAATTTGTCTATAGGGAAGTCTGTAACTAGCTGAATCTAATCCTTATTGATGCATTTATGTGTGTGGTTTTTCAAATGGAAGGGAAAAGTCAGGAACTGATAACATGCCCCTACACATCTGTGCAGTTACACCTAAAATAGAATGTATTTTATTCTTTACACACAAACACACATTTTTTTAAAATAATGTATTTATACACAAACACACATTTTCACAGACAAATACACGGGCTGCCACAATCAGAAATACATGCAATCATATAAACATACAAGAGTAGGTGCCAGATATTGTTAGGTAGCCCTGTCTTTATATAAAAAGCTCTTCACACATGACTAAGACTCATGTCCAGTTAGATACCAAATTTTCTATTGCAACAGGTATACACACACACACACACACATACACACCACACTCACAGATACAAAGATGACTAGGCAACATGTCCAAAGGACCCACCCTACTCCTACTAATTGTCAGGAACCTAAGGAATAAGCTCCTATTGTCAAAGGCCCCATGCATGGCTGTGTCAATGCATCCTCAGTAAGACGTTCGCAAATGCAAAGGTCCACGTACAAATGCGTAACTAGGTGTTACATTATATTATGTAGACTCCCTGCTATAGAAAAGGCCACACTTACACCCATGGATGGTGTTAGGTCATTTTAGGTGTGCACAGGCTCTCAAAAGTCAATTTGTAAAAATAAACACGCACACACACTTACCTGCATGCATGCACACACAGGTACACAAAATCACTAGTTTGTATCATGTTCTGCCTGTTACCACTTGTAGACAAACTTACATAAACATAAATTGGTAGGGGCAAGACTTCCAATGTATTTTCCCCCTTACAGTGAAAGTCATCTATGTCTAAGTATCTCTTCCTGATAAGTTGCTTTGAATACACAACCAAATCTATGGTATATAGCCCTGAAAATACACACAGAGCTAGGTTCAGGGCCTCTTTGCTTCTTTCTGTCCTACATTAAAGGCCCACATCTATGATTTCTCTCCCTCTCTCCCTCTTTTCCTCTCTCTCTCTCTTTCTCTCTCCCCCCTTCACTCTCTCTCTCACAAACACAAACACATAACACATGCAGACAAAGACACATAGACACCGGAACACACACCAACACTCACAAATAAACACATATACACACATCAATGTATCATCTCTTAACATAAAAATGAAGCAAGTTGAAAGAAGAGAATTACATAAATTCTTTATGAGTAGCATTCTTTAAAAAAAAAAAAAAACCAACCGGTCTTAAAAACTTGGTTCAGATTGGGCACTAATACTGAAGAAATGTATAACAGGTGTCCAGGTTTGAAGACAAGTTTACCAAGAGATTGACTATGTTTTCTCAGTTTACTAGAAAACATACAAATTGTAGAATAATTTTTATGAGGAGATACAACTGAGGAATAGAAATTTTTGAATTAAAGTATCTCACAGCAAAATGAGTGTGAAAATGGGGAAAGTTAGTGATAAAATAGTGGTTCAATATGGTTATGTTTAGTATTACTTTAATTTTATGCCATTTATGACCAGTGTCAGTAAAGCAAGCCATGACTAGTTGAAGATGCAACTTTCGAGTATTAAATAAAGGTTTTTACATAGCCTGAAACACTGGTGTTAAGCAAGGGAGGGGGCTCTTGAAGAAAGATCTGAATGCACTCAAAACATTGATGGTGAAATTTTAAGAGAATCTGACTTTTTGTTATAGAATATTATTTCGTTGAAGACAGGAATCTCATGGGTCCTGTTGATGTTGTATTTATGGTTGTTCACAGGACAATAGTGTACAAATATAGCCTGATGATCAGGTCACTAAGGAAAGAGAAGAAAAAGACTAAACACAAATCGCAACTTCAGAAACCAAATCCATTTTCACAACTGAAAGGCAGTTTTGGAAAGGAAGAAGTGTTGGGGTGATGCTGACTAGCTGGGTTTTGCCTACACAAAAGACACAAAGAAACAAAGCCTTCTGCTATAATCCTGTTCGTAGGACACCACGTGCACTCAAAGTGTATTACCAAGCATTCTCATGCAGACACGCGTTATGTGATTTCCACCTGACCAATGAGAGAGTCCCGATTGCCTATCCAATCTGATTGGTTCACTTCTGTACATGTGACCAATCAGGTCACAGATCAGGATGCAGATTCAAAGCACGAGGTGGGTGGCTAACAGACAGTTGGTGCTAGTCTTGGAAGGTTGAAGGCAGAGCTTCCCTTCAAGGACAGCAGTGGCAGAGGCAGTACCTACAGAGAGTGTATGAAGCTGCGAATTTGGAGAAAGCGCTTCTGATCTACTCAAACAACACCTGGTATAGCCTGATTGACTGTTGTCTTTCAAGAAGCTTTTGCTTTTATGGGACGCACACTGTTCTCTTTGTTTGTCAAAACTACTTTGGAGTGGGATTTGGCCACCAGCCCTTGTTCCTACTGGTTGACTAATGAGGATCCCAAGCCTGGACTCTGAGCTACCTAGGACTCTGTTCATCTCTCTTTTCTCTAAAGAGCCTGTGCTAAACGGGTCGCCCAGGTCCCTAAATTGTGAACATCCTTAGGATGACCACAGTTTTCTTCTGTGTCCTAAGTGGCTTGTTTAGGTTCCTTCAAAATTTACATTTTGTGTCTTCCATATCAAAGTAGCAAACTTATCTGCATTTTCAGCTGTTTTCTTGAAATTGATTTTGATTATTGGACCTATGGGCATTGTAAACTCTATCTTCTTCAAATGTTGATTTGTCACCTTTTATGTTGATGTTGTCCTATTATTCAATAACATAGCCGTTTTCATGTGCTGTTGAATTTGTGGGAAAATTTTAAGTATATTTAATAAGGATTCTCATGTTTAAGTACATAGACTGCTGGCTTATAATTTCTTTTCATTTTATATTTAGATTATTCTTTTCTATTTACCTATTTATCTACAAGTGTATTAAAACACACACTTATAAAAGTCCAAAATAATTTGTGGATGGAAGTCACGGTATTATTTCCAACATGTGGGATCAAGGGAGGAAAGCTCAGGCCACATGTTGGAAAGTGACTCTTTCCTTACTCCTCATTGAATACTTGGAAAAATATTAGTGTTAATTCTTTTTAAAAGTCAGGTGTCATCCATACATGAGAGCATTATACCAGTCTGTTCTTTTCTTGACAGTTTTTCAATGAAATTCCTCTATGCAATGTATTTTGATCGTTTTGATCGTTTCGATTGTTTTCCCCTGCCCAATTTTCTCCAAAACCCTCCTATCTTCTCATACAATCTTGAGGAATTGGAATGAGAAATATGTTGACATTATCGTCTCCTAAGTAGCCTTTTGGTTAAATCTCTACATAGAGAATAGAGAAATCTTGGGACATTGGCTTCATTCTTATGTTATCAGGAAACATCACACTTGTTACATCGGCCCTCAAAGAAACATTGTCAGATCTTAAAAAAGAAGAAAATAATAATGTAAATGGAATGAACATGTATAAAATTTTCAAAATTATTGAAATATTAAAAAATTAAAGATTCAAACCTATTGTAAATGTACAAATAATTTAAAACTTATGATTGGTACCACAGATTTCTTAAAAATGTTTTGTCCATTGAGTTTGCACGAAAGCAAGTGACTGACACAGAATGATATTCCACATTATTTAAAGACCACTTTTCATTATTGACAAGAGTAATATCACTATATTCACCAACCATCTCAGAGTAAAACATCCAAATTGGGAACAGGAAAAATAGGTAAATTTGATGGCATAGTCTGCTAAAGATTACATTAGGATCTAGAAATGTAAAATGTTTCTTCTTAGAAATGATATTCCTTGTCCTCAGCATAGGACAGTGTCTGCAAATTGTGAATCATAATTCTTCCCATTCTCTCCGATTTTGTTATTTCTGCAGGAGTGCTGATTCTCCTTTGCTATCTGTAATATGTACTTATACTAAGAGTTTTCGCAAAGTTTTTTGATCCCATGATTTCCATTGTTTAGGTTAGTGAGAACTCAGCCATGAACAAATATTCAAAATTTCTCCTAAAGCCTGATTCAGAAATCGTTTGGTTTGCATAGAATTTTTAATTCATTTTATTTTCAGATATATTTACAGAATAAACAGGATATCATCTCCATATGAAAAAATGCCTTGTTAGTTGCCAAAAAGTCTTCGAAATGATTTTTTAGAAGTAGCCATATTTACTGTAACAAGACCAAAGCTTGACTATAGATTTAAACTGAATTTTCTCCTCTTTGATCACTTTTGGTAAGCTTGTATCCCTTTTGCTTGTTCTTTTCAATAATCAAGCATTTATTATTGCAATGTTCAATTTATTATTGCAATGTTCACACTGGTCTGTTTCCTTAGATTTAGTTCTCTTCTTCTGTACATTATCCAGGACTTCTTTAGAGTTTGGCTTATTCTTATTTTCTGTGACACAGAAGTTTACTGTAAAGTTGTTTGCATCTGTCACACTTGTCCATGAAGAAACATAAAGCTAAAAACTTTACCCCTTGTCTTACTTCTCATTGTTTTTAATCTGATTTAATTGTTTTAATCTCATTGTTTTCTCAGTTGGCGTTGGCATGGAAATTATCAAGAACCTTTCAAGCAAGACCAGAGAGGAGGAGAGCATGCAGCTGGCCCTTGCCAGCACCTATGAAGAGGAGACCATTACAGATCACTATGCCATACTCAATACCCTCGGTAAAGGGGCCTTTGCTGAGGTGAAGTTGGCTTGCCACCTCCTCACAAATATGAAAGTCGCAGTTAAAATCCTTGCGAATGGTGAGGAGAGTGATGTTAATAATAGGAAAGAACTCAACTTCATGAAAGAGCTGGACCACCCGTACATAATAAAGCTCTTCCACATCATCACCAGCAAAGACCACACCTATATGGTGTTGGAGTTTGCTGCTCATGGCGATCTAGTCACGCTCATTGAGGAGGGTGGCCCCCTTCAGCAGACACAGGCCCAACACATCTTCTGCCAGATGGTGTGTGCAGTGCACTACTGCCACGATAATGACATCGCCCACAGGGACATCAAGCTAGATAACATCCTGCTTGATGGCAAAGGAAACATCAAACTGTGTGACTTTGGCATGGCCATCAGAGTAAGCTCTGGGCAGATGTGCAAGGGATTCTGTGGCACAATTGAATACTGTGCTCCAGAGCTATTCAATGACACCGATTATGATGCAAAGGCAGTTGACATCTGGAGCATGGCAGTGGTTTTATATGCAATGTTGACAGCGAGGTTCCCATTCACAGGAAGAACCTATCCAGTCATGAAGGAGGTGATGCTGAATCCCATATACTATATTCCTTACACACTCTCTCAAAATCGTTTGCTTGTGCATCTCATTGTGCACTTGTTCACTGTGAACCCTGAGCAGAGGCCCACAATATGTGACATTAGGCAGCACCAGTGGATCAGAGACAGGGAAGAATTTTGGAAACTCCCACCATCCTCAGAGTCATTCTGTAACAAACAAAATCCCAACATTGTGCTGGCTATGTGGGGTATGGGCTACGATCCCAAGGCTATTAGTGATTGTCTACGTGAGAAAAAATTCAATAACGTCATGGCCACATACCTAATTTTAAACCAAGAGTCACCCCAGGACCACACTAAGTCTTCCACTAGGTACTTGCAGGCTTGTGTCGCTGTGTCATCACCAGGTGCTCTCACTTCCCTTCCTCCTAAGAGGAGAGTGAGTGAGTCTGCCCTTCCCACCCTCGGCCTGCTGGCTGAACATCAGGGGCATGATGAGAAGTGTTCAAGAAAGCAGGAGACCAGAAGTCTGAGCATGCCTGCCACCTTGTGCTGCCTGCTGGAGGAGGAAAATCCTCCCCACCCGGTACCCACGTGTGCTCCTGAGGTTTCTCCTCTCCTGAGCAGAAGTTTGGCAGTAGGTAGCATGGTTTGCAATGAGTTATCCTCAGGATGCCCATTCTCTGAGTGTATTCCTTCTGCACAGTGTTTGTCCTGCGAGAAGCCCCAGGAAATGACCACCCCCAAGAATAGCTCAGGTTCTCAGAGTACAGGCTCTGCAAAGAAGGAAAGGGAGACACCTGAGGGTATGAGCACCATTGAAATCCTTGGAACTCAGAGATCTTCCCTTCAGACAACATCCAAGAACAACTTAAAAGGTGTCCTTCCTGAAGATGTAAGTGCAGCCTCTGCCAGCAGTCTGTCCAAAGGCTGGAAGAGGGTTAAGAAGAGAATTGGTAATTGTATGAGATTTCTGTGCTGCTGTCTGCCACGCTCAAGAAAAAGCTATGTTTTTCAGAAGGAAGAGGCAACACTGGAAGGAGACAGCATTGCAGGTGCACACACACAGCTAAGTGGGTTGCACAAGATGCACTTCAGTGTTAATAATCTATATGTTTTCTAATGGCCTTTGTGACCATCACATGATAGTTAGGGTAGGTAAATTAGGAAATCTTATTTCAAAAGCAACTCTTCAAAGCACCACCACCACCTTTAACCCGAATTGTTTAAGCTAAAGTCGACAGTAGTGATTGAGAAGTAGAGGCTGTAGAGGCAGCCAGAAGTAGTGTTGGATAAAGGAAGAAAGAATTATAGAACATCAAAGGCTTTGAGGGAAGAAAACTAAAAAGATCAGGAAAGAGTATGAGAAGAAGAGACACCAGAAAACACATGGTCCAGAAGAATATGAGTCAAGACTCTGAAGTATGTATTTCAAAGTTCTTCAGACTGTGCCTTCCATATGTCATTATCATTTTGCATATTGAGTCACTGTAGAGGATGAGACATTGGGTTAGCAGTTTTCTTGACTGAGATTGCCAAATTGGGAGTCGTGCAGGAAGTCCAGATGACAGAGTGTCCTGTATTCCAACAGAGAAGTCCGACACAGAAGGTGGTAAGCCTTCATCTACCATAGGCTTTTCCACAGACAACCATTCCTAACAGGAGGTATGTCCAATGGCTGCCCTTCAATACCATCCCTCTCCGAGAGCAACCCCGTGCCACATTTTCCCCAAAGATACCCTTCAATTAGAAGCCCCTATGTGTCAGTCTTCCAAGACATACAAAATCAATACGCATTCATCTGTCTTTCCCTTCAAGGTCAAGTCCAAGGTAGATGGTTTTTTTCACACTGGACGCAGGTGAATATCCCCTCCCTCCCCCCTCTCCCTATATTGTGTTTGCAGGTGGCCTGTATCCATTTCCCTCTTTTCACGGGAGACACTCCCACTGCATGCTGGTTCAATCCAGCTGTTGGTGAAGGGGCCCTTACTGTGGGGTGCTTGTCAGAACCACGTTTATCTTCTAATAGGAGAGTGACAGCAAGCAGGATGGAAATGGGTATCACTGTAGAAGGAATTCTGGAATGTTGCTCCAGTTTGCAAGGTGAGTATTGCTTGATTTCCCTGGTGTAGAGTGGACACATGACTTAGGATGCAGTCTTAAAACTACTTTTTAATTAGATCCCAAATCAGGAGTCAGAGGGTCAGACCTAAACAGAAACTTGTGACTATAGATTAGAAGCATTCTTCTAGGATTCTCTTGTGAACGTTACATTGGTATTGTCATGGACACTATCCATGTAGAACCAATGATGTAACGAAGAGTGGCCACTCAGAAAGACTGAATGCCAGGGCTTATCTGTGGGTTTCATGGCTGAAGGCAGCACTGAGACCACTAATTTTCATCTTATTATATTGGAGAGGTATCTGTGATGTGGTTTATCCTTGACACTGATGCACAGAAAGATAAGCATGAGGCTGCTAGAGTCAACAATTCTCAATGCCCAGAGACGTGGTCATTAATCTCATAATGCAGAGGAACAAAGGTAAGGGGACACACAATGGAGTCATGGATTCAGAGTGATCTTGGGATAAATTGTGGCAAGTAGCTCATCTCTTTTCTCTCTGTCCCCTAACTGTTATGGAGGAACAGTTTGTGTATAACGGGTGAACATCATCTTACCTCTGTATGCAAACAGTCACTGCAACTGGCAAGATGCTTAGTCTGTACTGGGTTGAAGAACCATGAAAACGAGAGTACACACAGCCTTGCGAGGAAAACCAAACTGGAGTGGCAAGCCTTCTTCTTTATGTGGCCATACCTGCTCTGCATCGGTGGTGATTACTAAGGCAAGTATCACTCGTGATATACTTTACTGAATGAAGTGCCTGGGAGAGGGAGACTTGGGTGCTGTAGCCAGGTCAGTGAAACCCAGGAGATACAAGCAGTGAGAAACGTGGGCTTCAGACTCATAGGACAGACTCAAAAAGGCAAATCTCAGTGTAAACTATTGTGATGTTTATTTTGACATTTTTATCTTGGGACTAACGAGGACTTTCCCTGATACTAAAAGCTATCTTTAGCATTTGACCAGAGAAAACAAAAGTCAGATGAGTTTCTGACCCCCACAACCATCACTTCACTCCTTTACTGCCTCTTTGTTGGATGGCGGAAGGGCAGAGTCCATTATTACCAGCTACTTGAAGGAGGAACATCCCACACTTCATCCCAAAGATGTCAACAGGTGTCCTCCTCACAGAGCACAAAGCTGAGTCCTTAGATGCTCTTCTGGATATAACATATTTGTTTGGCACAATACTTAAAGTACACCCACTGGCTGCCTGACAGAGCCACGATGAACAGTCTGGTAGAGGTGGGTCACATGGAGTTCCCCAAGTCAACTCCAGATGTCTTATTGGTCATCTTTCTCTCCTATTATCTGCAGCTTCTTTGGGACATCATCTTTCATGGAAGCTCATTTTCACCAAGTATGTATCCTGTCTAATGTAGACAAGAGGACGTGAGATGAGGTGCAGGAAGCAGAGTGCCAATGTTTAGATATGTTGGTGGGAAAATGCTTTTATTCCTTTGTTCCCAGAGCCTGGTGCCTAAAAAGTTACAGGGATAACATGAGAAATAATTCCCTGCCTTCTGATGCCCCTGATGAAACCCTAATGATACTGGCCTAGGGAAGGTCACCTTGGATGACAATGAGCATTTTACCTGCCTCTTTAGTCCCCGAATTTCATAAAGTAAAACTGCCATTATCTGCCAAGACCACAGATCTTGTGCCTGTGGCTGTGGAACTCTCATCCAGTTTCCTCACAGATCTACAATATTCCTTCTCTTGTAGCTGCCTGGCCACATCCTGAATCGTGTCCGTGGAGGATTCCTGACGTGAGGACTTGCACAATCGGCCCTGGTGTCAGTGATGAGAAAGGTCATCTCCGAGTTTGGGAAAGCTCAGAAGATCTACACAGCTTCAGGAGGACATTCTGTGCATGGCAGTGAGATGGCTCATGTTCCAGTACCAGCTACAGAACCTGCTCCAGTTGTCATCAAGATCTGAGGGTAACAGAAGGATCCCCTAGGAAAGCCGTCCAATGTATGTTACTTTTAAATCTGCAGCATACATTCATGCTGTGTGTTTTTGGATAGTGTAAAAATGTCACCTATGCCTCTCTTTCCTCAGAGATGACCCTGGAAAACTACCTGAGCAGAGAAAGAACATGCCACTACAGCACCTTGGGACACACGAGTGCATGTGCTTGGACCTTCTCTCTCAGGCCACCAATCAAATGATCATAGTGCACTTGACGTCAGTCACTTAGACTCTTTCCTAATGCTATTAGATTTGGAAAATGCACAAACAACAAATACCAAAGTACCAAAGTAGGTTTCCTGCTGAATTTACACCAATTGGCTAATAGAACATTTATTTATTTTTTTCATCCAAAGGACTCTAAGCTCTCAGAGACCCCTGTTTCTCCACTCTTGTGACTGTTGTTAAGCTGAATGATCTTTTCTCAGATAGACTTGAAACATGTCAATCTGCACCTACGCACTAAGCGTGACATCCATCTGGGTTTAATCCTAAAAGTGATGGCACAGGACAGGAGCGCCTCATCCAGACCCTGCACTTCTGGCTCCAGCCCTTTACAAAGTCTCAGAGATCCACAGAGGTGGAGAGGGACAAAACAGAGATGGAAACATGAATTCAAACACAAATCCCAGCAAGAGACCACCTACATCACATCAGCTGATTTTAGCAAGGACACCATGGGAAATCAAGGCAGAGAAAATGATCTGTCCACAAAAGTCTCCAAGTATGCAAAGGCAAACAACAAGGAAGCCATTAGAAAACTAAACACAAATTATTATAGCTGACCCCCATGCAAACACTACAAAATTCACATAAGAGATGCAGAAGAGATCTACAGAAGTTTCAGCCTCTTAAGGAAGAAGACAGAGACAGCACAGAAGATGAACTCTGGCCACACGAGCTTTAATAATTTTAGCCAAGAAAATACAAAAGCTGAAGCATGGCTGAGGGAGACTGTATGGTAGGACATCTAGAGAAAGCCTGGACACTGTTGTCACAGCCCAGCAGACAACAAATACCTGTTCTAAGACAACATGATGGTTCAGTGCTATGCAGCAGGAAGGAGTGTCCAGGCTGACAACCAGAAGCTCAGCACTCTTACACATGTTACTGCATGAAGATATGGTAAAGCAGCAGAATGAAGACTCTCCAAAGCTGAGGACTCATTTCCCCCTCTGACAGTCAACTATACTCTTGACTATCAAACACCCCATTCCAGGAGAAGAGGGATGCTGAGCATAGCAGAGATGTAAGACTTGCTTGAGCTCATGAGTCTCCATGAGCCTAGCGCTGCATAGTCGCCAGCACGGCTCCACTCTCAATGCTAAATGTCAACCCATGCAGACCACACCACCCTTGCTGCCTCACAATGAATACATGGAGCCAGGCTGTGCTGACACCCACATATATCCCAAAACTGCTAGCTGTCAAACCCTGATGGACATCCTCAGCTCACAAACCACATATCCATTTAGATATCAGCCCTTACCTGAACATTTCTTACCCGTACACTTATATATTGTCATCCATATACATTACTATGGCAATTCCGGATGTTCCTTTCCAAACAACTCCCACACCAGTAGTAGTAAAGATCCTACACAAATGTTCCTTCCCATCTGCTGTGCTAAACAGCATTGCTAGAAATTGGCACTGCTTGACATTGCCTGCCTGATACCATCTCAATGCATTGGGTGGTATTAGAACCAGCTTGATACCAGCTCTCGACAGCTCTATATGAGCTCTTCCATATCAGGCCTTGCAGGACCCCAACCATGAAGCCCTGTATATCTAAATAATCTATATCAAATTCAATTAGAACACACTCCCACCCCACCTACACGTCACTTCTTAGTGCTACTACACAGAAATTGTACCTGCTTGTCACTCAGGGCACACTGATGTTTCAGAGGCCATGCACAACCATTGCCTGCTACAGCCCTGCAGTCCATGTGTGATGTAAGCAGGATGAAATACTGATGTCTGTTGCCTCCTTGTGTGGATGAGGATAATTAAGGTTAGGAGGTGACAAGCAGAATCTGAAAACTATCTTGAACACACAGTAGTATTCCAGAGTTGGCTGTCCATCTGAGAGTGAAATCTAGTTGTTTATATGCTGTGGATATTGGGGTCCTCATAAGGATTGATGAAATGGCAGTGTATGTTGAGTGACAATGGTGTGTAGCGTGTCGTGAAACATAGCCTTTAATGTGGAATGGAGTGGAGGTGACCGCTCCTCCTGATTTCTAGGACTCTGTGTCAGCAGCTTGAAGACACCGGTGTCACCTAGCGCTCTACTTGGGGCAGGGAATGGTCTGTGAGTAGACAAAGATGGCATACATGGAGCAGGTAGAAGGCAGGTGAGTTCCAGCAGCACCTGATCCTGCCAGTCTATTTAGGCTGCTAGTCTGAGGGAGGCAGAGGAGAGTCTAGCAATGCCTAAAGAGCAGCTGTGATACCTGCCAATATGTGTGGGGCTGTAGCGCCCATGGAAGGGATATCAAACAGGCCTGAATATGGGGGTAAATAATGTGTGTGTCAGGGATTCATAGCTACAGGTTTAGAAGAGTGGTGGAGAATTTTGTTCAGCATACCCTAATAATATTTTATATTTTAGATTAAGTGGTGGTTGGGTCACATCCTTGAAAGACTGAGAGCATGTACAATATGAGGGTTGCGTTTGACCAATTCAGCTGACATGATGTGTAAGTGTGATTCTGGCATTAGTTGTGTTTCTGATAAGCTCAGGGACATGGCATTGGATCTACTTGATAGAGCCACAGGAAGAAGCATTCAAGTAGGGACTGATAGGTAGGATTGTGAAAGTGGAGGTGGTGTGTACAGCATGAGAACTTCCATTTTATCTGTAGTGTCAGGGAGCATATGGAGTTTATCTTGGCATGGTGAACAACAATGTATCTTGTGTGGCTGTGGGGAGGTCCGGTGTGGTTTGTGGTGTGATGAGAGCTGACACCTCTCACACTGTGTGGGAAGGAGATGAGCTTCACCTTGATTCAGATGATAGCACGGTGCTGCATGGTATACTAAATTGGGGAAAACAGTAGAAACTGAACCTAGATACTTGTGTGTGCAGTGTATGTTAATCCACGTTAACACCTTATTACATACACTGCCAGTTGAAGGACACCAAGGACACCCCTCACCTGCAATCACCATACAGTCTTCTAGGTATTGAGCCCATCTTGTCAACTTTCTCCCCCACAGTCACACAAGCAGTGACGTGTTCTGGGCTTTTTTCATATTGCTCTGTCAAGAATGTCAACTCAGATACAGTATAAGGTATCAGGCCCTGTTGGACACCCTAACTACTGTCAAGGAAGGGCTCACAAGTATGGCTTGATTCAAATACTATTAGAATCCTCGTGCATCAACATCCCACACCAGGTATAATCCAGCTTGAGACACTGTGACCATGCCACCTCACTTATACTACCAGTTGTCAGACTTTAATGAGAAACAAAAACAGAACACACAGAGACTAAAATCCATTTCTAAGCATTGATACATTCAAAGCTTCCCACAAAACCTAACACAAACTTCTAGGTATCAAGAACAATCCCTCATGCATTCCTCACATGCATTCCTTGGTCTGGATCCTGAATATCACCCACAGAGTCCCACTTTAACAGCTACTTATCAGGGCACACAACACAGTCTCTTGCCATTGTAATGAAATGTACTGGTAGGTATTGGTCCTCACTTGACACGCTCATATCCCTGAAGTTTCATATATGCCAGTACGTGTTAGACCCTCTTGAATATCACACCCACCACACAAACAACACTGGTAGTATCAGGATACACTGAATACCACATCACATCTACGTAAACACACCTTCTGCACAGCAGACATACTGGGTATTCTAACACTCATGACAGTCCTACAAATCTTGCTGAATTACCTGAAATACACACATCTCCCTGCAACTCCCACACATGCACTGCTAGGTACCATGCACTGCTGACACCCTAAATGGCTCGCACACATTAACATAGCAGGCTCTCCTGAACATCACATCCCACACTGCCAAACTATTACCCCTGCATCATCATGCCTTGATTGATACCAGATTTTCTATACACTAACATACAATTAGGAGATATGGTGAATGGCCTGACTCCACATTCTTCCTCTCTTTTCTCTGACATACAGTGTAATTCATCAAACACATTGACCATAATACTATCCATGTGACTAAATATTGGGCCCTTTTTGACCTACACCAGATTGACAGCTGCCAGACCCTGATGGGATAACCTCTCCCAGTACCATCTTGTACACTGGCTAGAAGAGGAGAGGGGAAGAGAACGTAGGAGAGAAGAATGGAGTGGGGGAAAGGAAAGGAGAGAATAGAAGAGTCGAGGAGAGGAGAGGAGAGGAAAGGAGAGGAGAGGAGAGGAGAAGAGAGGAGTGGAGAGGAGAGGAGAGGAAGAGAGGACAGTGAGGGTAGGGGACAAGAAGAGAGGAGAGGTAAGCGAAGGGGAGGAGAGAGGAGTAGAGGGGAGGAGAGGAGAGGAGAAAAGGGGGAAGTAGAATGGGGAGATGTGATTGGAGAAAAGGGGAGGAGAGGAGCGGGCAGTAGAGGTGCAAGTAGATGGAGAAGAAAAGAAGAAAATGGAGGGGAGGGAAGCGAGGTTAGGAGAGGGGGAGGAAAAGGAAGGAGAGGGAAGGGAGGGTAGGAGAGGGTAGGAGAAGGGGGAGATGTGAGTTGAGGAGAAGGGAGAAAAGGGGAAGGAAGTGGGGGAGAAGGAAGGAGAGGAAGGAAACCAAAGAATCTTGGAAGAAGAGAAAGAGATCTTGGTGTCAGGTCCCATATGCATGCATTCACCGATAGCCAAGGCCCCCTCTGACACTTGCCAGATCTGTAAGCCAGGTTCTACCACATTTACTATTTCCTTACAACTAATGACTTCCATGTAGGGCTAAGTATCATGTTGTGCAAGATCTGCCAACTGGCATGTCCACCACCACCCAATACATAATTTGGAACAAGATACTTCTCAGAATCCCCTCTACTATAACCTCTATCACAGTATACCCATGGGTGGTGATAGGTAATGTGAGGTATTTCCACTTAACAACTAAAGTACACATCAACATAATACATGGACCCACAAATACATACGCATACACACACACAACATATACATACACACAGAAACTTGCACTCATGTACACACACATGCATGAACACACAAGTACATATCAGATATTTCATGTTATCCCCTCACAGAAAAATCTTGAATACACATCTGTTTTATATAGTTTAGTATTCTCTCTCTCTCTCTCTCTCTCTCTCTCTCTCTCTCTCTCTCTCTCTCGCTCGCTCTCGCTCTCGCTCTCTGTCTCTCTCTCTCTCTCTCTCTTACACACACACACACACACACACAAACACATACACTTACATACATACATGCCAATACAAATACATGAATACACCCATTGTATCAAGTCCTTTTTGTTTTCAACTCAGAGAAATCTTACATACACATAAATCTTACATAAATGGTAAGTGGCTATTCCTTCTAAGTATGCCCTGCCCTACACTGAAAATCAGTTATGGCTGAATATCAGTTCCTGGTAGGTACCCTGGAAAATACAACCAAACTGCGGGTATATAAGTGTGAGAGTAAACACGGGTCTAGGTGTCATGGCCTCTTTTTTTCTCCTTGCCATACATCCAAAGCCCAACATATAGGAATTCAAACTCTCTGTCTCTGTTTCTCTGTGTCTCTGTGTCTCTCTCTCTGTGTCTCTGCCTCTCTCTCTGTGTTTCTCTCTGTCTCTGTCTCTCTCTGACTCTCTCTCTCTCTCTCTCTCCTGTATGTGTTTGTCTGTCTAATTTGGTTATTCATGATTGGGGACCCAGCCGACCCTTACATCTATTTGTTTGTGTGTGGATTTGGCCATAGGGGAGGCCTTAACTAGCTGAATCTGTTATCTATCCATGTATATAAGGCTTTGCCTATGGAGGGGAAAATGACAGGAACTGGCAGCATGTCCGTCCACATCACTGGACTTACATGGACATTTTAATGTGTTTATTACTAGGTAAATGAACATACCACATACACAAACGCACAGAAACGCATGAAAAACGTGATATGCTATCTGACAGTTCCTGCCTTTTTTGACTCTAAAGGCAAAGCTTCACACACACATGGACACAAATCAGATTAAGTTAGTTTTATCCTCTGCTACATCCAAATCCAACACACACACGAAGAGATGTCAGGACCTGCTGTCTTCCCGGTTCTGAAGAGCTAAGTTACACAAATGAATACATGCTGGTGGGAGAGAGAAAGAGAACTGAGAGAGGAGAGGGGACGGGAGAGGAGGGGAGAATGGGAGAGGAGAGAAGAGGTGAGAGGAGGATAGGGTAGGAGAGAAGAGAAGAGTGAGGATGGGGAAGAGAAGGGAGGAGAGGAGAAGGGAGAGGGCAGATGAAAGGGGAGGGGAGGAGGGAGAGGAGAGGGGAGCAGAGGAGGAAGAAGAGAGGAGAGGATAGATGGGAGGAGAGTGGGAAATGGGAAGAGAGGAGAGGAAAAGGAAAAGAGAAGAAAGTGGAGGAGAGAGGAGGGGAGGAGAGATGGGAAGGGAGAAGAGGAGAGGAAAGCAAAGGAGAGGGGGATGGAGGGGAGTAAAGGAGAGGGCAGGAGAGGATATGAGAGCACAGGAAATAAGAGGAGAGATTAGTAGAAGGGAGGAGAGGGGTGGAGAGGAGATGTGAGGAAAGAAGAGGCGAGGAGATGGGAGGAAAAGAGAGAACAGAAGAGAGGGGAGATAAGGTGAGGAGAGCAGAGGAAAAGCCACTAGAGGGAAAGAAATAGAAGATGGAGAACAGGAGAGTGGAGGAAAGGAAAGGAGAAGGAATGAGGGGGGGAGTAGGGAAGTGGTGAGTAGAAATGATGAGTAGTGAGTGGATGAGAAGGGGGAAGACTAGAGGAAAGAAGTGGGGAGTAGAAGGTAGGGTAGATGTAGAATAAACGCAGAAAAGGGAGGAGAGGAGAATGGAGGAGAGGGTAGGGAAGGATAGGAAGGGGAAGGAGAGGAGAAAGGTGGTAGAGGAAATGGGAGGAGATGGGAGTAGAGGGGAGGAAAGGAGAGTGGAGAAGCAGGGAGGTGAGGAGAGTGAAAGGGAGGTAGAGGACAGCGGAGGAGAGGAGCGGGGTGGAGAGTGGTAGAAAAGGGAGGAGAAGAGAGGAGAGGATAGGTGAAAGGGAAGGAGAGGAGATGGGAGAAGAAAGGGGAGAAGAGGGAGGAGAGGGGAGGGGAGGAGAGGAAAGTGGAAGGGAGTTAGAGGAGAATGGAGGTGAGGAGAGGGGAGGAGAGGGGAAAAGAGGAAAGGGGGATGAAAGGAGAGGAGAAGTTAGGGGTGGAGAGGAGAGGAGAGGAGAGGAGGAGAAAGGGGAGGAGAGATGAAAAACAAAAGAATCTTTCATAAAGAGAAAGGGATCTTGCTGTCAGGTCCAGTAGGTATGCCCTCACCAATAGTCAATCCCTCCACAGACACACACCAGCTACTATTGCCAGGTTCTGCTACTTTTACCTTATCCTTACAACTAATGTCTTTCACACAGGGCTAAGTGTTATGCCATGCAAGATCTGCCAACTGGTATGTCCACTACCACCCAATACATGAGTTGTAACAAGAGACTTTTCAGAATCCTCTCTTCTATAGCCACTGACACAGTAGACACATTGGCGGTGATAGGTAATGTGAGGTACTTCCTACCTAACAAGTAAAGCACACATCAACACAATATATATAACACAGCCATACACACACACATACACACCACACACACACACACACACACAAATACACTTGCATGCCAGTATGTAAATACGTATACATGAATATATCAGTTTGTATCAAGTACTTCATGTTATCTCCTCACAGAGAAATCTTACATATGCTTAATGTTACATAAATCAGTAAGTAGTGGCTCTTCTAAGTATTTCCTGCCCTACACTGAAAGGCAGCTATGGCTGAAATCAGTTCCTGATAAGTACCCTGGAAAATACAACCAAACTGCGTGTATATAACTGTGAGACTAAACACAGGGCTAGATGTCATGGGTTCTTTTTTTCTCCATGCCACACATCCAAAGCCCAACATACAGAAAATCAAAAATCTCAAATCTCTCTCTCTCTCTCTCTCCTATCTTCTATCTTTTCTCTCTCTCTCCTGCATGTGTTTATGTGTGTAATTTTGATCAGGACTGGGGACCCAGCAGGCCCTTACATCTATTTGTCTGTGTATGAATTTTGGCAATAGGGGAGGCTATATGTAGCTGAATCTGCTATCTATCCATGTATGTATATAAGGCTTTGCCTATGGAGGGGAAAATGGCAGGAACTGACAGCATGTCTGTCCACATCACTAGACTTACACAGACACTTTAATGTGTTTATTTTCTCCTGTGCTAATATTCCTTACTAGGTAAAAGAACTTACCACGTACACAAATGCACAGAAACACATACAAACATGATATGCTATCCAAGAGTTCCTGCCTTTTTTGCCTCTAAAGGCAAAGCTTCACACACACATCCATGGACATAGATCAGGTTAAGTTAGCTATATTCTCTGCTACATCCAAATCCAACATACACACACAAAGAAATTCAGGACCTGCTGTGTTCCCAATCCTGAAGTGCCAAATACACACACAAAGACATGTTGGAGGGAGAGAGAAAGAGATGTGGGAGAGGAGAGGGGAAGGGAGAAAAGGAGAGAAGGGGGGAGAGGAGATGAGGTGAGGTGAGGGTAAGGTAGGAGAGGAGAGAAGAGGTGAGGATAGGTTAAGAGGGGAGGAGAGGAGTGGAGAGGAGAGAAGAGGAGAGCAAAGAAGAGAGGAGGGGAGGAGAGGAGAGGAAAGGGGAGGAGAAAGGAGGATAGGGGAAGAGAAGGGAGGAGAGTAGAGGGGAAGGAAGAAGAGGATAGAAAAGGGGAGGAGAGGAAGGGGAGAGGAGGGTGAAGAGAGGAAGAGATTGGGAATAGGGGAAGAGTGGAGAGGAGTGAATAAGGGTATGGGAGAAGAGTGGAGGAGGGGAGAGAGGAGGAGAGGCAGAGGGAGGAGGAGGAGTTGACGAGAGGAGAGTGGAGTTTAAGAGATTGGAAGAACGAAGAAGAGTGGAGATTAGAGGGGAAGAGACATGAGGAGCAGAGAGTCGAGGAGATGAGAATCGAGAGGAGAGGAAAGGAAAGGAGAGGAGAGGGGAGGTGAGGGGAGGGGAGAGGAGAGGAGACGGGAGGGGAGGGAAGGGGAGAGCAGAGGAAAGGAGAGGAGAGGAGAGGAAAGGAGAGGGGAAGAGGAGGTAGGAGAGGACAGGGGACAAGAGGAGAAATGAGAAGAGAAGGGAGGAGAGGGGCGGAGAGGAGATTGGAGGGCAGGGGAGTAGAAGAGAGGATAGTGGAGGAGAGAAGTGGTGTGTAGAAGGGGGTGATGTGAAGAGAAGTGAGGGGAAGAGAGGAATGGAGTGGCAGGTAGGGGAGGGGAGGAGAGGAGAGGGAAGAAAAGGGGAGATGTGAGGGGAGACGAGGGTTGGAAAGGGGAGGGGAGGGATGGAGAGGGGAGGAGAGATGGGAAACAAACATGGAACAGGTGTCAGGTACAGTAGGTATGCCCTCATCCATAGTCAAGTCCCCTCAGACACATGTCAGATCTTTTGCTAGGTTTATTACATTTACCATATCCTTAAAACTAAAGTCTTCCTCACAAGGCTAAGTGTCCTGCCCTGCAACATCTACCAACTGGTATGTCCACCACCACACAATACACGATTTGAAACAAGGTACTATTCAGAATCACCTCTTCTATAGCCACTGACACAGTAGACACATGGGTCGTGATAGGTAATGTGAGGTATTTCTTACCTAGCAACTAAAGCACACATCAACACAGTACATGCACAACAGACACATGCAAATACTAACACACATATATACATAGACAGACAATTGCATACATACACACACATTAAAACTCCAGTACATATCAGAGTCTTCATTTATCCTCACACAGAATAACTTGCAAACAAATCTAACACACAGAATATCTTGCAAACACATCTATTTTATAAGGTTTAATATTCTCTATCTCCCCACCTCTCTCTCTCTCTCTCTCTCTCACACACACACACACACACACACAAACTTGCATGCATGCACTCATTAAAACAATACATGTACAACAGACAAACATGCACACATATGAACAGACAGACACTTGCATGCATGCACGCACACACACACATGCCTAGAAACACTAGTACATAACAGATTCTTCATGTTATCCCCTCACAGAGAAATCTTACATACACATAAATCTTACATAAATTGGTAAGTGGCTATTCCTTCTAAGTATTTCCTGCCCTAGAACTAAATCAGCTATGGCTGAATATCTGTACCTGCTGCATACCCTCATGAATACAAAAAAACTGAGGGTATAAATCTGTGAGAATAAGCATGGGATACTCTCATGACCTTTTTGTTTCTCTCTCTCTCTCTCTCTCTCTCTCTCTCTCTCTCTCTCACACACACACACACACGCACACACACAAAGAAACACAGACATTTGCATGGATGCATGCAATACGCATGCTTGAATATATCAGTTCGTATCAAGTACTTCATGTTAATTCCATCACAGAGAAATCTTACATACATATGAATCTCTAAGAAATTGTTAAGTGCTATTCCTTCTAAGTATTCCCTGCCGTACACCAAAATCAGATGTGGGTGAATATCTGTTCCTGATAAGAAGCCTCATACATACAACCAAACTGAGGGTATAAATCTGTGAGAATAAACACAGGGCTAGATGTCATGGCCTCTTTGTTTTTCTTTGCCATACATCCAAAGCCCGACATATAGGAACTCAATCTCGCTCTCTCTCTCTCTCTCTCTCTCTCTCTCTCTCTCTCTCTCTCTCTCTATATATATATATATATATATATATATATATATATGTCTGTTTCACACAAACACACACACATCCAAATCCACACAGATCTCATTATCTCTTCCTGTGAGGTACTACTTCTCATAAACACAAATCAACACATAACCCAAAGATAAGACCAGCTAGGTTTTCCCTGTCTGCTTTACATAGATGTGTCTTTCACACTTTAGTTCTCTGATCCTGTTAGGTCCCCTTTTCCTATAGTGAAAATTCAACATATTCGTACACGTCTCCATATCTTGTTCTAGGACATGATCCTTCCCTACAACCAGAGTCACACATGATCATAACTAGGTGTTCCATCCTCCTGCGTATCCCCATATTCATACAAGGCACTGTCAAGTTCTGTTATCTATCTATTCCAGCTTCACACACATGGTGGCATAGCAGGTCCTGCATGGTTCACCCTTCCCTACAGCCAGGTGACAGGTGCCTCTGCGTATCACTTTGTCTATAAATAGAGCTTATCATATGGAGATATGTTCAGGTCCAGGTAATGTCAGGTTATCTATAGTATAGTCCACAGATAAAAACACACACATACATACACACTATTACATGGTGTCTGATAGTCCTCAACTAGAGTAGCACACTAGATATACATACATATAAACACAGACAATCACACACTCATACAGATACAATATACATACACCCACACAGATGCATATATGTCAGGGTATAATAGGTATCCCCTTCCTTACAGCTAAAGGCCCACTCTCAGGCCTATGTTTCTAGTCCTGCCTGTTTCCCCTATATTATACAGATCATAGACACTGGATGAGTTCTCATGTCATGATAGGTTTTTTTTTTCTTTATCTACGCCTATATGTACCAACATGTGTACTTGATCAGTAGTGATCAGTACCCTATACTCAGTACAAAATTCTCTCTCTCTCTCTCTCTCTCTCTCTCTCTCTCCCTCTCTCTCTCTCTAACTCACACACACACACACACACACACACACACACACACACACACAGCACAAGTCCAGGATTTATAGGCAATGCATCACAAATATCTGCATGTCTGTGTCTGACTCTTCATATCGATTCTTCCCTGAATGGAAAACTGCCCCAAATGTGGCTACTTGTATGCTTCTCTGGTTCCACACTCACCCACAACTCCTACCTCAGCCTACAGCTTGATGTGAATTTCTATACTTATCCTCCACTCTAACAAAAGTCCCACCAAGGTATCAAGATGCTGGTCTTCCTGTGTTTCCTCTCCTGCAGCCACAGTCTCTTACATACACATGAATGTTTAACAACTATCACATATGTCCTCCCACACATCCAAAGCCCTACAAATACAAGCATAGTTTGGTTTCAACTCCTACTAAATATCACGACCACTACAGTAAAATCTTACTTACACATATACATCTAATTATCCAGCCATCCCAGGTAGCTTCTCCCTGTCTCTTCCTCCATGTTTTATACTCGCATCTGAAGAATGGACGCTAAGAACAGTCTATGCAAAGAACTTTCACATTTGTCTTTCTGCATGTGGACTCATTCGCATAATATGATCTATTCTTAATCCATGCATTTTCTAAGAAGATGGCTCACTAATGAAAAACCTTAATATGCTGAGCATCTGAAAGTAGGCTTGTGACTTTGCAGTTGGTGACCAGTCACAGGACTTATTTTCTTGTTGAATCATGTGGGAGACTACAACCCACTGTTGCTGCCTTCACCCTATCAAATTGGTCTGAAGTAGTATAAGTATACTGAGCAAGATAGTAGGATTTCTCTATGTTTTCTGCCTCAGCTTCTGCTTAATTTCCTGCCCAAACTTCCCTAAGTGACAGACGTTGATCAGAACATGTAAGCCAAATAAACTCTTTCTTCCCCACATTGTTTTTGTCATGATGTCTATCAGCAAAGGAAAAAATAGTAGGTCAGTGACTGAGGAGCATCCTCAATCTTAGGATCTTATTGCTGCCACTTCCGCAGCTCTGGGATAAAGCTATGTACTACAACACTAAAAAGGTGAATACAATTCCAAAGATGAAACAGATGTAATGGAGAAAGTAAATTACTCTCTAAACAAATACTATTCAAGAATCAGAATATTATAGAGGAAGCTGATCAGAGAACGTATTTTAAAAAAGATGACATGAAAGATTTTTGAAGAAGGGTTGTAGAAAACAAGAAATATGGCACTTGAAGAATAGAGACCTAGGGAAGGAATTTGACTTTACTTTTGATATATGAAGAAGACGGGTTTTCTCTTTGCCAACAAGGCTAGGTGTCAGTCCCTACTGAGAGAGGGTAAACCAGTTTCCTCCTGAACAAGCTCCGACATAGTTTATTCAGTCCCTAGATAAACAGATGAAGAAAACAAAGCTAAATGGACTCAATAGTTTAGAAAAAAATGTGTTTATATATGTATACAAATCCATACATATATCTGCATGAAACTCATGTAAGAATCCATATTTTATGCAGGAATACATGGGATAACCTGAGGCACAATGAGGATAGAAAAGTGGCAGGATAGATTTAGATGAAGTCTCTAATGTGTCCTTCTCAAAAAACACAAAAAGTCTAACATCTTTAAAAAACTGGTGGCAGATTGAGCAGGAATACTCAGAACTTAGAATAATTACCTCCAAAATTTGAGGAATTTCTCCAAGTTTCCAAAGTTTGAGAAAATACATGAATAGAATAATTTGGAATTTGCTACAACTGAGATACAGAGATTTTTGGATTAAAATCACCTATCACAAAAGCGGTTTTAGGAATAAGGAGAAAGTAACCAAAATAGGTTATATTTTGAATTGTTTTAATTTTAGGCTTTTGATGACCAGTGTAGGTATAATAGGCCATGGCAAGCTGATGATGTACCTGTCAATTTTGCAAAGTAAAGGCTTTTACATAGACCTAAGTACTGACATTCAGGAAGAGAGGGAACTATCAGGAATATGTCAGCACACATTCAAGTGGAGGCAGCAGGAATTTTAAGTGAATCTTGCTTCTCATTTCAGAATCTTAGTTGTTTAAAGGTAGAAATCTTTGGGTTCTTCTGACGGTCCATTTTGGGTGATCCCAGGTCAACAGTGCACAGATTAAGTCCTGAAGACCCTTTCACTCAGGACAGACTGGAAACAAATCCCATCTTCATAAACCAAGTCTATTATCAGAACTGAAACGACACCCTGGGAGGGAAGAAGTGTAGTTGTGATATGGCCTAGCTGAGATATCCTTTCAAAATAGCAAAGAAGCTAAGCCTCCTTAGGTAAACCTGCTCTCACATGCAGTCCAAGTGAGTGCCAAACCATTGCAGAGCAGACACAGGTTACCTGAATTTATCGTGAACAATGAGGGCATCCAGATTGTTGACACAATCTAATTGGCGCAGTTCTGTCCATGTGACCAATCAGGCCTTAGCTCAGGATACACAGTAAAAGTAAGGTGTCGAAACGACAGCTGTTGTCACTCCTGTGAGGCTGTAGGCAGAGTTATTACTTATTGGACACCTGTGTAGTGTACACAGACTGAGAATGAAGCCACAAATTTGGAGGAGTCGTTTCTACCTATTCAACACCAGGTACAGTCTGATTGGATGCTCTCCTCCAAGACTATTTTGCTTTAATTGAATCCAAAATGGTCTCTTTTGTTTTCAAAACGACTTTAGGGTGGGGACTAGGCTACTCGCCCATATTACTAATATCTGAAGACTCTGAAGCACAAGCTTACATTTTGAACAACCTAGGGAAACTCTTGTCTAAACATTCTGTGCTTGTTAGACACCCAGGAACCTGTCACAACCCTTGTGACCATCCTTTGGAGACTGTTTTCATCTTATTCCATGTCCTCATCCTCAGTGGCCTGTCTTAATGTTCCCTCAACATTTACATTTTGAGTCTGGCATGTTAAACACAATAAAGTTATCTTACTTTATAGCTTTTATCTGGAAAAATGATTAAATTTCGTTATTGGACCTAACTTTTTTTATCCTGTATTCTTTTCATATGGTTTTATTGTCAACTTTCAATTTATAATTGTTCTTCTCTTCTTCAGTAAAGAACTGAGCTTTTGCACGAATATGGCCTTCTTCATGTATTGTTTAACTTGCTGGATAATTTCAAGTACTTTCAATATGTATTTTTATGATTATTATAATTTCTGTTTATTTTAATTTAGAGTTATTATGTCCTATCAATTTATTTTGCTATGTATGTATTTGTCACAATCATCCATATGAAATTCAGAGGAAACATATGGTTAGAAGTCAGTGTTTTTTTTCAAAGATTCGGGATCAACGGAGAAGCTCAAGTCATCATGTCAGGTTGTAGGCTTCTTTAGGCTTTGTAATACCTTTGGAAACTCTCTCTCCCCTTTCCCCTTATCGAGTAGTTGGACGAATATTATTGCTACCTCTATTAAAATCAGGTAGAATCCATCAATGAATGCATTCATACCAGTCTGTTATTTTATTGACATTTCACCACTGAAAGTCCTTTATACAATATATTTTGATAACTTTCATCCTTACCCCACTCCTTGCAGGTCCTTTAACCTGCCTTGCCGTATATATTCTGGTTTTCTTTCTGCAAGAAAACAAGTCAAAAGAAAAGTCAAAATTTCCAATACATACATATAAGATATCCTGAAAGAAATGCAAGGTGAGTATTTCTTCATTTCCCTGGTATAGAGTGGACACATGACTTAGATTGCAGTCTTAAAACTACTTTTTGATTATATCCCACATCAGGAGTCAGAGGGTCAGACCTAAACATGAATTGTGACTATAGATTAGAAGCATTCTTTTAGGATTCTCTTGTTAAAGTTACATTGGAGTTGTCATGGACACTATCCATGTAGAACCAATGATGTAACAAAGAGTGGTCACTCAGAAAGTACGGAATGCCAGGGCTTATCTGAGGGTTTCATGGCTGAAGGCAGCACTGAGACCACTAATTTTCATCTAATTATATTGGAGAGGTATCTGTGATGTGGTTTATCCTTGACACTGATGCACAGTAAGATAAGCATGAGGCTGCTAGAGTCAACAATTCTCAACGCCCAGGGACGTGGTCATTAATCTCATAATGCAGAGGAACAAAGGTAAGGGGACACACAACGGAGTCATGGATTCAGAGTGATCTTGGGATAAATTGTGTCAAGTAGCTCATCTCTTTTCTCTCTGTCCCCTAACTGTTATGGGGGAACAGTTTGTGTATAACGGGTGAACATCATCTTACCTCTGTATGCAAAATAGTCACTGCAACTGGCAAGATACTTAGTCTGTACTGGGTTGAAGAACCACGAAAACGAGAGTACACACAGCCTTACAAGGAAAACCAGACTGGAGTGGCAAGCCTTCTTCTTTATGTGGCCATACCTGCTCTACATCAGTGGTGATTACTAAGGCAAGTATCATTTTGCTATACTTTACTGAACGAAGTGCCTGGGAGAGGGAGACTTGGGTGCTGTAGCCAGGGCAGTGAAACCCAGGAGATACAAGCAGTGAGAAACGTGGGCTTCAGACTCATAGGACAGACTCAAAGAAGGCAAATCTCAGTTTAAACTATTGTGATGTTTATTTTGAGATTTTTATCTTGGGACTAACGAGGACTTTCCCTGATACCAAAGCAAGTTGCTATCTTTAACATCAGACCAGAGAAAGCAGAAGTCAGATGAGTTTCAGACACCCACAACCATCACTTCCCTCCTTTACCGCCTCTCTGTTGGATGGTGCAAGGACAGAGTCCATTATTATCAGCTACTTGAAGGAGGAACTACCCACACTTCATCCCAATGATGTCAACAGGTGTCCTCCTCACGGAGCACAAAGCTGAGTCCTTAGATGCTCTTCTGGACATAACATATTTGGTTGGCACAATTCTTAAAGTACACCCACTGGCTGCTTGACACAGCCACGATGAACAGTCTGGTAGAGGTGGGCCACATGGAGTTTCCCAAAACAAATCCAGATGTCTTATTGGTCACCTTTCTCTCCTATTATCTGCAGCATTTTTGGGACATCATCTTTCGTGGAAGCTCATTTTCACCAAGTATGTATCCTGTCTAATGTAGACAAGAGGACGTGAGATGAGGTGCAGGAAGCAGAGTGCCTATGTTTAGATATGTTGGTGGGAAAACGCTTTTATTCCTTTGTTCCCAGAGCCTGGTGCCTAAAAAGTTTCAGTATAACATGAGAAATCACTCCCTGCCTTTTGATGCCCCTGATGAAACCCTAATGATATTGGACTAGGGAAGGTCACCTTGGACAACAATGAGCATTTTACTGCCTCTTTAGTCCCTGAATTTCATAAAGTAAACCTGCCATTATATGCCATACCACAGATCTTGTACATGTGGCTGTGGAACTCTCATCCAGTTTCCTCACAGATCTACAATATTCCTTCTCTTGTAGCTGCCTGGTCACATCCTGAATCGTTTCAGTGGAGGATTCCTAACCTGAGGACTTGCACAATCGGCCGTGGTGTCAGTGATTCGTAATGTCAACTATGAGTTCGGGAAAGCTCAGAAGATCTACAGAGTTTCAGGAGGACATTCTGTGCAGGGCAGTGAGATGGCTCATGTTCCTGGATCCAGTTACAGAACCTGCTACAATTGTCATCAAGATCTGAGGATAACAGAAGTATCCCCTAGGACAGCCGTCCAATGTATGTTACTATTAAATCTGCAGCATACATTCATGCTGTGTATTTTTGGATAGTGTAAAAATGTCACCTATGCCTCTCTTTCCTCAGAGATGACCCTGGAAAACTACCTGAGCAGAGAAAGAACATGCCACTACAGCGCCTTGGGACACACGAGTGCATGTGCTTGGACCTTCTCTCTCAGGCCACCAATCAAACGATCATAGTGCACTTGACGTCAGTCACTTAGACTCTTTCCTAATGCTATTGGATGGGGAAAATGCACAAACAACAAATACCAAAGTACCAAAGTAGGTTTCCTGCTGAATTGACACCAATTGGCTAAAAGAACATTTACTTTTTTTTATGCAAAGGACTCTAAACTCACATAGACCACTGTTTCTCCACTCTTGTGACTGTTGTTAAGCTGAAAGAACTTTTCTCAGATAGACTTGAAACATGTCAATCTGCTACCTAAGCACTAAACGTGACATCCATCTGGGTTTAATCCTAAAAGTGATGGCAGGGGACTGGAGCAATTCATCCAGACCCTGCACTTCTGGCTCCAGCCCTTCACAAAGTCTCAGAGATCCACAGAGGTGGAGAGGGACAAAACAGAGATGGAAACAGGAATTCAAACACAAATCCCAGCAAGAGACCCACCTACATCATATCAGCTGATTTTAGCAAGGACACCATGAGAAATCAAGGCAGAAAAAATGATCTATCCACAAAAGTCTGCAAGTATGCACAGGCAAACAACAAGGAAGCCATTAGAAAACTGAACACAAATTCAATTACTACAGCTGACCCCCATGCAAACATTACAAAATTCACATAAGAGATGCAGAAGAGATCCACATAAGTTTGAGCATCATAAGGAAGAAGACAGAGACAGCACAGAAGATGAACTCTGGCCACACGAGCTTTAATGACATTAGCCAAGAAAATACAAAAGCTGAAGCATGGCTGAGGGAGACTGTATCGTAGGACATCTAGAGAAAGCCTGGACACTGTTGTCACAGCCCAGCAGACAACAAATACCTCTTCTAAGACAAGAATATGGTTAAGTGCTATGCAGCATGAAGGAGTATCCAGGCTGACAACCAGAAGCTCAGCACTCTTACACACATGTGACCCTCAACATTACTGCATGAAGATATGGTAAAGCAGCAGAATGAAGATTCTCCAAAGCTGAGGGCTCATTTCCCCCTCTGACAGTCAACTATACTCTTGACTATCAAACACCTCAGTCCAGGAGAAAAGGGATGCTGAGCATAGCACAGATGTAAGCCATGCTTGAGCTCATGAGTCTCCATGCTGCTGCTGGAGGCCAGAGAGACTAGAGCTGCACATTCCCTAGCACTGCTCCACTCTCAATGCTAAATGTCAACCCATGCAGACCACACCACCCTTGCTGCCTCAAAATGAATACATGGAGCCAGGCTGTTCTGACACCCACATATATCCCAAAACTGCTAGCTGTCAGACCCTGATGGACATGCTCAGCTCACAAACCACGTATCCATTTAGATATCAGCCCTTACCTGAACTTTTCTTACCCTTACACTCATATATTGTCATCCATATACATTATGATGGCAGTTCCGGATGTTCCTTTCCCAACAACTCCCACACCAGTAGTAGTAAAGATCCTACACAAATGTCCCCTCCCATCTGCTGTGCTAAACAGCATTGCTAGTAATTGGCACTGCTTGACATTGCCTGCCTGATACCATCTCAATGCATTGGGTGGTGTTAGAACCAGCTGGATACCAGCTCTCGACAGCCCTATATGAGTTCTTCCATATCAGGCCTTTCAGGACCCCAACCATGAAGCCCTATATATCTAAATAATCTATATCAAATTAAATTAGAACACACTCCTACCTCACCTACAAGTCACTTCTTAGTGCTGCTACACAGAAACTGCACCTGCTTGTCACTCAGGGCCCAATGATGTTTCATAGGTCATGCTGAACCATTGCCTGCTACAGCCCTGCAGTCCATGTGTGATATAACCAGGATGAAATATTCTGAAGAGTCCTTTGCCTCCTTGTGTAAATGAGGAGAATTAAGATTATGAGGTGATGAGCAGAATCTGAAAACTATCTTGAACACACAGTAGTATTCCAGAGTTGGTTGTCCATTTGAGAATGAAATCTAGTTGTTTATATGTGGTGCATATTGGGGTCCTCATAAGGATTGATGAAATGGCGGTGTATGTTTATGATAGTGGTGTGTAGCATGGCCTGATACATAGCCTTTAATGTGGAATGGAGTGAAGGTGACCAGCTGCTCCTGATTTCCAGCACCCAGTGTCAGCATCATGAAGACACCTGTGTCACCTGGCACTCTACTTGAGGGAGGGAATGGTCTGGGAGAAGACATAGAAAAACATATATGGAGCAGGCAGAAGGCAAATGAGTTACAGCAGAACCTGATACTGCCAGTCTATTTAGGCTGTTAGTCTGAGGAAGGCAGAGGAGAGTCTAGCAATGCCTAAAGAGCAGTTGTGATTCTTGCCAGTATGTGTGGGGCTCTGGCAGTCACGGAAGGGATATCAAACAGGCCTGAACATGGGGGTAAATATTGTGTGTGTCAGAGATTCATAGCTACAGTTTTAGAAGAGTGGTGGAGAATGTTGTTCAGTATACCCTAATAATATTTTAGATTTTAGATTAAGTGGCGGTTGGGTCACGTCCTTGAAAGATTGAGAGAATGTACAATATGAGGGTTGCGTTTGACCAATTCAGCTGACATGATGTGTAAGTGTGATTCTGGCGTTAGGTGTGTATCTGATAAGCTCAGGGACATGGCATTGGATAGACTTGATAGAGCCACAGGAAGAAGCTTTCAAGTAGGGACTGATAGGTAGGATTGCAAGAGTGGAGGTGGTGTGTACAGCATGAGAACTTCCATTTTATCTGTAGTGTCAGGGAGCATATGGAGTTTATCCTGGCATGGTGAACAACAATGTATTTTGCGTGGCTGTGGGGAGGTCCAGGTGTGGTGTGTGGTGTGATGAGAGCTGACATCTCTTACACTGTGTGGGAAGGAGATGAGCTTCACCTTGATTCAAACAATAGCACTGTGGTGCATGGTATACTAAATTGGAAAAAACAGTAGAAACTGAACCTAGATACTTGTGTGTGCAGTGTATGTTAATTCACGTTAACACCTTACTTACATACACTGTCAGTTGAAGGACACCAATGACACCCCTACCTGCAATCACCATACAGTCTTCTAGGTATTGAGCCTAGCTAGTCAACTCCCTCCCCAACTGTCCCACAAGCAGTGACATGTTCTGGGCTTTTTTCACATTGCTCTACCCAGAATGTCAACTCAGATACTGTGTAAGGTATCAGGATCTGTTGGACACCCAACTCCTTTCAAGGAAAGTCTCACATGTACAGCTTGTTTCAAATACTATTAGAATCCTCGTGCATCAACATCCCACACCAGGTATAATCCAGCGTTAGACACTATGACCATGCCACCTCCCTTATACTGCCAGCTGTCGGACTTTAATGAGAAACAAACACAGCACACACAGAGACTAAAATCCATTTCTAAGCATTGGTACATTCAAAGCTTCCCACAAAACCTAACACCAACTTCTAGGTATCAAGAACAAACCCTCATGCATTCCTCACATGCATTCCTTGGTCTGGATCCTGAATATCACCCACAGAGTTCCACTTTAACAGTTACTTATCAGGGCACACAAGACAGTCTCTTGCCATTGTAATGATTTTACTGGTAGTTATTGAGCCTCACTTGACACCCTGAGATCCCTGAAGATTCATATACGCCAGTACGTGTCAGACCATCTTGAATATCATATCCACCAACACAAACAACACTGGTGTATCAGGACACACTGGATGCCATATCACTTCTACCTAAACACACCTGAATAGCAGACCTGCTGGGTACTCTAACACTCATGACAGTCCTAAAAATCTTGCTGGATTACCTGAAATGCAAACATCGCCCTGCAACTGCCACACTTGCACTGCTAGGTACCAGGCTCTGCTGACACCCTAAATGGCTCACACACACTAACATAGCAGGCTCTCTTGGACATCACATCCCAACTGCCAACATATTGCCCCTGCATCATCACAACTTTATTGATACCAGGTCATCTATACAGTAACATACACTTAGAGATGTGATGATTGGCTTGACTCCACAATCTTCTTCTCTTCTCTCTGGCATACAGTGTAATTCATCAAACACTTTGTCCATAATACTAGCCCTGTGACCACACATCCACGACTAGATATTGGGTCCTTTTTGACCTTCTACACCAGATTGACAGCTACCAGACCATGATGGGATAATCTCTCCCAGTAACATCTTGTACATTTGCTAGGAGAGGAGAGGAGAAAAGAAGGTAGGAGAGGAGAAGGGAGTGGAGCAAAGGAAAGGAGAGGAGAGAAGAGTAGAGGAGAGGAGAGAGGAAGAGAGGACAGGAAGAGAGGACAGTGGATGGTAGGGTACAAGAAGGGAGGAGAGGCAAGGGAAGGGGAGGAGGGGGAGGAGAGGAGCGGATGGTAGAGGTGCTGGTAGATGGAGAAGAAAAAAAAGAAGGGAGGGGAGGGAAGTGAGGTGAGGAGAGGGGGAGGAAAAGTGAGGAGAGGGAAGGGAGGGTAGGAGAGGGTAGGAGAAGGGGGAGATGTGAGTTGAGAAGGGAGAAAAGGGGAAGGAAGTGGAGGAGAAGGAAGGAGAGGAGGGAAACAAAAGTATCTTGGAATAGGAGAAAGAGATCTTGGTCTCAGGACCTGTAGGTATGCCTTCACCCATAGTCAAGGCCCCTTCTGACACTTGCCAGATCTGGAAGCCAGGTTTTACCACATTTACCATTTCCTTACAACTAATGTCTTCCAGGAAAGGGTACGTATCATGCTGTGCAAGATTTGCCAACTGGCATGTCCATCACCACCCAGTACATGATTTGGAACAAGATTCTTTCAGAATCCCCTCTTCTATAACCTCTATCACAGTATACCCATGGGTGGTGATAGGTAAGGTGAGGTATTTCCCACCTAACAACTAAAGTACACATCAACACAATACATGCACCACAAATACATATGCATACACACACACAACATATACATACACACAGAAACTTGCACTCATGTACACACACACATGCATGAACACACAAGTACATATCAGATCCTTCATGTTATCCCCTCACAGGAAAATCTTGTATACACATCTGTTTTGTATATTTTAGTATGCTCTTTCTCTGTCTCTGTCTCTCTCTCACACAAACACACACAGACACATATACACAGACACAAACACACACACAAACACATACACTTACATGCATATATGCCAATATGCATACATGAATACACCCATTGTATCAATTTTTTTTTGTTTTCCACACACAAATCTTACGTAAATGCTAAGTGGCTATTCCTTCTAAGTATGCCCTGCCCTACACTGAAATACAGTTATGGCTGAATATCAGTTCCTGGTAGGTACCCTGCAAAATACAACCAAACTGCGGGTATATAAGTGTGAGAGCAAACACGGGGCTAGGTGTCATGTCCTCTTTTTTTTCTCCTTGCCATACATCCAAAGCCCAACATATAGGAATTCAAACTCTCTGTCTCTGTCTCTGTCTCTCTCTGTCTCTGTCTCTCTGTCTCTGCCTCTCTCTCTGTCTTTCTGTCTCTCTGTCTGTCTCTCTTTCTCTCTGTCTCTGTCTCTCTGTCTCTCTGTCTCTCTGTCTCTCTCTCTCTCTCTCCTGCATGTGTTTGTCCGTCTAATTTGGTTATTCATGACTGGGAACCTAGTCGACCCTTACGTCTATTTGTCTGTGTGTGGATTTGGCTGTAGGGGAAGCTATAACTAGCCGAATCTGCTATCTATCCATGTATATAAGGCTTTGTCTATGGAGGGGAAAATGGCAGGAACTGACAGCATGTCCGTCCATGTCACTGGACTTACACGGACATTTTAATATGTTTATTTTCTCCTGTGCTTACTAGGTAAATGAACATACCACATACACAAATGCACAGAAAGACATTTAAAAGATGATATGCTATCTGACAGTTCCTGCCTTTTTTGCCTCTAAGGTCAAAGCTTCACACACACACATGGACACAGATCAGATTAAGTTAGTTATATCCTCTGCTACATCCAAATCCAACACACACACGAAGAGATGTCAGGACCTGCTGTGTTCCCGGTTCTGAAGAGCTAAGTTACACAAATGAATACATGCTGGTGGGAGAGAGAAAGAGAACTGAGAGAGAAGAGGGGACGGGAGAGGAGAGGAGAATGGGGGAGGAGAGAAGATGTGAGAGGAGGATAGGGTAGGAGAGGAGAGAAGAGTGAGGATGGGGAAGAGAGGGGGAGGAGAGGAGAGAAGAATGAGGATGGGGAAGAGAGAGGAGAAGAGGAGAAGGGAGGGGGCAGATGAAAGGGAAAGGGAGGAGGGAGAGGAGAGGGGAGCAGAGGAGGAAGAAGAGAGGAGAGGATAGATGGGAGGGGAGAGGGAAAGGGGAGGAGAAGAGAGGGAAGGTGAGAGGGAAAGGGGAGGATCAGGGAAGAGAAGAGAGATGGGAGGGGAGAAGAGGTGAAGAAAGGAAAGGAGAGGGGCATAGAGGGGAGTAAAGGTGAGGGCAGGAGAGGATATGAGAGCACAGAAAATAAGAGGAGAATTTAGGAGAGGGGAGGAGAGGGATGAGGAGGAGATGTGAGGAAAGAAGAGGCGAGTAGATAGGAGGAGAAGAGAGAGCAGAGGAGGGGGCGAGGAGAGGGGAGGAAACATAATGAGAGGGAAAGAGAGAGTAGATGGAGAAGAGGGGAGTGGAGGAAAGGGAGAAGGGAGGAGAGGAGAGAGGAGGGAAGTTGTGAATAGAAAGTGTGAGTAGTGAGTGGATTAGAAGGGGGGAGAGTAGAGGAGAGGAGTGGGTAGTTGAAGACAGGGTAGATGTAGAATAAAAGCAGATAAGGGAGGAGAGGAATGAAGATGGGAGGAGAGGAGAGGAGGACAGAGGGAGCAAAAGGGAAGATGAGATTGGAGTAGAGGAGCAGAAAGGAAAAGGTAGGGGAGGAGGGGAGAGGGAAGAAAACTAGAGGGTAGGGGAGTATTTGAGGGGAATGAGAGGAGAGGGGAAATGAAGTAGAGGAAATGGGTGGAGGTGGGAGTAGAGGGGAGGAAAGGAGAGTGGAGAAGCAAGGAGGGGAGGAGAGGAGCAGGGAGGAGAGTGGTGGAAAAGAGAGGAGAAGGGAGGAGAGAAGAGGAGGAAGGGAAGTAGAGGAGACGGGAGGAGATGACAGGGGATAAGAGGGAGGAGAGGGGAGGGGAGGAGAGGAGCATGGAAGCGAGTTGGAGGAGAATGGAGGAGGAGAGAGGGGAGAAGAGAGGGGAAAAGAGGAAAGGGGGATGAAAGGAGAGGAGAAGTTAGGGGTGGAGAAGAGAGGAGAGGAGGGGAAAGGGGAGGAGAGAGGGGAAAGAAAAGAATCTTTAAAAAAGGGAAAGGGATCTTGGTGTCAGGTCCAGTAGGTATGCCCTCACCCATAGTCATTCCCCACACAGACACACACCAACTACTATTACCAGGTTCTGCTTCATTTACCTTATCCTTACAACTAATGTCTTTCATACAGGGCTAAGTGTTATGGCATGCAAGATCTGCAAACTGGTATGTCCACTACCACCCAATACATGAGCTGTAACAAGAGACTTTTCAGAATCCCTTCTTCTCTAGCCACTGATACAGTAGACACATCGGCGGTGATAGGTAATGTGAGGTATTTCCTAAAAACTAAAGCACACATCAACACAATACATATAGCACAGACATACACACACACACAAACACACCACACACGCACAAACACACACACACACACACAGACACTTGCATACCTGTATGCAAATACACATGCATGAATATATCAGTTTGTATCAAGTACTTCATGTTATCTCCTCACAGAGAAATCTTACATATGCTTAATGTTACATAAATCAGTAAGTAGTGGCTCTTCTAAGTATTTCCTGCCTTACACTGAAAGGCAGCTATGGTTGAAATCAGTTCCTGATAAGAACCCTGGAAAATACAACCAAACTGCGTGTATATAACTGTGAGAGTAAACACAGGGCTAGATGTCATGGGTTCTTTGTTTCTCCTTGCCATACATCCAAAGCCCAACATACAGAAAATCAAAAATCTCTCTCTTCTATCTTCTATCTTCTCTCTCTCTCCTGCATGTGTTTGTGTGTGTAATTTTGATCAGGACTGGGGACCCAACAGGCCCTTACATCTATTTGTCTGTGTATAAATTTTGGCCATAGGGGAGACTATAACTAACTGAATCTGCTATCTATCCATGTATATACGGCTTTGCCTATGGAGGGGAAAATGGCAGGAACTGACAGCATGTCCATCCACATCACTAGACTTACATGGACACTTTAACGTGTTTATTTTTTCCTGTACCAAAATTCCTACTAGGTAAAAGAACTTACCACATACACAAACACACAGAAACACATACAAAAATAATATTCTATCTGAGAGTTCCTGCCTTTTTTGCCTCTAAAGGCAAAGCTTCACACACACATCCATGGACACAGATCAGATTAAGTTAGCTATATCCTCTGCTACATCCAAATCCAACACACACACGATGAGATTCAGGACCTGCTGAGTTCCCAATTCTGAAGTGCCAAGTTACACACACAAACACATGTTGTAGGGAGAGTGAAAGAGAGGTGGGAGAGGAGAGGGGATGGGAGAAGAGGAGAGAAGGGGGGAGGAGAGATGAGGTGATATGAGGGTAAGGTAGGAGAGGAGAGAAGAGGTGAGGATAGGTTAAGATGGGAGAAGTGGAGGGGAGAGGAGAGAAGAGGAGAGCAAAGTAGAGGGGAGGGGAGGAGAGGAGAAGGAAGGAGAGGAGAAAGGAGGATCAGGGAAGAGAAGGAAGGAGAGGAGAGGGAAGGGGAGGAGAGGATAGAAGAGTAGAGGGGAGGAGGGGTAGTGGAGGGGGAAGAGGGGAAGAGAGTGGGGATAGGGGAAGAGAGGTGAGGAGAGGGGAGGGGGAAAAAGGAGGAGAGTAGAGGGGAGGAGGAAGGGGAGAAGACTGGAGTAGGCAAGAGAGGAGGAGAGGCACGGGGACAAGGGTAGGTTGAAAGGAGAATGGAGTTTAGGAGATTGGAAGAAAGGAGAGGAATGGAGATTAGAGGGGAAGAGACAGGAGGAGCAGAGAGTGGAGGAGAGCAGTGGAGAGGAGAGGAGAGCAGAGGAGAACAGAGCATAGCAGAGCAGGGCAGAGGGGAAGAGGAGGTAGGAGAGGAGAAGAGACAAGAGGGGAGGAAATGAGAAGAGAAGGGAGGAGAGGAAAAGAGAGGAGATTGGAGAGCAGGGGAGTAGAAGAGAGGAGAGTGGAGGAGAGAAGTGGTGTGTAGAAGGGGTGATGTGAATAGAAGAGAGGGGAAGAGAGGAATGGAGTGGCAGGAGAGGGGAGGGGAAGAAAAGGGGAGATGTGAGGGGAGAAGAGGGGTGAGAAGGGTGGGGAGGGGAGGAGAGCAGAGGAGAGAAGGGAAACAAACTTGGAACAGGTGTCAGGTACAGTAGGTATGCCCTCACCCATAGTCAAGTCCCCCCAGACACATGCCAGATCTTGATGCTAGGTTTATTACATTTACCATTTCCTTACAACTAATGTCTTTCAGGAAAGGGTATCATGCTGTGCAAGATCTGCCAACTGGTATGTCCACCACCACCCAATACATGATTTGGAACAAGATACTATTCAGAATCCCCTCTTCTATAGCCACTGACACAGTAGACACATGGGTATTGATAGGTAATGTGAGATATTTCCTACCTAGCAACTAGAGCACACATCAACACAGTGCATGCACAACAGACACACATGCAAATACTAACAGACATATATACATAGACACTTGCATGCATGCACACACATACACATGCATGAATACTCCAGTACATATCAGATTCTTCATTTATTCTCTCACAGAGAAATCTTGCATACACATCAATCTTACAAGGTTTAGTATTCTCTCTCTCTCTCTCTCTCTCTCTCTCTCTCTCTCTCTCTCTCTCTCTCTCTCTCTCTCATACACACACACACTTGCATGCATGCCTGCATGCATTAGCACAATATATGCACCAGAGACACACACATGAACAGACAGACACTTGCATGCATGCATGCACACACGCATTCCTGGAAACACAAGAACATAGCAGATTCTTCATGTTATCCCTTCACAGAAAAATCTTACATACACGTAAATCTTACATAAATTGGTAAGTGGCTATTCCTTCTAAGTATTTTCTGCCCTACAGTAAAAGTCAGCTATGGCTGAATATCATTTCCTGATACATACCCTCATGAATACAACCAAACTGAGGGTATAAATCTGTGAGAATAAGCACGGGCTACTCTAATGACCTTTTTGTTTCTCTTTGTCATACATCCAAGTCCCACATATAAGAACTCAATCTCTGTGTGTGTGTGTCTCTGTCTGTCTGTCTGTCTGTCTGTCTGTCTGTCTCTCTCTCTCTCTCTCTCTCTCTCACACACACACACACACGCACACACACCAAAAAACACAGACATTTGCATGGATGCATGCAATATGTATGCTTGAATACATCAGTTCGTATCAAGTACTTCATGTTAATCCCCTCACAGAGAAATCTTACATAAATTGGTAAGTGGCTATTCCTTCTAAGTATTTCCTGCCGTACACCGAAATCAGCTGTGGCTGTATGTCTTTCCTGATAAGAACCCTTATAAGTATAACCAAACTGAGGATATAAATCTGCGAGAATGAACACAAATGTCATGGCCTCTTTGTTTCTCTTTGCCATACATCCAAAGCCCCTCATATAGGAACTCAATCTCTCTCTCTCTCTCTCTCTCTCTCTCTCTCTCTCTCTCTCTCTCTCTTACACACACACACATCCACATTCACACAAATCTCATTATCTCATTATCTCCTCCTGTGAGGTATGACTTCTCATAAACACAAATCACACACATAACCCAAAGACAAGACCAACTAGTTTTTCTCTGCCTGCCTTGCAAAGAAGTGTCTTCAGTTCTCTGATCCTGTTAGGTCCCCTTTTCCTATAGTGAAAATTCAACATATTCATACAAGTCTCCATATCTTGTCCTAGGACATGATCCTTCCCTACAACCAAAGTCACACATGATCATAACTAGGTGTTCCATCCTGCTGTGTATCCCCATATTCATACAAGGCACATGTCAGGTTCTGTTATCTATCTATTCCACCTTCACACACATGGTTGCATAGCAGGTCCTGCATGGTTCATCCTCCCCTACAGCCAGGTGACAGGTGCCTCTGTGCATCACTTTGCCTATAAATAGAGCTTATCATGTGGAGATATGTTCAGGTCCAGCTAATGTCAGGTTATCTACAGTATAGTCCACAGATATGAACACACACATACATACACACAGAGCATGTACATATGACATGTTGTCTGATAGTCTTGCCATACAGCAGCAGCACACTAGATATACATACATATAAATACAGACACTCTCACACACACACACACATACAGACAAAGCACACATACACCCACATAGATGGATATGTGTCAGGGTATAATAGGTATCCCCTTCATTACAGCTAAAGGCCAACTCTCAAGCCTATGTTTCTAGTCCTGCTGGCTTCCCCTATATTAAACAGATCATAGACACTGGATGAGTTCTCAGGTCCTGATAGGTTCTTCCTTTTGTTATCTAGGCCTCAATGTACCAACATGGGTACTTGATCAGCAGTGCTTAGTACCCTAAACCCAGTGACAAAATTCTTAATATCTCTCTCTCTTTCACACACACGCACACACACGCACACACACGCACACACATGCACACACACACACACATACACACAGTACAATCTAGGATTTATAGGCAAAGCATCACAAATATCTGCATGTCTGTGTCTGACTCTTCATATCGATTCTTCCCTGCACAGAAAACTGCCCAAAATGTGGCTACTTGTATGTCTCTCACACTCACCCACAACTCCTACCTCAGCCTACAGCTTGATGTGAATTTCTATACTTATCCTCCACTCTAACTAAAGTCCCACCAAGGTATTGAGATGCTGGTCTTCCAGTGTTTCCTCTCCTGCAGCCATAGCCTCTTACATACACATGGTTGTTTTAACAACTACTACATATGTCCTCCCACATATCCAAAGCCCTACAAATACATGAATAGCTTGTTTTCACCTCCTACTAAATATCACGACCACCATAGTAAAATCTCACTTACACATATACAACAAATTATCCAGCCATCCCAGGTAGCTTCTCCCCATCTCTTCCTCCATGTTTTATACTATCATCTGAAGAATGGACGCTGAGAACAGTCTATGTAAAGAACTTTCAACATTTTTCTTTCTGGATGTGGACTATACACACAATATAATCTATTCCTAATCTATACATTTCCTAAGAAGATGGCTCACTAAAAAAACCTTAATATGCTGAGCATCTGAAAGTAGGCTTGTGACTTTGCAGTTGGTGACAAGTCACAGGACTTATTTTCTTGTTGAATCATGTGGGAGTCTACAACCCACTGTTGCTGCCTTCCCCCTATCAAATTGGTCTGAAGTAGTATAAGTCAACTGAGCAAGACAGTAGGATTTCTCTGTTTTCTGCCTCAGCTCCTGCTTGATTTCCTGCCCAAACTTTCCGAAGTGACAGGCGTTAATCAGAACATGTAAGCCAAATAAACTCTTTCTTCCCCACATTGTTTTTGTCATGATGTCTATCTGCAATAGAAGACATAGTAGGTCAGTATCCCAAGAGCATCCTCAATCTTAGGATCTTATTGCTGCAACCTCCTCAGTGCTAGGATGAATGTATGTACTATAGTACTAAATAGGTGGATAGAATTCCAAAGATGAAACAGATGTAATGGAGAAAGTAAATAATTCTCTAAACACATACTATTAAGAATCAGAATATTGTTAAGGAAGGTGATCAGAGAAAGTATTTTCAAGAAGATGGACATGAGAGATTTTTCGAGAAGGGTTGTAGAAAACAAGAAATGTAGCACTTGAAGAATAGAGACCTAGGGAAGGAATTTGACTTTACTTTTGATATATGAAGAAGACAGGTCTTCTCTTTGCCAACAAGACTAGGTGTCAGTCCCTACTGAGAGAGGGTAAACCAGTTTCCTTGTGGGACAAGCTCTGACATAGTTCATTCAGTCCCTAGACACACAGATGAAGAAAACAAAGCTAAATGGACTCAATAATTTAGAAATAAATGTGTTTATATATGTGCACAAATCCATAAATATACCTGCATGGAACTCATGTAAGAATTCATATTTTATGCAGGGATGCAAGGGATAACCTGAGGCACAAGGAGGAAAGGAAGTGGCAGGAGAGATTTAGCTGAAATTTCTATCTGTGTTATAATGTCTAACATCATAAGAACTGGTTGCAGATTCAGCAGGAATACTTAGGACATAGAAAAACTGCATCTAGATATTTAAGGACTTTCTCCAAGTGATTGACAGTGTTTCCCAAAGTTCAAGAAAATACATGAATAAATTTTGGAACTTGCTACAACCGAGATACAGAGATTTTGGAGTTAAAATGACCTATCACAAAAGCAGTTCCAGGAATGAGGAAAGTGCAAACAAAATAGTGGTTTTGATAGGTTATGTTTTGAATTGTTTTCATTTTAGGGTATTGATAACCACTGTAGGTACAATAGGCCATGGGAATCTGATGATGTACCTTTCAATTTTACAAATTATAGGCTTTAATATAGACCTAAGTACTGACACACAGGAAGAGAGGGACTCTCAGGGAAAAGCCAGCATATAGTCAGTTAAAGGATGCTGGAATTTTATGTGAGCCATGCTTTTAGTTTCAGAATCTTAGTTCAGAAATCTTTCGGTCCTATTGATGGTCCACTTATGGGTGATCCCCAGTCAACAGTGCACAGATATTGCCTGATGACCCTTTTACTCAGAACTAATTAGAAACAGATCAAACACAAATCCCACCTTCATAAAATAAGCTGTAGTGGGAGCTGCGGGCTGTGTTCCTGCCGCCCCAGTTCCTGGTCGCCTGGCTAGCTTATGCCCCAAAATAACAACACAAAAACTGTATTCTTGTAAACACTGCTTGGCCCATTAACTCTAGCCCTTACAGGCTAATTCTCATATCCCGATCAACCCATCTCTAATAATCTGTGTAGCATCAGTCTTACCGGGAAAGATTCAGCATGTCTGACCTGGCGGCTTGCTTCATTACGTCTGCCTCTGAGAGGAGCTGCCCTGCATCTGAGCTCACTACTTCTTCCTCCCAGCATTTTGTTCTGTTTACTCCACCCACCTATGTTCTAACCTATGAGGGCCAAGCAGTTTTCTTTATTAGCCAATGACCTTCCTCCATCATTTCCCCTTTTTCTGTTTAAACAAAAAGGAAAGGCTTTCACTTTAACATTGCAAAATTACATATAACAAAACAGTTATCAAGTAAAGATTACAATATTTACATCTATTTTATCTTTATCATAACTAAGGAAAACTATAACTAATTATTCTTCGACTCCATCAAAGACTCCAGAAAGATACAATATTACCTAAGCAAACAAGAAATAAGCAACTTTCAAACTCTAGAAATAACAGAGACATCTCACTGCCTTGACAGTCACCCAAAGTTTCTCTGTACCATTGGGGCATCCATCTTCGACCTACAGGCCCATAGTTTCCAGCAGACATTTCCATGAAGCAGGAAATTTCAAAGGCAGTCAGTCACTATCTGCTGTGCCCCGCAGAATGTCTCACAGACTCTTTCATGAATCAGGAACCCCAAAAGATCATCTTACCTTTAGGCAAGTTCAGTAGTCCTCTCTCTGTGGGCTCTCTGTGTCCAGTTTATGCAATAGTCCAGGTAAGAGCAGTTTCTTGCCCAAATGGCTATCAAACTCCATAAGGTGCCTCTTTGATGCCCATCTTCTTTCTTTTTGAAGTAGATTTGTACTGTCAGGAGCAGACATGTCTCATTGTCATGAAAAACCCTAAGTTATTAAAACATTGAAAATGCCATATTCTATAATCTTTGAAAGATATGAAGAATGCCTATCTGAAATATATCTATGTACATCTAGAAAATCTAACTAACATGACTACAAACTTGACTATTATTAATGATTATCTATTAACAACCTATACATGTTACATTTTTAAATGAACTACACAATCACAATACCTTAATCAAGATCAGAAATACATACATATATACACATATAACAAAATTGACCTTAAATTTAAATCACTAAAGCAAAATCCATATCAATGCAAATTATTCAAACCTATATTATATCCCCCTTTAAATGTAAAAGAACATTTATAAACAATATTTGGGAATATGGACATAGTTATTTCTCTCCAAACTGCTTCCTGCTGAATGGGGGCACTGTTAATCAGATATTTCAGGGTATAACCTGAATGCTAGGTTCATTTCAGTCGTCAATTGAGTGAAATAATTTTTTGAAGGTGTTCACAGCAACCTTTCAGGAGGGCGTGGTCTATCATACCATATTGGGATGGAAACAATCCGCAGGGTGTCATCGTCTGTGAAAACAAAAGAAGAATCTCTTTTCCAAGTATCATATCCTTAGATCCAAATTCTGAAGTCAAGGTATTTTCAAAATATCTATGTTGGATTAGTTCAGTAGTATTTATAAACAAATATCTTTTAGCATCTGTTGTTCCTTCTTCAGCATTCAAACAATTCAAATAGAGCATAATAGCATATAGTATCAAGATTCTCATTGTATTTTCCATCTTTGTGTGGCTTTATTTTAACCTCTATTTTGTTTATTTTTACTTTTATTTTATATTCTCTGTGCATCTTTGTCCTGGAATAACTCTGTAGACCAGGCTGTCCTTGAACTCTCAGAGATCCGTCTGTCTCTGTCACCCAGGCATTGTGATTAAAGGTGTGTACTGCCACACCTTGAAGTCACAGAGGTCAATCTCCCTCTGCCTCCCAAGTGCTGGGATTAAAGGCATGCACCACCACCGCCTGGCCAAGTTGTAGTAATAAGAGCAGTGGGGCTGTGCATCCCCGGCACCCGGCCGCCCGCATGGCTTAGCTTATGCCCCGAAATAATTACACGGAAACTGTATTCTTTTAATCACTGCCTGGCCCATTAGTTCCAGTCTCTTATTGGCTAGCTCTTACATATTGATCTAACCCATTTCTAATATTCTGTGTAGCACAACGAGTTGGCTTACCAGGGAAGATCTTAACCTGCGTCTGTCTGGAGTGGGAGAATCATGGCGACTCACTCACTCGGCTTCTTTCTCCCAGCATTCTGTCTGTTTACTCCACCCACCTAAGGGCTGGCCTATAAATGGGCCAAGGCAGTTTCTTTATTAAATGAAAGTAACTCCTCCATCACCAAGTCACTTTGTATCAGACCAAATCTGCTGCTGTGGCGACTTTTGTTGCAAAACCGCAGGTACTTGAGCTTCTGCTAATTAAGGCAGTGGGGTTTCGCTGCAAACTTAGCCAAGGCAGGCAGGGAGGGGTTAATTGCTCCGGCGATCAGGCGGGGCAGAATGGGCCTATGTGGCCGAGTATATCTTGGACTCGGCCTTGGGGCCCGAGTCACAAACTAAAAAACGGCACCCGGGAGTGTGCTGTGTTAGCTAGCGGGCTACGCGCTTGAGTCCGGGGCAAAATAGCCCCATGTTGGACGCCAAAATGTAACGGCGTAAACGAATGCAGACAGATTGTAAAAATATATACAGCTTTAATGGGGAAATAGACTTACAGAACCACCATTCCCGCGGAGACCAGGAAAGCAGAAGCAAGTGCTGCGAGCATGCTTGCCAGATTTATAGGTAAACATTAGCCCGAGTCGAACACGCCCCCTAAGGGGCGGGACTTATCCCTACACAAAGCTTATTATCAAGACTGAAATGAGACCCTGAAGGGAAGAAATGTGGTTGTGATATGGCCTAGCTGAGACATCCTTGCCAAAAGGAGCAAAGAAGCAAAGACTTCAGTAGTAACCCTGCTCTCACAGAACACCACATGCAGTCCAAGTGAGTGCCAAAGCATTGTAGAGCAGACACAAGTCACCTGAATTTATCCTGAACAATGAGAGCATCCAGATTGTTGACCCATTCGGATTGGCTCAATTCTGTACATGTCACCAATCAGGACTTAGATTAGGATGCACAGTACAAGTTAGGTGTCTAAGTGACAGTTGTTGTCAGTCCTGTAAGGTTGAAGGCAGAGCTTTCACATCAGTGACACCAGTGGCAAAGGCTGTGCACACAGACTGTGAATGAAGCCACAAATTTGGAGGAGGCGTTTCTATCTATTCAACACAGGTACTGTCTGATTGGCTGCTCTCTTCCAATACTATGCTTTCATTGGACCCAAAATGATCTCTTTGTCTTCAAAACCACTTTTGAGTGGGGACTAGGCTACTAGCCCAAGTTCCTACTACCTGAAGAATCAAGAGCCCCAGCCTACATTCTAAACAACCTAGGGACACTACAAGCACAGTGTCCCTAGCCATATTGGCTAGTCCTGAATGTTACAAATCTTAGATTGCTCTGAGTTGAGGTCCCTAAAACTTAAAGGAATTTCTCTGGCTACTCAAGACAATATCACCCATGTGATGTTATTTCCTTAACTTTGTATTTTTATTATTTGAAAGTTTCAAACATTTATATAATGTATAGTGTTCACATCCATCCCCCACTTCTTCCTTGTACCCCCATGCTCAAATGCCATCTGTTTGCCAGCTTCATGTTCTCTATTTATTCATTTCTTGTTATAAACCATCTATGAAGTTTCAATATGTTTTCAGAGATAAAATATTGAGATTAAGTTGCATTATCCCTGACGGCATTGGTTAATGAACAAAGAGTCAATAAGATGGCTCAGCATGTGAAGGTTCCTGCCGCCAAGCCTGAGAGTTGATTTTAATTTCCAGGACATGGATTAACTCCTCCATCATGGTTGAAGGAGATTACTGAGCCCTACATGTGTCCTCAGAACTCCATATGTATGTCGTGGTACCCATGTACCCCACCCTATCACACACAAATTTCAAGCAATAAAACACAACTTTTTTTTTTTGGTTTTTCGAGACAGGGTTTCTCTGTGGTTTTGGAGCCTGTCCTGGAACTAGCTCTTGTAGACCAGGCTGGTCTCGAACTCACAGAGATCCACCTACCTCTGCCTCCCAAGTGCTGGGATTAAAGGCGTGCGCCACCACCGCCCGGCAAAACACAACTTTTTAAAGTACACAGATTACACAATCATTTTTCCATGCTCTACTAGTTAGAAAATAAAGAATAGTCTTATGTATAATATGTTAAAGAGAAATCAAAGGTCAAATAAATATTGAAATATGTATAGTGGTTTAATATTAACTGAAAATTTAATATGTATTGAGAAAATTGAAGAAAAGGTTTTAGTTTCTACAATGTATTAAGTTTTGAAGTAGTATCAAGCCAAGATACTCTCTCAGGCACATGGAAGTCAGTATGATGGAAGCCTCTTTTTTTCCACAAACCAGCTTCACAGTTTTGTTATCCAGCAAGGATACCAAGAACTAGTACCAAAACCTATTGCCTGGTTTGGCATTACCAGGATTAGAGAAGGAAGAAAAACTGTTAGTCAACATTGTAGCCAAAGGCTACAACTAAAAAAAGCTTATGATGACTGGGGCTTCAATGATGTGGGCAGACTAGAATGTTGTAAGTATCTTGGGCTGCCTTTAGCTTCCTTTACAGCCATTATTGCCACCACTGCATGTAACCTAAAGTTATAGGAGTGTTGTGTAAATTGTTTGGAAAGACGCCTAGCTTCCACAAAGCCCAAAGCTAAGAATGTCACAGATAACAAACATAGAACTTTTTCCTTTTGCCTGAATTTAACAGTAAATCCCCCCCCCCCCCAAAAAAAGCCCTTACTGCTCATGTTTTCCTTGTGAATTGTTTGCTACTCTCTGTAAAATCAGCCAGACACAAGATACTTTCATTTTTGCAAAGATTCCCCTGATTGGAAAACAAAAACTAAACTAAACAAACAAACAAACAAACAAACAAAAAAACCCAAATACAACAAGAACAAAAAAAAAATTGCAGCCCATCCTTACCTTGCTCATCTTGTCCTCTGGAGACACTGCTCTGGGTCTCCCTAGGACAAGTAGTCTGAAAAACACTAAGTTCCTTTCATGGTTTCCTTTTACTTTTCTATAATTTATTTCCCCATTTCTCTCCCTTTCTTTTCTTCTTCCTTATCTTTAGCTTTTGTTGGGTTCTGAAATGTGCCAAGTTTCTCTCAGGTGAGGCCTGCATCCAATCAGACACTCATGCCTTGCTAACCTAGAAAGACTGGTAAGCAGTGCTTGAGCATGTGACAAGTCAGAGGAGAAAAGAAGGGACACAGGGTGCTGAGACAGTGATTGCTAGCTGAACAACATTTCAAGGAGCATGCAGCACTGAGTGGGGTTAAAAGAGTGACTCTGAGACTCACCAGGAATGCTTAAGGTGGAGATTTCTGAGAATAAATGTACATCCAAAGTAGTCAGCTCAAATAAAATGTGACTGATATTTCAGACAGTACGCACATACTGTGTTACAGATCTGTTTCTATTGTCTGTGAAATCACCTGTTTCCTCCACTACTGGCAATGCACAATCATACATGTAAACCATATAACCGTCCTCTTATCAAACTGAGTACAAGTCAACACACTGAAATTTTCAAGTGACCTCAGTTTTAATGCAGTTTCTTCAGCTTGAAAGCTGTGCTAATTCATCCTCCTTGAATCTATAAAAACAGCCATTAAGAAAAGAAATGCTGATTCCCAACAGTTCCTGGAATCAGGCCTCAGCTTCCATAAATACCACTTTTCATGCATTGCCGTTTACAGCACTTTTGCTTCTAAAAGATTCCAGGTGGGCCACCCTTGAAAAGCTTTATTTGTATTGGAATCAGTAAATGTTTCTATACCTCTTTTGTTATAATGGCATCCACTCCTCCGAGAACTTCAGGCGCATTACTCTAACCGATGAGGTTCATGGCTCTACACAGCAGGCTTTCTTGGCCCAACACCAGCTCTTCAATCCCAACATATTTCTGAGTGTATTTTTGATGAATAAATTACCAAACTAATGAGACACACTAAGAGGTTAAGGATTGATCAAGTACTTAATCTTTTTAATGAAGGACACAGCATGAAACACATTCCTCCAAATGGATACAATAAACAATCTTCTAAAACCTAATTATAATAAAAATACAAAGAAGGGGTCAAAGTATTAGACTTTGTGTTCCTGTTAACAGCTTTCCATTTTATTCAGCTAGGGGAAAGCTTCAGACCTATCACCTTTATTTATATCTGAGTCAGGTAAGTTCCAGGACATCAACAGAATAAATGATGGTTTTTGAATACAGATTTTAATGTCTTTATGCACCTGGGTCTGTGTAAACTGTTTTACCATGTGTGTTTGGAAGTTTGACAGAGCTTGCTTAGCCTTGAAGAGATTAATACATATTTTGGAAATATTCTTAGTATATAGAGTATTTGAGCCACTTTGAAAGCATCTTTGGGTGGCTATTTGTTATTCATTTTGTTTGTTTATTTATGAAGTGACTTAATGAAGTTTCTGGAGTCGTTTTTAGTTTGGATATCAAAAATAGGTAGTACATTTTTAATAAGAAATTTAGTGAAAACTAGCAGTAGTAAATATTTTTTACTAGTCTGTATTTTGAAACATGTGAGAGTACTTAGCAGGTAATGGTACTTAGAAAAGTTGAGGACCTGGATATCGCTGGATCTTGTGGTAGAAGAGACCTTCCTGGCAAATGGAAGTTGTTGTGTGATCTTTATAAACACATAGTCATACACAGACACACACACACAGGGGGGTGAGGGAGGGAGGGAGAGAGAGAGAAAAAGAGAGAAGAGGGAGTGACAGAGAGGAACAGAGAGATAATACATAAAATAAAAATTGTAAGAGTTTGGCAGTAACAAGGTTGAACCAGAATGCAGCTGAGTGAGGAAAAGGAAGTGAGTCTATGACAACACTTCCGCATGTGATGGTAAATTCCCTTTGATCTTTGTACCTACCTCAAACAGAACCATGGAATTTTACAAATCACAATGGCATAATTTAATTTTCCTCTTCCCAAAAGTCAGTTATATACCTGTCTAACAGTTTGCTAGGCCTGAGTGGTACCAATAAGCAACAGCTGATTACCCTCAATTGGTAAAGACCATGTACGATAATGTAGCCTAGACATGAGACAAGGATAAGGAAATTAACCTCCCCCCTCCTCAGTTCCTGCCTTGAGTCTGACTAGATGCCATTTTTTATTCCTGTCCTTGGTGTGTCTAGGCATTTCTGGGGACACATATGTGTCCAACCTATTGTTTGTTTCATTAAACTTTAGACTAATTTTGTAGACCAAAGGGACTCAATTTTGTCATACAACTGAATGAATATTCTCCGTATTTTCATTCTCCCAAATCAGATAATAATTAGAATTTCTTATTTTGTAATGAATCTTTAGAATAGTACCTATGAAATTGACACTTTTGACTTGACATCACCAAAAATGATCTTTACCTAAGGTGCAGAAATATTCATTTGTCTGTGCAATTAAGATTACCTGTGCAATTCCCTCTGAATAAATTGACATTCTAGAAATATTATTGAATTTTCAAATGGTTCGGAGAGCTACAGTGCTTTCCCTGAGCTTGTGAACTTTCTCTTCAGCAATACAGAAAAGCAAATCTATCAGAAAGGGTAATTCTCCTTTAATCTCTAAATCAATACATAATCATAGTGTAAAATGGCTGAATTCCAGTGGATGAATAGCTAGTACCTGGGTCAGCATGAATGGCTGTCACACTTTTTCCTGGGGAAAAAAATGTCAGAGACGAGGCCAGTAGGCTAGAGAAATGTTTAAAGGTGAGGGGGAAAGATAATCAATCAGCTATTATTTCACCTCACAAGAGAAAATCATGAAATGTATTAAATTCAATCCCCTGAATCATATTGCCCAGTCTCAGAAAGTCAATATAACAAAGCAAATGGATTTTCTAGTCTTTGTGTGTGTATGTGTAGTTCAGTCTACAGAATAAATTGGAGCAGAAAATAAAAGGAGTTATTTTTCTGTTTCCTCCAGTCATTGGTGGTTTGAATTAGTTCCTTAAGACTGGCAGACATTTTTAATCAGAAAAAAAAAATGCATCTGAGTGACTTGGTGATTTCTTTCTTCCAAGAAGAGCCATTATCTGATTTCTCAGTCAAGGATTTTCTCTACATGTCAGTCTGGATAAACATATTTAGCCTGTCTTTCAAGCAGCGAGAGGTCCCAACAAACAACACAGTGTGAAAATAATCCCCATCTGCAGCCTGAGCTGTTAGAGAAGAGGTTTGTCTCCCTGTCTGGTCTTCCTTCTAAATAATGGCCATCCTCAAGTTGCACAGCAACTCAAAGGGAAAAGCAGAGAAGTAAGCCAGCCGATGGCTTAACTAGGTAGTTCACTCCACCAACCAAAATGAGCCCTGCGCTATTTTGGCAGGCTAGGAAATGTTTTACCAGCAACATCAAGAGTGGTTGTGAGAGCCAACAAGTAGATTCCTACAATAGGGCCACTGATCAATATCATCAAATAGCACTGGCATATGAAACCATAGATGGTATCACAGACAATGGCACTAAATACCCAGTGTCATAATTATAAGGGTATTAACTTTAGGTGACTATCAGGATAATCTCTCACTACATTTATATTCCACATGAGAATGTCTTGTAAAGTTGATGAACAGTATTGGACCACTAAATATTTCAATATATAATAAATTCTATTCCGTATGTTTTTGTATGCTTGAATGCATGTATTTGTGTGAGTGTGTGTGTGTGTGTGTGCACTGCTTGAATGTGCACGTGTGCAAATGCATGCGAGTGTGTTAACAGCATTCTCAGCAGACCCTGCAGTCAGAATTTAGATACAAAAAATTTGTATCTCTTACAGTGGTGAATGACACCATTCAGATTACAGTATTTATTTGGTAATAACCTAACAGTATGGAAAGAAAATCTTCATGGTAAAAAACTGTTTACTCAACATAACATACTGAATGAAATGAGGTAGAAAAGTAAATTGCATTTTCCTTAAAATGGATTAATAATAAATAATAATAAAATAATAAAAGCTAATGTCAATGCTGACAAAGAAGCATAATATCAATTAATGAAAATATAAACATTCTACATTAGTATAAAGAAAGAGAGATGGAGAAGGAAAATGAGACAATACACTAATATACTAAAAATAGCTCTCTAAAGTTGAGTTTGGGGAAATACTAAGTTTTACAAATATCTCCCTTTATGCATTTGTAACTATCCAATAGGATTAGCACAATAATTCATAAAGTTTTGTCAGCTCTGACTATTTGACAAATATTTGGTAATATGTGATTCCTTAAAAGTATCATAAATGTGATGTCTAGATGTTTGAATGGCCACCCTGCAAAGGATTAATGTGGGAAAAGCCAAAATAATGCACCATAAAAACCATGCAAATCTAGAGGACCTTGATTTTCATCAGTTCTCAAAATCCAAATTTCATTCTGATATACCATGTAATAAGTCTAAATACTAATTTACTATCTATAGAATTCTTTAATTTGTAAAAGTAATTTTCTTCATTTCCATAAAATAGAGAAATAGAATTTATGATCATTTTGCTGAAAGAGATAGAAACTACTTAATTTCTGACCATACAGGGCAACACTGGAGCTGGAATGTGTGTGGGGAAGAAGATGCCACCATCAAGGTCCTCCATATTTTGAACACATTTAGGAAAGCAATGCTGAGGTGTCCATGTCCTGTAGCTGATAGCTGTGATTCCTTCTGTCTGCTAACCAAAGCTGGGTTTATGTTGGCTTGCTCCTCAGTGGACCCTGAAGCCAGGATTTAGATACAAGGGATTTGTTAAGAAGGTTACCCTGGAGAAGTCAGCAGAGTCAAAGGAGAAGCAATGGCCAAACAATTGTTTTGTTTCCTTGGATCCCTGTCTCAGCCACAAAACTCTTGGGGAGCTCCGGAGGAAGGCCAGGGAGACACTGGCACCTGAACATAAAGCCCACATCTGCCCAGACTTATTCCTATAAAATCCCAGCAAAAGCCTGTAATTTCCTGGAAGTTGTTTCTTCCCTGCCTCTTCTGTCTTTTCTAAGCCTGACCGTCAGTGTCTCAGAGCAGCTGGTGGCTGCCTCATAGAGTGAAATGACTTTATCGGCACGAAAAGAAGGTGGCCTCTTCTCTTTTTTCTTCTCTGAATATAGAGAGCACATTAACAGACTTAATTTCTCAAGGAAAAGACTTACAGGGCAGGAGAGGAGCTGGAAATAGCATGCTTGCCTTTTTCTTTGCTCTGCCTTCATGTTCCTGAGACCTGAGCAGTTCCCTGTCACAGAGAAGGTAGAGCCTTGCCTCTCACCTTGTATACTTAACAACCCCTGCTTAAGGCACTGTGGGAATATTTTTTAAAAAGCTATTGTAATTCTCTTTGTGGAAGAAAAGAAAGACCATCAAAACAACTTATCTAGGAAACAGAATTTCTCCCCCCCCCCCCCCTTTCTGGTTCTTGTATCTTTCTTTGTAGGTCAGGTTGGCCTGTAACTTTGAGTAGTCCATTTATCTTTGTAATCTGAGTGTCCAGCAGATTACATGTGTGAGTCCCAACAGCAAGATAAAAAGCACTAATCTAATAATTCTGTTTTAGTTATTCATATGAATTATGTGTTGCCCTAATGCTGTAGAACTATATCAAGGGAATAAGTTCCAGTTTACATATGCCTGCCAGCCCCTCACAAAATGCTGTCCCAAAAACATTTCATCTTCAACCCTAGAATGAAAAAAAAAAAAAAAAAAAAAAACCTCTTGGTGATGTTTTAAAATCAGCAATTTATTTATTTATTTATTTTTTTGGTTTGGTTTAGTTTTTTTTTTTCCAACTTAAACATCACATTGTTTTCACCAGTCATGATAAATATATGCTATAAAAAAAGGCATATCTGACTAGGCACAAACCTTAGCACTCAGGAGGCAGAGGCAGGCGGATCTCTGTGAGTTTGGCTCCAGCCTGGGCCACAAAAGCTAGTTCTAGGGCAAGCTCCAAAGCTACAGAGAAACCCCATCTCCAAAAAATAAAAACACAAAAGGGCAGTTTTATAGGAATACATATGTATGTGTGAGCATAGGTATATGCAAGAGTCTGTCCATGTCTGTGCACATGTGTGTGGGCATGGGTTATCTTCCTATATAACTCTTCACTTTAATTTTATTGGAAGGTTTGTTCTTTATGTGTACGAATGTTTTTTGGCTGTGGGTATGTATGTACACTGTGCATGTGTACACACGTGCATGCGTGCACGTCTGTGTCATCACCCCTGAGGTCCAAAAAAGGGTACTGAGTCACCTGGAACTGAAGTTATAGATGGTTGTGAACCACTATGTGACTGTTAGGGAATTAACTTGGGTCTTGGGCAAGATCTCTCACTGTACCTGGAACTCACACACTCAACAAGGTTAGGCAATCCTCAAGCCCCAGGGATACCGCCTGTTTGTCTTCCATCACAGGGATTTCATGTTTGTCTCTTTATACAGATATGTATTAAGTTTTGAGGCTATAATATAATTGCATCATTTTCCTGTTCCAATTCCAATACCTAAATTTTCCCATGTACCCTGACCTATCTTTCAAATTCATGGTCTCTTCTCCTTTAAATAATTATACATACACATACACACACACACACATGCAAGCACACACATGCAGAGTTGTACACATGCCCCCCCAACACACACACTTCTAAACCCTAAATAATCTGCTCAGATTATTTCACATGTTTTTGGGGGAACTGTATCAATGTCTTCATGTTTACCTAGACCAGGCAGGCAATTTACCAACTGAGCTCTCTCCCCAACCCTTAAGCAATTTAAAAATGCTGTAGCGTTACTATATGGCAGAAACAGGATCCCATTGTGGTCATCTTCATCTTCATAATTTTTTGCTCTCCTACTACTTTATGAAAGCAGTTTTATATCGCCATGTTCCCCCTTTTTGGTCTGCTTACAACATTTCTTTTCAGGATTTAGGGTCTCTAAGACATTGTGTACTATCTCAAGATATTCCAGAAGCAGGAAGAGATGTTAAATGAGGTAATTTATGATCAGTGCTGAACTGTTCACATCACAGAACACATCAACCCAAGGGTTAGGTTTGGGGTTAAGTTTTATAACAAAGGAGTATGAAAGAGAAGAAAGAAAAGGAGGAGGATTAGATAAAAGAGAAGGAAGCCAGTGAGATGGTGAAGGGATGATTTATATTTTCTTGAATGTTTTAGTATTATCCCCCATCCTTTAAGAAGACTGTGTGCTCCACTGCCTGTGTAGTGATGGCCTTCACATAGGAAAAGTTTCCTCTTCTCTTTCCATACCTCCTTTCTCCACACTGATGACCTGTATGTCAAAATGTAACATGTTCAAGAGTCTCAGTGCCTTCCAGCATGCTAGTCTTTGCCCAGAACTGCCCTCCTTTGGCAATGACAGTGTGTTTGTGTGTGTGTACATGTGTGTAAAGCATTTAAAGACACATTTTTAAATCATGCTTTTTTCTCTATAACTATAATAGAAATCCTTCCTTCTTAGTATTAATTGTAATACAAACTCATAATTGATTTTAGTATCTGATTTTTCACTCACCTTTTTAAGAGTGTGGAATATTCCTTATTTGAATAACACTATTCTCCGCCTACTCTTAGACTTCTTCAAAATAATTAAGTCAGAAATAATTGGTAAAATAAATAAGACATTAATTCAAAGTAGTGTAATTGGTGAGACTGGTATCCACCCTTGTTGAAAGTCTGAGGGAAAACAACTGACCACTTATCACAAAGACCTTGAAAACTCTCCAAGTCAATAACATCTTCTGTTTCTTTCTCTGGTAGATGTTCTAAGAACACTACAACATCCTCCACATTGTTTCTGTTCCCTTGTCACCCATCCCTAGCAGCTCTAATCTCCTGAGTATCCTTTTTACGCTCAGACTTTAAGCCTGTCTTTTCTCAAATTCTTCACAGAAAAATCTAGGACCTGTATCTCTTTTTGTTTGATATTCAAACCAGTGTTATCTCCAGATATCTAAGGTATAAAATGGTGTTTGATACATAGTAAACAAGTTGTATTTGTTCGGTGTGCAATTGAGCATCAGATAGAGACAACAACAAAGTTCTGTTGCCCCTTATATTCTCTCGTTATTTTATATAGTTCACTGGTCCTTGGGCTGAGAAACAAAAGGCCCAATAATAATTCTTTGTCCAATAATGTACAGTCGCTATGTGTAGGCTATACGATTAGACTGTTGAGGAAATTATACCATGTGATGTCAACTTGCATCCAAGAAAGGCCTGTATTTAGTAACTTTTCCTTGGCAGGATCTCTACTCATAAGTTTTTCAGACTTAAATACGTCAGGTAGAACTAGATTGAACTGATCACCATGTTCATTCAAATGATGATCTAAATTTGGCTTTGGGACCGAGGTACCTAAAATAGACAAGAGAAAAAGCTTTTTATTCTTAAGAAATATTTAAATATTTACTTGGGAAACTTTTGGGTTTCTGTGCTATATACTTATTAAAGAGGAAGAAGGGCCATCTTCAAATTTGAGAAGGAACAAAGGATTATGAAGGAACAGAATAATCAAAAAATGTTCTTATCACATTTGTACTGCAGGGTGGTGGGATCGTGCCCACTGTGTGATTTACATGTCAACTTTAATGTTAGTGGCATGAGAATCTATGTGCTGTTCTAAATATGTATCCATTGTAAGGGTCTGAGGAAATGCTGGAGAAAGACCCTAGACTCAAATAGCAAGCAGGAACAAAGAGCATTTATTGACCAGAACGCCAGGTACAAATTGATGGCGACCATGAGAGGAGCATGCAGGTCATTTTAAGCACAGCTATGGGAATTTCAGGAAAGGTTAGGTCATCTCAAACATAATTGGTCAAGCAAGCAGCAATTACACTAGTATACTCTTAATTGGCTGACCTTCTGTTTTACCATTTTTGGACATACTTGATCAAGTTTGGGCAAGTCCAGACATGACTCAGAAGAGATATTTGCAGGATTTTTTTCTAGAGACATTGTAAGATTGACTAGGGCCTTGTATGTGTTCTCAACCCTGAACGTAAGGCTGTTGTTGATTAATGGCCCTTTGTTGGGAGAGAAAATGTTTTGCCCCTCTTAGAGAACTGAAACCTAAATTCAGTTGTAAAAGTGGAAAATTTTAAACACTTCATGATGTGTTGCCAATAGATCTAGGTTTAATTCCAGAAGGGCTACATTGCTGAAGCATAGCACTAATAAGTACTATATATGAACTGTATAGCATACCGTATCATGAGAAAGAGTCAGCATGTATAAGAGATTCAATCAAGATCTATCATTTCTTAAAGGAAGAAAAGTGGGAGCAGAAATTCCTGAATCTGTGTTTCTAATTTCCGTAGCATGTCTAAATACAGTATTAAGTTTTATATGTTCTCAGTAAATGATTGGTGGTAATGAAAGGAATACAACAGTTACATCTTATTTTATTTCATTTAGGGTAGAATTGTGTATTAGGTGCCTGGTGTGTATTAGATGATCATCATTTTCTTTCTTTCTTTCTTCTCCTTTTTTTAAATAAAAACCTATTTTTAAAGTTTTAAATATAATTTTATCATTTTCATTGCCTTCCTGTCCTCCAGTCCTTCCCAGGTACCCCTACCCTTGGTCCTTCTTGGGATTATAGCAACTTTTATTAGGTTTCATGCACTATACCTCATATCATGGCTTGGACATGTACAACACCAATACACACATGGACATGGAAGGGGGAACCTCATAGGTCCCATCTATAGAAAAAGGTATCTAGGAATTCTGAGAGTGGGAGACACATTCCGCCCTAGGGAACAACCTTTATTTTGCTGTGCAACACCAGGTGATTAGTCCTGAAATCATATACCACAAGTAAAATCCAATAATACCCATTTTCCCGGAGCCATCCACAGCTTCATAGCCAACAACCAGCACAACAGGTGCCTGCTCTTCACCAGGCATGATTGTGGTGTTGACCTCAGCCACACTAGTATCCTGGTGCTTCTTTCCACCTCATCGGATTTGATGATTATTGGTCAACTATACAGTGATCAATAGTACTGTGTCTTAACTTCACCACAACCTCAGTGGTTGTTGAAATTGATGATGGCGTGTCAGTTAAGCCTGTTCCTTTTGGAGATGTTATCCAAAAGATGCCAGCAAAACTGAAGGTATGAAATATGCAGATCTTTTTCATGGGATGGAATGTGGGTGATGGATATCTTTCAGCACTGTGACTTTTGTCTTTTGTTTTTCTCTTAATCTTCAGTACTTTGTGTGAAGCTAAAGTTTCCTTTGCTGTTAGCACCATTTTGGTGAAAAGCTAGCTTTTTGTTTGAAAAGGTCAGTATTGCTCATTCACTGAATGTTAATAGAGGAGTGTCCTCACCGGTAGCTTGATTCAATTTTAAGGGCCTGGCATTCTGGGAAACACTTAAATATGTTTACTGGATGAATGAGTGTTTGCTGGAAAAATCAATGAATGAACAAATTTCAAAAGTGACTGCTATGCTCTAAATTGTGCAGGGCATCAGGATGGGATGAGAACACTACTCTGAACTGAAGAGATGAAACATGTATCCTTCATGATGTTTAAGTGGTACACAAACTTTCCTTTAACTAAATCAGATGGTAATCCAATCAGTACCTGCTTCTGCTTGTATCTCAAAACCACACAAAATTTGTGCACGGCGATGAAAATTAAATTTGGAATTATTTCAAAAAAAGATTTAGCTCAAAATGTATGAATTGCTAATATAATAGTAGGGAGGAGGTATGGTTAGTTGTTGTCTTTTGACATTCTGGTAGTGGTACTAATTTGCAGAATCCACACTATTATATTCTCATTGTTGATTTATATCTTTCCTTCTTGAGGTTTTTACCTAGAAGCCTTCAACAGTTCTTTAAATAGCATAAAATTTATTAATGTTCAGAAAGTGATATCTTCCAGGAATATGAGGTGATTTGTAGACTTTTTCACTAGAAGTCAGTTTTATTGGTCATCAAATACACTTAACAATTTGGACAGATAATCTGGTAAGATGTTTAGCAATAGTTATGCAAATTTATCTCATACACAATACTGTTTACTGCTCTAATGATATTTTTCTGGCATGTATACAAACAACAATAGCCAGTTGTAATGAATAATCTGAAGTAAACTCATTCCTATCCACTACAACTGGGTTGGCCACAAAACATAATCTAAAAACAATTCTGTGTTTTTGGAAAAAAAAAATGATGTCACAACATTCTTGTGTTTTCACAAGCACTGAGAAATCTCCTTACACTATTCTATTCCTGGACACTGTTCTTATGTAATGCAATGTCAAGTCATGAATTTGCATTGAAGTCTAATGATGTTCACACCTAGAAGCGGTCCTATTGCTGCACAAGCCTGGCCAGTATGACAGAACAGGACAAATGTGTGCAATTGTAGAATCATTTGCCATACATTTTAAGGATCATTACTATCTTTTTTGAGGATTCTTTCTAGAACAATATAAACAGAAATTTAAGGGATCATTTTTTCCATTTGCCTAATGATACAACAGAGAATATATCCAGGAACCAGAAAGATTTGGATTGCTAGAAGTGGCAAAATGAAATAAATGTTGTTAATAAATGATGCTAAGTGTGTATATCCAGTTTCATTAAATATTTATGAGGTGTGCTTTAAAAATTGTATGTGGGGGTTATTGAAGTATGATTAATAAAAGCTCAGGGTCAGAAATTGGGGTTCAACCTGAATATCCAAGAAGTATAACAGCCAGCCATTGGCTCTTACCTCCACCTCAGTCTAAAGGGTGACCCTGCCTCCAGGAATCTCAGAATTAGACTGAGAGTTGTCTGTGTTTGTCTTATATTCCTCTCTAGAGCTGGGATTAAAGGTGTGCACCACCATCATTAAAGGCATGCACCACCCAGTTTCTATGGCAATTAGTGTTATGGCTACTGGGATTAAAGGTGTGTGTTACCGTAATCTTATCTAACCAGTGGGACTATTTTACTCTCACATCTTCAGGAAGTCTTTATTGAATGAAACACATTTGAAATGTCACTGCAGGTTATATACCTACAGTTATCTAACTTTGTCATATTTCAATTAGCTCAAGTTTCTGACTGAAAATTTAGGAAATGATCAGATAGGACAGAGTTCAAGACAGCATTTGATATCTTGAAACACATAGGGAGCAGTTTTTATTTTTCTTCTTACCATTTGAAAATACAATATTTCCTACCTAATCCTTGTGCCCTTTTGACTTTGTCATGGTTTTATCAGCTTTGCTTAAATGACACCAATTACCCTTCTCCACAGACAGCACACCTGGAAACTTTATTCCTGAATATATCTATTAAGTAAGTTCACACAGTTAAAAACTGATCCTTCAGCTTCAGCAATCACAAAAAACATCTCAAATGTGAAATACAATTTCAGTTTTCTCAGTGAAACCCTGTAGCTCCTCATTCTAAGAGTATGATTGGAATTCAGGGATTCACACTTCTAGCAAACACGTGAATGATTTACTGGTGTGGAATCATTGCCTGTCGCCATGGAAGTCTCCATGCTGTGAGTGCCCACCAACCCCATCATCTTCTTGTGCTGATTTGGCTGATGCCTGTTCTCATCCAGGTGACACAGTGGGTTGTCTTATACCTAATGATTTGGCTGAATGACAGCTAGTACACTAGGTAGAACAATGAAGATTGTGTGTAACCAGAACCCATTGGGATGCACAAAACATCTATTCTGATCCATAGTCACTCCGCCATTCAGCTTATTGCTTAAATATTATTCCTGCTATCTCGATTATTCATCACCCTGCTCTCAAAAAAAAAAAGAACTTTCTGGTTGAGTATTAAATAATTTTCTTTGTCTTGGGAAGTGTTTCCAATCAGATATCTTAAAGAAGAAAGACCAAGTTCCAAGTTTTACCTGCATCAATAACCAAGAATAGGACTTTATCTCTGGTGGAATGACTTACAAATTCTTAAACAAAATCACACAATTCAAATCAGCCAGTTCCCTGTAAACATGTACTGGATACTCAGAGATCCTTTGTGCAAATCTGAATCAAACATTCCTCTACAACGAACTTTTCATAGAGAGAAGAAATCATTGAATTTACAGTTTTTAAAGAGTTCTCTTATACGTGAGTTGTACAAAACCAGGTTGTGTTTATTATCAGGACGTTGTTCTCTTTTCCTTTCCTCTCCTGTGTGCCGCATCTCTCCCTCCCTCCTTCCCTCCCTCTCTCTCTGTCCTTTCTCTCTTTCTTTCTTTTGAAAGGTTGATTAATTTTTATGTGTGTGTAGATGTAGGATGCAGGTTTGTGTGGGGTACTCGTATCTGAGCTCCCATTCTCCTGAGTAGTCAGAAAGACCTCTTAACTGCAGAACTATCTCTTGCCTCACAGGTTTACATGGATTTTTAATATTTACAACTTCGTATCTCAGAGTCAGGCTTGATCAGGGTGGAAAGGGTGGACTACCCAGATCAGGTCCAACTTGAACAATCTATTTCTCAAGCAATATTAAAAAAAAAGCTAGGAAAAATCCTTTCACTTTTCAGATTCTTCCTACTTATCTGCTTTTATAGACTTTGAAAACTTTACACTTCGTTAACAAGTACTAAAGCCTTTTCATAACATGTTTTTTTTGTTTGTTTTTTTTTTTTTTTTTTTTTTTTTTCAAGACAGGGTTTCTCTGTAGCTTTGGTGCCCCTCCCGGAACTAGCTCTTGTAGACCAGGCTGGCCTCGAACTCCCAGAGATCCGCTTGCCTCTGCCTCCCAAGTGCTGGGATTAAAGGTGTGTGTCACCACCGCCCAGCTCATAACATGTTTTTAAAAATTGTGTTTAAATTATTTCCTGACCTTTTGGCTATGATCATATACAAAAATATGCCCTTAGGCAAGTCAAATTTACACCTTCGACCATATATCTATAACCTCATTCCAACAATCCACAGTGTTTCATTTTATGACATTTGTCTCATAATAGATAGTACTGCACTATTTTTTCTCATTTTTCAGATTTTGGCCTGTCATTTATTGCTGTACCCTCTTCCATCTGGTAACTTAAAGTAATAATTTAATAATATTCTTGGATTTAGCTGTATACATACACACTAATAAAGCTTATGTTTCTCTCTTCTAACTCTGTTGTTAAAAATTCTATCTAATTAACAAGAGGGCAGTGTGTTGCAATATAAACCAAGCAACCAAGCTCTTATACATTTGCACATTTGTTTTCCTAGGGCATCAACATTTTTAAGAAAAAGAGCTGTTAACTATGTGTATGGGTGAAGAAAAAAATTAACTGTAATGTTTTTGTGCACTTTAAAAAATCAAATGATTAATAATGCAAAAGAAATAATCATAAAATTAAAAACCCAAAAGCTTTTTTAAAACAGGCAGTTCTTTTTTATTTTTTGTAACATTTCTTGGGGACATTTGCTCTGCTCATTGTTTTGAGGATCACAGAAATATTTTAAACTTTTCTGTCTGTGTGCTGTATTCATATATATTCATATATATATATTTACCAGGATAATCCTGAATTCCATGAATTTAAACTGGGTTAGAGCATAGCTGAGCAGGTCTAAAAATTCCCTGGAAGGAAGCATTATTCTCATGGTGAGCCTCACTCACTAACACAACAGTTTCTGATGGTGAGCCCTCACTCACTAACACAACACTTTCTGATGGTGAGCCCTCACTCACTAACACAACAGTTTCTGATGGTAAGCCCTCACTCACTAACATAATAGTGTCAGCACTCAGCATGAAGCAATGGTTCAAATCAGAGTTCTAGTTGCTTTTCTGACCAAGTAGCTTTTCAAAGTTCTCTGATTATATAAAGTCTGCAGAGGTGCTTCTATTTCTCTTTTGCGTTTCTCCCCCCAGGAAGATTTAGATTTAGCTGAAAATTTAATGCTACAGCAGCTGTGCAGTGAGCGAATAAAATCCAACACCCAAGTAAACAATCCAAACAAGCTGCTTTCCCAAGTGTTTGCCTAGGAAACACAAAGATGTCAGTTATGGTAGAAATCCACGAAAGCTCACCATGTTTCCTTTGAGCAGATACAAGGGGATCACAACGTGAGTGAAAGGTGCCCACTGTTGCCTGGGTGAACATGGTTGTTCCCAGCTGATGGTGGTATCTTGGTTGCTGGTATCTTGGTTGCTGTTGAAATGGAAGTGGTGGGGCTGCATCCCGCCACCCGGCTAGCTTTACCCAAAATAATTACACGGAAACTGTATTTTTTTAATCACTGCCTGGCCCATTAGTTCCAGCCTCTTATTGGCTAGCTCTTACATATTGATCTAACCCATTTTTAATATTTTGTGTAGCCCATGAGATGGCTTACCAGGAAAGATCTTAACCTATGTCTGTCTGGAATGGGAAAATCATGGCGACTCCTGACTCAGCTTCTTTCTCCCAACATTCTCTTCTGTTTACTCCACCCACCTAAGGGTTGGCCTATCAAATGGGCCTAGGCAGTTTCTTTATTATTTAACTAATGACCTTCCTCCATCAGGTTGCGGACACTGTGACTTAGGGCCCAGATGCAAGAAATATGCCCCCAAAGGAAGTGGCTCTGAAGTCTTAGACCCTTCTGTTTCCATCTGCCTTGAGATAACAGCGTCTTTTCTCACATATTGTCTACCTGTGAAGCTCTGCCTCATTGCGGGACCCAATTCAGTAGAGCCAAGGTTTATGCACTGAAGTCTCTCAAACCATGAATCATAATAAAACTTTCCTTCCTCAATGTGTGACTGCTTCATGTCTTATCACAAAGATAATGACAATAACTAATATAAAGGTGTATTACACAAAACTCAGGTGAGATCCTAGTTATTTGATGCAATACCCAAAACCATAATTGTCTATTGCCTGAATGTTGTCACCCAAAGGGCAGGCTCTATTTCTGTAATATGCACATCTGTTGTGGGAGCTGCGGGCTGCATTTCTGCCACCCAGCTCCCAGCCGCCTGGCTAACTTATGCCCCGAAATAACAACACACAAACTGTATTCTTTTAAACACTGTCTGGCCCATTATATATAGCCTCTTCTAGGCTAATTCTCATGTATTAATTTAGCCCATTTCTAATAATCTTCGTAGCACCACTAAGTGCGCTTACCAGGAAAGATTCAGCATGTCTGACCTGGCGGCTGACTGCATCGTGTCTGGCTCTGAGAGGAGCTGCCCTGCATCTGCGCTCACTTCCCTTTCCTCCCAGCATTCTGTTCTGTTTACTCTGCCTACTTATATTCTGCCCTATCAGATGGGCCAAGGCAGTTTCTTTATTGATTAACCAATGACCTTCCTCCATCACACATCTTTGAGGCAACATTTGAGAACTGTTCTCAGGACCAGAAGTAGATTTTATTTTACTTGTTTATGTTTCCTTTCTTCCATTATATCCTATCATCTCTTCCCAAATTTGCACGATCAGTCTTCTTTTGCCTTTAGTTTCCATTAAAGTTCCTAGAAATACAGGTGCTGTCTTAATGTGGGTTCACCTCGAACTGTTAAATTTTACTTGTGTGCACACTGAACCTCCTACAATTCATCACCTGTGGTTAAATATCCTATCCCAACACTGGTTCCCATGGAGGAGACTTTGGCCCTGTGGTCCCCACTGCAGTAGATTGCATATTTTAGTGTTTGATTGTCTCTCTTCCTAGTTGTTAGGAAGGAAGTTTTGGCAGTGATAGCAGATTAGTTCTCATATGGATCCATAAAACCCGCTGATTTTGTTTTATTCTTTCCTCATTATGAATGCAGATCTGGTGACTCCTAAGAACTTTGCCAGCCAGACAGAATACCAGGATATTTTCTATGTTTATTTATATATTCATTTGTGTGTATGTACACTACATGTACAATACTATTTTCTGAAGGTCAGAGTACAGCCTGGGGGAGTGATGGTTATCTCCTTTCAGCACTTAAGTCTGGGGGATAAACTTCAGGATGTAGGCCTTGGTAGAAATACCTTTATAATGTCATCCAGGTCATCAGAACTCAATATCTTTTTACTGCAGAGAAAGTTGATAACTTATCCAATCTTATAAATATTAAAAATTATCTCACTTCTAGATATAAATATTGGTATACTTAACATAAATATATGCATATAGCATATTGACTCCAAAGTTGTGTTTTCTTATTTAACAACATTGAAACCTTGATATTGTATCTTACAATGGTTTGCTATTTTATTCTTCCTACTACTAACCCCAACTCAACTAAAGATTAATTCAGCAGTGTTATCAGAGACTGCATGTTCCTTTTCCAGTCACCCAGACCCAAATAATCACACAGAAACTATATTAATTACAACACCGTCTGGCCAATTGCTCTGGTGTATTTCTCACTAGCTCCTGCACGTTAAATTATCCCATTTCTATTAGTCTGTGTATTGTCACAAGCATGGCTTACTGGTAAGTTTCTGCCGTCTTTCTCCTTCATTAGCTCCATGACATCTACATGACTCAGCCTTCTTTCTCCTTGCATTTCAGTTTAGTTTTCCTGCCTAGCTATAATCTGCCCTGCCATAGGCCAAAGTAGCTTCTTTATTGACCCATGGTAATAAAATTTATTCAGAGCATACATAGTGAAATCCCACATCACAATAGATATTACAAAAAGATTTGGAATTTACCTTCTCTTGATATGGAATTTAAATTTCTAGTCTCTTTCTTCCAATGTCTTTAAAATCTTTGGACCATATTTTGCACAATGCAAGTTACTTGCTCACCTGCAAAGATTCCTCTAAGCCTCCAATAACTGGTATATTATTAATTATGATACTGAGTACTAGAGACAATCAACTCACAAAGATAAAACATGTTTTGGTTTGTAATTAGAGGTTTTAGTTGCTTTGGGAGTATTAAAAAGACTGCACATAATAACTGTGTGTGTTAAACAAGAATACTCACTATCTCCAGATTGTACTATGCTTAATAACTATGAACTTACACCAGGATCAACAGGTAATCTTTAATGCTTTGTATAGCATAGCACAATGTGGTTCTGGTTTCGAGATCCTTCAATAATGCAACCACCCAGTGCTTTCTTTCTGCTTGCTTTCATTTTTCTTTTTCTCTGTGTATTTTTTCCCTTTATCTCAGCTTTGCTATAGGATATGAAATACCTTGTAGAGTACAGGAGTTTTTAAAGGATCTTTTTAATAAATATAAAATTAAAAATAAGTCAATGGATAAGAAATCATACTGGCATAGTTTAATTAGAAGTTCACTCTTTAGGACAAAAATGCTGTTAAATGATCATTAACAACTTATCTTAGATCAAGTAATCCAGGAATCCATGGACATGTTCAAGTCAGCACTACTCATTTGTCTAGATTGTATGCATTGCTTTTTAAATCTATGTTCAATACAATAGTTACTTTCTTATTTCTGGTGTAAAACACGCTCAGAAAAGCAACTTGAGAGAGGGTTGATTTTGACTCACAATTGAAGGTAAAAGTCATCATGACAGCAGGAACCTGAAATGTTTGATCACATCACATCCTCAGTCAATAAGCAAAAAGCAGCACCGCTTCTCCATTTCTACGGTGCAAGACCTAAGCTAGGCATGAAAGTGTTACCCACAGCGTGTGGTTCTTATCACTTCAGTTGATAAAATCAAAACAATTCCGACAGGCAGGTTCAAAATCAATTTCCTAGGTCAATCTAGATTCAGCAATGTTCAGAGTTCACACTAATCATCACATTCCTATATATCAGTTGGTGACTTAAAGCTGATCATAGTAGGCGTATTAGCTCCATATCCAGGGCAGGAGGCAGTCTGCCATGTGCGTTGAGTGTGTGGGTATGAAACAGTACAGAGATCTGTACCCTTGAGAGACCTGTTTTCATGATTTCAAAACAATCCTGTTGGAGAAATGCAGTGTTTTGTGGAATAAGACACAGTCTTTTCACATGGAAAATGTCCCTTGGAACATATCTTGCATAAATAAAAACTGCTGAGTGTATGAAAGAAAATACCAAATAAAATATAAATTAAAACCTCACACAATGAAAGATGTCCTAAGAAGGAACATTTCTGTCTGATCGCTCAGCCATTAAACATGCACTAAAATTCTTCTGACTTCAACTCCAAGTTGCAAATTTCACCCCAGAAAAGCATCTGCTTTGCATGATTGACTGCATATGATTTAAGAATGTAGAATTACAGCATGCTTCAGAAATATACACACATGACCAGCAGGCCTTAGGAAGCAGACCTGTTCTAGTAACCTACATTAATGTTCAGAGAGGTCAATGTGATTTGAAACTATGCTATATTTACTTAGATAAGGAAGACAGTGACAAGACTCTCATAACTTCCTATCCTTTCATTGATGAATCTTAATCTTAAAAGTATTTTAAGAATAGCTTTCAACAAGAGAGCTGGTTTTTATCTCCTGTTGTTAAAGACCCACAATAACTTCCCTAACCTTTCTGAATTTATAGCAATTGGAGATTTTTACCCTTTAAAAAGCTGTTCCAGATTTAGCTATTGGATAAAGGACTTTTTAAAGAAAAAGAAACTTTCAAATGTTGAAAAACTTTTAAATAATAGTGACTCCTTTAGCTAATATCTTTCTCTTTGACTATTATTAAACAGTGACCTTGGGAAGACTTTCATTTTCTTCTGTGATCTCCCAGTGAAGAAGCCATCCTTTGTTTATGGCAAAAAAGAAACAGTGTTCTCTAGAAACTGGGAGGTGAAGGGCAAGATTTCCTTTGGGTTAACAGTACAAATGAGTTATTAATATGGGAGCTTTTAGGACTTATTTATACCACAAGTAAAAAGGAAAGTTTTTAATAAAGTTAGGAACCCAATCACCTCTTATATCTATATATTGCTTTAACATTGTTATTTATCATAAACAGATGCCTTTGGAAAATTATATTTACTGGAGAAATTGGGGTTACTTTTTGTAGGTTTTTAGTTCACTAATAAATGAATTTAGAAATGGATTCAGAAGAAAGACAGAAAAGAATTTTATTTGAAGTTGAGAGAAACAAAAGCAGGCAATCTCTAAATCTTTCCAGATATAGAAACATGGAAGAGGAAAAATCCATGATATTTTCTAATAATGAATCATGGTAAATCAAAAGTAAATAAATAAATACCAAACCAAAAAATATTAATGTGGGCCAGGCAATGGTGGCTCACGTCTTTAATCCCAGCACTCGGGAGGGAGAGGCAGGCGGATCTCTGTGAGTTCGAGACCAACCTGGTCTACAGAGCTAGTCCCAGGACAGGCTCCAAAGCTACAGAGAAACCCTGTCTCGAAAAACCAAATATATATATATATATATATATATATATATATATATATATATGTGAACACAAATGGAAATGTAAGATTATTTTAAAAATCATTCGCACCAACATCTAAAGTCAAATTATTGCTAAAAGTTCAATAGATTGGGAGGAAAACATGAGAAACATACACATGCAAAAAGAAAAAAGATGGAGGAAAAAAATAATCATTAAGGACTAAGGTGGAAAAGATTGTACAACCATGAAAAAGCATAAATAAAAGTTTCTGAGTGCATGGAGAAATATACCAATAAAGATACAAATTAAAATGTATAATAATTTAAACATATTGCATATAGTAAGTGAATTGGCAAACTATAAGTCAACTGAAGACAAAGAAATGAAACAAAAAGAAAGAAAAAGTAAAGATTCCACAGAATAAAGTGTTCAAATGGCTTCTCTTGTGCTTTGATACAGTGGCAACTGGCAGGTATGTGGATGGTGGAAGGGAAGGCTGATTGGACTTAATGGACTCTTATCCACATGGTTGCTGAGTCTACTACACAAGTGTCAGATAGATGGCTATCTTCTCTGTGCTTATTTTCCTACCTTGCTTACTAGGGTCTCTGCTAGCCATAACTAGTTGTTTAAACTATTTATTGGGAAGAATTTCCTCATGACCCTAAAAGTCCCAGAGCACACCCTGACTGGATCATGATCTGACTGGTGGTGGTGGGATGCAGTCTCTCTTAAGTGTATGGAGCATATGGGTACTAAGTATATTTCTGATGGAGGCAAGACACTTGTTCTACTGATTATCAGACCATCCTGCTGGAGAAATGAAGCTTTTTTTATCAAGGGACCATGGGGCAGAGAGCTGGCTCCAGAGTCTGGCCATCCTGCTGGCCTTCGGCTGAGAACAACTACATCCAGGTGCTTTATCAGCTGAGATCATGTCCTAGTTATTAAGGGCAAACTTTTCTTCCCTGACTTAGAGGAACCTCTTGTCACCTTCAACAATTGGTTTGTCAGAGTCTTTCCCTTGAATCCTTTCTTGTCCTTGGCTTGTGGTAAGTCAGATTGAGGCACCCTGATCTCGTTTGCTCCTTGTTTTTAGCCTCTTAGGTAGCTCATGTTTTAATGATAGGCTTTCTCCAAAGATGGTGCCTGTCTGCTATTCTCTGAGCGATACAGCATGGAAGGTGAGATTTCATCCCACTGTTGACTCATACACCAGAACAATATTGCATCACCAAAGCCCACAACTGAATCTGATGCTTGTGGACAATGGTACTGTCCTAAGGATAGGATTGCTGTGACGTATCTTCTGCCATCTTTTCTATTAGCAGGGATCTAATTTTTTTTAATTTTTATTGAAAAAAATTTCCGCCTCCTCCCCACCTCCCATTCCCCTTCCCCCCACTCCTCTCACCCTCCCCCCACTCCTCTCACCCTCCCTCTCCAGTCCAAAGAGCAGTCAGGGTTGCCTTCCCTGTGGGCAGTCCAAGGTCCTCCCCCCTCCATCCAGGTCTAGGAAGATGAGCATCCAAACAGGCTAGGCTCCCACAAAGCCAGTACATGAAGTAGGATCAAAACCCAGTGCCATTGTTCTTGGCTTCTCATCAGCCCTCATTGTCTGCCATGTTCAGAGAGTCCGGTTTTATTCCAAGCATTTTCAGATTCAGTTCAACAGGCCTTGGCGCGCTCCCAATAGATCAGCCCCACTGTCTCAGTAGGTGGGTGCACCCCTTGCTGTTCTGACTTCTTTGTTCATGCTCTCCCTCCTTCTGCTCCTCATTTGGTCCTTGGGAGCTCAGATCAGTGCTCCAATGCGGGTCTCTGTCTCTATCTCCATCCATCGCCAGATGAAGGTTCTATGGTGATATGCAAAATATGCATCAGTATGGCTATAGGCTAGGGCCATTTCAGGTTCTCTCTCCTCAGCTGCCCAAGGAACTAGCTAGGGACCTCTCCGTGGAAACCTGGGAACCCCTCTAGGGTCAAGTTTCTTGCCAACCCTAAAATGGCTCCATTAATAAAGATATATACTACTCTGCTCCATATCCACCCTTCCTTTTTCCCAACCATCCCATTCCCCCAAGCTCCCCCCATCCTCCCCTTCTTAGTTTTCTCCCCCTATTTCCCCCTACCCCATCCCACCTCACCACCAAGTTCTCAATTTTTGCCCGGCAATCTTGTCTATTTCCAATATTCAGGAGGATAACTATATGTTTTTCTTTGGGTTCACCTTCTTATTTAGCTTCTCTAGGATCACAAATTAAAGGTACAATGTCCTTTATTTGTGGCTAGAAACCAATTATGAGTGAATACATCCCATGTTCATCATTTTGGGTCTGGGATATCTCACTCAGGATAGTGTTTTCTATTTCCATCCATTTGCATGCAAAATTCAAGAAGTCATTGTTTTTTACCGCTGAGTAGTACTCTAATATGTATATAATCCACATTTTCATCATCCATTCTTCCATTGAAGGACATCTAGGTTGTTTCCAGGATCTGGCTATTACAAATAATGCTGCTGTGAACATAGTTGAACAAATGCTTTTGTGATATGATAGAGCCTCTCTTGGGTGTATTCCCAAGAGTGGTATTGCTGGGACCTGGGGTAGGTTGATCCCGAATTTCCTGAGAAACCGCCACACTGATTTCCAAAGTGGCTGCACAAATTTGGATTATTTCTCATGTATGTCATGTATCATTTTCTTTTTCCTATAAAGTATATTTGTTTGCTTGCTTTTACTTTGACTACTTCCTTCCCTGGTCCCATGAAGTGAGTGTCTAGCCATTCATCTTGCTTGGAAGTCTATCAGAAAACCATTTTAAGCCGGGCAGTGGTGGCGCACGCCTTTAATCCCAGTACTTGGGAGGCAGAGGCAGGTGGATCTCTGTGAGTTCGAGACCAGCCTGGTCTACAAGAGCTAGTTCCAGGACAGGCTCCAAAACCACAGAGAAACCCTGTCTCAAAAAAAAAAAAAAAAAAAAAAAAAAGAAAAGAAAAAGAAAACCATTTTAAGTTGAAAGACTACCCTGACTATATAATTGATAGATAAGTATGAATTTTACATTTCCTTTCTTCAAATGGCTGACAGATAAATATTTTACAAGGTATAAGGAATATTCTCCTATTTTATACATGGGTATTTATCATCTAACAAATACTGGTTGCCCTATGGTTTAAGAGAGCATTCCTTTATTCTCTTAATTTAATACAAGTTCTAGGATATTCTTAGATTCAATCTTACCTATCAAAATAAGTGTATTCTTTTTATGCATCTATCTGTGTATTTGTTATTCATTCATTCATTTATTGATGTGTAGATTAAATTCAGTGCTTCATGAAGGCTAAGAAAGCTGTTCCACTGAGCTAACCCCTCATATTATAATCATTAGCTATATGACATTTATAGTTGTGCACTGAATAACAATGTTATTGATAAAACTTTTTCACTTAATGATGTGGTAACATATGCCATGGAGACCCTGTAATATTAAAATGGGAATGAGGAATTTTTATTCCCTAGCACTAATGCATCTTTCCCTTACTTACAATTATTTAGATACACATATACCATTGCATTGCAGTTTTATACAGTATTCACAATAATAACATGCTAACTAATTTATAGCTTAGAGACAATGGGTTGTGCAGACAGCCTCAGTGTATTTAAGACTGTCTGCCATTAGCTTCACTAATAGTGTATTTCTATCCATTAAATGCCACATGAGTATATAAGAAACAACTATCTTCAAATTTAAATGTATATATCATAGGAAAATTATCTTCAAAGGCAACAGCTGAAACACTATAATATTTTGTAACTAAAATAAATACAGTATAACTAAGAATGCTAATGCTAATAAGTTAAAAGTAATTTGTTTAGAATTTAAAAATGAATGTTTCAAACAGAAATTCTTATAAAAAGATAAAGTAAACCTATCTATAACTTATTTTGTTTGTAACTATTATGATTGCTATACTAGAAAATTATTACACAGAGATATTCATTAAGAAGGCAGCTAGAACCAGGATATAAATGTTATTAATCCTGTGCCTTTAACAAAATCATAAAATTTAGACTTCATTCAAACCTCACATGTATCCCTACTTAAAGATAACAGAAATGGCACATAGGTTGTTCATGGTTATCTAGAGGATGAGCAAGTGTCCACTACACTGAGATGATCATCTCTCACAGTGCAGGCTGAGCAGTCTGATTATGGTTGTCATCACATTGAGAGGGTGAACATCTGGGAACTTCTCAGTCTACCAGTCTGTTGGCCTCAGCAGTTTGTTTTGCTGACTGAAGGCCTGGAGGATTGCTAGAGAGGGACTGATCATCAGGTGGCCAGCTGGAAAGTGCTGGGTTCTCATATCAAGGAAGGAATGTAGCAGTGATGGCAACAGCGGATGCAAAGTAGTGAGTTCAGAAACAAGGAAGACGAACTCATCAGTGAGACCTGAACTCAAGTAGGCAAAAATCAAAGTTTCTCCAGACACAACCAAATTGACATCCAAGATTATCACACCACACACAGTGAAGAAGAGAATCTAAGGCCCATCAAACTGCTGAATCGTATGAAAGGGCCGGACCTACAGATCCAAAGCTGTAGGATCTCCATGACACAAGGATAGTCAAGAGAAGGCCCAGAGAGGACCCAACATGGAGGATGTAGCAGTAGCCGGAGGCTTTGAACCAGATCAATGACTCACGGCAATGAACAATTGCAAGTAAAGGTGTTATGGACTAAAGATTATAGTGTGTGACTTACTGTGACCAACTACAGCCTGCCCCCCAAACTTTTTGCTATTTGTTTTTGGTTTTGCTTTTTATTTTTAAGTTTTCTTTTACATTTTATATTTTTGGGGAGGATTGCAAAGACAGAGGATGGATATGAAGGGAAGAGGGGATTACTATAATCGGGATGCAAGATTCACAAAGAATCAATAAAAATTAAAAAACAAAAGGGTCTTCAGCACTTACACACACAAACACACAAACTCACATGTGTATATATTTAGATAACTGACTATTCACTCAGTAAGTCTAAAGAAGATATTGTTAATATCTAATATCTAAGCTCTTGAGATAATTAGAAGTGGAGTCAAATGGTCCCAATGCAAGAGTTATTTTTAAAATGGGGAATCAAGGTCATAGTATATTATCTGAACACTTATTTATTTGAGATTAGGAGCAATAATACTTATTTCATAACTAAATGATACAACAAAAAACACAAAATTAACACAATTCAATCGTTAGTCACTTAAAATGTAATGAATCTAATATTCTGCTTCATTTGAGAAATAATTTACATATAACTACATATTTCTTCTAGTTAAAAATTGTAATTCTCATTCGCTTTGACACTAGATTTCTATTAATATGAAAATGAATTCTACCATTTCTAGTATCCATTATTTATGATGTTTCAATAATACGAATACCTATATAAGACTTGAATAATCCCAACACCACTGTACATCCTCTCTTGGAAAAGAGACTCTCACTGAGCTATAACCCAATAAAAGATCTATAGATGATTAAGTTCTGCAGAGAACAAAAAATTAAGCTTAATCAAGGATGATCCCCTTAGTTGTTTACTCAGTCCTAAGTGGCCAATCCAGATTAATTACAAACAAGTGATATTAAATGGACTCAACAGGTTGTATGTGTGTGTGTGTGTGTGTGTGTGTATGTGTATTTGAAACAATAAAAATTAAGAAGTCATCAATTGAAAAGGAGTGATAGGGGATCCATAAGCAGAGTTTGAGATATGAAAGTGAAGGGAAAATGGTGTAATTATATTTAATTTTAGTAAAACTATAAAATGTATTAAACATGCTTTAGACAGAAGGCAATATTTGCTTTCTAAGTCTGATCTTAGGTTGTAAATGAGTAAGGAATGAAATATAGAGAAACCTTCCACTAGAGTTCAGCAGTAATGACAAACTTGTACTCTTTACTCATCACTAACCAGTAGCATTATTAAAATAGGGTGTAAATACTGAGATAATTATGCTGAGTGCCAGAAAAAATAATTCATCTTAAACTTTCCCAACATATGAATTCTAAAGATAAAGATAATCATGGAGGCATAACTGGCTCTAACATTCTGAACTGACTTTATAATTAGCACAAATCAATCTCTCTCAAGGTCTGTATTTACTCTCACACAAATGAGGTGAGAAAGGTTTTATTCGGTTGGATTTTTCTATCACTGGTGAAATTGATCCCTCCATTCTTCAGTAGTGACTGTGCAATCTGATAACTGACAATGTTCTCAAATTTCCTATGTGAATCATTTCTATGTTACTATTATCAAAAGCACATGGATTCTGTAAACTTAAACAATTATTGAATATGCCAAGCCATCAAGTTCAATCTAATGCAATTAATGAGATATCAAGTAGCATATAACATATAATATACATCTATGATAGTTATTTTCTAAACTGAGAGTTAATTTGATGTATCATATGATAAAAAGAAAAATATTACTGACTACAATGAATGCCAAACAAAAATATTGTAAGGGTCAGAAAGCATAGCTACTTTGAAATGATGAACATCATAATTTTTTTTCTCATTTTTTTATTCTTTTTTAATTAAAATTTCCAACTGCTCCCCGTTTCCCATTTCCCTCCCCCTCCTCCCACATATTGCCCCCTCCCCCCGCTCCCCTCCCCCTATCCCCACTCCTCTTCTCCTCCCCCCAGTCCATTCCCCCTCCCTCTCGATACTGAAGAGCAGTCCAAATTCCCTGCCCTACAGGAAGACCAAGGTCCTCCCACTTCTATCTAGGTCCAGGAAGGTGAGCATTCAAACAGGCTAAGCTCCCACAAATCATAATTTAAGCTCAAGTCATTTCACCTGCCATTTGAAATTAGAATTGCTGCTTACTTTTCAAGAAATTACTTTCTTCATCAGTGAAATAGGATAATATCACAAAGCATTCAGCTTTTGAACACCACTGAAATGCCTTGACTTGTAAGAGTCATTCAGAAGAAATAGCATTTGTACACTTTAGGATACAATATTTCAAATAATTAAGTCACCATAACACTGTTAAATTTCAAAGGGCTCTTCTATCTAATTCTGTATACCTACAAGTAACTTGCATCCTTATTGGAGAAGAATAAGTAATAGGTATTTTTACAGTTTATATAATTCTCGGAATGATAAAAATTGTGCATGTGTACACATATCTCATCATTATTGTAAGTCTTCAACAAACATCACAATTTTGCAATTTTTTATCATTTTGACACCTGGGAAGGATTGCTAAATGTATTGTGGTTTGATAATATATGGAGTAACAAATGAATTATACATTATGACAACTCTCAAAATTTAATCACTGCCAATTATTCACAGTCCTAAAAGTCTGCCAGTATCAAACTGTATCAAAATAAACTGATTCTGCAAAGGCAACCTGCTTCAACCCCGCACTTTAGTCTGGCCCAATCCAAGTTGGTGCCATTATCTCCAATTTTAAGATACATGGATGTGGAGGTCTAAAAATGTGAGTCTATTTCCACCTTGACCAAAGGTCAGAGAGTTGAAATTTACTTCTATTCCTTCAAGATTATTCTGTTTCTACCTCAAACAAACATCTCACCTAGATTTAGATAAGGGAGTTCTTCTCTCAGGGTTATTGTCAAGAGGTGTGGCTAATATCCAGACCATGGATTTCAGGAATAGAAAAGCAGGTATGTTTCCTTTTTTTTTTTCTATTCTGTAAGTGGAGACTTTTTTTTCTTTATCTTTTATTGATGCTATTGAGCTCTACATTTTTCTCTATTTCTCTCCTTGCCTCTCCCCTCCCTTTGAAACCTCTTACATGGTCCACATGCTCCCAATTTACTCAGGAGATCTTGTCTTTTTCTACTTCCTATGTAGACTAGATCCATGTATGTCTCTCATAGGGTCCTCATTGTTGTCTAGTTCTCTGGGATTGTGATTTGTAGGCTGGTTTGATTTACTTTGTGTTTAAAAGTCACTTATGAGTGAGTACATGTGATAACTGTCTTTCTGTGTCTTGGTTTTCTCACTCAAAATGATGTTTTCTAGCTCCATCCATTTTCCTGCAAAATTCAAGATGTGTTTTTTTTTTGGTCTGCTATGCTGTACTCCATTGTGTAAATGTGCCACATTTTCCTTATCCGTTCTTCGGTGGAGGGACATTAAGTTGTTTCCAGGTTCTGACTATGACAAATAATGCTACTGTGAACATAGTTGAACACATGTCCTTGTGGCATGATTGAGTATCCTTTGGATATATACCCAAAAGTGGTATTACTAGGTTGTTTCCTAGTTTTCTGAGAAATTACCACACTGACATCCAAAGGGGTTGTACCAGTTTGCACTCCCACCAGCAATGCAGAAGTGTTCCTTTTAGCCCCAAACCTCTCCAGCATAAGTTGTCATCAGTGTTTTGATCTTGGCTTGATCTTGGCCATTCTTATAGGAGTAAGTTAGAATCTCAGAGTTGTTTTGATTTGTATTTCTCTGATGATGAAAGAAGGATGTGGAACATTTCCTTAATTGTCTTTCAGCCATTTTAGATTCCTCTATTAAGAGTTCTCTGTTTAGTTCTGTACTCCATTTTTTGTTGTATTATTTGTTCTTTTGGTGACCAACTTCTTGAGTTCTTTGTTTATTTTGGAGATCAGATCTCTGTCTGATGTGGGGTTAGTGAAGATCTTTTCCCATTCTGTATACTATCTTTTTGTCTTGTTGACTGTGCCCTTTGCTTTAAAGAAGCTTTTCAGTTTCAGGAGGTCCCATTTAATAATTGTTTCTCTCAATGTCTGTGCTGCTGGGGTTATATTTAGGAAGTGGTATCCTATGCCAATGTATTCAAGTGAACTTTCTCCTTTCTCTTCTATAAGGTTCAGTGTGACTGGCTTTATGTTGAGGTCTTTGATTCATTTGGACTTGAGTTTTGTGCATGGTGATAGATATGGGTCTATTTTCATTCTTCTACATGTTGATATCCAGTTATGCCAGTACCAATTGTTAAATATGCTTTCTTTTTTCCATTTGGTATTTTTTGCTTCTTTGTCAAAAATTAGGTGTTTGAAAATGTGTGGATTAATATCTGGGTCTTCGATTCAGTTCCATTGGTCCACATGTATGTCTCTCTTAGGGTCCTCCTTGTTACCTAGTTTCTCTGGAGTTATGGAATATATGGTAGTCATCCATTGTTTTCCATCTAATATTCACTTATGGGTGAGTACGTAGCAGGATTCTCTTTCTGGATAGTGGTTATCTCCCTTAGGATGTTTTTTTCTAGTTCCATCCATTTGCATGCAAATTTCATTAGACAATTTGTTGTTTTTTTTTTTTTTTTAAATACTGAGTAGTACTCCATTGTGTAAATGTACAACATTTTCTTTATCCATTCTTTGATTAAGGCACTTTTAGGTTGTTTCCAGGTTCTGGATATGACAAATAATACTGCTATGAACACAGCTGAACAAATGTCCTTGTGGTACGAGTGCGCATCTTTTGATTATTTGCCCAAGAGTAGTATTGCTAGGTCTTGAGGTAGATTGATTACTAATTTTTCTGAGAAACCACAATACTGATTTCCAAAGTGGCTGTAAACATTTGCACTCCCATCAGCAATGGGCAAGTGTTTACTTACTCCTCATCCTCTCCAGCATAAGCTGTCATTGGTGGGTTTTTATCTTAGCCAAACCTGACTGGAGTAATGGTGCTGGAGAATTGTCTGTATTGCATCAATCATATTATAAATAAACGCTGATTGGTCAGGCAGGAGATATAGGTGGGAAAACCAGACAGGAAGTAGAAATGATGTAATGAGAACAAGAATTCTGGGAAGGAGGAAGTTTATTCCTCCCACTCCTGCCCAGAACACCGAAGCAGCAGGGTGTGATCTGCCCTACTGAAAAAAGGTACTGAGCCACATGGCTAACATAGATCAGAAAAAAATGGGTTAATCAAGATGTGAAAGTTAGCTAGTGAGAGGCTAGAGCTAATGGGCCAATCAGCTTATAATTTATGGAGACCTATATGTGATTTTCTTTGGGGCTAAACAGTTGTGGAGTACTGGGTGGGACAAAAAATCCACAGCAAGCCGGCTCTGTTCATGTGACAGAGTAAGATGGTATCTCAGTGTCATTTTTATTTGCATTTCCCTGATGAGTAAGGATGTTGAACAATTCCTTAAGTGTCTTTTGGCCATTTATAATTCTTCTGTTGAGAATTCTTTGATACGTAGCTCATTTTTTGATTGGAATTTGGTATTTTGATGTTGAGTTCCTTGAGTATTTATATATTTTGGAGATCAGTTCCATGTCTGATGTGAGGTTAGTGAAGCTCTTTTCCCATTCTGTGGGCTACTTTTTTTTTTTTTTTTTTTTTTTACCTCATTGACTGAATTTTGCCTTAGAAAAACTTCTCAGTTTCAGGAGGTTCCATTTATTAATTGTTGCTCTCAGGGTCTGTGATACTGGTGTTATATTTAGGAAGTGGTCTCCTGTGCCCATATGTTCAAGGTTAGTTCTCACTTTCTCTTCAATGAGGTTCAGCATCGCTGGATTTATGTTGAGTTCTGTAATCCATTTGGACTTGAGTTTTGTGCATGGGAATAAATATAAATATATTTGCATTCTTCTACATATTGACATCCAGTTATGGCAGCAGCATAAAGATGCTAAACACCTTCAATAATGCGGGAGAATGCAATATCAATTCAAAAAAATCATTAGCATTTCTATATACAAATGATAAAAGGACTGAAAAAGAAACCAGAGAAACACCACCCCTTACAATAGCCACAAATAAGATAAAATATCTTGGGGTAATGCTAACCAAAGAAGCAAAAGACCTGTATGAAAAGAACTTTAAGTGTTTGAAGAAAGAGATTGAAGATGATACCAGAAAATGGAAAGATCACCCATGTTCTTGGAAAGCTAAGATAAACATATTAAAAATGACCATCTTACTACAGCAATCTACAGATTCAATGCAATCCCCATCAAAATCACAACACAATTCTTCACAGACCTTAAAAAAACAATACCCAGGACATGTGAAAAAAAAATACCCAGGACAGCAAAAACAATCCTTTACAAGAAGGAACCTCCAGAGTCATCAGCGTCCCTGACTTCAAGCTCTATTAGAGAACTAAAGTAATGAAAACAGCTTTGCATTTGCATAAAAACAGATAGGTGAACCAATGAAATCAAATTGGTGACCTTGATATCAATCCACACACCTTTGAACAACTGATATTTGACAAAGAAGCTAAAATTATACACTGAAAAAATCAAGTTATTAATTTATTTTATTTTTCATTATCTCTTCCCCCAGATACCATTCAAAGGCACATTGTTCTTTTCTTCATTGTAATTAGAGTCCATTTCCTCATCTTCATTTCCCATTCTTTCTTGTCAAATTGTTATAGGCATACGTGTTGCACATAACAGCAGGGATGGAAAAAGTCATTGGTTCTACATTTTTCTAGAGGCCAAACACTCAAGGTAATAGCTTCTTTATAAGTTTCTTCTTTCCCTTATCATCTTTTACCACAGTCTTTAGAATTGTCAAGTAGCCTTGAGGATTAATTTTCAAACCCGAGATCTTTACACATTTTGTGCTCCTTAAAACAAAGAAACATGGGATGTACTCACTCATATTTGGTTTCTAGCCATGAATAGGGGATGTTGAGCCTACTATGCGTGATCCTAGAGAAGCTAATTAAGAAGGTGAACCCAAAGAAAAACAATTAGGCGATGAAAGGAGACAGAGACAAAGACCCACATTGGAGCAACAGACTGAAATCTCAAGGTCCAAATCAAGAGCAGGAGACAGAGCACGAGCAAGGAACTCAGGACCACGAGGGGTGCACCCACTGAGACAATGGGGATGTTCTATCAGGAACTCACCAAGGCCAGCTGGCCTGGGTCTGAAAAAGCATGGGATAAAACCAGACTCGCTGAACATAATGGACAATGAGGACTACTGAGAACTCAAGAACAATGGCAATGGGTTTTTGATCCTACTGCACGTACTGGCTTTGTGAGAGCCTAGGCAGTTTGGATGCTCACCTTACTAGACCTGGATGGAGGTGGGGGGTCCTTGGACTTCCCACAGGGCAGGGGACCCGGATTACTCTTAGGGATGATGAGGGAGGGGGACTTGATGGGGGAGGGGGAGGGAAATGGGAGGTGGTGGCGGGGAGGCAGAAATTAATAAAAAAATTTAAAAAAAGAAAAAGAAAGAGAAGATTGCTGTGAATAAACTGCTTAGCAAGAAAAAAAAAACAAAGAAACAAACAAAACCAAAAACAAGCAAATAAAAAAAAACATTTATTTTGCCATTTTATGTAAATGAGTGTTTTTCCTGTATCTATGCATGTGCACCATATGCATGCCTGGTGCTTATGGAACACAGAAGAGGACACTGGATACCCTAAAACTAGTTGAGAATGGTAGTCATCTTGTGGGTATTAGGAATTTAACCTGGGTCCTCTGTAACAACTTAACAACTGAGTCATCTCTCCAGCTCCCAACTTGCACTGTTGCCATATGTTTCTGCCACTATTCAAGTCACCATGGGTCTTTGATTCTGGGTTCCTTTCTCCATTCTTCAGTACCTAAACTGCCACAGGTTTGCCCCATTTCTTCCTGGAATGAGTTCCTTTCCACTTTATTCTTCTGTGAACACCTAATAAAGCACTAGATCTTCACTCAGCTCCTATGGCTATCATTTCTCTTCTGGGATGTATTTTTCTGATAATAATATATGACACTGGCTCTCTCCACAGGTTTTTCAAATAGCATTTTCTGTACAGAACAAAAGTATTTTTTTTTCTTGCTTCACTCAACACTGAGAAAAGGTAGCAGCTCCACTAATTCAAAGAGCAACTATTTTTAAATCAACATTGTAGATTTTCCCAACTACAAAATATTTGCTTCCTCTGAATGACTTATGTATATAATACTGATATTCACTGTTTTTCCCACTGATTCTTTATTATTTCTTAGAGAAAATGTGATACTATTGTCATCACAGTTTGACATGTCTTAATGTTCCACATACTTGAAATGAGTTAATAGTAGATGTGTTCAGGACACATATCGTACTTTCCCACTTCATTTTACTTAATTTTGCTGCAAATATATTGTTTTCTGGTTCAAAGACATACTTGGTTTGTTTAGAACAGTTGGTGTGTTTCTGTATTCATGAGTCTGTGCATAGGAATTCATGAATAGTCAGACCAATGAGCACATTTCAAGAGGTGTGTGCTGTTTCCAGTTCAGTGCAGGCCCTGCACCTCTTGGTTGCCTTATTCTGAGACACTGCACATTCTTTGTGCCTGAAGACAGATGGGTTTTTCACTCTGTCTGGAGAGGTCTACAGATTGACCGATCCCGTAATAAATCACTCCCTTTGCCTACTTGAGACACAATGAGTTTAGTGCCTTTTTTTTCCCTTTTTTTCTTTTGGTTCTGCTGCTGCTAAATTTATTGCTTAAACACACAGCAATTATTTATTTCTTAAATAACTCATCTGAACTTCATGGACCTATGGATATCATTGTATCATAGTAGTCTACATAAGAGATGGCTAAATCTACAAAAAGTATTCCAAAGACTTTCTCTATGATGACAGTGCACTACTCAGAGATTTAACAAAGCAATTATCATTTGTTATAAAAATACTTTCAGAGGAGAATCTGATATTTCCACATCTTCTTGTATATCTAATGAATAAATGAAAAAGTAAACTTCACTAAATTCAGGCTAGCAATTTCTGTATAAATGTGTCCTTTGTGAAAATGTGTTATCATTATGGCTTTTGTGAAATCAAGCATTTAATCAATTCAATTATTTATAAAAATGACAGATAGATATCATTTTTTCCCAAACACAATGTGACTGGGACTTAGTGAAATTATTATAAGGTTCAGCTGATTAAAAAGACAGTATTGTTTCCTTTTTGTTTTGTGTGCATGTATCCGTGGGCATATAGATGTGGGTATGTGTGTATATGTATAAAGATGCCAGATGATGTGAGTACACATGTGTGTGTGCTTGCCTTTGATAGACTTTGAGGCCTTCCTCACTCTCCCTTATTTTCTCACAAGTTTCATCATTTAAACTAGAGTTTACTGATTCTCTACACTGGCTGCTTAGTGAATTTGGGTATCCATCCATTTTTGCTCCTACAATGCTGTGTAAATAGATGTATGCTTTGTTTTCAGTTTAAGAGGTAAACTTGCCTCTGTTCCTGCTGCATGGTTTCTCCCCTTAACATTGAATTTAACACTTCAGAACAATAAGCTCAGTTAACTTTCTGTTGTAAGTTATATTTGTCATGGTGTTTTATTGCAGGATCAGAGATATAACTAGTACAGAAGTTGATTTCCCTAGTTGTGTATCGCTCTGACTGACCTGACTACGATCTCTCTCTCTCTCTCTCTCTCTCTCTCTCTCTCTCCTCTCTCTCTCTCTCTCTCCATTCCTTCCTTCATTTGTTTCTGTTTTTTTGCTTCTTTTTTTGTTGACTATGTTAGACTTTAGAACTCTGTCGACAAGGCAGTTGAACACTGCAAGCAGAGCTTAATAGAGGCTTTAAAACATTAGTAATGAGAGTTCAGTGGACTGTGGAAACCTGGGCCCAGAAATTTAAGACATTAGTACTGAGAGTTCAGTGGAATGTGGAAGCCTAAGCCCTGAAGTTTAAGAGGGAAACAAAGGCTTTAATAGCAACTCGTTTAAGGCTATTCTTGTGATATTTTGACAAAGAATATGATTGCCTTATGCCCTGTCCTAAGAATTTGACTGAGTCTAAATTAAAATTTAATGAACTAATTTCTTTGGTTGTAGAGATGCCAAGATAGCCTAATGTTGACTTTCTTTGTTGTTACTATAATCATTCGTATACATGTTTATAATGTAAAGGAGAGTATGAGGAAAAAGAAATACAAATTGTCAAGTTTAAAGAGAAAAAAGAGAACCAGAAAATTTGGTATAATGAAAGAAATAACAAGATAAATGAGAATTCTTATCTGTATTGTAATAAAAAAGGGTGTGTGTCCAACAGTTTCAAATTTGTTAAAGAACAAAAGGCCTAAGGTATTTTCTGCTGCTGAAAGACAACCAATCAAAGTTCTTACAATTGTGACCCAAGGACTACTTGGTTAACTTGAGTTGGTAGCCAGACTTCACAGTGTCATCTGTGTGGTACTGGTTTAAAAGTCATGAAGGATACACTAGTAAAAGGGCCATTGCATTTTCTCCCATACTTATGGATGGTCACAGAGACCTGTAGTGTGACAGGGGAGTCACCACATGAAGCTGTGAAAGTAATGCCCGAATTGCAACTAATTGCAATTACATTAGAAATCACAAAATGCTAGAGTTGACAGAAGTGTGGAATGTCTGTCAAGAAGAGCTGCAGACAGAAAGTGGAACCAGCCCAAGAGAGAAAGGGAGAGAAAGAAAATCTTTCTGAGCAGTGCAGCTAGAGCAATAGAATCATATTTGACATTGGACATTGAACTACAGGATTTCACTTACCTGCTGAGCTTTATTCCTGCTTTGGTCCAGTATATTCTTCTCACTATGTCTCCATTTTTCTCTTTTTGTATTACCATATAACCCTCTCCATGGCTTATACTTAGTTCCGTGCTCTTCTTTCCTTCCCTCCTTCCTTCCTTTTTTCTTTCTTCTTTCTTTTTTCTTTCTTTCTTTTTTTCTTAAGATACCCAATTGTTATTGAGTTCCATAAAATGTGTATATTCTCCTAATATTATAAAGTCTAAACTAGCTAAGATTGTAGTTTATACTAGTTATTTCACAGTTATTTCATCCATATTACCAATGGTAATAAAACATATTCCCAGCATACAGAGGGGAATCCCACATCAGTCAGTCCCCGGTTAGTGGAACTCTTAGCAAAGGATTAGAATGTGTGGTCTCCTTCAAGGAGTGTGTCACTAAGGCCTGAGTTTGAGGTTTTAAAGACTCATGCCATCCCCGGTGTATTCCTGCTTCTGCCGGCAGTTTGTGGCATAAGCACTCAGTTGTTCTTGCTTCAAAGCTTTCACTCCACCATCATGGGCTCCAATGAGCTGGAATTGTAAGCACAATTAAAGGCTTTATTTAATAATTTGCCTTGGTCATGCTGTTTATCATAGAAAAGTAACTACTATATAGAGATTCAGACATGGATAGACACTAATATTTATAAAGTTTGATTGATATGAGAGGCCACATTAGATCACAGAGATTTTACATAACAGCAGAAATCGAGGTTGTATCATCTGTTGCTTTTTGATCAAACAAGCAGTACAAGTCTATAAAGAGTAGTAAGAATAAAACTGGGTTTCAAGATACATCTTAAGAAAGGTTCCATGACTAGGAGGCTGATAGTAACACTCATCATAATGATGATACAGAGAATAGGAAGCAAATTGACATTTATAGAATGCTTTGTACTGTGTGCTATACTAGACATAGGTTGTGAGAAAAGAGCCATTGGGAGAGAAGGGCTTCTTCATCTGCAAATCAATTGGCTGTGCCCATCAGCAAGTCTTAGGTAAGAGTTAAAAGAAATTGTCCATAGCCAGGTAAAGGAGGAAAGGCACTTGAGTGTAGTCATTAGAAACTTGGAAAAATAATCTAACACTATTCCTAATAGTCAACGTCTAAAAAAATCAGTTTTATGTATTGTGTGTTCTCTCTTTGCCTTTTTTGTTTTGCTTTTCTTTTTTTTTTTTTTTTTTTTTTGCTTTGTTTTCTTATGCTTTATTTTGTTTTATGTGAAAAGATCGGATGCCAACACCAGGTTGCTATAATCACTGCTCCATTTTACTTTTCTAGGCCGGGTCTCTCTCTGAGTCTTGTATGTACCAACTGAACAAAACTGACTGGCTTGTAAACCTGTCTGTTTCTTCATCCTCTGGTCTGGGATTAGAAACATCTGTCTCCATGCTCCTACTGTTCACCATGATTTACATGGTACTGGGGTCTACTCAGGGTTTTATGTTTGCACAAACCCTCTACTTAGACTCCAACATTTAAATTTAGCTTAGAAACACTTCAGACAAACATGGGTTTCTTTGTTTATTTTTATAGTGGCTGATTGAGCTAAGTTTCCTTCTGAAGGCTGGATGTAGAGTCAATTCTAAATTATGATGTAAGATTTTTAGGTGACTGCAGTCAAAACTCTTAGTTATGTAGTAGCTGTATATGGTTAAATATGCATGTAAAATATAACTATTTTCAAGTTGTTTGCTTAAAGTTAATGAAGAAATTTTTTAAAAAAAATTAGATCATTAGAGATATGAACTTTGTTCTCTAATATACGTTGTATTTTTTAAAATGGTTAAGTTTTTATATTAAACATGCTTACTGATTTTATTTTAATCTTAAGGGCATAATTGTAAATTACACTAAATTGGTATAATTATAAACATCTTTTGGAAATAACAGAGGTTAAGCAGAAAGTATGTTTAAAAATCATTACCATTTCAAAATTCTGAGCCTTGGGTCAGCCTTGATTATTTTTTCTCTTCCTATTTTCCTTCTGTCTTCACCTTCCTTTCTTCTTGTCCTTCCCTCTATTGCTCCTCCCTCTTCTCCTTCTTCATTCTCCCATTTTCCTTTTCTTACCTGTTGTTTTCTTTTTCCCTTTCTACTTTTTATTCTCTTTCTATTTTTCACCTTTTTTTAAGTCACACTATCTCTATTCTTTAAATGAATGCAATAATGTTTCCAGGGTACCATCTGTGTTTGGAATTTGAATAATGGGAGGTTTGTACCATTAGCATTAATTCATCACTGGCCTCTTAGCAGGCAGTGTTGATGGCAGCTCAGAGCTGCAGAAAGTCACTCCTCTTTCTCACACTCGACTCTTTCCCTGAAAGTATTGTTACTCACATGTGTGCTCGTTGCTTTGAGGATGATCTGATTCTAGACCCAGAGCAATGCTCTCACAGATGTGTCTTCCCTCTCTGTGGAGCTGTAACCACATAAGGCACAGTGCACATAAAACCACCTCATGAGTCAGCAAGTTTGGTGAGGCATCCATATTTGTTCCACTTATAAGTACTTCTACAAGAGGAATTTATTTTGGTATCAATCAGCTCTCTCACTGAGGATTGTGTATGATACACTTAGACTTTCCACTGACCTTCATTTTTCAGTGCTGAATTGTTCTGCCTGGTACCTCATAGGTTGCCATGTTCAATAAGCAACCCTCTGTGTCCTAAAACATTGTATATTATACACAGTTATGAACCATCTGCCAAGCTTTCCCTTCATGCTTAACTTTCTATCTAAAGAGCAACAACCTCCTTCTTTTCCTCATCCTCTTTATCATCATCCTCAACATTATCATCACAATCTTGTTAAAATAGGAATAGTATAATAGTTCTTAAAACTTCCACAATTCTAATCCTAAATAGTACATTGTGGACCAGCTTACTGCTCTAGGCTTCCACACACAGAAGTGGTTCCTTTGGCAGAAATTAATTTCATTTCCAAAAGTCTTTCTAAAGTCTCTGTTTTTGAGAATCAACTTATTTGGAGCCTAAAGAATATTTTTAGTTGGCTGTTTTGAAAGGAAGTACATCTACTTGATTAAAATTTCTAATTGCCAGGTATGATTTCTATTAATCTTGTATTTAGATGTTCTTATTTGTTTCAGTGGGAGCCACTTTAAATTGGGGTTACTAAAGAGAAATGTTATCAACATAAATTTGTGGTTCCCCATGCTTTAGTTGAATTCACATATTTTGGTTTTCAGATAGCAATTCTTCACCTGTGAAAATACAAGAATTCACAAAACAAGGAGGGATCGATGCATTCCTTCACAAAGAATATATTTGAAAAGAAACTTGACACTCGAAAGTGTTTTATACGGAAATGGAAAATGAGAAAGGAATAAATCAGTAAGATAGAATTTTAAACTCAGAGTGTTTTGAATAGCACATATAAAGAGACAAGAAATGGGATACCTAAATAGGAAACTTGCACTTTCCCATGAAAACTAATGGGAGGAAAACAAAAGAGACTCAATTTCTGTTTGGAAAATTTAGGCAGTGGAGACCAGTGGAGTGACTGTAGATAGAAGGGTAAAACATTAGAAATGCAGATATCAGCTACAAGGACCCTTCCAGAAAACAGTAGACCCGGTGTTTTCCTAAGAGACAGCAGCACCAGCGGAATGGTGTGTGACACGGAATGAGGACCTGCATTCGTTCTTCTCAGCCAAGTTTCTGTCTTGTGACTTTCATTTCCTGCAAACTATGAGAAAATACACACGCTGTACTGATGATTGGTACACAGGGCCCACATCCGATCCTCAGATGACACATGGGGATGGAGGTCAGGGGAGGCACTAGCATGAGATTTTGAACCATCAAAGTTGTATCGCCCCCAGGGATACAGATCTTCCAACACGGCATGTGCCCTAGTCTTCAGTAAGAGTTCCAGGAACTCGGAACCAAATATTCAAATATGTGAGTCTGGGTGGGGGAGCATCTTCATTCAAGTCATCAAATTGTTCTTTTCTTTTCTTTTCCTGTGGAAAAAAAGAAAGCAGAGGCTCTCCTTGTGCCAGCCAAGGGCATAGCAGTCCCTGGAAGTTTCCTGTGTAGAAAACACCACCTTCAGCCTTGTGAACCTTCTGCCTCAGCTCCGTAAAATGTCTTCTTGAGGTTGCAAATGGTCTCTTCTTCCTCATAGATTCTGCATAGGACTTGACAACTTGTAATGCTTATACAAGGAAAGGAGACTTTCCATACTGTAAATTACAAAGTAGATGAAGTATTAATCACATTGAACATTTATTATATCAGAGGACCTGCCTATCTAAAACTGAGAATTTTGTCAGTTCTCTGACTTAACGCAAATAAATCCACAGTGCTTTGATGAATCTGTTTTCCAAAGACAAATCCAAGATCCTCATCCTGCAGTTAACGTACATATTCTCTAGAGATATGTTCATCCCAGAAAACCAGTTAATGAGAACAGTTTCAAATATCTATTATCTAAATCATTATCTACAGCAACTGTACAATTTTTATCTTTTCTCCTCTAAAAAGGATAATTGTTTATGATTCATTTTTCATGTTTTGTTTTTCTGCAATTCTTTGACAAAATGCTTTACAAGTTTATTTTTAATCAGATAAATTCTATCCACATAAAACGATAGCAAATTGTATTTTATAGTAATATTGAGAGTATTCTTTTTTATGGAAAGAAAAGGAAATAGGCAAGTGGCATTACTATATATTTTAATTTGGCATGCTTAATGCGGAGATAAAGAAACACATCAAAGAATTTTGATAGGATTTTGATGGGGATTGCATTGAATCTATAGATTGCTTTTGGGAGAATTGCCATTTTTACTATGTTGATCATGCCAATCCAAGAGCAAGGGAGATCCTTCCATTTTCTGGTATCCTCTTCAATTTCTTTCTTCAAGGACTTAAAGTTTTTGTCAAATAGGTCTTTCACTTCCTTGGTCAGAGTTAGCCCAAGATATTTTATGCTATTTGTGGCTATCGTAAAAGGTGATGCTTCTCTGATTTCCCTCTCTGCATCCTTATCCTTAGTGTATAGGAGGACAACTGATTTTTTGGAGTTGATCTTGTATCTTGCTACATTACTAAAGGTGTTTATCAACTGTAGGAGTTCTTTGGTAGAGTTTTTGGGGTCGCTTATATATACTATCATATCATCTGCAAATAATGAAAGCTTAACTTCTTCCTTTCCAATTTGAATCCCCTTGATCCTCTTATGTTGTCTTATTGCTATTGCTAGAACTTCAAACACTATATTGAAGACGTATGGAGAGAGTGGAGAGCCTTGTTGTGTTCCTGATTTTAGTGGGATGGCTTTGAGTTTCTCTCTATTTAATTTGATGATAGCTGTCAGTTTGCTGTACATAGCTTTTATTATATTTAGGTATGACGCTTGTATCCCTAATCTCTCCAAGACCTTTATCATAAAAGGATGTTGAATTTTGTCAAATGCTTTTTCAGCATCTAATGAAATGATCGTTATGGTTTTTTTCTTTCAGTTTATTTATATGATGGATTACATTGATAGATTTGCGTATGTTGAACCAGCCCTGCAACTCTGGGATGAAGCCTACTTGATCATGACGGATAATTTCTCTAATGTGTTCTTAGATTCGGTTTGTCAATATTTTATTGAGAATTTTTGCATCAATGTTCATGAGTGAGTTAGGCCTGTAATTCTCTTACTTGGTTGGGTCCAAATGAGGAGCAGAAGGGGGGAGAACATGAGCAAGGAAGTCAGGACCGCGAGGGCGGCACCCACCCACTGAGACAGAGGGGCTGATCTAAGTGGAGCTCACCAAGGCCAGCTGGACTGGGACTGAAACAGCATGCGATAAAACCAGACTCTCTGAACATGGTGGACAAAGAGGGCTGCTGAGAAGCCAAGGACAATGGCACTGGGTTTTGATTCTACTGCATGTACTCGATTTGTGGGAGCCTAGCCTGTTTGGATGCTCACCTTCCTAGACCTGGATGGAGGGGGGATGACCTTGAACTGCCCACAGGTCAGGGAACCCTGACTGCTCTTTGGACTGGAGAGGGAGGGGGAGGGGAGGGGGACATGGGGAGTGGGGGAAGGGGGAGGGAAAAGGGAGGCAGGAAGGAGGCGGAAATTTTTAATAAAAAAAAAAGAAACACATCAAAAGCAGATTGGGAAAGACAAACAGCTAACAACAAAATAATCCACAGGCCATCAAACCACCTATTAAGTACACAACATTTTATGAATGAAGATAACTCAATGAAATATATATGTTACATTGAGACTTCATGACATAATTTAGTCAGACTTCCAGACACAAGTTTAGTGGTCAAATATCAAAAATAAAAAAAAATACATTGAAAATTTATGTGGATTAAGAATTAATAAACTAGGGTCAGTGAGATAGCTCAATAAGAGAAGGCACTTATTGCCAAGTCTGATGACTTCATATAAAGATTTTTCTTTTGTAAGTTGTCTTCAAACTCTACATATGCCACAAGTGCTATGATGTGTCAGCATGTACATGTGCACTGCATGAAACAAAAGGCATCACACACACACACGAGAGAGAGAGAGAAAATGAATAATTATTTAAAATGATATTTTTAAATAATATAAATGTAAAACCTATTTCAAATGAAAAAAGTCGTACTACCTAGAACTTACCACATTTAAAATTTTTAAATGGTCTACTTAAAATTATTTAAAAAGACAAATAGAATGAAGATCTCCCCAGTTCAGAGTTTGATACTCAAAATAAAATTATTTTAAAATTTACTTATACAATGCTAGATACTTAATGTAACACTGCTGAAAATCTTGTCTATGAACATATACTTGAATTAATTATATTGAGTTTAAAAATATTGAAAGGTTTTTCCCTTCCAGTACAAAGATTTCAATCTCACACACTCATATACGTGAACATATTTCAGATTAGGTGAGCAGAGAAAATAATTAACATGTTGATTTTATATGTTAAAATAGTTGGAATTAAATATTTTTTCTCATAGTAGAAGATTATAAAATGCAGAATGAAAGAAAAACTGATAAACTATTAAGAAGACAATTCAAAAAATCAGAAATGTAAGCAATTATTCTATCTTAACTAAAATGTTTTTGAGAACTTGTGGAAACAGGAATGGACATAGATTGTAAGAGTCAGAAGGTCATGGAGACACAATCATGTGAGATTGTGTTGCCTAGTAAGGTCAGAAGCAGCACCCATGAAATATCACCAATATGACTATCTAAACATGAGATGAGACAGGGTGACACTAATGGGTATGCAATAGAAAAGTCCAGAAGATTTGGCCACATACAAAGGAATAAGGACTGCTGAGAGCAAAGGAAATAGTTTTCCCCAGGAAGAATCCACAAAATTGGTTATTCAATGCTAAATGATCAACCTTGGAAACATACATATGGACCAAGTTATATGCCATGAACTTATAAGGGATTAAGGAAAGTTTTATGGAAGGGTTTGGGGAGAGGAAAGGAAAGGGAGAAATGTTTTAATGATAAAATTACAAAAGTAATTAAAAAATAAACAAGATAGATAGCAAATGGACATGTGAAGATGATCAATTTTGTGTGTCATTAAGGAACAGAAATATTGAAAGCACAATAAAATGTGATGACTTTTTTAAAAAGTAAAAAATTTAGCCGGGCAGTGGTGGTGCACACCTTTAATCCCAGACCTAGGAGGGAGAGGCAGGCAGATAGCTATGAGTTTGAGGTTTGCCTGGTCTATAAAAGCTAGTTCAAGGACAGGCACCAATACTACAGAGAAACCCTGACTTGAAAAACAAAAAAAAAAAACAAAAAGTAATGTGTGTATGAGAGAGAGAGGGAGAAACAGATAGATTCTAAAGATGTTTGGATTTCCTGCAAATAAATTCAGATAAATCAATTTTTGTCTGTATATTTTGGATAATTTTATATTTAGTATATTTAATCAGAGTATAAGCTAACTGTAATAAAATTGTTTATAACAAAAAAAGCAATGTAAGAAATAGCTTTTCACAACCTCAACAAAAAATAATTTTCTTCACTGAAGAAAACACACATACACACACATACACACACACACACACACACACACACCAGAAAAAATCGCTAGCCTGGCACTGTGATGAACATTCACAATCTCAACACTTGGGAGGATGAAGCAGGAGCTACATGCAGAGTTTGAGAGCTGCTATGACTAAGTGAGACCCTGTCTCAGAAAACAAACAAGTAAGACATCCAAAAACTGGTGGGAAGAGATTCACAGACAAACATTAAGTGGAGCTCAAGGAATCCTGCAGGAGAGGAGGAAGGAATTTAGAAGCTAATGTTCTTGTGGGGGTACTTATCAATGGGAGTGGCGATACCTCTGACTCCTTCACAAGCCTCACAGAGCCTTTTCCTCCTACTAGGTTGCCTGTCCATTCTTGATATGAGCGGTTCTGCCTAGACTTGTTGTAACCTCTTGTGTTGTATTTTGTTGATAACCCTGGAGGACTTGCTCTTTTCTAAAGAGAAAAGGAGGAGGAATGGATTTGGGGGGCAAGGAGAAATGTAGGGAAAACTTAGCAGAATAGAGAGAGGGGAAACTTAAAGGGAAGGCCAGGATGTATTGAAGGAATAAAACAACAAAAATGACAAAAGAAAAAAATTACTATTGTAAATTCATTAAAGATTTTCTAAGTTATGAAAATATAGGATATAATCCTAAAGACATCCAATTCATCACACAGATAGAATTGTTTCAGAATGTGTAGAGACTGAGGAATAGAATAGAAAGCAGATATAACATTGTGGTAAAGGGCCAGGAGCCCATGACGGGCAGCAGGGATACAGGTGAATAATGAGCAGCTCAGAGCAGACCAGACATCATCATTTCCCTTTAATACTATGTCGGAATAAAAGGCGAATAGGTTACTTTGTCTACATCTGAAAATATCGTTTTCCTAAGATTTAATTTTGAAGAAAATTAATCCATAACTTTTTTATTTAACAATAATCCAATT